>NC_141687.1:251670183-252372683 GCF_964263255.1 Lissotriton vulgaris
CTTACCTGTGTGGTAAAGGCATAGGCATGGTAAAGTCATATGCATGGTAAAGACATTTGTTATAAAGAAAATGTGCGGTATAGGCTGCTGAAAATTCCTGGCAGCTGACCTCCTTGGAAAGATATTCCTGGAATCGCACGCCAGCATCACCAAACAATATTTCCTTTTTAGGTTGTAGCCTACCAAGCTAAACACATCTTGTGGACATTCAGAAAGCTGACCTAGGAATACATTCCGTCTATTACTGACCATTGGCCTTGTGGCTTGCAACTCACATTTTCTGGCTTTCTATTTGCTGGCTTTATTTGTTTTAGGCTGTCCAGCTTGAGTTTGTCCCTTTTGTTGCACACACCTTGTTTATTAACTTGCTTTCGGTTAACAGGCCTTTAAATCTTGTTCTTATCTTGTCATATTTGCTGCGTATCCAAAGCAGAGGTCAAATGTCAAGCTATCTTCCAAGGGACCTTGTTGATTACTTTTCTTTCTTTGACTTAAAAGTGAGAGAATTTATGTGACAATTCTGCTAAGTACTCATGTAAGAGGACTTTGTTTTTCTAGCACACAACAAAAGAAAATTGTGTTGATGTTTCCGAATATATCAGAATTAGTAAAAAAAAGCACTTTTGTTTGTAATTCTGAAGTGCGGTGGAAAAAAATATATGAATACGATCAGTATGCTGTCTGTTATGTAAAATATTTAGGTTGATGTTTACATTACTTTTGACTCTAGCAGGTCTCCTAATAGAAGCTCATTGATACAATTCAAGAGAATAGTATCATAGAGCTTTGGGGCTGGCAACACATGGAACAGAAGAGCACAAAGGGAGGGAGAAGGTACGTAGAAAAGGATAAATAATGGATGGAGAGAAGGATGGGTGCTGGAAACCATGGATGGAGTCAGGGACTAGACATAGATGAGTGTATGGCGAGATGAATGGATGATAGATGATGAAGGATAGATGGAGAGGAGGTTGAAGAAATGATGGAGAGAAGGAGGGATGTATGTAGAGAAAGGTAGGTGGATAATGGATGAATGGATGAATGGAGAAAAGTATGATGGATGAGTGAGTGTGTGAGAAGTTACCTGGCATGTGATGTCCACTATTCGAGTGGGCACCTTGCACCAGTCCAAACGACCCTTATTGATGGTATGTTTAAGACAACTTTTTTAGAAAGCTACCCTCGTGGTAGCTCTATAGAGCAGCCTTCAGGCTAAGTCTTGAAGGAATGTAAAGCAGCTTATTTTACCAGTCTAAAATCCCTTGAATAATCAAATGAAAGGAGAACCATACCAGGTATATATCAAATATATATATATGTATTTATTCTAAACACAACCCCTCTAGTCTCTTTATGAGGCTAGAGGCAAAAGTACAATACAATAACTTAAATAGCACATAGTAAATGGCACAGTGTCCATTTTGCCCTAGGGGCTTCACTCAGCATATACTAAGAAAGTGGTATAAGTACCGCTGTGAACATCAAGACAAGGCCTAGGGCCTGTAAAACCACTGGGGCAACCAGGAACCACCCAAGGTAGGGACGCAGGAAACCCATGGGGGACAAGTTCTGTGTCTAAACACAGCTGCGAATCACCATTGACTTCTATAGCGAAAGTTAAAGTTACAAAGTTAAAGATTAGGGACACTTAGGAGTGGACTACGGTGGAACCCCTTCAGTACTGGACATGTCGAGAGTCAAGACCCACGGGAGCACTGAAGTACTTGTGTTACCTCACCTAGGGAAGCCGGGTGCATAGGTGTCTTTTCGTGTTGGGTTTTGTCGTGGTTTCCTATGGAGAGCTGCAAAGAAGTTTCCTATGGAGAGCTGCAAAGATGTGCTGCAGGCGACCAGGAGAAAAGTGTCCAGATGGATCCAAGGGTGGATCAGAGATCTGAAGAACCTGAAAGCAGAGGGGACAGAGTCTGGGTCACAAGGCAGTGACCAGGATGGCGACAAGAAGATGCTAGCCGATGTTGGGTGCTTTCAAGTGAAGTAGGTGAAGCTTAACTCTTCAGCCACGAGGGCCAGGAGGTGTCAACAACAACCAGGAGCTGGATTCGAGCTGTCCCACAAAGGATGCTGCAGCATCGGAATCCGGACTGGACCCAACAAGCCTTGGCAACAGCAACCCACGTAAGATGACAAGATTGGCTTTGGTGCAGACCAGCAAGGTCTGAGGGACTCACCCTTTGGAGGGGAGTCAGGGCATGTCGGGAGCAACCAGAGAAACCCAAGAAACAAAGGATTGCCCTTCGTGGGGACCCACTAGCCAACGGACTAGATATTGCGAAGGAGCCTCAAGCGGAAATGCTGAAAGCGGGCCAACGGAACACTCGTGGAGTGTAGGCCCACAATCTTCGATGCAAAAGGTGCTCAGGGCTTGGACTACAAGTAGCCCAATGCACAACTTCGGGAAATCTTGGGAAATCAGTGCAACAACAAATGTGCAGGTTGTCCAGGAGTTCAGGTCCCATGTCTCTCGTGATAGCTACAGGTCTTAGCTTCGCTGGGGACTCGTGTCAACCTCGGAGATGTTTTGAAATCTGTGTCCTGTGTTTCAGATTCTTCGGGATCTGGTGGGAGCCTCAAAAATGCAGACCGGCAAGATGCTTCTTTGGTGCCTGTTTGAACAGGGGAGTCACTCCTTGACCCCAAGGGAGATTTCTTCCATCTTCCAGTCAAAATGGATTGTCGAAGGTCCAAGATTTCTGTTTCAGAGTTTCGCCCAGGGTAATCTAAAGTCCTAGGGACTGGGTTCCTATACGTATACTAAGTTTAGGAGTTGGACTAACTCTAGGGTCCCACCTGTGGGAGGACCTGGGGAGGGGTTGGTTAAACTCCTTCCCCTTTGTCCAGTTTCACGCCAGAGCTGGGGCCGAGTGCCCCAGCAATCGGTTTGAACAGGGAAATGCATGGGGACACCTTGTGTGCCCCAGGCACTATCTGAAAAGCATTCACTGAATGCAATCCATCCTGCCCCAATACACTAAAGCCTGTCTGGGATGATGCTGGCACCTCCCTGGACAGGAAACCTATGGTCCAGGCCTCCCCTGCTGGAGTTTTGTACAGCAGCAGGAGGTCAGACTCGTGTCTGTGGCAGCAGCATCCATTTTGTGATGCTGGGGCTCTTTTAAACTATTACCGGGAAAGTAAGTGTGTACAAGTCGTCTCCCTCTGGAAGGGTGGAATGCCACCCCCCATTACCAGAGCTGGCAGGGGTAGTATTCCAAAGTGTTTGACACCAACCATGACATGTTTTGATAAAGCCAAACCAAAGTTAGCATTAACCACGAGGATTATAATGCACTTAAGAGTATATGGTATGGCCATATCACAGAACAGCTATACGGAAGGGTTTCCGAAAGCTGCAGAGGGGCTCAGCTCATGATAGATTTACAAAAAGTGAGCGACCCGAAACTTTTTCTACAATTGATTCTTAGGAAACCGAAACGTCGACAGTACATCTTATCCCTATCTTGTTTTATTCAATGTGTCGTGGGATAGGTGTTTTTTAGGTTCTGTTGAGTCACGTAGTAATTTACTTATGTGTGTACCCACAGTCCTAAACTTTATTTGTTTATTTATCTGTATATGAAGTCACTTATCTCAATGAATTTTTGATAAAACTATTTTTCTAATACACCTTGTGTCTTTGTTTGTATGTTGTGTTTTGATAAAACGAAGTATCTATATTGAATTTCAAGCTAAATAGTATTGGATTGGTTCATAACAAGGATTATTGATTCATCCTTCCATAACTAATTTGAGTTACTAAATACATAGAAAATAAACTCCCTTGAAGGCACTTTTACCTTTCCAGCTCATGATAGGACACCTTCCCACACAAAACCAAGCACTCTGCCTTCAGGATTGTCAAGGCCTGCCATAGGAGTGACTTATAGGTTGATATGTGTCTGTTTTAAAAGGTAGATATAGGTATACTATATCTAAGTAAAGTGTGCTTACACCACCTTACCTAGGCTGCAAGTGCAGACCTGTGGTGCCATTTTGGCAGGCTTCCCAGGGTTGGCATAATACATGCTTCAGCCCCTGGTAGGCCTCTGGGGTACCTATGCCTTTGGTACCTACAGTACCATATACTAGGGACTCACAAGGGTAACCCAGTAATCAATCTGGAGTGTACCTAATGTACAGGATATCAATTTAGAGAGGGAAACTGATAGGCTGGGACTCTGGATAGCAGGATCCCAGCTAAACTAATCAAAAGACACCAGGAAAAAATGGGGGTAACCATATAGTCAGATTCCACCTTCCTACAGAGTCAATGATGCTAAGATGAGTGGATAGGTAAAGATTAAGATGGCTAGGAGGGAGATGGGTAGACAGATGATAAAGGAGTAATAGATGGAGAGAAACATGGGCGGAATATGAAGAGAGGATATAGAGAAGAATGAAGAGTAGGTTGGATGGAGGGAAGAAAGGATGGAGAAATGGTGGAGAAAAAGAAGAATAAAGATTGTTAAATGGATGATGGGAAGGAAGGATGGATTGATAAAAAAGACAAAACGAAGACTTCAGACATGGAAGAAAGATAAGAATGATTGTAACCCTTCCCCAATGAGTGCTGGGTTTGCTCGCTTCATTTGCTTGCTCAGCATTATTTCAGATATGGTTCGAAGTGGGGGTATTTAATGTTTTTGGCTACTCCCTTGTTTAGGCTCCCTGGTATCGCAACACAACATTCGGATGGTCTAAGAAGGAGACAAAAGCAAATCCTATGTACAAAGGCATAACTGTTCCCTGTATACATGCTCTGCTTGATGCTACTGTAAAGGGGTGCGGATTGGTTTGCAACTTTCATCAGAGAACGTCACCTAAAATGCCTATGTATTATCAATATTTTTCAAGCAGTACAAACAACTTTATTTTTCTTGCCTGCTTCCTCTGGTTCATTTCAGCACTTAAAAATGCTAACTCATTGAAGCTAAGTGACGAAAGGACCATTCGATTATGCTGGAACCGTGCCCACGCCCGGGGCCAGTTGCGGATACCATATGCACCCGAAGTGCCTCTGGGCATGTTGACGGCCCTGCCTCACAGCGGTGATTGGTCACGGCTGGCGGACTGGGAGGACGCGGGTCTGCAGTTGGTGGGTGACCTTTATGAGGACGGGGCGCTATTGCCCTTTCAGGAGCTCATTGACTGTTTCGATGTTCCTCGTGGCGATTTTCTTTTACATGCGGCCCTGGTCCGAGCAATTCAGGCGCACTGGAGAAACGGACTGGAGGAACCTCCTACATCTCCGGTGTGCCAGTATGTTATGATGTCCGCGGGAACGGTTAAAACGGTTACTTGCCTGTATAGCAGACTGATCAATGAAGGGTTGACCCCCCTCACTACCTTAAGAACCCGTTGGGAAGCGGACATAGGGAAGGAGATCCCGGAGACGACCTGGTCGCAACTCATGAGGCGGGCCTGGAAGGGCACGCGCCACGCCCGCTTTCAATTGGTTCACTTCTATGTACTCCACAGGGCATATTTGACCCCGGCGAAGATCCAACAATATTTTGCCACGGATTCTGCGGACTGCCCCAGGTGCCGTGCGCCTGGTGCAGACCTCCTCCACATGCTGTGGTCTTGCCCGGGGCTGTCCTCCTATTGGCTTGAGGTGGGGGACACCCTGTAGGAGGTATCGGGGTGGTCCTTATCGGTTGATGCGGCAGTGGGGCTCCTGCACTGGTTTCCGCATACCCCCAAAAATAAAATCTCTAGTAAATTTATTGATCTGGGGCTTCTCCTTGCTAAGCGGGAGGTGACCAGGAACTGGAAGGCACGGGTTGGTCCAACGGGGGCTCGATGGCACAGCGAACTGTTGAAGTGGGCGGCGGGGGAAAGCACGCTGAGATACCAGTTAGCCAGGAGACAACACAGCGAGAAGGCGCAGGAAACAGCGCTAGAATGGGAGACATTAGTGCAGGCCCTAAGGGATTATTGCGCTCCCAGCGATTCCGAAAGTGAGGATACAGCTCGTCCCGAGTCCCGATAGACGATTGCACTTTCCATGTCTGTAGCTTTCCCCGGGGGTCCTCCCATGGATCCTCTTACGTTTATTACCATGCACTGATGGCGGGGTTGGGGGGGGGTTCTGCCTAGTTCGTAGTGTTTTGGGGGGGGGGGGTTCTTTTGCCTTTTTGTAGGATGGTTTAGAAAAGCAGATGACGGATTGTGGATCATCCGGACCGGCTTCGACTTCCTGTTGAGTCCCCACTGTTAATCGCCGCCCGACCCTCGGGTTGTGGGCTGAATGGCTGTGTAAAAGACTGTCTTGCCGAGGGGAGATGGGATGTGTTCTACTAATGTTGATTGAACTTATAATGCTGGTCCGCTTTGTAAAATTTTACTGATTTCTGCAATAAAAATATATTAAAAAAAAAAAAAATTGAAGCTAAGTGATACCATTTTGTAAGTGTGGCGGATGGTCACAGATGTTTCTTCCACAACTCTCACTTGTCACAATCCCTACATCTAATTGGTCTCCCACGTTCTCATCTACAAACCTTTATAACGTTTTCAAAAAGCTTTTCCCCTCTTTTGGCCCCCAAGAAAGAATTCCAGTAACCATTGTGTTTGTCTTTCTTTGGAAGCTCCCTCTTTGTTTGGTTATTTACAAGTCCATTCGTTTTATTATTCACAAATCACGGTGGCATGCCTTTAAATTGCTGTAGTCCATGCTTTGGCTGAGCTCAAGCCAAAGCAGAGACTTGCATAACCTTGCTGAACTTGGCTTTTTTAGCCCAGCTTCCTTGGAACTGAACTTGCTTAGACAACAAAGAATTGGTTTGAACGCCTGTGAGAACTTCTAGCTGAGTCTGACGAATGGTCATGTATTGGGAATTGTGATAGGGTTGCAGTTAGTTCAGTGTTTTCTTCTTTGCTCTTTGATGAGACTGTGGATGCCCTCTGAACTGACACGACTGTTCTTCTCCTCTTCATCTCTGTTATCACACTCAAGATGCGTTAGAGGACTAAGAAAGTATTCTCCAACCCAAAGATGGTTGAACTCCTCAGACCAAATTCATGCTGAAATGCAAGGGATTATGTTTTCTTCGGCTAGAAAATTATCGGGTTCCTCCCAGAAGTGATCCAATTGTAGGAGACACAGAACCTGGACCAGAGGGGCACATCATTGGCCAAAGAGGTTCTTGCCTTAAAGGAAAACAGGATGCATTAAAAAAAATTAATAAAAACGAACTGTCCTTAAAAAATATTTCTGAGCCAGTCACAAAGGGAAAGGGGTCCCCTGGAAACCCCTTCCCATTTGCGTCTGCATTACCACCTTCTTGTAGAGGGTGGTAATTTGCGGGTGTTTGGTACATGGTTTTGCAGTTGCTATTAGGAAAGGAACGCCCCTTCCTAATAGTTAGTCGCTAAACACTATTTTGCGACTTGCAAAATAGTGTTCGTACATTGGCCACAGGATTTTAGAATGGACAAACGGGTCGCAGACCTGTTTGCGCATGCTATACACCATCGTACATCTGGCTCCAGAAGTCTAAAGGTATGGCAACATACCCCTGAATGAAATACATGGCCGAAAAGCTAAATACCTGCTAACATGGGCATCTACTGAAGTGATATACATAGGGGTCCAGATTACATCCTCTATAGCTAAAATGGTCTCCTACAACTACTTCCCCTTACTAAAGAAAATCAGGAAAACATTGCAGTCTTCGCACATTTGGATGGTTGCAAATTATAAAGGTGGTCATTTTTCCAAAGCTACTCTGCCTATTTCACATTAGCGCTACCACCTTGACTGATGGGGCAACTCCAGAAGGCCATGAATGGCAAGACGCCCGGGGTTGCATGCAGATACTTGTGGCTCCTGGTATCGGGGTATTGGGCACCCCTGATTTCTGTTATTATCAAGCAACCCAGCTATGCTGTTTTAAAAATTGAGGAAGATTGAAATGGAGAAACAATGGGGTTTTATCTGCCACTGAATGGCTGTAAACCTATGTGGCTCAGTAGTAGTCATGGCTAGAAAGGAAGATCCAGAGTTGGGGGCTCTACTGTAACTAGATCCATCCTAGCAATCTGGGACAGAGATGGCATAGGAGGGAGCAATATTACATTTCTTTTAGCTTTTACACCTACATACTTCAATAAGGATTTTTACTTAAACCTTCAAAAGTACAACTTTAAGAAATGGAGGGAGCAGGGTTGCCACATAGTCAGCTTTCACTTCAAGATGGGGGTGATCAAGTCTCTTGGAAGATCTTAAAATTGAGTTTCACATCTCAGAATTGGCACGCTTTCGCCGTCCTACTGCAGATTCATCACTTGTCCAGGTGGTCTCGAGGACTCTTATGGCATTACAAAAATGGATGAAGTGGGTCGAGCATGAGAAGAGGGTTCTGTCAACTTTCTAGAGAATCCACTTGTTGAACACAATCTCGAGAAAGACCCTGGAATACTGTAGATGGATAACAAAGCTTGACAGGACTCGAAACCAGTGTTCTTAACCTGTGGTCCGAGGAACTGAATATCTGCAACAGTTTTGCTAAATAAAATAATATTAAAATTAATACATTTAAATGAATTAATTATATTCAAATACATTAGCAAAATTTAAAATCTGAAAAGAATTATATATCTGATTGTTAGATAAACAAAATAGTTCAATATCCGATAAGGTGTTTGTTGTATACTTGTTTTTGTACTTTTGTGTATTTTTTTGAGGTTCAAATCATGAAAATTGCGAAGGCAGGGGGTCCCAAGATTCCAATAATGGCTCAGTGAGGGTTCCCCGGGTTCCAGTAATAGTTTAGTGGAGTCCTCAGAAGCCAAAAGGTTAAGAACTGTGACTCTAGAAGACAGGGAATGGGAAGCAAACTCACTCAGCCTCTATGTATAAAATGTCAACATGTCTTTCTTGGTCAACGCTAAGAGTGGCAAAAGGAATGTTTATGTCACTGTCTTTCCCTGACTTAACAACAGTAAAGAGGGAGAAGGTCAGCACCTCAATGACAGCCATCACACGGATTAACAAAACAAGGGGACTCTGACGTCTCTCATATCTTTGGTGAGACAAGCAGATGAGGTGCATACAAAAGTAAGGCAACTTTGATCCCCGGTACAACTGGGGAGGAGTTAGTGATTGTGAGGGCAAGATCAGAGATGTGGCTAAAAAGAACAACATTTTCTCTGTTTTGTTCTCCTTTACTCACAGGTAAATGAATATAAAATATGATGCACACACCTTAAATGAAAAATAAAAGTAATTTAATCTAATCTGTAGGAAATGCATTGTTCTGGTAGGAAAGCTCAGTTGGTTAATGCATTCACTTCAGATGTCAGTGGGTGCAATACGAAGGCCACTGATTTGAGGTCAAGGTCAAGTCGAAATAAACCGTTCAGATAGGCTCTTTATTGGGAGGAAATATGGAACTGTTTTGGTAAATGGAAAACATCTTAGGAACAGATACATCCCGCCCAATTTTCTCTCTGAGTGAGACTTATACCAAGTGCAGGCAGTGAGTCGCCGGGACACCAGGGCCACGCCCATTGAAACAGGCCACGCCCCCCTTCACTACAAAAGCGCGCCCTCCTCGCCTGCGCTTGTTGTAAGTAGAGCTCTTGAGGCGGAAAGCCGAGAGCAGGACTTTTTTAAAGATTACTTTTAAAAATTGTTATTGTGATACTGTGTTTTTAAAAACAACTACAGTCTACCTCTTGGCTCCCCACGTGACTCCCTCCCCGCGCAGCCGAGTCAGGTGCTGCAGCGGGTCGCAGGTGAATCGCCGGGACACCAGGGCCACGCCCATTGAAACAGGCCACGCCCCCCTTCACTACAAAAGCGCGCCCTCCTCGCCTGCGCTTGTTGTAAGTAGAGCTCTTGAGGCAGAAAGCCGAGAGCAGGACTTTTTTAAAGATTACTTTTAAAAATTGTTATTGTGATACTGTGTTTTTAAAAACAACTACAGTCTACCTCTTGGCTCCCCACGTGACTCCCTCCCCGCGCTGCCGAGTCAGGCGCTGCAGCAGGTCGCAGGTGAATCGCCGGGACACCAGGGCCACGCCCATTGAAACAGGCCACGCCCCCCTTCACTACAAAAGCGCGCCCTCCTCGCCTGCGCTTGTTGTAAGTAGAGCTCTTGAGGCGGAAAGCCGAGAGCAGGACTTTTTTAAAGATTACTTTTAAAAATTGTTATTGTGATACTGTGTTTTTAAAAACAACTACAGTCTACCTCTTGGCTCCCCACGTGACTTCCTCCCCGCGCAGCCGAGTCAGGCGCTGCAGCGGGTCGCAGGTGAATCGCCGGGACACCAGGGCCACGCCCATTGAAACAGGCCACGCCCCCTTCACTACAAAAGCGCGCCCTCCTCGCCTGCGCTTGTTGTAAGTAGAGCTCTTGAGGCGGAAAGCCGAGAGCAGGACTTTTTTAAAGATTACTTTTAAAAATTGTTATTGTGATACTGTGTTTTTAAAAACAACTACAGTCTACCTCTTGGCTCCCCACGTGACTCCCTCCCCGCGCAGCCGAGTTAGGCGCTGCAGCGGGTCGCAGGTGAATCGCCGGGACACCAGGGCCACGCCCATTGAAACAGGCCACGCCCCCCTTCACTACAAAAGCGCGCCCTCCTCGCCTGCGCTTGTTGTAAGTAGAGCTCTTGAGGCGGAAAGCCGAGAGCAGGACTTTTTTAAAGATTACTTTTAAAAATTGTTATTGTGATACTGTGTTTTTAAAAACAACTACAGTCTACCTCTTGGCTCCCTACGTGACTCCCTCCCCGCGCAGCCGAGTCAGGCGCTGCAGCGGGTCGCAGGTGAATCGCCGGGACACCAGGGCCACGCTCATTGAAACAGGCCACACCCCCCCCTTATTCCGTCATATAAGGATGTGCTGGTTTCGGAGGTGCAGCGGACGGGCGCAGCGGGCGCGCCGGCGGTGCGCCGAAGGCGCGCCAAAGGCAAGCCCGTCCGCGACCAGACGGGACCAGGGGCCACAAACCCTGGTTCCCCCATTCTTCAGGGCAGGACATACAGCTCGGCAGCCATACACAGCATAGGAAGCACAGCTGTTGTCCTGTGCACTCATATCTATGCACCTACAGAGCTCCCCCCCCGCTGCCTGGACTGCAAACACTCCTTTCGCAACACCTCCCCATTGGCCTCGGCACAGAAATATTGCATGTATGCGTTAAATTGCCGATCATTGCCAAAGCATAGCACACAAATTGCCATGCTGCTCGAGGAGTACAAGCCAGACGCGATTTTCTTGACAGAGACTTGGCTCACTGCTCAATCTGAGCCAGACATAGTCTCAGCCTTACCCGCTGGTTACCATATCTTTAAATTGGACAGACCGGAAGGGAGAGGCGGAGGTCTGGCTATCATACTAAAGGACCAGTACCGTTGCCGTACTACAGCAGAAACTATCCCTGAGTGCGAGAGTGTAGAATTCTGCATAGAGTTCAACGCTAATAGTTCATTCTCCGGCACTTTGATTTACCGCCCCCCTGAGCCAGCAAAGTTGTTCCATAGGTCTCTCCTAGAGATTATAGCGAAAAGAATTCTATCTTCTGCTAATCATACAGTCTTAGGTGACCTCAATCTCCATTTTAATTCCCCTTCAGACCACATTGCTAAGGAGCTAATAGATGACCTTGGAGCTCTTCAACTGTCCCAGCTGGTTACAGCCCCGACCCATGAAAAGGGCAATCTACTCGACCCAATTTTTAGCAACTGCAGTGATCTGACTGTTGACCAACCCACCCCCCTCCCATGGTCGGACCACTTTTTGGTCCCGTTCACCTGGGTTACTTACAAAGCCCCCCAGTTACCCCCCCAAGTCACAACTAGGAGGAACTGGACAAACCACCCCTTGGAATCCTGGATGCACAACCTGGACTCCACACGTCCACCACCCTGCCCAGACCCCAATGTGGCAAACGGAAACTATGTAGGTTGGATCACGAACTCGCTAGATACGATCCTCCCTCTTCGCAGATCCTCCTCTAAGAGAATGCAGAAATCAGCTTCCTGGTTCTCTGACTCTCTAAGAAAGCTAAAACGCCTTTGCAGGCAACGAGAGAGAGCCTGGCGATTAGACTTTCTCCCGGAAAAAAAGGCATCCTACAAAGAGGCGATCAAAGCCTACAGAGAAGGGGTCAGGACGGCCCAGGCAACCTACTACTCTGACAAAATCCTGGAAGCTAAATCAAAGCCCAAGGAAATTTTTCAAATAATAAAACAATGCACCAGTGTCATTACTGCCCCCCCTCTGATCAAAACTCAGGACCAATGCAATGAGCTTGCGGAATTCTTCCACAATAAAGTTTTGAAAATCTACTCCACCTTCCCAACAGTAGCCACAACCCCGGATGCGACTGATCTACCCCCCCCTAGAATCCCCCTCTACCCAGTCCAGCCAACCCTTGAGCACCTCCCTCCTCTGGACCTTGACACCCTTGGCAAAGTGGCACGCCAAGTTAAGTCGGGCTCTCCACGTGACCCAGCTCCACCAGAAGTCCTGATGCAGGCATGCGAAGCCACCCTGCCTGTAATCTTGGAGCTTCTAAACGCGTCTATATCCGCATGCTCAGTCCCCACGGCTTGGAAGCAAGCCATGGTGCGGGCGCTGTTGAAGAAACCCAACCTGGACCCTGATGATCACTCCAGCTACCGCCCCATCTCACTCCTCCCTTGGGCCAGCAAGGTGCTGGAGAAATATATAAATGCCCAGCTGGTCCAGTTCCTAGAGAACCACTCCCTATTACATACGTCCCAGACAGGCTTCAGACCGAAGCATGGCACTGAAACCTCCTTATTAGCGGTCAGCGAAGAATCTCGAAGGGTACTGGATCAGGGAGGATCAGTGGCAGTGATCCTCCTTGATCTAAGTGCCGCCTTCGATACGGTCAGCTATGCCACCTTGCTGAACCGTCTCTATGACCTCGGAGTTTCAGGTGACGCATTAAGGTGGTTCGACTCTTTCCTGTCTGATAGATCTTTTCAGATCTTCGACGGTGATACAGTGTCATCCAGCAAACCTCTTAGCTGCGGAGTACCGCAGGGCTCTTCCCTGAGCCCTGTACTATTTAATGTATACATGAGACCGCTGGCTGGGGTCGTCGAACCGTACGGCATTAAAATCGTGTCGTACGCCGACGACACTCAGCTAGTGGTTTCATTGGCCCAAGAGAACAACAGGCAATCCCCGGTAGGTCTGCTGAAATGCTTAGAGGATGTTAAGGAGTGGATGACCAACTCCTCCCTCAAGTTGAACGGAGAAAAAACAGAGCTCATGCTTCTAGGCCCAGCCTCGCCAGTGCCTTTCACTTCCTTGTGGCCCAGCGGTTTGGGCTCTCCCCCCACCCCCAAGGAAAGTGTCAAGAGCCTAGGAGTGTGGCTGGACAAAAAGCTCTCCTTCTCCACCCAGGCCACCAAGCTGTCCGCCACATGCTTTGGCCTACTCAGAACCTTGAGGAAGGTCCTCCCGCTTTTGCCTCTAGAAGCCAAAAAGGTGGCAGTACAAGGCCTCATCCAGTCCCGCCTGGACTCAAACAATGCCCTATACGTAGGGGCCCCTGAGATGACTCTCCGGAAGCTGCAGGTGGTACAAAACTGCGCTGCACGTACCCTGCTGCAGATTCCGCGAACCCAGTCAGCCAGACCTGGACTGAAAAGCCTGCACTGGCTGCCAGTGAGGCAGAGAGTGGCATTTAAGGCGCTGTGCATTGCGCATCGGGCCTTTTGGAAGACGGGACCAGCAATCAACAACAACCTTGTCATCCCCTACCACCCAAACAGGAACCTCCGGTCCACAGAGGCTTTCCTGGCAGTTGTTCCTAGAGTGAAGAGAGCCAGGTCCGGGGGTAGGCTGTTCTCGTTGAACACCGCCAAGCTTTGGAATGCTCTTCCCCTCTCACTTCGGTCCAACCCAGACCTGCTCTCATTCCGAAAAAAGCTGAAAACACTACTGTTTGCCAAATCCTCCGAGTTCTAACTCCTCTGCTCCGTCACATCTCTGCTTCAACTCAGCGCTTGGACGCCCGTGGGCAGCAACCGCGCTTAACAAATTTATTTTCATTTCATTTCATTTCAGGCAGGGGTGTAGCTTTGGTGGGGGATGTTTGGGGGCAGGGTCAAAGACAAAACTGATCTTTGATGTAAACAGGATAGAGAGCAACAGAGATACCCATCTGGTCGCTGAATTTTAAAATGTGAAACCAGTTAACCTGGAATCAGTACCTGCTTTGATGCATGTTAAAATTATGTGATCCCAGCCAAATATTTTATTTCACAGAGATTCCTTTTACTTTATTATCATATATGAGCACACTTTTAAATACTTGAGGTAAGGATGTATGCTGTATAAGTATCTCTTCTATTTGATTTAATAGACTATAATGTTACTCAATTAATAACAAGAATCTAGACCACGTTTAGGCTTTATATGACTATTGACTTGCCTCTTGGTTCACTAGCGGCATTGTCATAGGGGGTAGCCAAGAAAGTTGTAAAGAACTATCACTTTGAGTAAATGCCTGTCTATGCAGTGATATAATCTGATATTTTAACGTGAAATGCTTCTACAGGCTAAAAAATAAACTTTTTTGAATTTTTAAGAGATTGTATCATATTTCACATTAAGTTTGTTGCACAATATACATGCCTAATATTTCCATGGCTCGGTTCATGCACGGACTCTTGGAGCCAAGCCAGAGCCATTGCTTGGCTTTGGCTCTGCTTGCCCTGTTAATTTGGCTGCATGCCCTTCTCTATATGTCACTCGGGCTTAGTACATGGAACTATTAGTCACTTGATAAAATGATCTGTAAAAGGTGAAGACTAGAAACATGGAACCCTGCCCACATGCACCGCTTTGACAACTCTACCAGCGGGGCTTCTTGTACCAGCGACGAAGAATATTGCATGCAGTGACAAACATTTACAATAAGTGAACCCAGGGCAGGGATCCCAGGCCTCTGTGTTGTAAGTGACCGCAGTCTTGAGTTTCCAGGGAAAATTACCAGGTGCAGGTGGGGCAGGCAGGGACGTAGCTTCAAAGGGGATGCAACACCCCTCAAATGTATTCTCCGCTTGGTGGTTGTGTCAGAAGGCCCTGAATCGTTTCTGGTATGTCTGTGTCAGTTTTTGTCATTCTCATTTCGCTAAGAGGTTTTTAACTTGTGCATTTTTTGGATTGGAATCCCAAATATAGATAGTAAAGCGGTTAGCAAAAAAGTAATAAATATGCACCCTTAGAAGTATTCCTGCAAAGTTACTACTTTTTGGAATTGACAAACATTGTTAAATGTAGGCTTGGACAGCTGCACCAGTCTCATGTTTTCTGGCATACTACTGGCAATCAAACACCCAAAAGATGATGAGATGAATACTTGCAAATAATCTAAGCAATTACAATTGCTCGGGGTAGCCCATTGCGCCACTCTAGACAGAGGCTGACCTAATGCAAATCAGTACTAATCCTGCTCCTCATGGAAACAGTCCATCCCAAACCTTGGTCCTCTCACCCATCCATCCTGAAGCTCACCACTTTTTTTAGTTAAAAAATGTGAGATTCATCCCCACACCCCATCTTACTGACTAAGCTACACCCCTGATTACAGCTCCCCTGGACTGCCAAATCACACAGCAGATAGCACCTTTTTAGATTTTGTGCAGTTAGGTGTCATGCATTTTAAGTTTCGTGACTTTTGAAACTGTGATAGGGACGGGATAAGGTAATCTTAGGGATGCTTTGCTCTTTTTCGACTCACCAGTGTTCATAGCACAAGCGCAACGGTAAACCCTTGTTTGGTTTGTCCCAAACTAGAGCAAATCATTCATCCCAAACCAGCTCGGGCCTTGCTTAGTATTCCCATTCCTACCCATACATCCCTCACATAAGTAGTGGAATTATTCCTCACTTTTAAGACTGATTTCTAAATTTGTTGCGAAAGAATCAGAGGACATATTGTCCGAATGTAATTTACACTGGAAAGTTCATTTGGTTTTCTTTATCCCTGTCTTATAAATTAGGCTAAATATTTTGAACCAGGAGAAATTACCGACTATTTTTCTGAGCTCTAGTCCAGTTATGGGACAAAGGGAACTGTATCTGCCCAATGCACTTTTTTTAAGACTAACGCTGATAGGGTTGACAGTGGCAGTGTCACCCGTTCTGCTTGAGGACAACAGCTTGCATCAGCTCAGGTACTCAGTTACGAGCTTTTAACTTAACTGCCTGTAATCAGGAACACGGAAGAATAATTTTAAAGAACGTCATTGGTTTTAAACCACTCGATTTTAAACCACTCGTTTCTGCCTCACATAGTAATACCTGCCTGCATGTTAATTAGTGTATTGGGGGTGATTTAGAATACTTACCAATACTGGGAAGTCAGCGCTCGATGCTGTAGCCTGCCCGCCCTGGTCCGACTCGGCAATTATTGCCGTTGAGCGGAGGGCGGACAGGTAAGAGCCTGACGAATTACCTCACTTCCGCCAGCCCTTCGGTTAGCGGTCTAGCCTCACACAAGGAGGGGCTATTTAGCCCCCTCGTCGCCTGAGCGCGCAGCGGTCGCGCGCAGGGGAGCGCCGGAGGACGCGCCGGAGACAAGCCAGAGAGAGGCCCGTCTGTGCCCGTCCGGGCCCGGACGGGACCAGGGGCTGGAGACTATGGCTGTCCCAACTACCAACATGAGTACCCCTGTTACTGGCCAACTAACATACTCATCACAGGTACTATGGGACCTACGTCCCAGTATAGGTTCCACATGCGATGTTACTTTCCTTTCTAATCTTGAGGGCCCTTTTACATGCTCTGACTGTCATACACATTTTGGCCTCGAGGCAGGGGATAATATTCCTTTGCGAGTTCCTACCAAACCATTATGCTCTACACATAAAACCCACCCCATAAAAACTACCAAGGATCCCATCCCCATAGGAAGCAAACATCTACTATGCAATGTGCGCTCACTACCAAAGCATGCATCACAGGTGTGGGACCTGATATCTACAGAAAAGCCTGATCTCTGCTTTTTAACAGAGACCTGGCTCAAGCCTCATTCAATCTCAGCTATCACTCTGGGCATTCCGATAGGTTATAAGGTCTCTAGACTGGATCGTCCACAAAAAATAGGTGGTGGAATAGCCATTGTTTACAGGGAGGAACTAACTGTCACAATATTGGAGGAAATCAGCACCCCTCTGATGGAACTAATGATTTTTAAACTCTGCTCCACCTCTGGGGAGAACAGAAGGGGCGCGGTTGTATATCGACCCCCAGGCTCAAGTGTGGATTTTTCGATCTCACTTATGGAGGTTCTTGCGCCGTTTATTTTAAATGACCAGAACTTCTTATTAGTGGGGGACTTCAATTTCCACAGTGAATTAGAGACATGCTTGGAGGCCAGAACACTTCTTATGGATATGGAACACATAGGTCTTAAAAAGATGAATCAGGGACCCACACATGAAGCAGGTCACACGTTGGATCTGGTATTCTCCAACTCATCTTTATATATGTGTACACCCTCCACTCAAGTAGAATGGACAGATCATTTTATTTTAAAATTCTACACTAAGCCCATGGGTAAATCTAATGCAACGTCCACTTTAGCCACCAAGAGAAGGCCTTGGCACAAACTAACACAGGACACTTTCCGAGAAGCCTATCAAGCTCCTATGATCAATGAGCAAGAGGGAATGATGTCAAATGAGCTCAATCGGTTTGTACATGCTGTCAATAAAGCAATTGATGGCGTTATTCCGTTGAAAGTGTATAAACCCCGTCAAGCAGCCAGACAAGAAGTCTGGTACTCCGAAGACCTGAGACATATGAAACAAAAGTCCAGAAAGCTGGAAAAAGTGTGGAGACAATCCCGGAGTCAGGAGGACAAACAATGTTATTTAACATCCCTTAGATCTTACCATAAAGCTATAAGGATGGCCCGTAAAAGTCACATTGTTATGCAACTTGCAGAGGCTGGGAAGGACTCTAAAGTTCTTTTTCAAATCCTGCAAACTTTCACCAAGCCTGTAGCATGCGAGACGGTGGAGGTTGCTTCACAAGAACTATGTGATGGAATCTCACACTTTTTCATGAACAAAATTGATTCTATTTAAGCAAATATACTGGCCACTAAATCGACTAAAGTAGCCGATCCTAATACCCCCTCTCATAATAGCCCGCAGCGGGACACACAGGCCAATCATTTAAAAAACTTTCCCCCTATTTCCTTAGAGGAAGTTATCGCCCTTACAAAAATGATTAAGAGCGGCAGTCCGCAGGACATCGTTCCTGCCCGTATCATGCCCATGTTGGTTGAAACTCTTGGTCCTGGCATCCAGAAATTAATTAATCTATCGTTAAGTACGGGAGAAGTTCCGAGAGACTGGAAACGGGCGCTGGTAAGACCGTTAAGGAAAAATACCACCATTCCTTGGACGGATCTTGCCAACCTACGCCCCATTTCTCTCCTCCCTTTTATGGGCAAAATGATAGAGAAATATGTTAACAGGCATCTGTCCAGGTTCGTTGAGGACACACATGGCCTGGACCCCTCTCAATCGGGCTTCAGGCCAAGCCATAGCACCGAGACCACCTTACTGTCAGTCGCAGACGATCTACATATGTACCAGGATGGGGGCTACTCCGTCATCCTGGTTCTATTGGATCTGTCTGCGGCATTTGACACCGTGTCACATGACATCATGACTACCAGACTTGTGAACATCGGTCTGGAAGGTGGAGCTCTGGCATGGTTAAGGAGTTTTCTGACTGACCGCACCCAGACAGTCATCCTGGGTCCCCACCGGTCAGAGGAGTTGGAGATCTCAAAGGGGGTGCCACAGGGGTCGTGCTTAAGCCCGACCCTGTTTAATATCTATGTGGCCCCCCTGGCAAACATCATGAGATCTCATGGGTTCATCCCTATGTCATACGCGGATGACACCCAACTCCTCTTCCCGTTCAAACATCTCACAGAAACGGTCAGGAACTCTTTCTCCTCGGGGATGAAGGCAGTGGCCCACTGGATGGCATCTAACTTCCTGCAATGTAATGTTGCAAAAACGGAAGTGATGCTGTTCGGTGAGGCAAAGCTCCTATGGTCCCCAGACTGGTGGCCGCAAGATCTAGGCCCAGTCCCAGAGCCAAAGCAGGTGGTAAAAAATCTCGGTGTGCGCCTGGATCAGGAGCTCTCCCTGAAACAATACAGCAACCAAGTGGTGAGCTCTTGCTTCCATGTGATCGCCATGCTGAGGAAAGTCTTCCCTATGCTCCCTGACTCAACTAGGAGAACATTAGTGCAGGCCCTAATACTGAGTCGTCTGGACTACTGCAATGGGATGCTCCTATCAGCAAATGAGGGAGTTATTGCGAGATTGCAAGTAGTCCAGAACACTGCGGCCCGTCTTGTACTAAATCAGCCCCCTGAAACACAATCGAAGCCTCTTTTGAACACCTTACATTGGCTACCCATTAAACAAAGGGTGAAGTACAAGATTGGATGTACTATACATAAGAGCCTCCAGAACAGAGGGCCCGAGTATCTAAACAGCAGATTCTCCCTCTATAAACCTATTAGCTACATATTGTAAAGGACATTGAACAGGATCCAGATCCCTTTCAAGGCACCAACCAGACCATTTGTTCCATATTCCTCTGTATCTCTTTCTGGTCCCAGGGGCCCATGATTCTTCCAGTAAGCTTTTAGCTTCTCCCGAAAGTTCAGAATATCTCCCTGAATCCCTGATATCTTCCAAACAAGAAGGTTAATTTTCCCCTCCAAGACTAAAGGATGTTCTTCTCCGTCTGGGCCTTGTAGAAGACCCGGACAACAAGGGATTAACCATGGGAAGTCTATCGCCAGTTCCATTACACCGGGGAACCATACTTGGGATTTCCACAAAGGAGTCACCAGAATTATATTGCATGATTCGAGTCTCACTTTCCACAACAATCTCTGAATCATTGAGAAGGGAGGGAAGGCGTAACAGCCCTTCGTCCCTTCCCAAGGTTGGAGAAAGGCATCTACTCCTGACGCGTTCGGGTCTGGCCTCCAGCTGAAGTATTTCTGAACTTGGTTCGTCAACCGGCTGGCAAATAAATCTAACAGGATTGGGCCCCATACTTCTTGAATTAGATGAAAGAATCTGGGATTCAGCATCCAATCGCTGGAATTGTGAAGGAAACGTGAATTCCAGTCTGCTCTCAGATTCAAGGAACCGGGAATGAAATCTGCTCTGAGGGTGATTTTGTGCTCCCAACAGAAATACCAAATTTTCTTTGCGATATCCGAGAGATTTTTGGATTTCGCGCCACCCAATCGATTTATGTAAGAGACGGCTGAAAAATTGTCCAAACGGATTAAAGTATTGGAGTTCTTCAGAAGTTCTTTGAAACTCATAAGGGCATTTAAAGCTGCCAACATTTCTAAAGAGTTTATGTGGAGGGATTGTTCTGAAAAAGACCATCTCCCACCGGTTTCTAAGTTGTTCAGACGAGCACCCCAACCACGGTTGCTCGCGTCTGATTCTAGGGTAAAATCTGGTACATTTCCAAATATAGCTTTTCCATTCCAAGCTTGGAGGTTGTTTAACCACCAACGCAGGTCTTCCCGAGCATCCTCCGAAAGGGGAAGGGAATCTTCGTACCAGAGACCCTTCCTCAAGCCTTGAGCTTTCAATCTCTGCAAGCCCCTGTAATGAAGTGGGCCCGGAGAAATTGCTTGTATAGAAGACGAAAGGAGACCCAAAACCCTCGCTAGGTCTTTCAGGCGGATAATATCTTTTGAAAGAACATAGGAGACGTGTTTCCTGATCTTGGTAACCTTCTGATGGGGAAGGATCAGGTTGGATAGAATAGTATTGACTTTGAAACCCAAGAATTCTATTTCTTGAGTTGGGGTTAAAATAGATTTTTCCAGATTTATGATAAAGCCCAAGTCTCGAAGGAGGGTCATAGTGATATCTAAATGTTTTAAAATTTCTGTCTTGTCCTGAGACATGATGAGGATATCGTCTAAATAGATTATAAGACGAATCCCCCTTTCCCTTAGGTAACTGACCACCGGACGAAGAACCTTCGTGAAGCACCAAGGGGCAGAAGATAGACCGAAGGGGAGGCATTGGAACTGATAGAGAGTTCCTTTCCAAGTAAATCGGAGATATCTGCGACACTCCTCGTGCATGGGAATGGTGAAATAGGCATCTTTTAGATCCAATTTCACTAGCCAGTCTTTGGTCTGAAGAATGTCCCTCAAAAGATGGATACCTTCCATCTTGAAATGTCTGCAGATTAGAAAATTGTTTAAATTTTTTAAATTTATAACAGGTCGCCAACCCTTGTCTTACTTTTTGACCAGAAAGATAGAACTTAGAAAGCTTTTTTTTTTTAAAATCTTTTTATTAGCAAAGTTGAAGAGCAACAACAGAATATAGGTGTGCTTATACAATACTAGTGTCAAACTCCGTGTTACATGTATACGGTTGCTCATAGCAAATATACAAACTTGGTAAATTCGATTTTTCATTTTGTCGATGAATCATAACAACTAACAAACCCCGTTCATTCCCGATCCCACCCTCCACCCCTGCGAGATCCCACCCTTCACTCTCTAAATAGGCACATGATCTAAATATCGCTATTTGGGTCACACTCTAGTCATTTACACATAGTTGAGGTTAATACACAGACTGGTTAGGTTACGGAATGCGACAGACGGGTTCGATCTACCCGTGTTACCTCATAGTGCACCGCAGGTATTGTTCGTGGCAGTGTATAGGAGAATGAGTATGGGCGTAACCGCACCCCAATTGGCTATTCACTAATATCCTCTTCATCACTGTCATTGCCAGCCTCGAATACCCCCAAAGTGTCAAACCATTCCAGTGAGATAGGTGTCTTGCGGAGGCCCCTACTCTCTTCCCTTTGTAGCGCCTCGCCCTCAGCCTTACCCCAGCGTACAACTTCCGCCCTCCACAGGTCAGGGTTGGGCGGTTTCGATGACTTCCACCGTATCGTGATGGCACGCTTCGCCAACAACAGGGCCAGATCCGAGAAGCGCGCCGCCACGGTCCTGGTGCGGGTCGATGGACCTAGCCCTAGGAGCATGTGTTCCAGTGTAGGTGATCGGGCCAATGTACCAGCCTTCTCAAGTGAGTCATGGACAGTGGTCCAGAAATACCCCAGTTTGGGGCATTGCCACATCATATGTACCAGAGATGCGTCGTCTGCATCACATCGGGGGCAGTTGCTCTTTGATTCAGGGAACATCATATGTAGGCGGTGCGGTGTTAGGTAGGCTCTATGTAGCAACATCAGTTGGATGAACTTGTACTTGGGATTTCTAGCTACCTTTCTGGGGAATTGCAGTATGCGCTCCCACTCCTTATCTCTCAATGGCCTCCCAATATCCACTTCCCATGTCGCCCGTAGTGGTGCCAGTGTAAGCGCCCTCCCCGATTTAATGCTAGCAGTGAGCCACTTAGTTAGATGGCCGCCCGTTCCCATGAGGTAAAGCATTGTGACTAGAGGATTTGCAATAGGCTCCCGTCCGTCGGGTGACCAGTTGCGCAAGATATAGTGTCGGAGACCGGCATGCAGGAGAAAGGAGCCGCCGGGTATGCCCTGCGTGGTTCTGAAGTCTTCGAAGGACAACAAGTGCCCCTCCGCAAACAGGTCACCCACATGTGTCACACCAGCGTCATGCCAGGGCTCCAGTAGAGTCGTTGTAAGTGTGCCCGGGCCCAGTGGTATGCCCAAGAGTGGTATTGTGCGGGCATAAGGTGTCCCTGTGGACGTATATTTCAATGCCCTTCGCCAATGTGTGATCGCCAATTTGAGGAGTGGCGTAGTGTTTCTAGGTAGATCCGATCCAGGTAGGAGCAAGATGTGTATTTTCCCCTTAGCATGGTCATCTTGGGTTAGATTAATCTCATGAAGATTGCGGCCCGCCACCCAGTAAGCCAACCATTGTAGCTGACATGCATAATGATAAGCCCTAAAGTCCGGTAAGCCCATGCCTCCGGAGTTGGAGGGAAGCTGCAACTTAGCCTGCCCTATTCGCCTGCGGCCATGTCCCCACACAAGTTCTGTGAGCAGGGAGTCGAGGGTCTTGAATGTTACCGCTGGGATCTGGAACGGCAGGTTGGTGAAGTAGTAGATAAGACAGGGCAACATCACCATCTTGGAGATTGCCACTCTACCGGGTATGGAGAGCGGCAATGTAAGCCAAAATTGAACTTGTGACTTCAGTGCTCTAATGGCCCTCCCCAGGTTGCCGTCTATCATCATGCTCGCCTCTCTATATATCTGTATTCCCAGGTAACGGAAGGTGGTTTCCGCCATCTGGAATTCATGTGGGGCAAAAGACAGGGGGGTCGAATCGCCCGCAGCTACAAAGGCGAATCCGTAGGACTTAGACTCGCTGATGGTGAGGCCAGATATTTCTCGAAAATCCTCAAAAACCTGGGAGACTGGGCCCAGCTCACTCCTCAAATCTCGGAGATATAATATGATATCATCCGCGTACGCAGAGACAATGTGGTCCGTCCCATGCCGCCGTATACCGTAACGGGGGGCTAGCAGCCTAAGTCTGCAGAGCAATGGCTCGAGGGCAAGAACGAAGAGGAGAGGGGAAAGTGGGCAGCCCTGCCTGGTGCCTCTGGCAATGGCCATGGGGCCCGAGATTTGGTTGGAGGTGCGTACCCTTGCCGTGGGGACTGTGTATAATAATCTGACCCAAGCGAGGAATTCCGGCGGTATCCCAAATTTTGATAATGTGGCAAACATATAGTCCCATCTCAAGGAATCAAAAGCCTGTTTTAAGTCCAGAGAGATGCACCCTTCGGAGCCCACACCCGCATCGTTCCCAAGCATGAGTTGGGCCAATCGCCTAAGGTTCATGGCCGTATTACGGCCTGTGACAAAGCCGCATTGATCCTGGTGGACCAAATGTGGCACGTATTGCACGAGCCTCGATGCCAGTACCTTGCTCAAAATTTTTGAGTCAGTATTAAGAAGGGACAGGGGTCTGTAATCGGCCAACTGCAAACCTTCTTTGGCCGGTTTCAAGAGGGACGTAATCAGAGCTTGCATGGTTGATTGTGGTAGAGAGGCTGTGCGTAGGGCTTCCAGATAAACAATGTGTAGTCGCGGGGCCAGGAGGTCTATGTAAGTAGCGTAGAAGTCGGTTGGCAGGCCATCCGTTCCAGGGGCCTTACCCTTAGGGAGGGTTCTGATTGCCTGTCTGATTTCTGCCAATGTTATGGCACGCTTTAAGTCTTTATTCTGATCTGCAGTAAGCTGCGGGAGAACCAGTTCCGCCATGAAGGTCACTAATGCGGGTTCGGACAGGGGTAGTGGGGGGCCATATAGCGTGGTATAATAGTCCTTAAATGCTGTATTAATCCCTACTTGGGTGGTAGCCAGCTGGCCAGAGTGGTCCAAAACCCGCAGAATGGGTTGGCTGATCGGGGAGTCCCGCAGTATGCGGGCAAGTAGGGGGCCGGCCCGGTCGGCCTGTGTATGCTGCCTATTCGTGTACTCCCTATAGTCAATAACTCGCAGCTCTTCCAGCAGCTCTGCATGTCTAATACGTGCCTCCTGCAGTGGCGGAAAGGGAGCGTTGGTGCCCGCTGCCTCGTTCTCTAAGGATGCAAGTGAGCCCTCCACCTCCGTAAGCTGGCTAAGTACCTCCCGTTTCCTTCCCACCCTAGTAGTCATAGCAGCCCCCCTCAGACATACTTTGAAAGTGTCCCATTCTACCTGCCGGGAGCTAGCCGTGCCCGCATTCGTGGAGAAGTAGGTATCGATAGTGTCGGAGAGGGAGGACCTGAAAACCGAATCCTCAAGGAGTTCAGGGTTTAGTCGCCAGGTCGGTATGGGGGCCAGCCTCCTACCCCACTGCCATGTAATTTCCACGGGGCTATGGTCCGAGAACGTTTTCCCCATGTGTTGTGTTTGGACAATCAATGCAGTAAGGGACCTTGAGCAGAAAACATGATCGATTCTGGTGTGAAGCTGGTGGGGAGGGGAGAAAAAGGTGTATTCCCTGTCCATGGGGTGAATGCTACGCCACACATCTGCCAAGTCCCAACCCTCAGCCCAACTCGCAAGCGCAGCAGCCTGTTTCCTGCTCTCAGTAGCCAGTAAGAGGGGGTGTGACCTATCCAGCAGAACATCAAGTACAGCATTAAAATCTCCCCCTATTATCCAGCGAAGGTCAGCCCAGTCTGCAAGCACCCCGTTGACACTGGACAGAAATTCCAACTGGTTCGTATTAGGCGAGTACATGCATCCCACAACAACTTCCTCCCCATCCAACAGACCCCGCACAAATACATAGCGACCCTCCTTATCAACCCGTTGCTCCAACAACTGGAAAGGAAGAGACCCACGCATCCAAATTGCCGCCCCCCTTGAGAATGCGGAATATGAGGTAGCATAGAGCTGTCCTCTCCACTTCTTTCGCAATTTCACCGCTTCAGCAGCGTTCAAATGTGTCTCCTGTAAGCAGGCAATTTGTGTCCCCCTCCGGTTGAGTTGTGCAAGGATTCTATGACGTTTATGCACTGATCCCAAGCCACGAACATTCCAGGTGCACAAGTGGTAATTGTTAAGAGGTCCCATTCCCATCTGTGCGGTGTGGCAAGGTGTAACAACTGGGCGACCCCACATGTCCTGCTGTGCTAAAATAGAAGAGTGTCTCGCAAACAATAAACCCCCAAACAAAAAGGTCCCTGAGCCAACGTACCCAGGAGCCAAACCATGGTGTCCAACGTGGGCACAACACAGTCAAGTACGTGTGCATACCGGGGGGTGGTGGACCTCCGACGGTTGGCACTGAACTGTCTGCGTGGGCGTGAGAGCCCACAATATGATGGATCCCTGCACACTCAACCCACCATATGTGAGGGAGGGGATTTGATATACGTTACCACCTGGATAGAAGTAATCGTGTCGTGGCTCAGAACTCTGCTGCCATCTGTGCCGTGATCTTCGGGAAAAGTTGCAGGCTGTCAACTGAACCAGACACCTCAGTATGAGTGTCAGTGGTAACGGTGAGTCTGTCTCCGGTTGCTCCCGCGTCGTGGGCAGCCAGGGCCGCCTCAGTGAGACGCTGATGTGTGGATGATGACGTTTGGTCTGTCGCCTGGTGTCCGAGAGTATGCGCCGCCTCCGATGCTCCATGAGATGAGCGATGTCCAGGGCTGTGAGCGTCGTTCCGTCGGTCTGGCGAGCCCCTGCAGGCGTCGCTGTGGTGGTCTGTGAACTGGTCCTGCGACGTCGGCGGTGTCAGGGCGACCTCCATCCATTCTGACGCTTCCTCAGGCGAGTCAAAAAAGTGGGACTTGTTGTTATGTAGGATTTTCAGCCGAGCAGGGAACAAAAGGGCATATTTCATGTTCCTGTCACGCAGTTTGCGCTTCACCCCCATGAAGGTGGATCTGGCTCGCTGTACAGTGGGCGTGAAATCAGGGTAGACCGAGATGGTCTTGTCCTCGAAGCGTATCGGCGCTTCCTCCCTGGCCGCCCGGAGGACAGTGTCACGATCTTTGAAATGGAGGAGACGAGCGATCAGTGGGCGCGGGGGTGCCCCAGATAGTGGGGGCCGTGATGGCATCCTATGCGCCCTCTCCACACTGTAGAGAGCGGTGAAATCTCTCTGGCCCACCAGCTTCCTAAGCCAATCCTCCACAAACTGCGTGGGGTCTCTCCCCTCGCTTCTCTCCGGAATGCCCAGGATGCGGACGTTGTTGCGGCGGGCCCGTCCTTCCGCCTCGTCCACCCTTCCCCACAGCTGCTTCAGTTGCTTCTCCACGTTTTCTAGTTTCGCGGAGTGTTCCGTTTGCTGCGGGATAATGTCGTCTAGCGCTATTTTCTGCTCCGCCACTCGATCCGCCAATTTGTTGTGGTCCACCTTAAGTAAGGATAGGCCGGTCGCCATATTGTCTATGCGCAATTCTAGCGCTTCGCGCGTCGCGCGTATTTCATTCAGGATCAGATCTAGCTTGGCGTCTTGAGACCCCTTACCGGTCGGCGGGATGATGTCCATATTGGAGGAGACCAGTGGGTCCTCCGAACTGGTGGACTGCATGTCCGTTCGGGCGCTCTGGTCCTGACGTTTGCCCTTCGTCCTGCCCATAGACCTTGTCAGCAGGGTGGCGCTGTAGTAGAGGCAGCAGCCCGCCGTGTTCCCTCTGAATGTACGGCAGTGGTTATGGCCTGTCCACTCTGTACTGTAAAGAGGTAGATGCAGCGTATATCCCAGTGCTGGCAAGGGTAGTGTAGGATACCCAGATGTGGCGTCAACCAAGGATGGGTCGGTGCGCCGCCTGCGCCTTGGTGAGGTCCGCGTAGGTGGCAAGGGCGACGTGAACCAGTGCGCTTCAAAGTGAATGTATCGTGGCTGACGAGAGCGTAATGATGTCTGGGCTGCAGCGCTGCATGAAGGCGCCAATGCGCTAGGCACACCACCTCTCCACAGTCCCCTACCTCCGTGTGCTGCCGGTCTCCAGTGTCCGCCACCCTGTTTCACGTGGCCGGATTGATCAAGGGTTCAAGAGTCTCCACTTAGCCCCAACGTGATGACAAGATGGCGCCAGAGTGTTGTTAATGCCAGCCAGGTCTGCTCCTTGACTCCGGTATCCCGTGCGGGACAATGCTGGTTTTCGGCGCCGGCTATGCCGTGTGTGTCGCCCTTCCCAAGTTCTTGGACCCAGTGGTGGCAACGCCGGAGCCCCGCCGATCACTTGGACTGGCTGTGGGGGACTGCACGGAGGCGCTCCCGCGCTTCGGTGGGGCTGCGCAGTAGCGTGGACAGCCCGTGTTTCAGAAGCCGAGGGGGGGGGGGGGCCAACAGAGCCTTGGTAGGGGGTGTGGACACCTCGTCGCACCCCGCGTCCCTGGTCGGCAAAGCGGCAGCAGCCCGATCCTGGGTCCCGATTGGACCGCGAAGGAGTATGGGGGTAGGCCGGCCAGGCCGAGCACGCAAGTCCGGGGCTTCACTTTGAGCAGCAGGCCGTAGCAGGGTCCGTCGGCAGAACTTCCTACAGGAGCGGTTCCAGAGGGGCAACGTGGCACCGTTACACGCCGCTTGTCCCCGGAGACAATCTGGGTCTGAATCAGGCGGGTTGCAGGCAGGGGATCACAGGATAATTTAGCTGGTGTTCAGGGCACAGGACGGAGCTGGTAAACTACACGTCCACCATCAACAGCTCCAGGCCACGCCCTCCCGAACTTAGAAAGCTTTTCGTTAACTCTGAAAGTGGATTTTTTATAATAGCCCCTTTCTCTAACATTTGGGAGATCTCTGTCTCTATTAACTTCGAATTTTCCTAGTCTAAAACGAGTTCTCTGGGAGCTCTTTCCTGAAAGGGTCTTTCCCAAAATTCTATTTTGAATCCCACAACAGTTTCTAAAAACCCATGGATCTTGAGTGACTCGAAGCCAATTCTTTTCCAAGTGTCTCAATCTTCCTGCCACCTTTAAGGGGATAGAAGGGGTTGTGCTTACCGTAGTTTCCTTGATTGGATGATCGAGGTCTGCCACCACGGGATCTTGAGCCCCTTCCTCTTTGCGGATAGAAATTTGAGTTTCCACGGGAGCTTCTATAGGGGCGATAGCCTCTGTTGTCTTGATAAAATTGGGACCGAAATGAGGACCGGCTGGCAGATTGTCCCCTTCTGTCAGCCCTTCCAAAAAGTGATCGAGTGCCGAAGACTCTTTGCATATTTGACTGTGCCCTACTAAAGGCATTGAAAGTGGAGACATACTTCCCAAGTGTCTTAACGAAGTTATCTCCGAATAGGAGGCCTTTGGTGTGACCTCCTAGAGCTCGCTATGAATCTCTTTGGGATGTTAATCTGATTTTTAACCTTTTCATGTCCTGGCCTGTTAATCAGTTACTTTCTCTTAAGAGAATTTCAATGAAATTAGCAACCCTATTGTGTTTAATATCCTTCAGGAGGGTGTCTGATATTAAAGCTCTTGATCTTTCCTACAGATTTTATTCTTCTGAAGGTGTTCATTTCGATATTTGGAAAAGAACAAAAACGATGTCAGAATCTATCTTCTATCCCTTCTTTCATGAATGTGAAAAATTATGTGTTGTTAATTGCATGAAGTGTTATGAAAATAAGATTTCAGTTTCTAGACCTCCTGGATGTAATCAACTTCTTTTATCTTTTTTTAGACCTTTTAGGCCAGTGTCATCAGCAACCTTAGCAAGGTGGATATGCCTGATTATGCATGAAGCAGGTGTAGATCTATCTAGGTTTGGTGCTCACTCTTCTAGAGGTGCAATGGCTAGCAAAGTCTTTTGGGCTGGAGGTTCTCTGCCCGAAATACTTAAAGCTGCAGATTGGTCTAATGCAAGTACCTTCTCGAAGTTCTACTTGAGACCAATAGAACATGTTAGCGGTGCAGCTTTGCATGGCTTTAAACATGCATAATGGTAGCCTCCGGTCTTGTAATGTAATGTCGATTCTCCAATTAACATGAAGAGAGAATCTTGATTTCATTAAAGACATACGGAGGCTAACATTATCCCACCCTCCTCTCCCTGAGAGGTTTGGGTTGATTAATGTCAAATGTTTTTCTTGTTATATCTGAAAACATGATTTTTACCTCTTTCACTATATGATATTTTTTTGTTCCTTCTCAGATAACAATCTTAAGGAATAATTGTTTCGATTAAATCTTCACTGTACTCCTGTGTCATCGCAGCCCACGAGGAAGATAGGAGCCTGTTCATCCTAGTTGTCGTGTTAAAGTTCTATTTTATTGTGATGTAATAATATTCTTTAAAGGGCTGCATGTTGGGCAGCAAATAAAAGTATTTGCATAATGTTAGCCTCCGTATGTCTTTAATGAAATCAAGATTCTCTCTTCATGTTAATTGGAGAATCGACATTCTCCCTCTATAAACCTGTACGGTCCCTGAGATCTAGTGATCAAGCCTTACTACAGGTCCCAAGAGCTAGAAAGACCAGGCAAGGTGGAAGGGCGCTATCCATAGCCGGACCAAGGTTGTGGAACAGCCTCCCTCTCTCTTTGAGACTCTGCCAGGACTATCTCCCGTTCAGAAAACAGTTAAAAACCTTCCTATTCTCCAACTAGTGATATCTGTGTACCTACTGCCACAAGCTGAAAAGGTTTTCAAGGCGCGGAGATACTCCTTCGGGAGGTGATCCTAGCGCGGTATAAACCCGTAAATAAATAAATAAGGAGCAGCCCAGAAGCAGACTGTTAGTCATGGCCATCAAATGCCTGCTAGCTCATTGTATACTTGATTGTATTGGTTTAACCAGTAAGTTCATCCTTTAAAGTTTCAGAATTAATTATGTTCCAGGTAAAGTGTCAAAAGTAACATAACTGATTTGCCAGTTTTGTGCAGCTTTGTAATGCTCTGAACTAACCTTTATAGAAGCATTTGGATACTGCTACTGGAAATTACTGAAGGGTCAACGTCTGACCAAGTTTGACTCACTCCCAGAAGAGGTATGACCGCTCTTTCCAACACTTTTTTTACCTTCTACCTTCATTCCTCAAGGCGTTTTCAGCTGCTACTACAATCTCATAGAACAGTTTGTACGCATTGTAGACTCTCTAACCCCGTATCATGTTTTGCTTGCTTCCATCCGAACACATTGGTCCAATAGGAAATCTCAGGCCTGCCTGGTATGTTTTTTGCAGAATTAAAAAGATGACAGTCTTTTGGGGGGGCGTGGCTTGCGTGCCGAGTTGTTATGGCGGACCCTCTGTGAGCTCCGCCGTATCGCGGACTCATAGATTAATTTCGAGCCTCCTGGCATTGTTAACTGTTCCTGAGGTGATGGGCAAAGTCTGCTGAGGATGCAGTGTGTCTGTCAATCGCTTATCCGGACGGATTAGTGCCTGCTGTGCTTCACTACGGACCCGCAGCGATTTCTCCTCAGTGCAGACGTGAGCGGCGCCATTTTAGGTCGCTGTGCTCGTGTTTGCCAAAATTTTACTGCGCTCACTAATTCTTCTGCTTTTTTTCTCTATTTCTCTTGCAACCTACTTTTTCTTCAAGGACTCGCATGATTATTAGTTACTTTCCTCCCTATTGATATTTTGGTGTTTTTTTGAGGCGTATTTGTCCTACAAGTCTACATCTGCGTGTTACCTTCTACCAGTCATATTGTGAGGAGCTGCTGTGTAAGGAGCTGCCCTGTGAGGTTGCTGTACTCATGCTTGTTTTCTCTGTCTTGAGTGTCTGCGCAGTTATTTCAACTAATACACTCCTCATAACAGTGTTAATATGCCGAATGCCTCTTTACCTGTATGTACTTTTTGGCATATATTTGACTGAAGCGCATTTTTCTATGTATTTTTATCAATATATAATGCTCTTCTCACCGAGATGTTCTTTTTCCAACTCTGAAGTGCTGATTGATAAATTATATGCTACCAAACGCTTTTCTCTCCACATATGACCTGCTCAAACCAGATATTGGCCATAATTTGATGCTGCATGTATTCTGCTGGTTTGTTACCATCCTCCTGCATAATTTTCATGAATTCTGGACTATTCATTTTTGCGGATTGTGGATTGTGTACAGCATAAGCCCAGTCAGTCATTCGGTTATGCTCATTTTCTTTAATGTGCTCCATGGATTGTAGCTGCACAAATGAATAGCATTCTTTGCTGTACACTGGATGTGTCTTTTCATTTTTTCATGATAACTTCATAGGCCAACCATCCTTTCAATTAAAGCCAGGTTTTCCTCTACAGGAACTTTTTCACTCAGCTACACTGCTATTTTATGTACTCTGAAGGTCGCTTTTTGATGCTTTCATAATATTTGTTGTTACCACCTTGGATTACATTGGCTTCTTCTCACAATGGCTAACGATACTCACTCTGCCAGATCTTCTGTGACCGGTACCAAACCTAAATGTCATAAAAATGATCCACCCTCACCCATTCATTCATCTCAGAACCCAGTGCTGGACTCTATACTGGATGAAGTACGTGGTCTCCAACCATTCATGATCACAACAAACGAAAAGCTACAACAAATAGAAAAGAGATGGATTGTTATGGAAAACAAGGTTCTGGACTTAGAACAACGCATCAGTGATATATAAGATGCTTCTACTGAAATACCTCTCTTAGAACAGGAAATCCATAAATGAAAACTACACACTGAGGACCTTGGAAATCGAAATCGTAGAAATAATTTACGCCTTTATCGTCTTCCGGAAAATATTGAAGGTCTGGATATTGTATCTTTTCCACAGAAGTTCCTCCCAGAACTTTTAGATCTTCACTCTTCAACAAGTCCTCTCAATATTCAAAGAGCTCATCGTTTGGGTCGTCTACAACCTAATGCTACTAAACCACGTGGTATTATAATGCTTTTTCCTGAATTTACTGAACTAATGCAGGTATTGAAGGCTGTGAGACTGAAGCGTCGTCTTATTTGGTCTGTTCACAATCTCTTCATTTCCCAGGATCTCTCCAATGCAACAAATGCTTGTCGCAAAGAATTCTTGGCATTGCGTCCTCAGATGAGACTTCTTAATATCCAATATGGCATCCTACATCCATGTTTGTGCAAAATCATACATAATGGTCGATCACGCTCATTTGATGATCCCGAAAAACTTAAGCTATACCTGCGTGACTTCTCTCCCTCTGGAATGGATACAAATAATTGATTTCTCTTTATGCTATATTGAATTCCTTCAGAATTTACCATGTATCTTTTAATACATTATTCATTTTTTTACCTACTGTTATCAAGATATTTGTTATGTTCCTCTTTGAGGCTCTTGTAGTTTTCATCTTGTTATATACTTCTTTATGTCTCGTGCTCCTTGTCATCACTGTGCTTCTCATTTTTCTACTTTTTTTTTTTCAGATCTGGATGTTATTCCTTGATCTGTCTTCTTTTTTCCTCCCTCTATTTCTTCTCTCTATTTCCTTTCCTCCTTTTCCTCTTTCTTTCCTCGATCCTCCTCTTCTTCTTTACTTTCCACCTTATGTTGTGCTTATTGTTTATCTGATGTACGATAATTTTTTTCCTACGGTCTTCATTTTTTTCTTAATTCTCTATTACTCTTCCCTACTATTTTTTACCATTCATGTACTATTCCTGTACCATGGTATTGTAGGTCTGTGGGTTGTTTGTTTCTTATGTAATTTTCTTCTGTGGTGTGTTTTCCCTTACAGTTGTATCCTTGAGATGTGTCTTCACCAATTGTCTGACAAAGAAAACGATTTGGGCTGGCACTGCTTAGTAATCTAGTTTCTCCCAATTAGTGGTCTGTGGCGTGCTCTGGTGGAATCGCTGTCGTGTCCACAAAGCGTATATGGTACAAAGTCTAATACGTAGCTGCCCTGTGTTGGGGTAGTACACCTCCGGGCACTGCACAAATGACTGCAAGAGTCTATTTCATTTGAAAATTTAATACAAGGTAAAGCATCAGAAGTTCATTATTGGTTCAACATTCCATTAATTTCATGTTTTTTGCTTGAATTTTCACAAATCTTTCTCAAGTTCAAACATCCGATACAAGAAGATAGTAATAATTAGATGTCCCAATGCATATCGGGCTCTATTACGGCCCTTCGTCAGGGGATACTATCGATTTGCGCATGGCTGGAAAAGTATGGGATACGACGGTTGTGAGCTCGAAGTGTGGTGGTGTCTCGGTGTATCGTTCGCCCCGGAGCGAACGATACTCCTTATTATCAACCCACAGACCTAAAGCTGCTATTGTATATAGGTTATTGGTATCTACTGTTAATGAACGTCCTAAGTCTCCAATTGAAAATGCATGGGAAACTGATTTGTCCATATCTCCTTCTGTTAATACATTGGATAAACTATGGTCTAAATTATTTAAGGTCTCTGCTGCTGCTCGTAGAACTCAATCTCCATATTTCCTTTATCAAAGAGCACTTATTACTCCCATTACTATATGTACATTTTCACCCACGTCTTCTTCATTATGTTGGTCATGTTCCACTGAAACGGTCACATTAGCTCATTTACTTTATGAATGCTCTAATGTTTTATCCTTTTGGTACTCTGTTTGGAATATTTGCATGTTAGTGTTTAACTTTAATATTATTTTAATATTACAGAATGTTTTTCTAGGATCATTATCACCTGATATAGATGTTGCATCTTCCTCTCCTAGATTATTTAATCTTTTTATTGCATTAGCTTTTAAAGTTATTTTATCCTCCTGGAAGGATAATTCAAAGATTTCTTTACTATCTTGGTGGAACTTTATTTGTGATGAATATAGAATTGCTTCTGTTTCCTCTTCTTCTCTTTCTCAAAAAATCAAATCTGACCTTTTTTGGCTACCTTTCTCTACATATCTTTCTTCACACCCTCCTAAACGTTAACTCTCTTTCTTTCCCCCTTTCGATTATTATCAACATGACTTCTGTGTTCTCTCTACCCTGGCTTTTCTCTGTCTCTCTTTTCTCTCTTCCTCTCTCCTCTTTCCCACTTTCCTCTTCTTTCCTCTGCTCTTCTTTTTCTTTTTCTCGCTTTCTTAATCTAATGTCCTATTTTAATTACTTGCTATTTGCCTAATTTGCTTTTTTAGTTTACTTATGTCATATATGATATTTGTTGGCTTTTTCTCCATGTACTATCTTATTGTTTTTCTTGTTCTTTTTCTTATGTATTGAAAAACTCAATACAAATTTCTTAAACAAAAAAAAGAGGACAGTTTTTTTAATATGCAAGGTACTCTTATTGCTGCAGATAAGAGTGAATGAAATGTATGGGTCTGTTTCCATCATTAGAGGAAGACCCGTTGCGATAATGTTAATTTCTTCACTTAAACCATCCTCTTTGCTGGAGTTTAGAAGTGAATGAGCAATAAACAGCACTTAAATTTTTTTTTTTATCTTGTCACATTTGTTGTGCATTCAAAGAGAGACTTCGAATGCTAGGTTGTAACTTCTGACAGAGAATGGTGTTTACTTTTCGTTCCCTGACTGAAAAGTGAGAGGATTTCTGTTACAATCTTGTTGAGTACTGGGATTCGAAAGGAAAGGCTATACTGTTATATTTTTTGTAGCACATAACATTTAAATACCAGAAAATTAATGGTACAAATGTTTCAGAAAGTATCAGAATTAGTAAAGCACAAATGAAGCACAATTTTTTGTTATTCTGAAGTGTGGTGAAAATAAATATTTTAAATGTTTTAGTGCAGAGAATGGCTTGGAGTCGTCTTCCACCACAGTGCTCATGTGCCAAGGGCGACTCCAAGCTATCCTGGCACACAAGTCATGTTTACAGTGGAAGGATTTCCTTTTTGTTTTTAGCCTCGGCTGGGAAAGAACTTCCCAGGAAACCCAAGGCATTTTTTTTCCAATGTAATAACGATCGACGCGCATGGCGCGCTGATGTCATTTCATAGAAAGTGAAAGTGAAATGGGCTGATCAGCTCATTTCACTCTCACTGCTTCGTTGCTCGGGGCATATCTCAATCCCTGAGTACTGAGGCTCACGGAAGAGGTATCATTGGAAAATGAAGAATCTCCCTGTTCCAGCGGTACCTTTTGCAAGTGGATCCCTACTTGGGGATCTCCGCAGGAGGGCGATCCCCAAGCAGGGATCTATCCATTAGCCACCAGGTATTCATATTTAATTGCAGGGAGTGGCAACTTGGGCAAGGGTCACTCCCCATTTTGGGAGCAATATCTTGACCATTTTCTTACCCTGCCTTACGGCGTATCAGCCAGTCCAGAAACTTAAAGGAGCAGCATTTTTTTATTGGGACAAGTGGCCGAACCTGGGTGTAGCAAGTTTGTGGATCCTATCACATTCCTGTAGTTTCAGTCACAGAAATGCAAGGAAATGTAGTGTTTTTATTCAATGTTTCACCTTTGCAGGGTATTCTAGGTAAGAAAATGTTGGGGGTTCCATGCAAGTTCCTCGACTCCTCTGGATATTCTCTTTACAGAAATGTCTGAGTTTTCATAGGTTTCCCTATATAGTTGCCGACCCTTACCGCAGTTTTCACTATCCCCACAAAATGTTAAGGGCCCTTCCCTGTCACAGGTGCTTGGCGCACACACACAAGTAAGGTACCATTTTTATTGGGAGACCTGGGGAAATGCTGGGTCGTAGGAAATTTGAGCGGAAACGGTGAGCCCATACCTTTCCCACACATAAATGTGAGAGAAATGTGCCTTTTTAGCTAAATTTGAGGTTTGCAGAGAATTATGGGTAAGAAAACGTTGGGCAATCCACACAAGCCACATATCCCTGGACTCCCATGGGTGTCTAGTTTTCAGAAATGTCTGGGTTTTATAGGTTCCCCTAGATGGCCCCTGAGCCCGGGATCTAAAACGCAGGTGCCTCCTTGCAAAACCAGGTTGTTTTGTAATAAATCATTTTGTAGTCTCCACAATACGTTTTGGGCCCTTCCCTGTCGCAGGAATTTGGTCTACCCACACAAGTGAAGTATCGTTTTCCTCAGGAGGCTGGGGGGAACCCTGGGTGCCAAGACATTTGTGGTTCCATGCAGGTTCAAGGAAGTTTTCTCACAGAAACGCAAGGAAAATGTGTTTTAAGGCAAAGTTGGAGCTTTGCACAAGATTCTAGGCAAAATAAGCTGGCAAGAGCACTGCAAGTCACCCCATCCTGGATTCCCCTAGGTGTCTCCAGGTGGTGGCTGAGCAAGGGTCAAAAACTCATTGCTAAACACTCCAGAAAATGGGTCAGTTTTGAGTGGAAAAATGCAATATATTCATGTTACGTTTTGGGCCGTTTCCTGTCGTGAGCCCTAGGCCTAGCCACACAAGTGAGGTACCATTTTTATCAGAAGACGTAGGGAAATGCTGGGCGGAATGAATTTTGTGGCTCCCTGCAGATTCCAGAACTTCCTATCACAGAAATGTGAGAAAAATGTGTTTTTTTAGTCAAGGTTTTAAGTTTGCAAGGGATTCGGGGTAAAACAACCTATTGAGAGCCACGTAAGTCAACCCATCCTGGATTTCCCTAAATGTCTAGTTATAACAAGTTTAAAACTGCTAGGTTTCCCTAGCTTCCGGCTAACCTAAGGTCCAAAATCCAAAGGTAGGCACATCACAATAAAGGGCCAATTTTCTGTGGAAAATGTGTCCATGTTGCATTTTGGGGCCTTTGCTGTCACGGGTACTACCATGTCAACACAAATGAGGTACCATTTTTATCAGGTGGCTAGGATGGACACATAAAAATAGAACAGGTGTCATTACCAATTGTATTTCTCTGCATTTGTGCCTTCCAAAGGTGAGCTAGGGTATAAGAAAGAAGACATTTTGAGAAATGCTAGCATGGGTACCCACAAAGTCGGAGATCTGCAGATTACCACTGCTTCTAAACTCCATATCTTGTACCCATTTCAGAAATACATATGTTTGCTTAATATCTATTTTTCACTCTATGCCACTCCACTTCACTCTGCTTCACTCTATGCCACTCCACTCTACGCCACTTCACTCTACTCTATGCCATACAACAGCACTTTACTCGACTCTTTTTTATGCCATGACACTCTACTCTATTCTATGACACTCCAATATACAATACTCTATGTTATTTCACCCTGTGACACTCTACTCTATGACACACTACTTCATGGCACTCTGCTCTATGACACTCTACGTCACTCTACTCTACAATTTTACTTCATTTTACCTCACTCCACTCTTCAAAACTCCATGACACTTTATGCACCATGTGAAGCTCCACTCTATGACACTCTACTCCATTCTACGCCACCCCACTCTATGATACTCTACTCTATTCCAGTCTATGACTCTCTATTCCATGTCACTCAACTATACACCATGCCACTCTATGCCATTCCACTCTGTGACACTATACTCCACTCTATGCCACTTCACTCTAAGGCATTCTACTCTACTCCACTCTATACCACTCCACTCCTCTCTATAACATTCTACTTCACTCTTCACCACTCCACTCTATGACACTCCACTCTACTCTACGACACTCCACTCTGTGCCACTCCACTCCATTCTACGGCACTCCACTCCATGCTACTCTTCTCTATACCCTAACTTTTAGCCACACTGAATACCAGTCACGCTAGTGTACAACATCGCTAAAACACATTGGCAAAGCCAATAGCTCTTGCATGGGCGACAACTATTGGCTTTGCCAAGGCATGTTATTATTGCCCACATTGTGCTTGCATATAATAAAACATGTTATTATTGTTCGGTTTAATAGATGTTTGACTATGTTGTGCAGTGATGTGGACATTGCAATGCACCTGAATCTACATATACCATGTTGTGTACCCCTACACCACATTGCAGTTATTTTCGTCACTAAAATAGTTATTTCACATTGAGGATTGAGTGTGCCAAAGAAGATGAAATACGCATCATTAACCCAAGTTGATAGTAACAGAACTCTCTGCCAAAATCACCATAACATTTCAGAACACTCAAAGTTATGATCCAAATTTAACCACCCATCCTGATGTCATGCACAGAGCACACCCTTGCATACACCCCAAATGAGACAAAAAGCTGGGGGACTGAACTAAACTTTCCAGGGAGAGCAGGTAGGCAGGCTCTCCACTTGGGGTGCAGGTTAGACAGCCTGTACCCCTGAACTATAATCCGCTATCCCCATCACCATTCACATCAAGGCCAGGGTGTATTTCAGAAAATCGGTGCCTAAAATATTGTCAGACATAAACATCATGTCCTAAATATAAGTTACAACAGGCATTTGCAATGCAATAGGTCTCGCATTCATCCGAGTTTGAGCTATTGGCATTGTAACTAACAATGACTTTTATTTATGTTTTGGGTTTTAAAACATCAATAAAAGGCATTGTCATTTAGTGTTGTAAATTACACAGACACAAAGTGTGAAGTGAGAGTTACATGTGGTCCAAGCTATAAACACTAACAAAGTGCTCCAACACCTTACGCTCTGTGATTACACTGTCGTTTTTCAGGAGGAAGAGCAGAGGGGGGGCTAGTTCCTGCCCTCTCTCTTTGAGTGTGCAGTGTGGCACTGCTTAATATCATTGCTATGTTTGGCCTAATAAAACACTCCAGCTATAATAGGGCCCTGGGCTTCACCGCCTGGTGCAGGGCGGGCTGTGCTTTATGGCAGGCATGCAGGGAGGGAGGAATGGTATGGGCTGCCACTCTGGCCTCGTACAGTGCCCCTGCTATTACTAGTGAGCGAGAGGTGCTGAGGTGATGGTATTGGTATTGGTGGTGGTGGTGGTATTGGTAGTATTGGTAGAGGTGGCATTGGTGGTGATGGTATTGGTGGTGTTGGTATTGGTGGTGGTGGTATTAGTGGTGGTGGTATTGGTGGTGGTGGCAGTTTTGGTATGTGGTGGTGGTATTGGATTTGGTGGTTGTGGTATTGGTGGTGGTATTGGTGGAGGTGGTATAGGTATTGGTGGTGGTGGTACTGGCATTGGTGGTGGTGGTATTGGTGGTGGTGGTACTAGTATTGGTGGTGGTAATAGTGGTGGTGGTGATGGAATTGGTGGTGGTGGTGGAGGTATTGGTGGTGGTATTGGTGGTGGTGGTATTGATGTTGGTGGTATTGGTGGTATTGGCGGTGGTGGTATTGGCATTAATATTAGTGTTGTGTATCGATTTAGATTCCCTATGCATTTTCCCGAGGCATGCTCTTATATAGGTATATTTCACATTGCCCTTATATAGGCATAGACATCCAGTCCTTATTTAGGCATAGCCCATGCTACCCAAATACAGGCACGGCTACTTCCATCCGTTCATCTACGTCACAACAATTTCTTGGAAAACCAGACTCTTAAGCTGAAGGGACTTCCCCTTGCCTAGATATTGATTTCTCCAAGAACTCATTTATTATGTATGAACATCTATTCCTTAGGGGTTCATTCATGACGTTCATATGCCCGACTTTTACGTCAATACTGGCATTTCTAAACACCTTCAAGGTATAAATATACCTTCACTTGCTATGGCAAAGCACAGTGTGGTTCGGTGCATTTTGACTTCCTACTTGCACGACACAGCTCGCCACAGCAAGTGCCGAAGGAAGCCAACTTTCCAGCTGACGCATGGAAAGGGGAGACCACTCGGTCCCCCCGAACGTATGGATGGGTGCCCCGATCCCCCGGGAAACCATTGTGGGCGGGGGGGTGTCCCGGCTGGTATGCCCGAAGCGGCGTGGCCGGAAGACGCTCCTCCCGCCCAAGAAGAGGTTGTCCTAAACACCCGCCCGGAAGTCCGTGCACTGAGGGGCGTGCTTGAGGCGGGTCCACGCCCTCCCACAGCTGGATAAATAGTGCGAGAATCCAACAAAGCTTCCTCTTGTTCCTGTGCTCTGAAGGCTGCACCACTCTTCGCTCGTGAGCCCTCAAGGGAACAAGCTGCACTTTTTGAGAACTTTTAATATTTGTCTTTTTCTTTCAGTTATCAAGGCGTAGTTGGAGATCGAGTCGCCTCCGTAAGACAGGTCGTGCGGATCGATCACAGACATGCCTGGCAAGAAGCCCGGAAAGAGCTCCGAGATGGAAAGGATGCTGCGCACGTTGGTGAACCAAGTGGCGGTGATGGACCGAAAATTCGGTTAAGTTGATCCGCTAGATCGCGGCTTGGCGGCCCTCAGGAAGCAGGTGGAGGCCCAGAATGCCCCCTCGGGGCGACCCAAGAGGGTCATAGGACCAGCCTTGCCGAACGTCACCCCCGGGGATAAGGGTAAAAAGAGGAAGGGGAAGGCGGGTCCCAGCGAGGCCCCAGTTCCGATAGAAATTCAACCAATTCCAGTAGTGCCAGCGACCAGCCCGGTACCGGGACTGGATGGGGGGTTGCCTATCCCCGTGGTTATCACGCCGCTGGTGGATGACCAGATGACCCCGGAATTAGCGCTTCAGTTAGCGGCAGTGTTACCATGGCTAAAGAACGGAGCGGGGGGATCTGCGGCTGCGGGAGACTCGGTGGAAGAGGCCAGAATAATTATCGAGCAGTTACGGCAGGCAAGGGATGCCGGGACCGCGAATGTGCCTTCTGTTTCCCCGCAGGTTGCGAAGGTGGTCTCGGCTGATAACCAGGAGAAAACAACGGATGCGGCTGGAAGCGCGGCGGAAGCCGGTAAGAGATCGTTACCGATGGTGGGGGAGGGCGCGGTACCCTCAAGGCGGGAAAGTTTAGCTCAACATGTCCCCATGGTTACGAAAGAAATGGTGTGGGCAAACAAGTACAATAACATGTTTTCACTGTTGACTGATCATCGTGAGTTAGAGAATGCAAAGACCCAGAAAGATTTGTGGCACCCCAGTGTATGGCGGGCCAAGATGGCAGAATTCAGGGACGATGAGACAATGATGAACTGGATCAGGGCCTTTTCTATATTTGTGGCGATTATCGGAGAACGTACACCAGAGGTGTTGAGTGACTTGGCATGTTACCAGAGTATAATCACGTATTTCCATGCGAAGTATGGGGGTGATGAATGGAAAGGCTATGATATGGCCTTTAGAAAAGCAAAGGAATTTAATGCAGCCTTGACATGGGATTGTTTGGATACAGTGTCCTGGCATGCACAGCTCTTGCCGGGACCAGCGAGTGCTTCAGGGTCGAGCACGAACGGCTCCGGGGTATTCCCTCAGAGGCAGCCACAACCCTTTCGGGCAAGCTCTGGGGGGGAGTCCCATCCTAGGTCGGGCGGGAACGGAAGCAAGCGAGGGGTATGTTGGGGCTTTAACAAAGGTACTTGTAACAGGCCCCAAGGAACGTGTAGGTTCCGGCACGCATGCTCGGGCTGTGGAAATTCCTCACACCCGGAAACCAGTTGCCGATCGAAGGCCAATGGCGCCGGAGGAAAAGGGGGCCACAAGCAGGATTGATGCGGTGCCTCGGAAGCGAACGTCTTCGCCCGTAGATATCTTGGCTTTGACCCCTTGGCTAAACGGATACCCTGATCATGCGTCCTCCGGGACTCTGAGGGATGGCTTCTCATATGGCTTCAGGATCCCGGCGGGCAATTTTCGTGGGAACTCTTCCTGTAAAAATTAGTTGTCTATTCAGCACAACCCAACAGTTGCCGCCAAAAAGATAGCAAAAGAGGTTAGCTTGGGGCGAGTGGCAGGACCATTTGGCGACCCACCAGTAGTGGATTTTGTGTGTTCCCCGTTAGGAGTGGTTCCGAAGAAAGACCCGGGGGAGTATAGACTCATTCACAATCTATCGGCCCGAGGGGGGCCTCAGTAAATGAAGCAATTGACCCCGAGGTATGTTCGGTGAAGTATGCATCGTTCGATGACGCAGTAGTACTGTTGAATCGCCTGGGCCCCGGTGCATTGTTAGCTAAATCAGACATTGAATCTGCATTCAGGTTGCTCCCAGTACACCCCCACGACCAGCGTCTGCTGGGATTCATGTTTCAGGGGAAGTACTACATGGATATGTGCATGCCAATGGGTTGTTCAATTTCGTGTGCCTATTTTGAAATGTTTAGCTCGTTTTTAGAATGGGTGTTCACGAAGGGCACAGGGCACAAACATGTGATGCACTATCTGGATGATTTCCTCTTTCTTGGCCCAGCGGGCACTCGGGACTGCGCGCGGGCATTGCAGGACTTCTGCGTGCTCATGCGGGGTTTTGGGGTTCCATTGGTGCCAGGTAAGACAGTTGGGCCGACTACCTCCCTCGAGTTTCTGGGTATAGAACTGGACTCGGAGGAGGGGTGTTTCCATTTGCCGACGGAGAAGGTTGCCAAGTTTAGGGCATCCCTGGGATAGTGTCTACGGACGGAGAAGGTGACCCTGCACCAGTTGCAACAGACAGTGGGTCAGCTTAACTTTGCATTGAGAGTGATACCGATGGCTCGCCCTTTCTCCCGATCCATTGCGCAATCCATGGTGGGCCTTAGGGAAGGGCACCATCGCACAAGACTGTTGGCAGAGGTTCGCCAGGACATGCTCATTTGGCTGGCATTCCTGGTGGACTTCAATGGCCGAGTGGTATGGAGCAAACCCCCAGCCTCGTCGGTGGAACTCGGCTTATGGACCGACTCGGCGGGCAGCATGGGGTTTGGTGCAATCTTCGGAAATCGGTGGTCGGCACAAACATGGCCGGCGTGGTGGTGAACAAGCGGCCTGACGAATAACATCGGTTTCCTGGAACTATTCCCCATCTGGGTGGCTCTGGTGGCATGGCCGGAAGACTTTAGGGACCGCTTGGTGGTGTTTTGGTCAGATAACATGACAGTGGTTGAGTGCATTAACCAGCAGGCAGCACGCTGCAAATGGATCTTAAGACTGTTGAAAGAGATTGTGTTGCGATGAATGAGATTGAACGTACAGTTCAGGGCAAAACATGTGCCAGGTGTACTAAATAATGCAGCTGACGCACTCTCTCGATCCAAAATGCAGGCCTTCAGGGATTATCTACCCTCAGCCGAGCTAGTGGCGGAACCTTTCCCCGAAGCACTGTGGCAGATCGGTGCCCCGGACTACAAAACCTCGTGGCAGCCAGTTTAGCGCCCAGGACGAGGAGAGCATATGAAGGGGTGTTCCGTTCATACTGCGCCTTTCTGGGGCCGGTAGGGGAGCATAGATGGGGGCAGGAGAAGTCCTTGCTCCAATTTTTGGTGGCAATTCATAAGGAAGGCCGGTCGGCGGCAACCGCCAATAGGTATAAGGCCGCCATATCATTTATGGCACAGCTCCACAGGATAAGGGACCCGACGAACTCCTTCTTAGTCAGGAAGGCTCTCCGCGGCTGGCGGCGCCTGGAGGGTCGCAGACAGGATAACAGGAACCCGATCGGGTTTGATGAATTGTAAATTGACCACCTTACTGGCGAAACTGGACGAGACATGCTCCTCGCCCAGCGAGGTAATACTATTCCGAGCAGCTTTCACATTGGCATTCTATGGGGCCCTGCGGGTGAGTGAACTGGTGGCAGGGAATAAGAAAGATGTGGAAGGAGGTCTACGCAGGGATCACATCCAAGTAAGAGGGGATTCTCTGCTGATCTCGATAGCCAGGTCGAAAACGGACCAGGAGGCCCTGGGGAATAGTGTGGTTTTGCAGCGCGCTCAGGGGAATCCCGATTGTCCAGTGAGGCATGTGGAGGCCTACCTGAAACAAAGGTCGACAACATGGGGGGGGCCCTGCTTAGACATATGGACGGCACCCCATCGACAAGATTTCAATTTCAGAGGGTGCTGGCAATTACGATTGCAGCGGCGGGCTTGAACCCGGGCGATTTTGGGACCCATTCGTTTAGAATAGGGGCCGCTACAGAAGCTACGGCTCGGGGTCTGCAGGCAGACGAGGTGAAACAATTAGGCCGTTGGTCCTCGAATTGCTTCAAGAGATATGTCCGACTGCACATGTTGTAAAAGACTGATGAAATGCACTCACGCTTGTTGTCTTTTGTTTGGATTACAGTTTCGCGAGCCTGTGACGCGGGCGGAAATTGGGATCGGCCCAGCATCAGCTGACCAGCGGGAAAGGATCACGGAATGGAGATCAAGTGGTCTGGGTCGTGGGCCACTCATACGTGAGGCGTGCCGGGGACATATTCAAGGCAGGTGATGCGATTCACACATCTGAGGAATATGGGTTCAGAGTGACCTTCCATGGGAAGGGCGGCCTCTGTATTGACCGATTGCGAAGCTTTGTGGAGGAACTATTAGGGTGGCACAGGTCACCGCCATCTGTAGTCATAGTGCACGTAGGGGGCAATGACTTGGTGAGACTGGGAAGACGGGTGTTAGTTGAGCACATACTGTCTGTAGTTAGCTGGTTAGCCAAAAGGCTCCCGGGATGTACGATTGCCTGGTCCCACATGATTCCCAGGAAGATATGGCGGGGAGGTTTGTCTATGACAGCGTTGAACCACTCGGTAAAGGGGGTCAACAATAAAATTGAGAAACTGTTTCGCTCTGCTCATCTCCAAAGCATTTCTCATGGGTGTATCAGGGGCGATCACTGTTATTCGAATGATGGGGTGCACCTGTCCAGGACGGGTAATGACTTACTGATAGGAGACATCGTAGCTTGGCTAGTGGGCTTAAGGAGACATGACCTATAGGAGGTGTGGGGGGGCCAGATAGTCGGTCAACTATCTGGCCTGTGGCAGTAAGGTCACAATCGGTGAGCAGTGATTTCAAGGTCCCTAGAGGGGGCCACCCATTATGGATGGGAGCGCCCGGGGGAGGCGGCCATTGGCCCCTCCCACGGGGGGGTGGCACCCACTACGGATGGGTCACCCAGGGGGAGACGGCCATAGGCCCCTCCCAGGGGGAGACGGCTATATGCCCTTCCTAGAATTTCCCGGGGGCCGGATATCCGCTCCGGCGGAAGAGAGTGTGGGGAAGGGGGGGTGTCCACGCTGTCCTTCTTACGGATACCTCACACACGAACTCAGACGACCTTAAGATGGCGTAGAGTGAAAGGGGGCCCCCACGACAAGAGAAGTTACAATTGGCGGCGAGGGTAAAGTCCTCTGCGCATGCGCCACTCACACCGTGAGGGCAGGAAGTTGGTGATAGGGATCTGACACCGGTTAAGACCTTGCCGTTGGCCCTTAATGTTAGGTTGTACAAATTCAAATGTAATGTATTTATCAGGATGTTAGACTCGGCTAGGAAACCTTTGTATTAGAGATTTGTTAGGGTTAGCCTGAAACACCTGTCTTCATCAAGATGTAATTGAAGTTGAATTTGTACATGATTCATGAAACGTTTTAATTTAAAGTTTTAAATTTTGTTTCATATTTTAATAAATACGGCCGGGGGGTCGTGAGGCACCCCCGCCTTCCAAAAGTTCAAATGTGCGTCTGTCTCCTCCCATGGGGAATTGGTGTTGGGAGGGGTGGCGGGCATCCCGGCCCATACTGACTAGAAGCTGTCATCCTCCTGCTTAGAATCCAGCTCCAGTGTTTCTGACTCCCCTTGTGGGGTGTTGGGAGATTGAGTCCAGGGAAAGAGATACCAACCTCTCTCATTCTAAGGTATGGAGCTGATTAGAACCTAGAGAAACCTTTGGCAATTCTGGGCAAAACTAACTTATGCTAAAGCAGCTCTTACTTCTTCCCTGGTACTAGACTTAGGTTAGGTACATTGGGGTAGGCGTATTTTAGAAGCACCAGTTGAGTATTTTAGCCTGTATTATTTATGTATGTACTTTTATATATGTCATAGCAACAGACCATGCTATTACAGTATTATTTTATATTACTGTTCACGCTGTATGCATTATAATTCGCATTCTGTCTAACGATTGTAGCAGTTCACCTCTCTTGAATGAGAAAGACGACTGTTCAATAAACCACTTTATTGAAACAACCGTCTCTCTATTTCTGTGCAAAACTCTGTAGAAACGAAGAATGCACGATTGACTGAGTGAAATAGTTATCGATTGTTCCACGACTCTGAAGATATTGTTCCGGTCCTAGGGGGAAAAAAAGTTGTCATGTTTATGCAGTTGTCAGAGACTAATCCCTTCTTGTTTATTCAAGAAAGTTTCTAGTGACCTCTGATTTAGCTGGCACTCACACAATTAAGGTTAATATACTCGATAGAGACATACTGACCTCAGTCCTATGTCAAATCTATAGTGTACATGGCGCCCAACGGTTTGGTCTGGCCTTAATTTTAACGCTAGATACTGAAGTAACTCAGTTGTGCTTTTCTCAGAGACCATTTACTCATCATACTCCAAAAGACGTCTAGTGTGGGTAAGGGAAAAATATCCGCCAAAGCTGAGTAGGATGAAAAATCCTATGTATTAGCTTTTTGGTTTGTTCAACGCTGAAGGATACAGTGTTCCAAAATATTGTGCACCTTATCTTTGTTCCCTTCAAACTTGCTCTGAATACTTTCAGTCAACAAAATGGCTGACGAAGATAATACTGGGGCCAGAGGAGCTGCAGGCAAAAACGCCGTACCAGCTTTCAACCTAACAGGTTTCCAAGAAACAGATGAGAATAGGAAAGCCATCACTATAAAACTTATAAAACATGGCCTAACATTGAGAGGTGGTAGGGCAGTTTTTGTGAAAGAGGCACATGAATATCACCAGATGGAGGTATTCTATTCATGGATAGTCTTCCCCGAAGCAAATCCAGTAACACATATGTTTTACTTCTACAAAGAAGATGATACACCAGAGGAATATATTCCTTTGAGGATAGTGAAATTCCACTCACATACCAAGAGCATGAGCTCTGGTTTAAATGTGCCCTAAAACATTTAAATCACATTGCCAGGCTCGGTCCACTAGGTTGACCAGGAGCAACATGGCCAGTTTTAGCTGGCTACACACCACAGCCTGACATTAACGACATGTCAGAAGTAGAATTACTAACTACACTCAAAGAGTTAATCAAAATCTATTGACAAGTGATTCAATATGTAATGCGGACTCTCACAGTCCAACCTACAGTAGTTATTCCACAACAAACCTCTCACCAGGGGAATACACTCAAAATTATACCACAGACTTTACACACAATCATGGGTAAATTACTCGCAAAACGTGAACAAATTCCATTCTAGGTAGCTCAAAAAAGTACTCAAATCGAAGCAGTATTTCCTAACACTAGCCCTCATGAGATACACAGAATTTTAACAATCTGTTTACCAATGGGGATCACACCACATCTGGAGGACTGCACCACTTGGGGTACAGTCTTCTCTGCTATCTACACTAAAACACATGGTGTTCCGTCTGTGGCGGTAATACCTGATGTCATGAAACAGATTCAGAACGAATTCAGGTCAGAACCTGCTCTAAATTTAGGTATGAAATGACTGAAAATTTTTAGGCAGGTCTCAGCAATAATATTATCTAATATTAAAGGTGAAGCAGCATCATTGGCGATCTGCCAGAAATTTAGGGAATTTAATAGTCTCCCAGAAGCAAATCCAGTAACACATATCTTTCACTTCTACAAAGAAGATGATCCACCAGAGAAATATATTCCTTTCGAGGATATTGAAATTCCACTCACATACCAAGAGCATGAGCTCTGGTTTAAAGGCACCCTAAAACAGAACAACCCCTAGAACTAGCCAGAATAATTGAAAAATACTATGAAGAATTAGGCAGAGACAGTCTGGGTGGGAAACCATTAAAACCACAACTGTCTGAAAGTCCTGAAAAAGTCTTTACAAAAAACACTCCTACCTCTTCTAAAAAGAAGTGGGAAATAGAAAGCAAACTTTTAAAGATAAGTGTTCTCATTCCAGAGGTAGATCTCCTCAAAAGGAGTCCTCTGAAAGGGTGTACAACCTCAGCAATAGGGATAATTTGAAAAAACCTGATAGATATCAAGATACCTTTCAGACTTCATCACAGAAATCCGAAAGAAGAGGACGGTCAGAAAACAAGGAAGAACGCGTGTAGTCCAAAGAGGATCAACACGTTCAGAAAAGTAAACCAAAAACTCAATTCACCAAACAGAAGGTAGCAGGTCTAAAAATCAGACATGCCGAGGATCTTGAGGACACAACTCAAGAACGGAGAATGGGCTCAGACAATGTTGGACAGCGCAGTAGAAGTCACAATAGTTCACCAGAACGTGAAGAGACTTCTGGAGACAGTGGACTTGAATGAGGATGAAGTTGAAGTTGAAACTGCAGATACCAGGGTTAGTTCTCCGAATAGGTTATATGAAATAACTCTCCGGATGGAGGGAGACCAAGAAAAGTGAAAGCACTCTTTTGGGAGAGACTTTCTAAGGGTTATGACATACTTCTAGTGGAAAAAGACTGGCCACCTAAATTTGTCAGAGAGTGCCCACATGGCGAAGACATCATTATGCCAACCTTCTCCAACCATGTTCCATTACATGTAAAATATACATGTGCCAGAAAATGGGCAGTTGCCCAAGCTCCAGCATTATACAAAAAACATGTAGGATGGTATGAGGACTTGCCTCACCATAAAATCCAACTAGGTAAATCAACCAACTGCACAAAGGCAGTACCCAGTTAAGCAAGAAGCTACAAAACAGGTCAGGGAGATACTAGTTCAATTTGAATACAAAGGGGTGATTGAAACATGCCCCTCCTCAATGAGCAAGCTTTTGTTTCCAGTATCCAAACAAGACAATACATATCATCTAGTATTGAATTACAGACATCTAAACTCTTGTTGCAAAACATTTGCAGTACAGAATTCACACAGTACGGCACTAATGAATAACATTGTGTAAAAAATATAAAACTACATTAGATATTTCTAACGGTTTCTTTTGTCAAAATATTGCACCAGAAAGTAGACTGCTTTCTCAATTATGGGGACACAGCGTCACTTCTGTCATCTCCCTCAAGGATTCAAGAACAGTCATGGGTTATTCTCAGCAAGAGTTACTACACACTTATGATGATGAAGCATTGTCATATGTGGATGACATTTATCTGACAGAGGATGACTTGGATAGGCACTTTAACAGGGTGAACACCATTATACTGGGATTCGCCTCTGAGGGTTATAAATTCAATTAAAAAAAAATCTAGAATTGCCCATTTAAACGTCCTCTTTTTAGGATATGAATTATCAAGTGAAGGTAAAAGCCTGGCAGCAAACTTTTTAGAAAAGTGTGCGCTGCTCCAACCTCCAAAAACGCTGAAAAACTTAGTCGATTCTAAGTTTCCTAAATTTCGGAAGAACGTACATTCTAAATTACGCAGAAAGGGTTAAACCTCTCTACAAATTAATCAAACCTGATTTTAAAACAGTAAATTGGACACAAAAACACACAGAAATGTTGTATTCACGACAAACAGACATGTTAGCAACTACACATTTGCAAACACGTGTAAACGTACGCAACTTAGTGATCCCAATCATTCCGGGTCAATGTGGATTCACCTACTTAACTTTTAACAAAGGTGAAAAAGTACTAATCGCATAACAATCACATTTGTAAACACAAGCAGAAATGAAATTCACTTCAGCAGAAAAAATTGTGAAAGCTGTTCAGACTGCTGTAGAAAAAGAAAGAGCCCTAGCACAGGGGAAACGCATTATCGTCGTAACTCCTGTACCAGCCTAAGAGGCAGTGACAAAAGCGAGCATTCCGAATGCTAAAGCTTTACATCCGAGATGGATACAATGGGTTAATTCTCTTACTGCAACATATGTTAAATATGTTTTTGATCCATATTTGAAAAAACAAGCAATTCTACAATACGAACAAGAATGTCCTCTGCCTACTGAAATTCTGCCTCTTGACCAGTATGAATGTATAATTTATACTGACAGATCAGCTCAACCCGCTATGGGGGGGTTAACAAGCATATAGTGCTGCCTGCGCGATCGTTAGCGGTTGTATGCGCGACGGCAAATTTAGACCGATAGTCACAAAAAAACAATCTCTAGGAGATTGTACAGCTCAGCGACCTGAACTACAAGCATTCAAAATGGCACTTGAAAATACGGATCATGAATTCCCCACACTCATAGTGTGCGATTCCTTCTATTGTGTACAGTCTTATAATGAATATTTAAAGAATTGGGTTCAAAATGGGTTAAAAGGTGCAAAAGGTGGCACAATTAAGCATAAAACGCTTTGGGAACAAGTAGTTCAGTTACGAGAAGGACTACAAAACACTCATGTGATACACACGCTGAGTCATCAAAGTGATGACGTTCACGTTGAAGGGAATTCATTGGCTGATGAAGCCACAAAGGGGGCTGCGCAATCGGCTTCCATAGCTGCAATCACTCGTTCAAAAACGAAAATAGACGGTGAAATAATGCTAGCTGTCAATGCTACAAGCGAAAGCAGTGGTAGTACATTACCTAAAGGGTTCCCACTCAAATACTCATACATAACTGATGCGAACAATGTTCAGTTTGCTCGAATCCCTGGAGTGGGGGATAGAGTAATTCCAAACATGGAACATAGATTAGGACTAATCCTAGCAGCACATGACGGGCTAGCCTCTACACATGCAGCTGTTTCCGCTACTGTATCATTATTAAAACAGAGATACTGGTGGCCACACATGAGGAAACAGACTTGAAACTACATCTTGGACTGTGAAATATGCCAAAAGATGAAAGTCTCTACTGAGAAACGTCCTGCGCAGACGCCCCTATTAATTTCAGATAAACCATTAGCTTGTGTTTACCTGGACCCCATTGAATCCCTTACAAAGGGATGGTAACTATAAATATATCATGGTCGCAGTGGATTCATGTTCATGGTTAATTTGGATGTTGCCTCAGCACTCGGCTGACACTCAAACTGTTATAAAAGATTTGCGAGTCTTTATCGACACATACGCAATTGGCACGCTACATTCTGACCAGGGTCCTGCGTTTAGCACTCGAGCTCACAAAGAAACCACGGCCAATTTGGGCATTGGTTTGCGGTATTCTAGTCCATTCCATCCTGAGGGAAATTCGGTTGTGGAGAGAAAAAACTGGGACATAAAGCAATCTATAACAGCTAGGGTACTAGGTTCGGGTGACGGGTGGGTCAAACATCTAACAAGTGTCCAACGTAATCTAAAAAATTTGCCAAAAAGTTCTCTAGGGGTATCATTCCATATGAGGTCCTTTTTGGGACAGGAATGTTGGTCCCCGACCTAGTTTGTCACACATCAGGGGTGGAACAAAAGAAATTTGATATCAAAGATCATTTGGCTGTTTTACAGGACTTAATGAAATAAGAATGAAACAAAGCAACGTGTTCTTGAAGCCAACCACCAATAGGGAAAAACCGACCGCCCCAGCAAGGCCTGTCTGGATCCCAAAGCTTGGGGATCTAGTCAGAGAGAAGATTGTGAACAAGAAGGAATTTGGGCCTTCTTACAGACAACCAGTACCTGTCCTAGCAATCCACGGATCAAGAACAGTTTTAATGCAGCCACTTGCTGGTAAAAAGGAGAACAGATTTGTGTTCATCGATCTGATCAAACCACATTATGTGGCCGATACTAAGCAGCAGGCCAAAGGGACTCCGACCAAGTAGTAGGCACACTCCTCTAGCTACTATCCAAGAGGTTCAAACTGAGAGACTCATCACCTTTGAAGAATCTGCAGTGAGAAAAGAAGGACTAAGCAACAAAGCTGTGGAACTTGTACCTCTTGAGACCCAAATAACAGTTAGTCAAGAAACACCTGTCTACAACGAAGTAACAAGTGATCAAGTGGTTCCAGCGATTTCAAAGAATCCTGATGCAATCCCAACAACTGACAGAACTGCCTCTGGCTATTTCATTAACTTTGATACGTTTTCTGAGGATCCCAGCAAACCTGAAACTATGCCAGCAAAAAAAAACAAAACTGACTTTTTTCACCACCTGGAAAAGACTTATCTGGTTTCACCATGGATTGAACTTTGGATTGTGTTGGGAATATTTTTTCTTCTACTTTGGTTAACGCTGGTAATAACTCTGGGTATGCTGATAAATGGAGGCTATGTCAAAATGGACTCAGCAAGTAAGAACATCAACTTACTCCTCAAACCACACAAATCATCTCATCATGAACAAAGACTTGTCAGCAATGAACATCACAACTGTTTCTGTACCTGATGGTATAGCTTGGGACAAAACAGAATATGACATTTTTGGCCCATCGGAGCTGTTGAAGATTCTACACCAGTTCAAGATTTCATTAAGTGACTTTGTTTCATCTAGTACCTCTTCTGATGATTGGGACTTCGAGACTGTTAGTAATATGATGTCAGACCTAGAAATGTCTGCAGTGTTCACTAATCATGAATATTTAGAAAGTTTTTCAGACTATGAACAAATGTATTGTTATAATCACTATGGTCATCATTTCTTGAACAAATCAACAATGCCTAGAAATGTATATATGTATAACCAATGGAACATTGTCCTACGCCACCAAAGGGTAGTTCAAAAACTTTTGCTAATAAGTTTCCATACTTTTCAGGGTTCAATGTATCCAATCCAGAATCGTGTTACTTTAGAAATGTAAACAAAACAGGACTGAAAACTACGTTAAACACTAAACAGATTTATTCTTCAGCCTTTTTTGCCCAACTGTCTGGACTAGGTTTCGACTTTTGGAAAGACAACATTGAGACAAAAACTTTCTGGGGTACAAAAGATTGGCAAGAACAGGGGGTAGAAGCTTTATTTAGAGCCTGTATAATACCTGAGCAAATTATGTTTTTGAATGACACTGTCCAACAGACGTCTTGCCTTGGGTTAGCCAAGATTAAAGACATGAACAACCCGTTTAAACCGAAACCAATACCCGATAGTAATAACCCTTCAGAGGGGGAGGTCGACGTCCATACTATTTTGCATCACAACAGAACAGATCCAGATTGGAAAAAATGGTTGATGTGGCCCACAGACACAAACAACTGTCAAGATAGATTCCTGAACAAAATACAATAGGTCAGACCCAAGATATGTTCAAAGACAGCATCCTGCAATAGTAACAATATACAGTGTAGGGAAGCTCTGCCTTGATTGGCTACAAAGATCTACACTTATGGATGTAAAGCAACACTTATCTTTACTTAAAGATGGCGCAGACTGTAGGGAATTCTTGCTAGGACCAAGAAAACCGCATCAAAAACGTTTCATATATGCCGGTATATTTGCTGCATATAACGAAGCATGGAAGATTATGCAAGCAGAGACTGCAGAACGAATACGGGAAATTGATTGTATTAATTTAGAGAAAACTCTCTCTGTAGTTGACAATGGGTTAACGACTCTGTCGTCCAGGATATATTAATTGGACAGCATTGTATCTTCTACCGTAGACATCATGGAACAGGACTTGGTCATGCTGCAACATGGTCAGTCACAACTACGTTCTATCATGCTATTGGGAAAGACGCTACAAAACTTGCTTGCAGGCTATGTGCCTTGGCGTTTAATCAAAACCACGTCACTGTCTTCAGAATTTAGTCTCACTGATAAACAGATCAAAATGGCACAAAGGGGAGCAGACTTTACGGTGCTTAGCATTGAAAAACTGGACAGATTGCCATTTACAGTCACAGAAAAGCCAGCTGCTGAATGGATAATACATGGAACAATCACTCTGCCTGTTACAATTTTTCATTTTCAGCATTGCCTAAAACACATACCAGCCGGCACATATGAAAGGTTGGGTAAATAATACATCAAGACATCCTGGAATTTACCATACACACACAGATGTTGGAGTGGGGGACGTGAAGTATTTCTTAGTGGTTCAAACTGTGAAAATGCACTAAGCGGTTCTCTCCTTTGTCAGGGTATTAATTTACACGGGCCTACGATGGTTCCTCTAACAACTTATCTTGTCACCTGCAAGGCCCACCAGCTGCAGTGATTGATCCAATTTTTGGACATCTTTCAAATGGAAGTTACCTCATGTTGAATTATCAGAGCTGCTGTGGCATGTTGCCAGGCATACCATATCTAGTAACTGTGTCAGCCAGGGTCGCTTGCTGTATGCAAGTATTGTTTCCAAAAACTAAGACAGCTAGGGAGTCGCCTTTATAGCCTTCACTGAACATCTCTTTTAAACGAATTGATACTCTAAGCAGAATAATAGCCATTCTTTCGCAAAAAACGGTGCCACTGACCTCGGCCAAAGAGACCTATGATCTACAAGTGGCAAGGACTTCTGCTGAGATATATGCCCTTTTGAATACAAACTGCCCTATACATTTCTCAGAAATGTTAAGTCGCATGTTAAACATGTCTGATACGAGCGGTATTGAACATCTATTTAAGAACGTATGTTTCGGGCTGTTAGCACCTTTTCAAGCAGCCATCAGAATATTTCCAAGCTTTGTGCACTCTGTGTTTGGAGGACTGCCCCTCCTTTTGGGACTCGTTGCAAGGATACTATCTTTGCTCCTTCTGCTACGATATGGCAAGCTAAATTACCAGCGCCACTCCAAGCACCACAGAGAGAGCTCTATTGGAGATTAAGTGTTGTGAGCGCATTGTCCAAATTTTGGGATTATCTCGTCTAGGGGAATTAAATACCACATGGTTTCTGTCATTCAGACCAATCTAGCAAGATTGCATCTTACCTGTTTGACGCTGCCTGCTATGCGGAGAATGCATGCTAGACATCTGTTCAACACTCCCATCACTCATGCCAACGGATGTTGATACTTTCCTGGACCCCGTAACGGCCCATGCTCTGTGTTGTCCCCAGCGGCTACCAATTCTGATGACGGCATTCATTGAGATCTCACGGAAGCAAAACGCTAATGCTGAGGTACGAGAGGAAACTTCAGGCACGCAGGTAACATCCAATTCGAACATTGCTAATGCGACCAATGCTGAAAGCAATGCTCCAGCAATGCTCCACATCTATGTGCGGTTAATCTTCTAAACGAGGTAATCCAACTGTCACCTACAATGATAGACGATTTTTTTACAGACATAGAAGATTTCCTGTTTTCTACAAGCGCTAACACTGACTTTTGAATTTGGCACACAGAGTTCTGAGAGACTTTGAATTTGACCTTCATTTTTGTGAACAAGGAACTTTTTACCATGATTAATTTTTTTTCTCCAAATTTGTACTTTTCATTTTTTGGCAGAAGAAATCTGCTTATAGTAGAACTATTCATAGAGAACAAAAATTCTGTGAATACTTCCAAAAGACAATACATGACCTTGTCCACAAACAAACAATTTTATGTAATCTGACATGAAATGGTTTTGACGTTTTTTCTTCTGTATTTACGAGCCATTTCATAAATGTATATTTTCATGCTTCATTCATATGTAAATAAATGCTTAGAATGAACCATTGCTTTAATGTGTACAGCACCTATGCATTATTTATACTTACAACAAATTCTAATGCATTTTTTATGTATTTTGGGGGGTTTTAGCACTTCATGTGTAGATATGTTTTAGATATGTTTAAACATGTTTAGTAACGTCATACATAAGAAAGTGGAGTGGGTGTTGTGTTGTGTATCGATTTAGATTCTGTATGCATTTTCCCGATTCATGCCTTTATATAGGTATATTTCACATTGCCCTTATATAGGCATAGAAATCCAGTCCTTATTCAGGCATAGCCCATGCTACCCAAATACAGGCATGGCTACTTCCATCCGTTCATCTACGTCACAACGATTTCTTGCAAAACCAGACTCTTAAGCTGAAGGGACTTCACCTTGCCTGCATATTGATTTCTCCAAGAACTCATTTATTATGTATGAATATCTACTCCTTAGGGGTTCATTCATGACGTTTATTTGGCCAACTTTTACGTCAATGCGCAGAGCCTATTGGCAATATAGGAACTACACTACATTGGCGGTGGTGGCATTGGTGGTGGTGGTATTAGTGGTGGTGGCAGTATTGGTGGTGGTGGTGGTATTGGTGGTGGTGGTGGTATTGGTGGTGGTTGTATTGGGGGTGGTATTGTGGGTGGTATTAGTGGTATTGGTGGTGTTAATATTGGTGGTGGTATTGGTGGTGGTGGTATTTGTCCTGTACCCGGTTCACAACCAGCCGGATATTGCAGGAGCGAAGATAAATCCCACTCCTCTCCCTGGCACCCGTCGCCAACACCAACCACAAATATAGTAATGGCAGACTTGTACCATAGAAGAAAGTGGATAAGCCAAATATTCGGATATCCTTGGACTAGCTATCAGAGACCAGTAGACCCCCAGATACCTGCATAATAGACAGAACAAAGAAGAAAGCATAAACAAATCATACATCCGTGAACATACGTGCTTGTAGAGGACAAAAGGCAGGATACCCACAATTAATATCTTACCCCTATATAAAATCCACAAGCTTCTACTTTTTCATAGAACAAAGTCTTTTGTTTGTCTTGAAGAACTCCTGAAACCCTCGATGTCTGTGTCCTTCTAGTATGATTCAAATGTCCAAATATATATATATATATATATATATATATATATATATATATATATATATATATATATATATATTACAGCTCCCGTGTTTCTTGAACACACCACACTCGCGGGGGTTATTTCAAACGGCGTTTATTAACAGCAGCGTGCTTGATAGCAATCAGGTCCATGAACAGCCTCAAGAAAATTCAAAAGGCTGAGGGTTCGTCTTGGTGCTTTCTTGCTTTTATCCGACGCGTTTCAAAGGTCCATGCCTTCTTCCTCAGGGATAGATGAACTTGGCTATTTTGCCGCAGCTGTGAGTCCACTTTTATTAAGATGACACGCCCCCCAATGGGCAGTGCTGTTGCCGCAGTGTCTTGTGGAACTTGCATGCTGTCTTTAATTAATTGCGTGATGCATTCCTCCTTCAGGTCCTGTGCCGCTGTTAGTTGACCCCATTTGAGCACCCCCTCGCCTACCACCGACCATCCGGGTTGTTGAAGACCGGAGCGGTGTATATCCAGCATCCAGTGAATCTGTATGATTCCCTTTACGGCTCCAAGCACCGGCTGGTGCAGTGGCGGTGCTGAGCATATATTACTACGAGGCTCCAGTTTCCACCAAAATGCTCTTTGCACTCTTCGTGGCGGGTGCGGAATGAACGGTGGTGGATCCGTTCCATACATTACAGCTCCCGTGTTTCTTGAACACACCACACTCGCGGGGGTTATTTCAAACGGCGTTTATTAACAGCAGCGTGCTTGATAGCAATCAGGTCCATGAACAGCCTCAAGAAAATTCAAAAGGCTGAGGGTTCGTCTTGGTGCTTTCTTGCTTTTATCCGACGCGTTTCAAAGGTCCATGCCTTCTTCCTCAGGGATAGACGAACTTGGCTATTTTGCCGCAGCTGTGAGTCCACTTTTATTAAGATGACACGCCCCCCAATGGGCAGTGCTGTTGCCGCAGTGTCTTGTGGAACTTGCATGCTGTCTTTAATTAATTGCGTGATGCATTCCTCCTTCAGGTCCTGTGCCGCTGTTAGTTGACCCCATTTGAGCACCCCCTCGCCTACCACCGACCATCCGGGTTGTTGAAGACCGGAGCGGTGTATATCCAGCATCCAGTGAATCTGTATGATTCCCTTTACAGCTCCAAGCACCGGCTGGTGCAGTGGCGGTGCTGAGCATATATTACTACGAGGCTCCAGTTTCCACCAAAATGCTCTTTGCACTCTTCGTGGCGGGTGCGGAATGAACGGTGGTGGATCCGTTCCATACATTACAGCTCCCGTGTTTCTTGAACACACCACACTCGCGGGGATTATTTCAAACGGCGTTTATTAACAGCAGCGTGCTTGATAGCAATCAGGTCCATGAACAGCCTCAAGAAAATTCACCCGCCACGAAGAGTGCAAAGAGCATTTTGGTGGAAACTGGAGCCTCGTAGTAATATATGCTCAGCACCGCCACTGCACCAGCCGGTGCTTGGAGCCGTAAAGGGAATCATACAGATTCACTGGATGCTGGATATACACCGCTCCGGTCTTCAACAACCCGGATGGTCGGTGGTAGGCGAGGGGGTGCTCAAATGGGGTCAACTAACAGCGGCACAGGACCTGAAGGAGGAATGCATCACGCAATTAATTAAAGACAGCATGCAAGTTCCACAAGACACTGCGGCAACAGCACTGCCCATTGGGGGGCGTGTCATCTTAATAAAAGTGGACTCACAGCTGCGGCAAAATAGCCAAGTTCGTCTATCCCTGAGGAAGAAGGCATGGACCTTTGAAACGCGTCGGATAAAAGCAAGAAAGCACCAAGACGAACCCTCAGCCTTTTGAATTTTCTTGAGGCTGTTCATGGACCTGATTGCTATCAAGCACGCTGCTGTTAATAAACGCCGTTTGAAATAACCCCCGCGAGTGTGGTGTGTTCAAGAAACACGGGAGCTGTAATGTATGGAACGGATCCACCACCGTTCATTCCGCACCCGCCACGAAGAGTGCAAAGAGCATTTTGGTGGAAACTGGAGCCTCGTAGTAATATATGCTCAGCACCGCCACTGCACCAGCCGGTGCTTGGAGCCGTAAAGGGAATCATACAGATTCACTGGATGCTGGATATACACCGCTCCGGTCTTCAACAACCCGGATGGTCGGTGGTAGGCGAGGGGGTGCTCAAATGGGGTCAACTAACAGCGGCACAGGACCTGAAGGAGGAATGCATCACGCAATTAATTAAAGACAGCATGCAAGTTCCACAAGACACTGCGGCAACAGCACTGCCCATTGGGGGGCGTGTCATCTTAATAAAAGTGGACTCACAGCTGCGGCAAAATAGCCAAGTTCGTCTATCCCTGAGGAAGAAGGCATGGACCTTTGAAACGCGTCGGATAAAAGCAAGAAAGCACCAAGACGAACCCTCAGCCTTTTGAATTTTCTTGAGGCTGTTCATGGACCTGATTGCTATCAAGCACGCTGCTGTTAATAAACGCCGTTTGAAATAACCCCCGCGAGTGTGGTGTGTTCAAGAAACACGGGAGCTGTAATGTATGGAACGGATCCACCACCGTTCATTCCGCACCCGCCACGAAGAGTGCAAAGAGCATTTTGGTGGAAACTGGAGCCTCATATATATATATATAGCTATCTTCCTAAAAGGGAAAAAACAATAAAAAAGGGTGCACCCGGTTTTGCCACTCATGTATGGTGGCTACACAGCTTGTTTAACAGCGTATGTCCCAAGAGGAATTAGGATATAAGAAAAACACAACAGGACTCGCTCAGAGTAAACGTATCCGCGTTCCTCCTAATATCAAGTCTACCGCTTTCAGGATCTCCTAACAGCGGTATACGTGGTACTCGGTAAAAAAACAACACGGAACCACGAGTAGCAAAAGGAAAAAACAAAGAAGAAACTAAATATTGAAATACCAGTCCTCAAAATTCAGACGACTGCCAGCAGTTCTCCCAAACAATCCCGATGCTCCAAAACGAAGGTGGCATGCAGGGATTTCATATGAGGACGGCAACAAGATTCCCACCGGAAAATGGAAGGAATTCAGAAGAGCAAGGGCAGGACCTTCCGGGTGACAGGACCAGGTCAGGAACCAAGCGCTGACTACTTGGAAACAGCGCATTTTAAACCCGATCCCGAGCTCCGCCCAATACAAGCACGCATGACAGGGACAGCACAGAAACAAAAAAAAAGGTGACTAATTCTGCGCTAATTCCCAACAGTATTGATGGTGGTGTTGGTGGTGGTGGTATTGGTATTGGTGGTGGTGGTATTGGTGTTGGTGGTGTTGGTGGTCGTATTGGTAGTATTGGTGGTGGTCGGATTGGTGGTGTTGGTATTGGTGGTGGTGGTATTGTTGGAGGTGGTGGTATTGGTGGTGGCAGTATTGGTATTGGTGGTGGTGGTACTAGTAGTAGTAGTGGTGGTACTGGTATTGGTGGTGGTGGCATTGATATTGTGTTACTGGTATTGGTGGTGGTATTGGTGGTGGTGGTGGTGGAGGTACTGGTGGTGGTGGTGGTATTGGCGGTGGTGGTATTGGTGGTGATATTGGCGGTTGTGGTACTGGTGGTGGTGGCATTGCTGGTGGTGGTATTGGTGGTGGTATTGGAGATGGTGGCAGTATTAGTGGTGGTGGTGGTATTGGTCGTGGTGGCAGTATTAGTGGTGGTGTGGTATTGCTGGTGGTGTTATTGGTGGTATTATTATTGGTGGTGGTATTGACATTGGTGGTGGTATTAGTGGTGCTGGTGGTGATGGTATTGGTGGTGGTGGTATTGGTGAAAAATTGTAAAATTGTAAAATTATAAATTGATACTTATATAGCGCACTACTCACCCGCAAGGGTCTCAAGGCACTTGTACGAATACCGCTGTGGAACCCATCCTGGCTTTCCCTGTGAGGCGTCCACTCCTGGGCACCCCCAAGGTGGAGGCCAGGCATCCTTAGTATTGTGGGGGCCGTTGTGGAGATTAAGCAAGCTATTGCCCAGAGTTGCAGAGTGGGACTCCATGATTTGAATAGGCACGAGGCGAGAATTATCAGGTCCGTGGAATTTTGAGCCCAAGACCCGCCGAGGCGGGGAATTGAACCCTGGTCCCTGGCTAGACCTCTGCATCAGGGTCTGCCACTCTAATCATTGAGCCACACTTCTCCATTGGTGGTGGTGGTATTGGTTGTGGTGGTATTGGTGGTGGCGGTGGTATTGGTGGTGGTGCTATTGGTACTGGTGATGGTGGTATTGGTGGTGGTATTGGTTAAGACATGAGGGACGATGTACTAAACCATTTTGCAGTTGTAAACCCTGTGGTTGCAACACAAAATTCCCATTCCCCTTTACAAATGATTTAGCACATCCCTTGAGGAGTTGGTAACTTTTCAATGGTTTGTGACCAAAATTACGCCATTAGGGGGGAGGAGCCAAGATGGCGGACGGGACGGACGCTTGAGCTCCCGGCTCCGCAAGCCGTCTGGCTTTCTTTGCATATCCTGATCCTTTATCCTGCCCGGCGCCGTCCTAACACCGTGAAATGCTGGCGCTGAAGTGACTGGTGTTCTTCTGGTACCTTTGCCGGCGGAATTGGTGGCAGACTCGGTGTTTTTCTGACCTCCGGCGCTTCCCCCTGTACTCTGCGCTGATGGCCGCCGCTGGACGCCGAGAGACTTGGATGGGGAGACGAGCTGGTGAGACGCTGCAGACCACGGGGGCTTAGAGCGCTGCCCGGACGACCGGAGTCGGACCCTTCAACCTGGGTCGGACTCTCCTTCGCGCAGCTTGTGGCATAGACGACGCTGAAGCCCCCCCACGGCTAGCTCCCCCCTGCCACCCCTTTGAGGCACGGGCGGACTCCATCTTGGAGCGTCTTCCCCGTAGTGGACGGCTGTTAACCTCCGGGAAACGTGGAGGACTCCCATCCTGTGCTGCCTTCGAGTTGCTCACAGAGTTCCCCCGGCGGCTACACTGTTGCTTTTCCAGATGCCGCTCTCACCCCCGTATCGCCATTTATTGTGCGCAGCAGGCATGGACATGGCGCCTGTTTTCCCCGCCGGAGCGTTAGCTGATACTGGGTCTGCAGTGGCTGGGGACCCATGCGCCCTGGTGCCGGTGACCGCATCGAGTGCACGGGGGGATAATGCGGACCGGCTTCTGACTCGGAGCGATCCGACCTGTGGCGACATCCTGGCCGCTCTCATGGCCTTGAAGGTTGAAATGCGGAGCACTGCCCGGGCACTGGTCCGGAGACTCGATGAAGCGCTGCCAGACAGGGGGCGATCCCGACTGGATGATCCCCCGCCGCCCCTGTTTCAACCTGAAGGGGATACAATGTTGCCGAATACAGAGAAGGCGGTGAGTCATTCTCCTGGCTACAAGGTACCGAGTCTGACTATCGACGATGTTACAGTTGCAGGGGCACCCTTTACTTTCGACGTGACGACTCTGCCTACAAACTATCCACCGGAGCCTGGCAGCTCCTTCTCTTCGTCACCTGTCCCCCTCGCTGCCTCTATCATTGGAGCCCCTGGGGTATGCTTTTGCACTGTTTGGGACCCTGCGGCACAAGGAGGCTTCATTGTCCCCTCTCCTCGTAGGCAGCCATCTTGCTTCTTTGTCCTGGTCACAGACGCCTCGCAGCAATGGACCGGCCTGGAGAAATTCTGTCGATCCGGACAGGGTTGATGGACTGTCTGTTGTTGTAATGATTGGATCGACTGGCGCAGACCCGGACTGGACCATGTTTTATGATATTGGTTGAGTAGTCTTTAATGTCCTGTTTTTCTTCTGCACATTACTGTCGATTTCTCCTGTTGTTTATCTCATCTGCTGGGGGGGGTGAACTTGTGCTGGACTGAGGTACTGGGTGATACTGCTTCTGATCTACTGGGAGTACAGTTTTTTGTCATGGTGTGGTGTATGGCGCCGGAGACGTTGACGGTGAGGGAAGCCGGGAGTTCGGTTGCTGGGTGGGCTCCTCCCCGCTTTTCCCTTTTCCTGGGAGTAGTAGGGTAGTGTATTCTTCTCTCTCTCCCTATGTGCTACCGTGCTTTTATGGACTTTTTCCTTTCTTTCTTCGCTTGTACTCTATATTTCGGGTTCTCTTTTTGGGGCGACAGACACACTGCTAAGGGGGGGGTAGGCCATAGCCTCGGCATGCGTGTAGGGTGGGGGGTCTCCATCGGTTCGTTCTTTTTTTGTTTCTATGGGCCTTCTTTTTCTCTTTTTCTGTTTCTCTTTCTTATATGCTTTTTCCTGGGTCAGTGGGTGGGATTGGTGTTAGGAGGGTAACGGCAGGGGGGCACACCTCACTATGTTTTGATTCTGATATCCTGGATTAGTGCCGCCATTTTAGATATCTTTATTGTAAGTGGAATCTCCTGATGGACGTTGCCCGTTTATTACTTGGATGTATGTACTGTACACTGATCCGTTTTAGCTTCTGTATCTCCTTATATATAAAATTATGTAAAATTAACCTTACTACTTCCTGACACTTGGGGCACGCGGATTTATTGTAACACATATCGTAAGCTTCTACATGCTGACGTGCTACCGAGTGGATGTATCTTTTGCTACCGAGCTACAGAAGTGTCGAGGCCGGCCGATGGTTGTAGGCCCGTATTTGTCTTATGAACCGTGCTCAATAAAGGTTTTCAAAAATAAAAAATAAAAAAAATAAAAAATTACGCCATTAATAATTAATATTGTGATTTGAAGTTGGGGACGCACCTCTTTTAAATGACTCCTAACTGCAACTCGAAAGGAGCCATAAAACTCCTTTTGTGATTTGTAAAGGAGTTTAGTATAGAGGAAAATCCAATTAATATTCATGAGAAAGGTTGCTCTGTGACCCTCTGCTTCTGGACATTTTGCGAGACAACCTACTTGTACAAAGATCACATCGCAAAATTACAATTAGCAAAAAGTTGGCACACAATTAGCACCTTTATTTACCATCTGTCTGGGGCTGATGATATTTGTGTCACATGTTTTTCTGACAATTATATTTGAGTACAATACCCATGCCCTGATATCAATAGCCAGCCTCCTTGCTCGCGTGTACACTGTGGCTGAACCTGCTTCTCTAAGCAGATCTAGGCTCTTCTATCAAGAGCTTCTGGAGGAAAAGGGAGACCACCATCGGTTGCACTGCAGACGTTCTAAACCACTGTGGGCAAAACAGTTAAGTAGTTGTCACAACATAGGATAGGTGACCACTAACCTTGGAAGCCGGATACAGCGGGAGTGATGGAAGATGCCAGATAACCTTTTTCCCCTGTATGGAATCGCCTGCGAGTATTATAGAACCACACCATAGGCAACACCACAGTAGAGGAAAGGGAAAAAAGGTAGAAACTAAAAAATAAAGGTGCAGCTGCGAAAACACTTGATGGGGAAATGTTCTGGAGTTGTGGACTTCACTCCTACGATAGCCCAGTGTTCCCTGTAAGTGAGACACAACACAATGTACATGAAGTTACCACCCTAAGCAACTACAAAGCATATATCTATATAATACGTGATGCACTTACAGTAAATACTGCTGCACTCATTCCGATACAAAAAGGCACCAAAATGTAAAAATAAAGAAAAGAAACCAAGGCTTGACTTTGGGCCAAGCGGAATAGACCATGTATAGCAAAAGACAATATATAATATCCTGCAAGGAATGACTGTTCAGGTACTTAGCCTATACCAGGCAATCCTCTGACAGAATAAGGAGTTTCGCCAAGGTCCACAAGAAGGCTTCCAGAGATTACACACGGTTCAGCACGTGTGAAGCACGCAATACCCAAAGGAAGAAAAAATTAAAATTAACACTCCGAGCCTCTCAACAGCTCATGAAGGGTTTTCTGCGCCTACCTCGGACCGTAAACGTGCTCCAGCGCGAGATCTAACAAGCATTTGCATTGCAATAGGTCTCGCATTAGGAAAGTTTTAGGTATTGGTATTGTAAATGACAAATATTTTATTTATGTGTTGGTTTTGAAAATAGCGAAATTAATAGCTTTGTCATTTACAATACCAATAGTTTTAACTTTCACAAACGTGACACCAATAGCATTTCTAATGCAATATGTGTTGTATTTACATGACATAGATGTACTAATATTGCAAATAACAATGGCTTTTATTTTTTTTAATAATTATTACTTAAATAAAAGTTATTGTAATTTATAATGGCAATAGCTTAAACTTTTGTAAATAACTTTTGGAAAGATTATGTTCAGTGTATTTTATTGTAATGAAAATCCAAGAACAGAAGTGAAATATTAACATCTTTTTTGTGACATTTGTAATAAATCGTGAAACATTGAGAGAACATATTAGAACCAGTTGTTGTTGAATGGTTGCACAGAGTGATGCAGTAGCGTTCAGTGGTGCTGAGTAATGTTGTGGCCTTCAGTGGTGCTGTGGCCTTCAGTGGTGTTGAGTGCTGCTGTGGCGTTGAGCGATGCTGTGGCATTGAGTGGTGCTGTGGCATTGAGTGATGCTGTGGCATTGAGGGGTGCTGTGTGCTGAGTGGTGCTGTGGCATTGAGTGGTGCTGTGGCATTGAGTGGTGCTGTGGCATTGAGGGGTGCTGTGGCAGTGTGGGGTGCTGTGGCATTCAGTGATGCTGAGTAATTCTGTGGCACTGAGTTATTCTGTGGCGCTGAGTGGTGCTGTGGCATTGAGTGGTGCTGTGGCGTTGAGTGATGCTGAGGGATGCTGTGCGCTGAGTGGTGCTGTGGCATTGAGTGGTGCTGAGTGGTGCTGCGGCATTGAGTAGTGCTGTGGCATTGAGGGGTTGTGTTGGAGGGTGGAGTTGGAGGGTGGAGTTGGATTTTAAGGGTGGGGTTGGATTTTGAGGGTGAAGTTGGATTTTGAGGGTGGAGTTGGATTTTGAGGGTGGAGTTGGAGTCCGTAGTTGTAGTTTGCGGGTGGATTCAAAGGGTGGATTTGGATGTTGGAATTAGAGGGTGGAGTTGGATGGTGTTTTTGGAGGGTGGATTTGTAGTTGGAGGAAGGAGTTGGAGTGTGGATTTGGAGTGTTGAGTTGGAGGGTGGAGTTGGAGATTGTAGTCGGAGGGTGTATTTGGCGTGTGTAGTAGTGCTTGGATGGTGGATTTGGATGGTGGATTTTGAGGGTGGAGTTGGAGGGTAAAGTGGTGGGCGGGTAGAGTGGTAGTGCTAGAGTGTGAGAGTGTGGGCGCTAGAGTGTGGGCGTTAGAGTGGTGGATAGGGTTGTGGCGCATAGAGTGGTGGTGCATAGAGTGGTGGCGCATAGAGTGGTAGAGTGTTGATGGAGAGAGTGGTAGTGGTAGAAGGCTGTACTGTGTGTGAGAGAGAGAGTGTGTGTGTTGTAGAAAGAGAGTGTGTGTGTGTGAGAGAGAGAGAGTGTGTGTGTGAGAGAAAGAGTGTGTGTGTGTGAGAGAGAGAGAGAGAGAGAGTGTGTGTGAGAGTGTGTGTGTGTGTGAGAGAGAGAGAGTGTGTGAGAGAGAGAGTGTGTGTGAGAGAGAGAGAGAGAGTGTGTGTGAGAGAGTGTGTGTGTGTGAGAGAGAGAGTGTGTGTGTGTGAGAGAGAGAGGGTGTGTGTGTGTGTGTGAGATAGAGAGTGTGTGTGTGTGTGTGTGTGTGAGAGAGAGTGTGTGTGTGTGAGAGAGAGAGTGTGTGTGTGAGAGAGTGTGTATGTGTGAGAGAGAGTGTGTGTGTGTGAGAGAGAGAGAGAGAGAGAGAGAGAGAGAGAGAGAGAGAGAGAGAGAGAGAGAGAGAGCGAGTGTGTGTGAGAGAGAGAGAGTGTGTGTGTGAGAGAGAGTGTGTGCAATCAGGCAGTGCCTGATAGACTGGTCAGACAGATCAGTCGGGGCGTGTTTAAGCAGTTTGTGGGCCTGTTTTATTACCAGTTGAGCCAGATTTTAAGGTTCATTTCTCCGATATTACAATGAACAATGACCATTTCTTACAAAATACCTATATTGCGGGTCTTTAAAAGTTTAAAAATAGCATTGATTTGCAATTGTGATGATGGTAAGCGTGTCTGAAGCGAGATGTGTGTGGCATGCTCTGTTTAATGTGCTGTGCTGAAGGTTTGCGTCTTAATTTGATGGTAACTGCTGCTGGAACCTGTGAAGAAGTCTATACATCAGCGGAGCTGCGAGAAAAGGGTGATTACAGAAGATAAGCTGTAACTTACCTTTAACATCAACAAATTGGGTGGTAATTACAGCACCTGATTTACTTTTTCCCACCACATTATTTAGTCAACTCTGCTGCATAATTTGAGCCATCCCTGTGCATAATTCCATCAGACCTGCTTACAGTTTTTCATTAAACGACACTGGCCCATTCACAAGTAAAGCTTTGAAAGTCCACCACCACCAAGCGAAAAGGAAAAGCAAACTGCAGTCCGAGTGCAGAGAAGTACAGTGAATATTCACCGCTCCTCAAACCAATCAACTTCTCTTTTATCGAGCAGCGCCGAAAAAAGAGTGATTTGACAATGTGGGCATTTGTTGACGTAAGGGAAAGCCTTATCTGACGAGTTCAGTCCCTGCGAGTCCTTGACCAGGGCATGCTTGGGATGTGCTTGCATAGACAGCTAGTGGAACAGTACAGTGGGTTGAGCACTTGCTGTTGTGACATGCATGCAACTTGCAGACCACGGGCAGGAATGTCCCCATGGGTGTCTCAGCCGCTCATTCCGCTACAACAGTTAAAATTTAACACTGGAGTTGATACATTACTAATTAGAGCTATGCAGTTCAGTGATGACAGAGCAACTGCCGACACTGAAGGACTGCAAACGGAGGGTCTGGTTGTGCTTAATAAAACACCATTGTCCCGGCTGCGCACGCCATCCTGCCACGATTGTAAAACAAAAACAAGCTCTTGGCATTGCTGTGATTAGGGGGGGTGGAGAAATGCAGCTCGGGAGCAAATGGTAAAGAGCGCGTGAATGGGAAGAGGGGCCGTGGGAGGTGGGAGGGGAAGTCGGAGAGTGCGAAGTGCAGGCGGGGGCGGGGAGCGGAGCCTTTGAAGTGTGTGAGGCACTGAGAGACAGATGGTGGTTTATGACGTAGCTGGTTTGTTAACGCGAACGGAGCGCATGCACTGTGGCAAATCCGCCGTTGGTTTCAAAGCTTATTTGGCCCTCAATACTCTCGTCCATTTATCACTTAAGTGATAAATAGTCGAGACCTAAAAAATGTGGCACGTGAATGCGCTCCAGCGCGAGTAAACAGAAGCAGGCTTGATGCAATCTCTCACTGACTCCAGGAACCAACGGCTGTATCAGCAAGCGCAGCAGCCATCCGAGGAAGATGACAGATATATCAGGTGCCAAGCACCGGGCTGTATGTACGTGGTGCATATATATAGAGAGAGAGGTAGGACTACGAAGTACCCCCTTGCTTTATGGGAGATGTAGTCCTTAATCATGCAACTCCATTCCTCCGTGGGTACTACGGTGTTATCCCACCCCATCTATGCTTGAAAGTGACAGTAGTTCAAATAAAGGGACAGGACATTATGGCAGAATTTTTACAGACCATGGAGAGAAGTTTGCCCCACAGTCTCTGCTATAGAAGAGGTGTTTTGCTCATACTTCCTGCAGTCTCATCCGTGATTCCTTCTCCCGAGTTACTCGCATTTTCACAATCATGAAATCAATCCTACCTTTAAAACCTCTTGGTTCGCTCATAAGCACCTCTAAAAAGAAATGCATTTTATGGTTCAGTGTGCTGAGGAGATGCAGTTGAGAACAACAAACATCAGAAACAAGGGAAACTGTTTCACCAGAGTAGTCTGTAAGTGCACTTTGATCCTCTGTGAGCTGACAAGAATTGAATCCTTAAGAGAAAGTGGGCCCTTTTTAGTTCGTTCTTACCTAAAAACTTTTAGCTATTTATAGGTGAAAGCCTCTTGTGGACCATACCAAAACCTTACAGTGGGGTTAAGGCTTGCCGTTGGTTGGTTGTATTGTCACTCTCATTTGCTTGCTTCTTATTTGATGGTTTAGCCTTCTTTTTGTGCTTATCTCTTCTCTGGAACATTGCTTTTCATAGTGCCGATATAGGCAACTCTTCCCACCCATCATGAACATGGCATGCATAGCAATAAATAATAATGACGAAACAAGTTTGTTGGAAACAGTTTGCTGCAGGTTTATTCCATACAAAAGTATGCCAACGTGGTGTGTTAACTTATGGGCGATCCAAGGGCAGGCAGCGGTGACTGACCTAAACTGCCCTGCTCGCCTGAAGAGCCAAAATGCACCGTGTCCAACCCACTCGTGCTACCAGATATGTGGGGATTATCACCCTTAAATGCTGTGAACCACCGGTCCACCACTTTACAGGCCCCCGGTTGCTCAGGCTTACAACTGCCCGAAGAACTAGCGGCGCCGACGATTTTCATCCAGGGTCCTGCTGTAAATACCCCTATTGTGCTCCTGAAGAGGTACTCTTCTGTACCATTTTGCCTCCGATCGCCCTGTAACTCCGCCTGCAACACAAATTAACACATTACCCAGTCTGTACCTAGCCGTCCTCACCAGCCAACATGCCAGATATGTGGTAGGGAGGGAGAAGGTGTGAATCAGACCACAAAGAGCGAGGCCTGGTAGGTGATACCTCGTCACTACCGCCACACACCAGAGGTTATGTGGCCCTGGGGCCGGGCTTGGGGACTCCTCCCTGGGGTCCACACAACTAGCAAGGTGGTGTTTTTTTTGTTTTTGTTTTGCAGATTTATATAGCGCAAACACAACCCGAAGGTATTGGAGCGCTTTACATGAGCACTGGTTACGTTACACAAGGACACATTAATTTTTTTGGAAGGCACGGGCAGATTGATTTGCCCAGAATCATAGGATGTGGATGCGACTCCAAGGCTCGAACCTTGGTTTCCCAGACCAAAGTCGGCAATCTAGCTGTCAGATCACATCCTCATTGTGCCTATTGTGGAACTAAGGTGGCTGCCCTTTTGAGAAGGCACCCTCCAGTGTGCCGCGGGCAGCCTCATAGTCATTTTTCTTAGCTAACTGGTAGTTAGGAAACTACTTTTATTCGTCTTTCGGCATTGCACGAGATGCACATTTTTTCTAGGTCTTTCCACCATATGCTGCTTCTCCACCCAAAATATGTCCTCATGCTGTGTTGCTCTTCCTATCTCCACTTCTACCTATCTTGTGTGTTGCTTTTCTGTTTGATGTCCACCTGTCACCATAGGTGCTTCGTGTTCCACCCTTCACCCTACCTAGCTTATTTTTTTTTTAAATTGTGAAGCCCCATCTTATATCTTAAAGCTTGCCTGCTGCTTCCCTGCCCTCTCTCAGTGCTTCCAGCTTCACCCCCATCTCCCCCACACGCCGCAGTCCTTAAAAGGCTTTTTTTTTTTATTAAAATAACGTTTTGGGAGGGCTAGCAACTCCCTTATACTGGGGCAGGTGGTGGGTCACTCCTCTTTCCGAAATATGCTTTGGTGAAAAGTGAAAATGCATTTTGTATTTATTGTACCAAATGGCGAACACAATAAAGAATTAGCTAGCATTCGCGCCAAGAATTTTTAATTCTATTAAGGACACGGAGGCGAGGATTATACTTTCTCTTTCTATTTATTGCCACTTACAGCAGCCAATCAAAGAACTTTTGTATACAAAAACACTACACATCCCATAATCCTTAGTATACATCACTTCCTGAATTACCCTGTAAGAGCTACCATAACAATTAAGTGAGCCTCTTTCTTTGCTGGAATGTTTTAGTCCCAAGAATAATTCAAGTCCAAACAAAATCCTCCAACATGGAAGAAACCAAACTGGAACGTTAACATCTTCTTAACGAGAAGTACTGCTACTCCATCTTCTTCTCAGAACCTGGAAACAAAAAGATACTAGAAGCCCGTAATTTCTGCTTAAAACAGAATAATCAATACATACAGGTGGGTAAACATTACAATTTTTTGCAATATAACCGGGTGGGATAATCCTCACCTCTGTGTCCTTAATAGAATTGAAAATTCTTGGTGCGAATGCTAGCTAATTTTTTATTCTATTACAGGACCGGAGACTTCGGATTATGCTAGTTTTACGCTTATCAAATACAACTGAAGTTATATCACCCACCGGTTTATAGTAAAACTGTTTAAAAGTTGATTCAGAAGACCAGTCAGCAGAACACATGATATCCTGAATAATAGAACCCAACATGAAGGTTTTGGAGGATATAGCTCCCTGCACAGAATACTTGGGTATTAATACCTGCCTCCTTCACGACATATTATAACCATCTGACTATAGTAGCCACAGAGACCAGTTTATAAGGCTTTTGCAGAGCAATTAACAGTTGAACCACACCATCAGGTCGTATAGATATAGTACATTCTTCATAAGCCTTTAGACATTGAACTACTCAAAGCTTTGCATTACCAGGAAAAGCATGGTTCTCAACACTTCTTGACAAAGTCTTAGTTCTGGCCATAATGTTAAATTAAACTCCTTCTGGAGTAAATACTCTACTTGTTAGATCCAGGGCTTTCACATCGGAAGACCGCCGACAGGCAGATAGGCATAAAAGCATAGCTAACTTACACGATAGTTGTTTCCACGTCAACATGTCATTGTGTGGCCAGTTGTCAAATAAGGAAAGAACTAGAGAAACATCCCACAGAGAGGAATACTTTGGTTTAGGTGGATTTGCTACCCTAATACCTTTTAATAAATTACAAATTGCCGGATGCATACCTACTGGCTTGCCGTCTATCTGAGAATGGCCTGCTGAAATGGTCGAACAAAAAGTGTTAACCGAACTGTATGCCAGACCCTCCGATGCTTTTTCAGACAGAAAATTCACAACATGGGGTAGCTCAGCCCCCGTGGGATCCACATGTTGTTCCACGCACCAACGAACCGAGCCTTTCCAGGCTGAAGAATATCGTTTCCCGTTGGAGGGAACCGAAGGCTTGGTTGATGAAGCTGCGTCTGAAAACCCAGCATTTGCCATCTTTGCCTGAAAGTCTCAAGGCCATCAGGGACAACTGCCCCACTAAAATCATCGGGTGCATTTCTCCATGAGGGCCCTGGAGCGTCGGCGAGGATGATGGAATCATCCTGGGGGAGTCACAGCTCATCTCAAATAATATTGGGAACCAAGGCTGTGACTTCCAGATGGGGGTTACCAAAATCACTTCTGCCAGGTGGCGAGACACTTGGGTAGTCACCCTGGGAATTAATATGAATGGGGGAAAGGCATAATTCAGGCCCTTGGACCAGTCCTGAGAAAACGCATCCGTCGCCAGAGCTAACGGATCCGGTCTCCATCTGAAGAACTTCTCCAACTGTCGATTCAGTCTGGACGCAAATAGGTCAATCTCGCAACTGCCCCGGATCGCTTGCAGCCACCTGACTATCTGGGATTGGAGTTGCCAATTGCTGTAATCCTTGAGGTGCCGGGATTTCCAGTCCGCTTCTATGTTCGACTGTCGGGGATATATTTGGCAATAACCGATATCTGATGACTTAGGCAGTAATGCAAGAAGCCCTTCGCTATTTCTGCAAGCAGAGAGGACCTGGTGCCTCCCAATTTGTTGATGTACCTCACCGCCGAGATGTTGTCCATCCGAAGTAGGATGCAACATGAGAGTCATCTGGGTGACAGTGTCGGATCGTTAATAATCCCGCTAAGAGTTCCAGGCAGTTGATGTGAAAATCAAGTTCGCGCAGGGACCATCGCCTGCCTGTGGAGATATCTCGGCAATGCACACCCCAGCCCCAATGGCTGGCATCGGATTCTATAACTACCTCTGGCTGTGAGCCAAAAATGGCTCTGCCGTTCCACGCCTCCACGTGACTTAGCCACCACTGTATCTCTTCCCGCGCTTCCTGAGAGAGAAGTACAACGTCCGTGTAAGAAAGACCTTTCTGAAGGTGTCGTATCTTTAACCTCTGAAGGGCCCGATAAGGAAGAGTACCTGGGAAGGTTGCTTGTATGGAGGAGGCCAGAAGACCCACAATCCTGGCAATTACTCTGAGTGAGACTGTCTGCTTGGATAACAGCGTGTTAAACCCCTTTCTGATGAGTTTCAGTTTGGAGCGGGGTAGACTCAACTGTGTCGTCTGAGAATCTATGACAAACCCTAGAAAATCCACAGTCTGTGAGGGGGCAAGAGCTGATTTGGACTTGTTGATTAGCTATGGTCAGTTGTAAATGAAGAACAGCTAGTGTTGGAGATTGTGCCATGATGAGTATGTCGTCTGGATAAACTATCATGCAAATACCTTGCACTCATAGGTGAGCTATCACCGGTTTCATCACCTTGGTGAAACTCCATGGTGCTGAGGAGGGTCCGAAAGGAAGGACCAAGTACTTGAACCACTGGTTCCGCCATTGAAATTGGAGGAAACGGCGGTGAGGAGGAAAGATAGGTATTGACAGATAGGAGTCCTTCAGGTCCAGCCAGACCATCCAGTCTCCTTCTATGAGAAGATCTGCCAAAAGATGGATCTTGAAGTGCTTGTAGCTTGGAGAAGTGTGGCTCAATGATTAGAGCGGCAGACCCTGATGCAGAGGTCTAGCCCGGGACCAGGGTTCAATTACCCGTCTTGGGCTCAAAATTCCACGGACCTGATAATTCTCGCCTCAGTGCCTATTCCAATCATGGAGTCCCACTCTGCAACTCTGGGCAATAGCTTGCTTAATCTCCACAACGGCCCCCACAATGCTAAGGATGCCTGGCCTCCACCTTGGGGGTGCCCAGGAGTGGACGCCTCACAGGGAAAGCCAGGATGGGTTCCACAGCGGTATTCGGGACCCTTGCGGGTGAGTAGTGCGCTATACAAGTATCAATTTACAATTTTAGGTCATAAACTGATTGAACTCCTTCAAATACAAAACTAGCCTGTGACCTCCGCCCTTCTTCTGCACTGAGAAAATATTGCTGCAAAAACCGCGAGGGCCCTCATTGCAACGCGCTATCGCGTGTTTCCACAGCAATTCGCCTAGCTCGGAATCGATAAAAACGCATTCTAGCTGGGAAAAAGAAAGCTGTCTGGGTCAATTGACCTGATAAGGAGTCTGATAGAAATCTAAATGCAACCCCTGAATTGTCTGCAAAATCCATGCATCCTGGGAAATTTTAACCCAATTGTGAAAGAAAAACTGAGTGCGACCACCCAACGGTATTAGAAAATTGTCAGGAGCACTTACCTGCTGGGTCTGGGGCTTGGAAGCCCCCTCGGTGGCCACCTCTGTGGAACCACCTCTGGTTGAAGCGTTGTCTGGTGGGGTAGGAGGTTCCTCCGCGAGTGGAATCCCACTCTCTGCGGCCCTTTCTGTAGTCTCCTCGTTGAGGGCCTTGGGAGAATTGGCAGCCTGGCGAGCGTCCTCGGCCTTGCCTGGCCCGTCGAAAAAGGCCAGCTTGAAAGACTCGTTTAATGCCAGACTGGGCCTTATCTAGCATTGTGAATGTCCCCACGTACTTGGAAACATCCTTAACAAAGCATTCTCCGAAGAGATTTCCCTCTGCTAGGGGGCTTGGTTCCACTGCCGCCAAATCAGTGAGGTTAGAGTCCATCCGCATAAGAAGCGACTTGCGTCGTTCTGTAGATAGAGCGCAATTCGCGTTACCTAAGAGGCATATAGCCCGCTGGGTCCATCCTGCCAGTGCATCTGGATCTACCACAGTGCCCGAGTCTTGGGCTTGCAAGGCCATTTCTAGGATCTTAGCAAGAGGGCCTGCCACGTCCAGGAGTTTGTCCTGACATTCTCGCCATGCCTGATCAATACCTTTATTTGGGTCCTTCAAGAACCAGGAAGGTAAGTAGGCTCGCAGCGATATCTGGGGTTTCTGCCACCTTGTCCGGAAAGTCTGGCTTGGGGCATTCTGAGAGTAATCTATTATGCACCTCCTTGTTAAAACTCCATTAGAAATTATCATGCAGATACGCAGCGACTTCTGGAGCAGGAGCCCAGTCCGAAGACCTAGGATGGAGTATGTCGGCACGATTGAACGGGGTAGACATAGTTTGGGATAGGTCTTGCTCCACGTGTATTGTATTACTAGTTTTCTTCTTTGGGGAGCCTCATCTGGGGTGTCAGTCCCTGTGGTATCAGTGTCCGTGTCTGTATCAGTGTCTGGACGCTTAGCCTTACCAGAAAGGGGTAGTAAATAGAGCGCGTCAGCATGGGGCCAAGACTTGGCCTGTGGCCCACTGCCCGTGGTATCCTTAGCCTGTTCAGCAGGGGTAGTAAAGTCCTGACGCTTGGCAAAACGCTCCAGTTGTTTAGTTATTGGCTTCAACAAAGCAGCCAACGCTTGCTGCACAGTCCCAAGGACTGCCTTCTCCACGGCCTTATTCACGGACTCTTGGACAGTAGCGTCCAGAGCCTCCACAATATTATCTTTCAAGGAAGGTGTAGTCACTTCCTCCTCATATAGGTTATCATCCTCATAACTGACCCAATCCTCCATGGCAGGGTAGAATTAAATTGTTGGACAGGAAAGAGGAGTAAAGGGGAGCCAACCAAAAGTACACACCAAATAATTGCCTAGCTCCTCAGCAAAGCTGTATAAAAGTTCTTGCAGCCCACAGGGTGTATGGAGAGCAAAGAGAGCAAAGAGTGAGTTTAATGAGTTTGTGCACACTCCAAGGCCTGATAATTATTACAGCCACCTCAGGCGTAACTAGGATGTCTCATTCAAAAGAACTCCGAGCAAGGTGAGCTCTGGAGCAGTTCAGGGGCGTAAAAACGTTGTGCGTAGCCCAATCCTACCAAAAACCAGCCCAATTGGACTACGCACGAGGAATCGGTCGAAAAAGCTCTCAGGGATGCACTGGCAATTAGGGAAGCCTGCCACGTCAAGTATGAGGGAATATACGCTGCCGACGGCAGCGCAGCACCAAAAAGACAAAGCGGGATCTCAAAACAGGCCAACCGGGCTGCCCGTTTGGGTTTTGGGGTACAGTGGTATCTTTAGGGTTCAGGGCTAGGTTTGGGTTTTGGGGTACAGGGGTATTTTAGGTTTCAGGGCTAGGTTTGGGTTTTGGGGTACAGGGGTATTTTAAGGGTTCAGGGCTAGGTTTGGGTTTTGGGGTACAGGGGTATTTTAGGGTTCAGGGCTAGGTTTGGGTTTTGGGGTACAGGGGTATTTTAGGGTTCAGGGGTAGGTTTGGGTTTTGGGGTACATGGTTATTTTTAGGGTTCAGGTCTAGGTTTGGGGTACAGGGGTATTTTTAGGGTTCAGGGGTAGGTTTGGGTTTTGGGGTACAGGGGTATTTTAAGGGTTCAGGGCTAGGTTTGGGTTTTGGGGTACAGGAGTATTTTAGGGTTCAGGGGTAGGTTTGGGTTTTGGGGTACAGTGGTATTTTTAGGGTTCAGGGCTAGGTTTGGGTTTTGGGGTACAGGGGTATTTTTAGGGTTCAGGGGTCGTTTTGGGTTTTGAGGTACAGGGGTATTTATAGAGTTCAGGGCTAGGTTTGGGTTTTGGGGTACAGGGCTATTTTTAGGGTTTGGGGATAGGTTTGGGTTTTGGGGTACAGGGTATATTTATAGGGTTAAGATGGGTTAGTGTTTAAGGGTGTTGGGGTATTTTAAGGAGTAAGGGTGGGTTATGATTATGGGGTGCAGGGGTATTTAAAGGGAGCAGGGTGGGATTAGCACACAATATGAGACATGGCATGAAGGGCGGAACGTACCACACGCCCCCAGCGTTTGTCACGCCCCCAGCACACGCCCACAGCACAATGCAGACACGCCCACAAGGGACTACTTTGCTGGCACGGTTCTTTTACCTTTTAAATGTATATGGTGGGCGTCTGTATAGCCTATGTCCTTCTGCTGCAACTGCCCTTTCCAACGCTGTATTGGGTGTTGTGATTGGTGCTGTGGTTCCTGAGATTACCCGCCTCAAAGGTTTGGGCTCTCTCTTTATTATATTAGTATGGATGTTGCTAGGCACTGAAGTAAAAAACTGTTTATTTGTGAATTTTAGATTGGAGCTATTATAAACGTAAAAGATTTAAGATACATATTGCTGCATATAAAGTTTGGAAAGTTATTAAGAAGATGTAAGATTAAAGGTAAAGTCTGGCTCCCCGGAGGACCCTGTAAAACCTGAGTTGTTTAGAACTTTCAATGAGTCCATCCTGCGGGAGGGGCTGACGCTGATCAACAACTCTCTTCAGTCAGCTACCATCCCTAAATCCTGGAAGCATGCTAAGGTAGTCCCGCTCTTAAAAAAAACAACATTAAACCCCGCCAGGCCAGATAGTTATAAACCTATCTCCCTACTACCTTACCTTGCTACGGTAGCGGTAGCCCATGTAAACTCCATCTTGACCACCTACTTGGATCTAACGGAATTTTGGACGAGTCCCAAAATGGTTTCCGTGCCAAACACAGCATGGAATCTGCCTTATTGGCCGTTACAGAACATCTAAGGGAGGTGCAGGACCAGGGCGAGACCTCGTTTTTGATTCTGCTGGACTTGAGTGCGGCCTTTGACACGGTCTCCCACAGGATCTTGCTTGAGCGACTGTGGGAGATCGGAGTCAGAGGGAGCGCCTTGGGCTACTACTAACCACATGCATTTCCGGAAACAGATCAAAACCTGGTTGTTCTCTTCCATTTAAATCACTCCCACCTGCCTCACAGCTACATCCTCTGACATGTCCACAAGCGCTGGGACGCCCCGTTGCTGGGGTAGCCATGCGCTATATAAAATAAATTAACATAACATAACATGTATGTGCTAGAAAAAATATCTTGGTATACCCCACTGACAGCTACAGCCTTTTTCCCGAGTGTATTCTGGGATCGGATTGTACATAACTGGAGAGCTAAAGGCATTACCATGGTTGGGGACCTGTTTTCGGAAGGTGGTCTTAAATCATTTGAACAGCTTAGGGAGCAATATCATTTGCCCCGGCCGGATTTCTTTAAATATTTACAAATTAGAAATTATCTTCTGAAGGCTCGAAGGAATATTCAGTCTAACCCCCTTATAGAAGCAAATAGAAAGGCAGCAAGAATAGGGACACTGTATACACTCATGCTCAGTACAAAGCCTAATGATTTGGAGGTCCATGGTCGTGAATGGGAGAATAGACTTGAATGTCATGATATACATCTAGAAACTTCCATCAAACTAGCTGGGTGACTGTCAAGTTATCCGCCCAGCATTACAAGACTGACTTCTATCTGTATCTTACACCTGATAAGATTGCTAAATGGGGTGGGGATCAAGAGGGAAAATGTTTTCGTTGTGGGAACCCAGCTGTTGATGTGGTACATCTTTTCTATGCATGTTCACAATTAAGTAGATTATTGGAGCAGCTGGATAAGTTCCTAACTGAAATCCTAAGATCTCCTATACATTTGTCACCTATGCAGATTTTGCTGGGGGTAGAGATGGGTGCTGAGGCGGATGTAGTACCTAGTAAGGATGTATATTTGATCTTTTTAGCCACAGTTGTGTTAATATTATGTATGGCTTCTTGTTGGCTACAAAAGGACGCCCCATCATTTTAGGCTTGGAGGGCAAGGTTTTTTGCTATGTTTAATATCGAGTATAGTCTATATGCTCTCAAAGGTCGTTGCAAAAGAAAACTGGGTCAGCAAATCTGGGGTGCAGTTATATCCTTTCTGGATATTTACATGTAAATCTGTTATGTATGTTTCTTTGTGGTATTAGTATGATATCTCTATCATTTTTTTGTGATTTTGCCGCATGGGCATAGTTTCTTTCTGTTACTCATGTATTTCCTAATAAATATATTAAAAACAAAATAAACACAGGAATGTATGTAACAAAGTTTCCGCAGCAATGTTAGTTTCTGAAGTAAGGCACTTGATATTTACAAAAAATGGAAATGAAAGTGACACACTGGGTGTGTCATTTGTACCCTGTGCAATTTCTCAGGATGCTGTCTGCAAGGAAGACCCCACCCCCAATCTGCTTCAGTGGGCCCTGCAAAACATCAATTTCCAATGCCTTAAACTGTCTTTTTCTGACTTGTGCGGTGCTGAATTTCATGCATTTACTAGAAACATGCTGATTTTTTTTTATCAATGAACCGTAGATACTTTTAAATGCAAAAAGCAGGTGTTGGGCTGTGCACTGAGCCAGCGCATCTCTTCAAGATATTATTAATTAATTATTTTGTTTTGGCCTTTCGTCTACTGCTACCTATGCAAACCAATGTTGTTCCTACCACACAGTCTATTGCTAGTTAAACTTGATTTCATAATATGTGTGAAGTATATATTGATGGCATTTCAACACACTCACAAAGCTCGAAGGGGAGCCGAGTAGGTTTACCGCCGAGATAATACCTCGTAACAAGTAAGATCTACCCTAGCACTTTGAATAGAAAAGTGACTTTCACAACGCGTTTTTCGAAGCGCGTGTGTCTTTATCATTGATACATTTTGGAACCTATAACAGCTTCTGATTACTCTACTACTAGGTGATTACGGGGATATATGTTCTTCCCGCGATTGACCATGAGGTTCAGTGCAACCCTGTAAAAAGTATGAATTCTTCCTCTACATGTTTTGTTTTGTCCGTTTTGTTATGTGTTGGACCCACAGACCATGCCACAAGTGTGTTGGTTAATTTAAAACATAGCCACAGATAATGCACGTAGGGTGCTCCTTCAGATATGGGGACCACTCGGTTTTGAAAAATGTGTTTGGAATGGGTGAAGGTGTACATATACTATCACAAAGCAGTTTATTGAGACACCAATTTAATGAAAAATGCTATTCTAATATGATAACATCATTGGATAAATGGATATTGTACCATTAACATTGGAAGTATTTTTCTCCACAGATTTACCAAAGAATTGCAAAGATAAGAGTATGTATATTCTAATATTAATATAGGCATACCTTTCACTTTTTGTTTTTGTTTTGGAGTGCCACTCACAGGGCTGGACCCTGTAGTAGTCCTGAAGAAGAGCTGTGGGGTACAGCTCGAAACTAGTTGACACGCTTACTAGATACTGAGTTCCATAATAGAGCCAGTTTTTCTAGTAAACCACCCCAATTTTAATATACCCACTAGGGGCCAGAATAAAGTTAGTTTAGCCCACTAGCAGGATATTTTTAATTCTTTCACTCCACTTCATTTTCCCCTTTCTCTCACACTACACAACACATAGTCTTCAGATAAAAGTGCTCCTTCGCAATCGCGATAGTCGCAGCACGCCTCAACCCGCAGCTGGGTTGAGAAGCCCCAATGATGAAGCATGTCACCGTGAGGAAACTCCGGTGAGTGAGGGGACTATAAAGAAAAAGTTTTCTTTCCCTGTTTCTGAAACAGACCTTAAGGTGTCATGTTCCAGAAGTTAGCCAGGTTCTCTGGATCTGAAGTCTTCAGATCTTTTTGAATAAATGAATATGTTATAATTTACTCTCCGGGCACCCATATCGAATTCATGGTGCTTACTGAAGATATTTCAATCCACCTCTTGGTTTGTATGCATCAGTCGGGCCAGTCACATTATAGGTATTGTGGGCCTGGGGAGGAGAGAAATGGGTCATAGAGAGGACAATAAACAGAGGAGAGAGAGTCTCCTGTACAGCCTGCTCAGCAGTTATCTCCTATAGCAGTGACACTTAAACCTGTGGTCCGGGGATCCGCGCGGGTACGCAAAACCTACTATAGGGATCCAAGACTGCTTAGAAAATTAAATGTTATTAACACATGAATGAACTATATATAAATAAAGAAGCAAAATGTAAAACTGAACATTTTTAAACGTGATGGAATTCGAAATTGGAGGCTGAAAATTAAGTTAGAAGCTCAGATTGATTCATGGGAGCAGTGTAAGTGACACAAGCAGAATATAGTATGGACAATGAGCAGCCTCCACTGAATTTAGAAAAGCTCTAACCTTCCCATTAAAATAAAAACATTGATTTCTTTTTTTATATTTGTATGTGAATTAAATCAAATATTTAATCATTTATGTATTTGTTTGATGACTGCTTTTTTCGCTATTTTTATGTGTATTGTTTTACAGTTCAAATCATCAAAAATGCCTATGCAGGAGTCCCATGCTTCAAGTAATGACTCAGTGAGTCCCTGGAATCTAATAATGGCTGAGCGGGGATTTCCAGGTTCCAGTAATGATTAAGAGGGGGTCCACAGTAAGAAAAAAGGTAAGAACCACTGCCCTACATGATTACTCCTTTCTTGTGTCTGGTTTTGATAATGTCGAGGGATGTTGGCAGGGCCTGTAAGAATGGGTCTTACTAAAGTCCTCCAGGATTCATGAAGCACCAGTATAAGGATGGCTGGTTTTGATCTGTCCCTCCTGTTTCCTTGCCCTCCCTTGAGAAATTCCTAATTCTGCGCTAACCACACATCAATAATGTGAACGTGTTTAAAGATGCAATGCTGCACTTTTTGTTTTGCATTGTCTTGATAATTAAATAAATATCTTTTTTTTTAAAGTCCTCCAGGATGCTAGTTGTGCGTGACAGATCTCTTCACTTAACTAGGTGCTTGTGTTTTTTGGCATCAAGTGGCTTGGCTTTGGTAGATTGATGGGTTTCTCTAACACTATAAGGGTGCCTTATGGTAGCTCTGGATTGTTATAGTAATCACAAGCAAGGCTTGAAGAGTTTTGACAGGAGCATAACCATCAATCAGACTACCCTGATTAGAGACAGCCGAGGCAGTTGCAATGTAATTGTAATTGTATTTATATAGGACTTACTACCCCCGACGAAGCGCTGAAGCACTTTTCGGTGAGTAACACACTATTCTGAAACCAAAGCTGGATTAGTGGTAGATTAGTAGAGGGAAAATGTACATTGGTTTTGGAAGTGGTGGACACTTTCACCTGATATTTGGATGAATAGGATGATGGAGGGAAGAGTTTGGAAGGGTTATTTGGAAAAGATTATTATTGGGAGTGGTGGACATGTGTACTTGTTAGTTGTATGTACAAGATAAAGGAGGAAAGAGTTTGGAAAGGTTTTTTTTGGGTGTCCATAGTAGTATGAGTGGTTTAGAATGAGTCAGAGAGTGGAGGTAGGGGAATAGTTAGAAAGAGGTTTTGGATGAGTAAACGCGTAGTAGTTTATGGAGAGTTGTAAAGGTTTTTGGCTTTGCAGTGGGTGGAAAATACATTTATGGAATCTGCCCTGGGTGCATTAAGAATGATGAGGAAGAAACACACGTTTTGTTTTTTTGCCCTGCCTACACTAGACCGAGGAAACATTGGCTAGTGCCACTGTGTAGGAACTTGGGCATAAGAACCAATTTACACTCATACAGAATACTGAAGACAAGTACCCTGCCCCATATAGTTTTTGCAGTTGCCAAGTTTTTAATGGCCATGTGGCAGATAAGGGGAAAAATACAAAAAGATTGATTTTCTGTAAAAAGTGTTATGAACTGTAACGAAATAGAGTTAATCGCTTCCTCATGCCCAGACTCTACAGGGAATTGAACTACTTATGCAATGTACCCTGTCACGCTTTTATTGTGTGTCTGATGTGTTTTAAATGTTTTAAATGTTTTTATGATCTTTTATGGTCTCAAATGGCCGAAATAAAGATTTTTTGGATTGGATTGGAATAAATACCCACAAATAAAAGGTATACATATTTACAGACTTTAATATTATGCATTTGCTAAATAGTTAAAGGATTTTTTGGGGAAATGTTGGCTCGCTCACCCAAAACCAGCACCAGTATCGGAACATTAGAAGTTGTGCAAACAGCATAAAAAGAAAATGTAATTTCATTTAAAGGATGGAGGTTGGGTACATATAAAAGATGTTAAATTAAAATGTGTATAAATAATATTCATTCAATTATTAATATATATTTATTATGTTACTATATTAATTAGATATATGCATGTATACTTGTGCTTCCTGTGACTAATGTGAACCACTGCCATCCAGCCTGCACTGAGTAAAGTCGGAAAAACAAGTCTAACTGTGACATATTCATGCTATGGTGATGTGGAGAAGTGTGGCTCACCGGTTAGAGGCGGCAGACCCAGAAGCAGAGATATGCCCGGGACCAGGGTTCAATTCCTGACGCGGCAGGGTACGGAACCAATGTCAGCGGGCTTGATAAATCTCGCCTCGGTGCCTCTCTAACCATGGGTCCCACGCTGCAACTCTGGGCAATAGCTTGCTTAATCTCCACAGCGGCCCCCTCGCTGCCGGGGATGCCTGGCTTCACCTTGGGGATGCCCAATAAGGACCATCTCACAGGGAAAGCCAGGACGGGTTCCCCAGCGGTACACAGCGCCAAGAAACCCCGGGGTGAACGTGCGCTCTACAAATTAATACTAACTAACATGGCTGTTTTTTACAGTGCCTCACTGGCTTAAGTCTCTTCCTGGCGCTAGACTTCAGTACAACTTATAATTTCACACAACAAATGGTCAAAAACAGGGTACATAACTTATTAAATGTAGCTGGAAGGTGAAGAGATCCAATTAGATTTAAATTGCAAGCAGCAGTTTGTTCCAAGCTAGGGCCTCTTGAGCTAAAAACAAGTTTCTACAAACACTCAACATTTAGCCATGGGGATGGACAGTAGCAAGTCAGATTAGTAATGCATCTTTCTCAACGGAACATAGAACAAAGCCAAGAGGGGACAAAACATACTTGCTGTCAAACAAGTATTTGCAATAGTTTAGGCAGTAGGGCATCGTTTCCATGCCCCTACATAGGTGCACTTCTCATCATACTACTTAAGCTCATCCTACTACCGAAACTCAAAACCTCTCAGGACACCTCACACCCTATGGAAAAAGTGTATAATTGATATGCTGATGTCACATGGGCATGATAGGCTTGGTTAGAAACGCTGCCATTTGTTTCTTAAGTTGCCTTCTCTTTTGCACATGTTGACTTTTGACATACATTTGCGTATGTGACCATGACTGAATAACATTATCTGAATCTGCATAGCTTACATTTCAACTTCATAGGCACACTATCACGATACCTTGAACACTCAGTACAAGGGATAAAGTTCACTGTACAAACATTATTTAGTTGTCCGAAAGGCAACAACACTATCCAACTAGAATAAATAATTAAGGCCTGACAGGGGTTACAACATGGTCACATGGGTTCTATTGTAATAAATACACAATCATTTCCTTGTTTAGGCAGAGGAACACTCAGCTGACTCTGTGGGGTTACCACAAATCAGAATTCCAGCTCAGCTGGTTCCTGCGTACCAACACAAGGGATGTCCAGCTCTACACCAAGAAGGAAAGCCTGAAGACACTTACCCAAAGGTAACAGGGAATTAGATCACCTGGCAGGGATTAGGGAGATCACACAGCCTAGGCAAAACTAGGTTAGGGAATGCTATGTAAGAGCACAATCATACACAGTAATTATGTGACTGCATACATTCATTGTCTTAGCACAATGGTGAAAATGTTTATCCGTTTCACTGTTCTTGTAATGCTAATTACGCTAAACTGCTTAATTCTACTTATAATCGCAGCACACATACTTTATGCAAGAATCACAATGCTAAAATAAATATTACAATGCTTTGCTGAGTATTTCCTGTGCACTTCTTTGGCATGCATAAGAGTCCAAACAAGAGGGTTCTAGATCTATTACCCAAATTCCTTGGGGGATCAGTGTTGTCATGTTCTTAGGTTGCACACACATTTGCTACTCTGTAAGGTTAGGGGTTCGGATGGTGCACTGTGAGGTAGCAGGACTACAGGCCAGCATCTCCTGAAGTGGTGAGGGTATTGAAGCTCGCACCATCCCAACATTTATGTTGTCTAACAAACGGAGTTTTATCACACTTGGTACAAGCCTGTAAAATACGGAAGTACTTGCTCTGGCCTCCTTCATTAAAGAATACCTCCCTCCACCTCCTAGCTCTCCCTCCGACCTCTTAACTCGCACTCACATCCCCCTCTTGCCAACTTCATACATCTGAGAGCTCATACCCACCACAAGTTTACACTATATCCCTCACCCATATCAAGTATATCACTTTCCACCAAGCTCTCGCAACAAATTACCCTCTTTGCCATATGATAACTTTCCATACAACAATAAAACCTACAAATTAGTATGCCACAAGCACTCACTTCATACCAAACACTCATCCACAACACCCACTTCTCAAACCTGGCCACTGTTCTCCACATTGTAACAAATACTCACGTTACTCAACCACCACCACTTTGGGCCCTTTGCTCTTCTTCCTCTTTTTGCTGCTTCCACTCTTTTGCCCTTCTGCCCACTTCTCGCTTCTTTGCTATTACTACTGACTACTCCCTTGATATCATGACCTTTTTGGCTTTTCTGTTCTTTTCCCCTTGGTGTTGCTCCCACTCTCTTGCCATTCTGCTCATTCCCTGCTCCTTTGCTATCTTTGCTTCTGGACCCTTTTTAGCTTTTGCTCTTTTGCCCTTTTGCTGCTTTTGACCTTCTGTGCTCATCTTTCTCTCTTTTAATTTCTGTGTCATTCTGCACTTCTTGCGCCTTCTCTCACAATTTCTGCTGCTCTCGCCACTGTCCCTATGCTCTTCCCCTTCTCACGCCTCCTCCCACCTCCCACTTCATACCTTCTCCATCACCTTCCTGCCTCTTCTTCTTGCCTTCTCCAACCCCGCCCCCTGCCCCCATGCTCCTCCCACCTCCAAGGACATACTTAGTGGTGGCTGTAATGTAGCTGCGCAGTTGGTGCGCCAATGGCATGCCAGACTTTAACTGGACTTTGTCCTGCACCAGAGACCCTGGGCCAATCTGCTCCCTGCAGCTACACCATCTCCACACCCACCTGCTTGCCCAAAGACACCACCACATCCACATCCACTGATACCGCGCAGCACCTCACTCCACATAGGTACTTTCACTTTCTCTAACTGCCAATTCAGCTGCCATTTCATACTATTGTGAACCATTTTAGGACACTATTGTAAATTTCCCGATTCATGCCCTTATATAGGTATAAATCACTATGTCCTTATATAGGCATAAGAATCATAACCATATTTAGACATAGCTCATGCAGTCCAAATACGGCAGGGCTATTTCCATTAGTTTAGAAAATCTACAACGATTTCTTGGAAAACTCAGCTTCAACGACTAGGGACTTCCCCTTCACGAACACTGACTTGTCCAAGAACTCATGGTGTTTTCAAAGAACTGAGAGTCTTTACTGACCTTATTATGTCCACCTTTACGTCAAACTCAGCAACTTCAAGATATAAATATGCCCATATTTGCCATAGCAAACACACAGTGGTTTGGAGCAGTTCGACTATATATTTGCCCGACACGCCCTGCTACTGCAAGTGCCGAAGGAAGCCGACCCTCCAGCAGACGCACTGAGAGAGACGCTGTCTTTTCTCCATGCCGAGAAATCCAGCTCCAGTGTTTCCAAGCTACCCTTGCGGGTTGTTGGGAAATCAAGATCTGAGCCTGACCTTCTTCATTCCAAATGAAGGTACGGAGCTGATTAGACCCTAAGAGAACTCCTGGACAGATTCTTGGCAAAAGAATAATCTATTTATTCTACATCTCACTTACTTCTTTTCTCGTACTAAAATTAGGTTAGGTACACCGGGGTAGGCGTATTTTAGAAGCACCAGTTGAGTACTTTAAGCCTCTGTTATTTATGTATGTATTTATTTATAGTCTAGGAACCAAGCAATGCTCTTACAGTATTATTTTATTCTACTTTTTTTACTGTGTGCATTATATTTTGCAACCAGTTTTACAATTGTAGCAGTTCATTTCTCATGCTTGAGAAAGAAGACTGTTCAATAAATCCTTTTATTGAAAACGCCCGTCTTTCTACTTTCTCTGCACCTCTGGTGAAACGAAGCATGCACGATTGACTGAGTGAAATATCTATCTATTGTTTCCATTACTCTGAAGATCAGTTTTATCTTGGGGAAACAAAGTTGTCATGTTTATGCGGTTGTCAGAGACTAATCCCTTCTTGTGAATTCGAGAAAGTTTCTAATGACCACTGAGCTTGCTGGCACTCACAATTAAGTCTAATATATTCGATAGGGATCTAGTAGACATAAGTCCTACGTCACATCTATAGGATATATTATTCCAATGCGCAGAGCCTATTGGGAATATAGGTACTACACTACATGGCGCCCAACATTTAGTAAGACACTAATTTAACACTAGATACTAGAGTAACTCAGTTGTGCTTTTCACAGAGACCCCTTTATCCCGTAAAAACTCCAATAGACGTCTGTAGTGGGTTAAAGGATAAAATATCCACCATAAACTGAGTAGGACGAAAAATCCTATGTATTAGTTTTGGTTTTGGCCAATGTTGAAGGATACAGTGTTCCAAAATATTGTGCACCTTATCTTTATTTCTTTGAAAATTGCTCGGCAAACTTCTTAAACAAAATGTCAGACCAAGACAATCCTGGGGGCAGGAGAACTGCAGTAAATGCAAACCAACCAGGTTTTGACACTACAGGTTTCCGACATGACGATGCGGATGCTATAAACATCCCGGAAAATGTTCGGAAAGCCATAGCTATAGCTTATAGAAAATGGCCTATCACCAAGAGGTGGTAGAGTCATATTTGTCATAGAGGCACATGAATATCGGCAGACAGAGGTATTCTATTCATGGATTATCTTTCCACAAGCAAATCCAACAACACATGTGTTCCACTTCTACAAGATGGAGGAACCTCCAGCGGAATACGCTCCTTTCGAGGATGTTGAAATTCCACTAACTTACCAAGAGCATCAGCTCTGGTTTCAAGGCACCCTACAACATCAAAATCACATTACCAGGCTTGGTCCACTAAGTAGACCAGGAGCAACATGGCCGGTACTAGCCAGCTATACACCACATCCTGCCATAGAACAAATGACAGGTCCAGAACTGTTAGCTCAGCTAAAACAATTAATTAAAATACATAATTAATTGGTACAATATGACATGCAGACTTTAACAGTACAACCTGCAATAAGAATTCCACAGCACACCCCTCATCAGGGGAACACAAACAAAATCACACCACAGACTCTACAGTCAGTCATCGGTAAGTTGCCCGCAAAAAGGGAACAAATTCCATTCTGGTTAGCCCAGAAAATTACTCAAATAGAGGCAGTATTTCCCAATAGTACACCTCATGAGAAACACAGGATTCTAACAATCTGTTTACCAATGGGGATAGCGCCACACAAGGAGGACTGTGACACATGGGGTACAGTCTTTGCTTCAATCTACACAAAAACACATGGTGCCCCGTCTATGGGGGTAATACCAGACGTTCTGAGACAGATTCAAAATGAATACGGTCCAGAACCAGCTTTGAATCTTGGTATAAAATTACTGAAAGATTTCAAACAGGTCTCAGCTATTCTATTAGCTAACATTAAAGGTGAAGCAGCATTGGTGGCATTCCGCCAAAAATTAAAAGAATTCGATATTACTGAGCAACTGTATGAACTTGCCATAAATATTGAAAAATCCTATGGAGAACTAGGAAGAGATAGTTTGGGAGGGAAACCTGTACAGTCCGAACTAACAAAAAATCGTGATTTTTTTTTAATCAAAAACAATCTAACTACTCTGAAAAAGAAATGAGAAAATAGTAGACAGTCACTTTCTAAAGAGAAGCGCTCTCAGTCCAGAGGTAGATCTCCTCAAAAGGAGCACTCTGAATAGAGGTATAACCTTAGAAATAGGGATAATTTAAGAAAACCTGATTGATATCAAGATACTGATACACGATCCCCTCGTACTTTTCATACTTCCTCGCAGAAATCCGAAAGAAGAGGACGATCAGAACACAAAGAAGAACCTGTGAAGTCCAAAGATGATCAACATATTCCAAAAAATTAGAAAACTTAATTCTCCAAAAAGAAGGTAGCAAGTATTAAAATCAGACATGCCGAGGATCTTGAGGACACGACTCAAGAACGGGGAGTGGGCCCAGACAATTCTGGACAGTGCAGCAGAGGTCCCCATAGCTCGCAGTATCCTGAAAGATCATCTGGAGACAGTGGATCTGAATGAATACATTCAGGTTGAAACTGCCAACACATGGGTTAGTGTACCCCACAAGTTATACAAAGTAACACTCCGGATAGAGGGGGACATAACTAGGAAAATAAAAGCACTCTTTTGGGAAAAACTATCCAATGGTTATGACATTCTTCTGGCTGAAAAAGACTGGCCACCTGAATTTGTCAGGGAGTGCCCACATGGTGAGGAGATCATTATGCCAGCCTTCTCTAACCATATTCCTATTCATAAAAAATACACCTATGCCAGAACACGGGCTGTGGCCCAGGCTCCAGCATTATATAAAAATCATGTAGGATGGGATGAGGACTCTCCTCACCATAAAATCCAGTTAAAAAATCAACCTACTGCTCAGAGACAGTACCCAGTAAAGCAAGAAGCTAAAAAACAGGTCAGGGAGATCTTAGATCAACATGAATACCAAGGGGTGATTGAAACATGCACCTCATCAATAACCAATCCTTTGTTTCCTGTCTCCAAACCAGATGACACATATCATCTAGTTTTGGATTACAGACATTTAAACTCTTGCTGCAAAACCTTTGCAGTACAAAATGCACACAGTGCAGCACTGACGAATAACATTGTGCGAAAATAATATAAAACTACATTAGATATGTCAAACGGTTTCTTCTGTCAAAACATTGCATCTGAAAGCAGGTACTTGACCGCTTTCTCAATAATGGAGACAAAATGACACTTTTGTCATCTCCCCCAGGGATTCAAGAACAGTCCTGGATTATTTTCAACCAGAGTAATAGAGTTACTACAAACGTATGATGATGAGGCATTATCTTATGTCGATGACATCTATCTTACAGATGATGACTTGGACAAGCACTTGAACAGGGTGAACACCATAATACTTGGATTCGCCTCTGAAGGGTATAAATTCAACTTTAACAAATCAAGAATTGCCAACCTCAGCGTCCTATTCTTGGGATACGAACTTTCAAGTGAAGGTAAAAGCCTGGCAGCAAACTTTTTAGAAAAATGTGCGCTGCTCCAACCTCCAAAAATGCTGAAAATCTTACAGTCAATTCTAGGATTCCTGAATATCTGAAGAACTTACATTCTAAACTACGCAGAGAGGGTTAAACCTCTCTACGAACTAATCAAACCTAATTTCAAACCTACTAATTGTACTCAAAAACACCCAGAAATTTTGCGTTCAGTACAAACAGACATGTTAGCGACAAAACATTTACAAACAAGCGACAATGTACGCAACGTTGTAATCCGAATCATCCCAGGGAGATGCGGATTCACATTAGGCATGAGCGAATTTTGCGGATCTCGCGTTCGCGAATTTTGCGGATTTGCGGATTCGCAATCCGCAAAATCCGCGAATTCCCGCGAATTTGCGGATTTTTTTTTTTTTTTGTGTTCGCCCGTGTTTCTGCCAGTTCGCGAGGGTTTTTACAATTTCGCAATGTGCGAACTTACCTGTCGGGTCGCAAGTTTTGCGAACTTGTTGTTTCTACGTGTCCAGCCTGTTTGGGACACTATTCTTCATCACTGCCACTCTCTGTCACCACTGCCACTCTCTGACTACTCATGCCACCCTCTGGCCCACCCATGCCACCCTCTGTTTCATCATCACACCCTCTGGTTGTCCAGTGTACATTATTTTCGGCAAAGCAAAGCACACCTTCCCTGCCTCAAGTGACCTGAATTAATTTGGGGCTGATTAATGTGTCACAGAATATTTTTTTAGCTGGCACCTGCTTCCTTAGTGCGCCCTGATTAGTGATCTTTTGCACTTGCTAAGTGCTTTCATTGTTGCAAAATTAGTTACAACACCTGCCCTGCCCCAACTGACAATAATGAATTAGGGGCTGATTAATGGATTTTAACTTCCAGCCTGGCTCCTGCTTGTCTCCCTTAGCTGTAATTCAGGACCTTTGTGGCATATGTGTAACTATTCTGAGGTTCAGAGCAGGGTCACATAATAGTTTCAACTGGCAACTGAACTCTGGAGGGGCCCCTCAGGAAGCACTACAGGAAATGGCTACTAATGATGTGCCTGAACTTTTGAACCTGGTAAGTAGTTACTTTCAGTTTTGCTAAAATCGTATTTCTGCAATTTTGCACTTATTCGCGGGGCGCGAACTCACGCGAACAGTGCGAGCAGTGCGAGCAAAATCCGCTGCTCGCGGATTTGCGGATTTTGCGGGAAATTCGCAAATCTCGCGGATTGCGGATTTCCCGAAAATCCGCAAAATCCGCGAGCGGAACGGATTTTCCGCCCACACCTAATTCACATACCTAACCTTTAATGAAGGTGAAAAGGTACCAATAGCTTACAAATCACAATTGTACACACAAGCTGAAATGAAATTCACTTCAACAAAAATAATTCTGACAGCGGTTCAAACTGCGGTAGCAAAGGAGAGAGCCCTCGCACAGGGTAATCGCATTAAAGTCGTTACACCTGTACCTGCCTTAGAGGCAGTGACAAAGGCAAGCTTTCCAAATGCAAAAGCTCTACATCCAAGATGGATACAATGGGTTAATTATCTTGCTGCGACAGACGTTGAATATGTTTTTGACCCTTACTTGACACAAGACAGATCAGCACAGCCCGCAATTGGGGGTAAACAAGCTTATAGTGCTGCGTGTGCGATTGTTAAAGGTCGCTGGCGCGATGGTAAATTCAGACCTATGGTCACAAACACTCAATCTCTTAGAGACTGTACAGCTCAGCGACCTGTACTACAGGCTTTCAAGATGGTGCTTGGAAATACCGATCGCGAATTCCCCACACTCATAGTGTGCGATTCATATTACTGCGTCCTGTCTTACAATGAATATCTGCAGAACTGAGTTCAAAATGGATTTAAAGACGCAAAAGGTGGCACAATCAAGCATAAAATGCTTTGGGAACAAGTAGTTCTTTTACAGAAAGAACTACAAAAGACTCACGTGATCCATACACTGAGTCATCAGCGAGATGGTGTTCACGTTGAAGGGAATTCATTAGCTGATGAAGCCGCAAAAGCAGCTGTGCAAACAGCTTCCGTAGCTGCAATCACTCGTTCAAAAACAAAAATAGCAAGCAAAATAATGCAAGCAGTCACTGCTTCAATAAAAGACAGTGGTAAAACACTACCAAAAGGCTTTCCACTCAAGTACTCATATATAACTGATGCAAATAATGTTCCTTTTACTTGAATCCTTGGAGTGGGGGATAGAGTAATCCCAAACATTGAACACAGGTTAGGACTAATTTTAGCAGCACACGAAGGGCTAGCCTCTGCGCACGCAGGTGTTTCTGCCACAGTTTAATTATTAAAACAACAATAATGGTGGCCATGCATGAGGAAACAAACCAGAAATTATGTTTTGGAATGTGAAATCTGCTATAAAATGAAAGTTTCAACAGTGAAACGCCCGGCGCAGACGCCCCTTCTGATTTCAGATAAACCACTAGCGTGTGTTTACCTGGACCACTGTGGTCCCTTACAAAGGGATGGCAATTATAAATACAACATGGTCCCAGTGGATTCATGCACAAGATTCATTTGGATGTGGCCTCAACGCTCAGCTGAAGCCCGAACTGTTATAAAAGATTTGGGAGTCTTTATCGGCACATACGCAATTGGCACGCTACATTCTGACCAGGGTCCTGCGTTTAGCTCTAGGGCTTAGAAAGGAGGCAATGGACAGCTTGGGCGTTGCATTGCGATGAACATAAAACAATGCAAAGAAGTGAACAACAAGGAGGGAACAGATGTGTTGTGGATAAAAAAAAGTCCTTTAGTCAGGAATGTATTCAAGTTGCTTTATTCAAGATGAGGTTCAGATGGTAAGATGGTAATATAAGGACCCCACCAGGAGTGACCCCCCTGTCACTCAGCCTGCCTGCCACCAACTGCCAGTCACTCACAGGCCAAGCCCCCAACATTCTACATGTCACCAAGGGTTCCGACAATGACATCATGTAAGGCACAGGGAAATCCCAATCAGGGGAAAAGAGACAAAGATCACATACAACATATCTCCTTTCTTTAGGGAAGTAACAAAAGGGAAATTGGAGAAAGCAACACCAACATCAATGTACAGAAATCAACATCAAAGTAAAGCATGCACACTAAAAACATAACATTCACACTGCAAAAGAACGTATTGACATACATACTCAAGTCATTTGTAACCAAGCAATTACACTGTGCGCCAAACAAGAAGATACAAAACACATAATCAGCCATAGGAATGAAAGAGAAGTGGAAGAACACAAAAGCCAACAATAACACGCACCACCACCCCCTTTCTCATATCAGCCAGAAATAAGAAACATACAAGAAATGAATGAAAATAGGAGGCCTCAGAAAAAAAAACACACGTGCAAGAACACCAGACGTCTCCGGCACCCTATGAATAGTGAAAGAAAATCCGCCAATAACAAAAAGTGAACCAGCACGATGAGTAAAGGCAAGACCCTAAACACCAATTTTCAGGAAAACTGAAAGAACAAGAAGAAAGAATATCAAGAATGTCAAAAGGATAAAGAAAAATTGACTGGATAAACTCACCTGTGAAGTGGAATACAATGACCCACATGTAATAACATGAAAACAACCAGTGGAATACATTGACCCACATGTAATAATAATATGAAGGGATACGCTCACCCTAATACTTAAACAATGAAAATGAACAGGGACACGCTCATAGTGCACATTACAGGATTTTCCTCACCTAAATACCTAAATAAACATTAATGAACTGGGCCACACTCACTCGTGCACATTACAGGATTTTCCTCACCCAAATACTTAAATAAACATTAATGAACTGGGACACATTCACATGTGCACATTACAGGATTTACCTCACCCAAATACTTAAATAAACATTAATGAACTGGGACACACTCACACGTGCACATTACAGGATTTACCTCACCCAAATACTTAAATACTGAAAATGAACTGGGACACACTCATAGTGCACATTACAGAATCTCCAGGACTATCCTTAACCAAATACAATATGAAGATTACAAGAATCACTCTGCGCATAGGAATCATTACAGTGACACACACAGACCCAAAAGTAAAGAACTAGGTTACACACACCAGAACTTAAAAATAACAGGGTACATAATGCCCTATAGAACATATTCAAAGCACTTAGCTCCCACAACCTTATAGTAAAAGTGGGAAACACACCGTAAAATACATCCCCCTTAAACTGTAAACAGTAAATTAAGCAAGTAAGAAGCTCCGGTGAGCGATCTCCCACCCGAGGTCTCCAACCAAGTTGAGTCTACTTTTGCCTTAAAATAATAGCCAAGCTGCGTCACTTAAAGCGCCGGGACAGTAAGTTCAATGGTTCCTCACCCACTGTCTGCATTGTTGAATGACCGTTAAAGAAGAAGATAATGCGCAGCACGTTCTTGTCTTCAAAAGCTCAAAATACGAACATGCGCTGTCTTAAGAAAATGACTCTTGATCATAGTCCTCCCATTGCTTTGAAGGAAAGTTCTCGCATAGCTTTGAAGAATAAATTCCGTATAAATCCCACACAACAATGTTCGCGTAACTCCGTTGCCATGGAAATACAAGCACACAGTGAAGATAAAATGGATGCTTTACGTAGCGCCGTGACGTTTTCAGAAAACAACTCAGCAAGGCAGCACACAGTCCACGTCACACCAGTCTACGTCACGCCGGATGGCTCTCCGTACACTGCCGTACGTAGTAAACGTGTATCAGCAGAACGTCATAGAAGGCTGTCCGGTCAAAGCGCAAGAAACAGTGAGTAGCGCGTGCACTCTTTTAATTTTAAACGTTTGCGCACCCGTTAGATAATAAATGTATGCACCAACGTTCACCATCAAAGTTTCTCAAATAAATATAAATACAAATAAAACTCACATGGCATAAGCTGTGCTCCAACTTCAAGGCTGCACCCAAACATAGAGTCACACCACTCTGAGCACAACAGTAATGGGCTGTAGGCACACCTTTACTTTCAGACATAAAGTGCATTTCACAAACTTTCACTTCAAAAGAGCACTGCTGTCACAAATGAAGTTACTTGCGTTTTTTGACCCTCTCACAACGAATTTGCCACGACTCCTCTGTAAAGCTAATTTGCATGAACATCGAACTGCCGCAAATAAAGTGTAATGTAATCTTCTTAGTAACAGATGAAATCTGCTGTAGAGAGTTCAAGCGCCATGGGCTTCAGGAATACACGGACCATCACACCAGGCTTTCATACATAAATCATGACTCTTTGCCCTCCGTGAGTTTTCTTTCTTTCTTGTAAATGCCTCCCAATACTTTCTCCAAAAATAATTAAACGCCTTGGGCTGCAGGCTGTCCGGATAGTAACGGACACTGGTGGGGCCAGGCAAGGCGTTTCTTGTATTTCAAGTAGAGTACGATAATTAAGGAGAGGCTTCAAAGCAGATATTGATTTACAGTATATTCTTTAAAACACAGACTTACTTTAAAGCTGAGAGTTCGTTTCTGTAGTTCCAGTTCCTTTTCTTCCTGTAGATTAATTTTTGTATGCGGAAGGTTCCTTATGTCATTCTTTATTTATTTTTCCTCTTGCAAGCTGTAGATTGTTTAACTGTTTAATCTTGTTTCTTGTTTCCTTTTGCACGCTGTAAGTTCTTTTAAGTATAGGCTCTTCTCTGTATCTTGTAAGGTTTCCAAAACGTCGCCAAAATGTTGTGGATAAAAAAAGTCCTTGAGTCAGGAATGTATTCAAGTTGCTTTATTCAAGATGAATTGCAGGTTCAGATGGTAAGATGGTAATATAAGGACCCCACCAGGAATGACCCCCCTGTCACTCAGCCTGCCTGCCGCCAACTGCCAGTCACCCACAGGCCAAGCCCCCAACATTCTACAATGTCACCAAGGGTTCCGACAATTACATCATGTGAGGCACAGGGAAATCCCAACCAGGGGAAAAGAGACAAAGATCACATACAACAAGATGCAAAGAAGTCAACAACAAGGAGGGAACAGAAAGATTGGTGGAGGTAGAAAAAGAAGCGGTGACAGATGAAAAAAACAGATAAATATAATGCATCCTCCCTTCTATAAATAACAACAGAAAAGAGTAGGAAGACCCAGCGAAAGAAAACAGCGAGGAAAAGACAAAACATGAAAGCACCAATTACTACCCCTTAGACACACCTACTAGCCAGGCAGGCAAGCGAGAAAGAAAGGCATAGCACAACAAAACACTGAACTACAACCAAACATACACAGTGGAGAAGGAAGAGTAACCACAGGCGGAAAGAAGAACTCACTAGGATAAGCGACAGACAAAAGACAAAGAAAGATTTACAATGATAAAGTCCAGAATCCACAGTTGACAAGAAGAAAAGACGTCACGAGGAAAACTAAACACGGAAAGAAACAGGGAAGATGAGACGAAAGTACAATAAGATCCCACATTCAAACCCCATTACCATATTGACAAAGTAATTTAAAATTAACATAACATTACGTTGCAAAATTGACAATGTAATATACAACAAAAATAATACTTTGAGAAAATAACAAATATGGGACTGAAACCCAAGAAACACACCCTATGTAAGTGTAGAGATGTACGCAAAGTATGTAAGAATGGGATTAAAATCCATGACTAACCCCTACCTCAAGGAAAAAGGTGAGGAGCTACTGTGAATGGGACAGGGACCCATTAAATGATAGCCAGTATAAGGACAACCTTGTGTAGAGGTCACATACAGTGTAATGTAGTAATAGAACTATAACCCTTACAACACATTCTGTGTGGGGTAACAGTATAAAAGAAAGTAAACTGAAACCTAAGATCTACCCGAGACATAAGGGAGATTAGATGTGGTTAGCTACTGTATATGGGTCTAAACCCATTAACTATTCCCAGAAATAGGTATGATAAACTGGTGTGGATGGGACACAAACCCATACAAAAATGCCATATGTGGGGGTAGAAACCAAAAGTAGCACAAGTGGGTAAATGTACGCTGAGCAAATGAAACGTACAGTGAGACATGGGACTGACACCCATTCATAGCGTGACATGTACAGTGAGGACATGGGACTGAAACCCATTAGTAAAATGACAGGCACAGTGAGGACATGGGACTGAAACGCATAGTAAAATGACACGTACAGTGAGGACATCGGACTAGAACCCATTCATAGCATGACACGTACCGAAAGGACATCGCCCCTCCAAAAAAGCTTGTAACACCCTCCTGACAAATACAAATGGGCATGATTAAATACACTTGCGAAAGAACAATTTTAAAACGTAAACATTTTTAAACAAAACTGCTCCTTTTAGACTATATACCACACCGGTACGCGACGTCTCACCGAGTTGTGCCACTGTGACCACACATATCTCACAAACGCGGCGACTTAGGCTGCGGTAGTAGGCTGCTGTGATTCCTATTCCCATATCATGATGCTGATTTACTAGCACGCTATTCTAGCACTTTTTAAAAAACTGAATTTGTATTTAACCCTGATGTGTTGCTGATTTAAAAGCACGCTATTCTAGCACTTTTAGAAATTGTAAATTGTATTTTATCTTGCTCCTTTGCTGATTTAAAAGCACGCTGATAACTTTTAAAAACTGCATTTTGCACATTGTGTTTGGAACGAGTCCAAGTCCCTCTTACCTGCACCTTTCCCTCGTGGCCCCGTTCCGCCCCGGCTTGTGCCGTTTGCGCGGAGGGGCAGTTCGAGGAGCGGTCACTTCCTGTTTAGTGACACCACCACTTCCGCCCTGCACAGATTACCAGCAGGTCAGCGGTCTAGTGCTCCCTCCCCTCTAGTATTTAATGGCGGCCTGGAGGAAGCGCAGCGGACGAGCGCCGACTTCGCGCCGAAGTCGCGCACAAGTCAAGCCCGTCTGCGCCCGTCCGCGCCAGCACGGGCCCAGGGCCCCGTCGTAATGCCCATTTCCTTTCTTACTCCTCCGCTGACCTCTTGAGACTTAATTCATCAGGACCCATTCCGACCCATGCCGTAAAAGCGGCTCTGACATATGGCATCCTTGTACCATCTGACTTCTCGGCACAGGTTCTTTCCCATCATTCCCCCCCCCTTGTTCCTCAGATCTCTGCTTCATTATCAATTTATTACCTTAACACCCGTTCCCTTGTTCGCCATCAGATCGAGATCTTTCAATTATTACATCAGAGCTCCATTGATATCCTCCTCCTAGCAGAAACCTGGATCACCGAAGACTCAGCCCCCGACATTCTTGCTGCTATCCCTACTGGATACTATATTATACACGTCAACCGCCCCACTGGGAAAACTGGTGGCGGGGTGGCGGCCATCATCCGCTCTGAACATACCTTTTCTGAGATCTCGATGACCCCCATCCCTAAAACTGAATATCTGGCACTCAAATTCACCTCCCCTAAATGGTCTTTTGTTTGTATTCTTGTTTATAGACCCCCTGACTCCATGCCTCTTTTTCCCCAACTCTTCAGCGACGCCATTGCTCAACTAGCAATCAATCATGCCAATATCATGGTCATCGGCGATTTTAACTATTGGCCATCCGATGTCCACGAAAGCCAATCGTCGTTGGACTTTACTGAACTTTTAAAAACCATGAATCTCTCCCAACACATTCATACCCCTACCCATCAGAAGGGCCACATCCTCGACCAAGTGTGGACTTCAAATCTCGACATTTCCCCTCCCTCAGTTGTCCCTTGCTCTTGGTCGGACCACCATTTTATCTCTTTCTATTTACATCTGCATACTTTATGTCCTCCCCCCAGTACTAAGAATCTTATGGCCCGCAATTGGAAAAGGGCCAATTTGCCTGCTTTCCACGATTCCCTAGTGTCTACTGCACCCGTATCGCAGTCCCCACTAGAGAACCAGGCTGACACACTCAATGATTGGCTACGTCAGGCCAGCGACAAAGTCGCCCCTCTGAAAAGAATAAAAACAAAGCGCCCCGATGATGCCCAATGCTGGTTTACTGACCAACTTAAAACGGACAAACTGGCCCTAGGGCAAATGGAGCGTCGCTGGCGTCGCCACTACGATCCTCAGCTCAAGCTTGCATATACAGAGACCTTAAAAACCTATAAACAATCTATTCTGGCAGCCAAGACGGCATATTTCTCACAAAAAATCTTGAATTCTAACAACAAATCGAAAGAGATCTTTGCAATCGTTAATGAGCTCTCCTGTCCAGACAGAGTCACCCCCCAACCTCCACCTACCCAAACCCTCTGTGATTCGCTCAATTCTTATTTCATAGAAAAAATAACTACAATAAAAAATAATATACCATCCCCGACCTCCTCTACCCCTCCTCCCCTCCCCCCCTCCAATACCAACATCTTGACTGAGTTTCCACCTATATCTCACCAAGAGTTCATCTCCCTCCTCCACAAAGTTAGTTCAGGCTCTCCTAATGATTGCTGTCCCCCGCAGGTCCTAAAAGAAGCCTTCCTTGCATGTCCAGGCCCCCCCCTAGCACTGCTCAACAACTCTCTTGCTAATGGGGAGGTCCCATCGTCCTTCAAGCGTGCTGCTGTCTTGCCTATCTTAAAGAAACTTAATGCAGATCCTACCACACTTAGTAACTACAGGCCCATCTCCCTCCTCCCATACCTTGGAAAGATCTTAGAGACCTACGTTACCCGCTGTTTGAGCTCTTTTATAGAAAAATCCTCCTTTCTAGATCCTCAACAAGCGGGTTTTAGACCCCTCCACTCCACCGAGGCGGTCATAGTAGCAGCCATGGACACCCTCAGGAAAGGTGCGGACAAAAACATCCCTCAAGCCCTTGTCCTATTAGATCTCTCGGCGGCTTTCGACACGGTCGATCATACCATTTTGATCGACCGTGTCCACAACGCCGGCATTCAGGGACTGGCCCTTGACTGATTCAGATCTTTCCTTCACCAGCGCTCACAATCTGTTCACCTCTCCTCTTTCTCTGCCTCTTACACTTTCCTTACCTGTGGTGTCCCTCAGGGTTCTGCACTATCCCCTTTACTTTTTAATTTGTATCTCCAACCACTTTTAGCTTCCCTCCGAAATTCCCCGGTCACAATTTATAATTACGCGGACGATCTTCAACTAATCTTCCCCATCGACTCACACCCTTCCTCCCGCATTGACTTTCAGTCCACCATGCTGACCATCGCTGAGTGGATGTATCACAGCCATTTAAAGCTGAATCCTACCAAAACTGAGCTCGTCCTGGTAGGAGGTCCTAACCATCCATGGAATGCCACTTTCTGGCCCTCATCGTTGGGGACAGCACCCACTCCTGTGAGCACAGTCAAAATTCTGGGAGTGACTATTTCCAAAGATCTCTCAATGAGACCGCACATCAACGCGGTCACCTCTGCCTGTTTCTTCCACCTGAGGCGGATCCGCAAGATCAGCAGGTTTCTTACCAAAGAGGCCTTGACCCAAGTGGTCATCGCGTTCATCACCTCCAGGCTCGACTATGCCAACATTCTCTATGCAGGCATCTCCCTGCATGTCATCTCCACCGACTCCAGCTGGTGCAAAATCAGGCTGCCCGCCTGATTTTCCGCCAGCCCAAACATCAACACGTTACCCCCCTCCTCCGCACTCTCCACTGGCTTCCAGTTTCTAAACGCTGCATTTTCAAACTTGCATGCACTACCTTCAAGGCACTCTCGGACTCAGCCCCCTTGTTCATTTCTTCAGCCTTGTCCCGCCACATTCCCTCTAGAGTTCTTCGTTCAGCATCACTAAACCTGCTCGAAGTCCCCCGTTTCAAAAGGAAAAAACATGGAGGCCTGAGTTTCTCTGTTTTGGCCCCCTCCACCTGGAACTCCCTACCTCCTTCCCTACGGCTTTGCCCAAAGTACGACTCCTTTCGCAGATCTTTAAAAAACTTGCTCTTTCAAGCTGCCTATGACTAAACCCTGGATTACCGTTTCACGTCAATGAGCGCCAAGAAACCGATGGTGATAGTGCGCGTTATAAATAATTTTTAAAGTAAAGTAAAGTAAAGTAAGTAAAGTTAAAGTAACACGAATCAGACTTATAAAAACTGCCACACATTGAGAAAATTAGCCATTATACCAAAGAAATCAAATCCTCTGTAGACATTTGAATAAGTACAATAGAAAGTGTGCGAATCACAGTGTGACAATTAATTTTTAAAAGAATAAATAAGAGGTGTCATTCACCGTGTGATAAATCTACATGGAGTAATGACGAGAAAGCTGTGCGGATCACAGTGACTAAGACCGCGCAAGAAGACGAATGGACTAGACGCTTCTACCCAACATGTTGACCAACTGTATTTCTCATCTTGAGGAACCAACTTCAAAGCATGAGAGTGTCTCCAATTTGTAGTACCGAGGTCCATGCAGGTTGATGTAGTTAAGATGATTTGTTGTAGTTAGTTACATGTAAGTATGGGCGAATTTTGCGGATTTGCGAACTCGCAATCTGCAAAATCCGTGAATTCCCGCGAATTTGTTTTTTTTTTTGTTCGCACGGGTTTCTGCAAGTTCGCGAGGGTTTTGTACAATTTCGCAAATTGCGAAATTGTACAAAACGCGTGCGAACTTGCAGAAACCCGTGTGAACACAATGTGCCCAGTAGGGTATGTGCCTCTTAGGTGAATAAAAGGTCAGAGAAAGATCAGTTCAGCAGATGAAGAGAAAGAAGCTCGGGTATTGCGCTCGTGAAAGTCAAGGATGCAAAGCCTATCCAGCATCACAGCTGATTTTCCACGGTAGATTTGGGAAGAAGGCACACCTGTCCAGCCTCGACGACGCTCACGATTGTTTTTGGGCTAATGAATGAGTCACTGAATTTGAGCATCAACTAGTTCGAGCGACCATGTGTGTGTTACTATGCAATCGCCCCGAAGGGCGCAGGGGTCCCTTGAGTGAGCTGCAGACCTGACCTGTGCTCAGCCATGCAACTATTTTACAATGGCGCCAGCAAGCTGCCAGCGCCGTTGTAAAATAGTTACAAAGTTAGCTTGCACAGGAAGCACTGAGATAAAATAAAGCAGCACCTGCTTCGTTTTATCTAGTGGTTCCTGTGCAAGCTAACTTTGTAACTATTTTACAACGGCGCTGGCAGCTTGCTGGCGCCATTGTAAAATGGTTGCATGAGTGGGGGTTCAGCTTTTGAACCCGTTACGTTCGTGAATTTTTTTTGCGGATTTTGCGGGAAATCCGCAAAATTCGCGGATTGCGGATTTCCCAAAAATCCGCAAAATCCGCGAGTGTAATGGATTTCCCGCTCACACTTAGTTACATGTTCTGTTGATCAGCCCCACCAGGAGCAGCCAGCATGCTGCTCAGCCCACTCTCAACTGTGTTTTATCCATATTTTCCTGATCATCCCTAAATGTGTGTTTCACAATGTTTGAAAGTATATGAACATCACATGGTTGATCTCAGAACCTCCTCTGACAGTCAGCTACTTATATCCTTTAGCAAACCCCACAAACCAGTTTCCTCCACTATGCTAGCTCGCTGGGTTAAGTGTATTATGTACCAGTGGGTATCGATACTTCCTCTTTTGGAGCTCAGTTGGCCAGAGGAGTCATGGCTTCTAAAGCTTTTTGGGCTGGCTCCCGTCTGGAATATATTCTGAGATCAACTGATTGGTCTAATGATTCTGTTTTCCGCACTTTCTATTGTAAGCCTGTTCATACTGCATCTTCCGTAGTGATTAATATGCTTTAAAGAAGCAAAATAGGAGCCTCCGGTCTTGCAATAAAATGTAGATTTTCCTAGTAATTTATGAAGAAAGTCTTAATTTTATTTAAGACATGGAGGCGAGTATTATCCCACATCAACATGATCTTAACCTGTTCTCTATTTCTCAATCTAACAGTTAGTGGATCTCAACCGCCTTCTTCTACCTAAGGATCCATCATCTCATCACCGATCTACAAGGCTTTCTCCTTCAGTTCCAGTCTCGTCTGGATGTCTGAATTATCCATCTTCATTTCTCCTGTTGGGAGTACCTTTAGACTGGTAGGATTGAGATGTGTGATGAAATGTAATTGTGTTTTACCTCAAATTCACCCAGATTTGCATATTTTCTCTGATTGGTTTATGATATCATAAATAGTCTGTTGAACATGACTTGTAGACAAATGCTGCATAATAAAAAAAAAGCATTTAGTTGTAAAATACCATACATTGTGTGTATATACCAATTTTGTGGTATAATGGCGGGGCACCACGTTATTATTGCCTGCTGATAAAATATTCTCCAACAGGTTTGTCTGACTCCTAACAACACCTGTCTTGTAGAGCAACATATACTAGAGATGATGGAAGAGACACTTTGACACAACTCATAGATTTGGGAAACTTGGTGACAGGAGCTTCTACAATAAATAAATCTGCCCTTCTCAATGGGGAAACAATAGCCTGGGTGTTGTGAGTAATCCCCTCAATTAACACAATTTTTCCAAGTGAAAATGGTGAATTAAAAAGAGAGAAAGGATACAAACACATGAAACCTGGCTTGTCTTTCCCAGGTCTTATAAAATAGATTAAGTGAGTATCACTCTCTTTGCTTCTTTCCTTCAGAGACTTGTCTGTTAAGGGGTATGCAAATAACAATAGCCAGATAAGTGGGGGCGTGGCGTGGCAAGATAGTCGACAGGTCGCAACCGAGCTCAGTTCCCGTCCTGCCCGGGATAATCCTGCATATTCCTGATCAGTTGTCCCGACTTTGGGATGGCTGAGCCTGGCATCCTGTGCAGCAACACTCTGCCTACCTACTGGGAAGAGTTTTGACTAGTTTGACGATGAGGGTGGCCTGGTACACGACAAAGAAGTAGCCTCCAGTCGCTGTCATGAGGCCTGGCTGGGCCTAGAACCGAATGTGGCTGCCCAATCATCCTAAGCACTTTTGCAGAGCTTGGTGGGGAGTGCTCTCCCCTATCAGTCGGCGGTGCTCAGATGGGGTATTGAGTTGCCAGATCGGGTTCGCTCTAAAGCAGGGGTGCCCACGGGTGTAAGCCAGGTGGACTGGCCACAGTTGAGTTCTGGTGGCACCTGTGTGATGGAGCTCTGCATTGCCCGGATGCCCTAGAGATGGCATCTGGGGGAGGCTCAAAATACAGTGCAGAGCAAAGGGGCCTAGTGGCTTGGATTACCCTGCCGAGTGGACTTCCCACTGGGTGCCTTCAGAGCTGCTGGGGTGTTGTGGGATACCCTTTCCTTGCAATCAGATCACCGTGGGACTGCAGGTGCTATCGAGGGGGCCACTACGTTTGGCTGGAGCTGCAGTTGGGAGGATTTGAGTTAGTTGTGGAGACGTTCTGTGAGCCATGGGGTTAAACAAAGCCACCCGCTCCTATGCTACTAAGACTATTGCGCAGTACACCAAGCCAAGACAGCCCTCCTGGTGGATGACTTGGCAGGGGGGCACGGAGTTCAGGAGCACTATCCAGGATGGGTCAGGGGACTCTTTGTTTGCGGATCTGTTAGCAGCAATACAGGACTCCTACACAGCATTGGAGAACAAGATTGAGACTGTCTCTATCGATGTTAATCTGCTTAGAGCTAACCTGAGAAAAGTGGCTGACTAGATGATGGAGGCAGAGGGTAACATTGAAAGTCTGCAGGGGGATGTCTCGCAGCTCAAGCAGCAAATAGCTAAGATAACCCCGGTGACCTGAGAGTTGGAGCAAGGGGTCAAGGTATTGGAGAATCGCGCCTGCAGCAGCAACATCAGGGTGCTGGGTTTCTGAGAGAGTGCCGAGGGGGCATCAGTGGAGGAGATTTTGGAGGGCTAGGTACGATGACAGCTGAGACAGCAAAAATCCTTCGTACCCGTAAAACGTAAGCTGATGGTGATGCAATTGAAATATATGCTTCTTTACCCTTCCAAATTGAAAGTAATCTTGCACAGGAAGTTGCATTTCTTTGAACACCCAGACGTGGTCTGGGACTGGCTTGAGTTGTGGGATGGAACCTTCTTGGGATGTCGAAGGGGGCATGGAAGTGAGGATTCAGCTGCGGGCTCCTGCCAGGGCACTGGGGGGAGTCGCTCTATAGGGGGACAGCAAGTGGATGAGTGCCATTCCTCGGCAAAGCGGTACAAAAGGGGGTGGTGATGGACGGAGCATCTAAATCAATCAAACACTCACTCCCAGTCAAAAGATCTGGGTTTAATCCATCACCGTTCTTTAGCCCACTCTGCCACCCCAGTTCAGACATGGCTATATGCAAATCAGTCTGACCCTGTGCCTCATGGTAACAGTTCAGCCCGAACTGCCAAGCGATGTCTTCCCTGGACCGGAAGCAAGCTTCCGAGGACCGGTTTCTGGCATTCCAGCCGTCTTCAGCCCGGCTTGCTTGAATCCAGTGGCAAAGTGAGCAAGGGACTCACGTCTGAGCATACCCTGCCACAAAGGGCCTATTCAGGAGGATGGTACAATGGAAATATTATCAGTGGATGACTTGCAGAGGACTGCCCAGGGAGAGTCACCTCCTTTCACAGCCGGGCCCAGTGAATGATGGCTTGTAGGCACTGATTGATGTTTTCCCTGAAACTTTGCAGACGGCACCAGAGAACTCTTAGACCCTAGAATGATGATGCAGCTTGACTGTGGAGAGTGTTCCTCCTGCCCATAAGGTTTTAAAAAAAAAATGTTTATTGAGTCAGCAGGTAGAGTTTGTACATTAATTCCAGAAAGGTTATCGACTTCTATTATAGCAGTGCTACATTTACAAGAAGAAAGAAAAACACAAACGTAGCAAGCCTATAAACGCTAGCTCACGACAGTACAACCTTTGTGTTATGTCCATTATAATGTTCCATGGATTGTCCCCTCCCTCGAGCCAGCTCGTATGTGACCTAGTCCAGAGTTCCAGTGTTTTTCCCCTGGATTCCGTACATTCCAAAACCTCCACTTCTGCAATCCGTGGGGGGGGGGGGAGTGGGGGAAATCTCCAGATAGAGCACTCTACAGTCCGCTCATCCTTAACAGATTCTTGGATGTTTATGTGGGCAACCCCTTGGCTTGAATGTAAGTTGCTCCTGGTCCTTGCAAAAATCAAGACCAGCCTTCCCGGCTCCCAGACAGGGTGAAGCCTGGGCCTTCCATTCTTTAGCTATGCCCCTTTTTGCCAAGGTGAAGCCTAGGAACGATAAATGCCTTTTATAACAATTGCCGCCAATTTCTTCTGTGATGTGTAGTATGACAAGCTTTGGCGATAGGGGTAAATCCCACCCCAACACCTCCAAAAGGCAGGTCGTGACTCCCCTCCAGAATTTAGTAAGTGCAGTGCATTGCCAAATTGTGTCTATGAATATACCTTCGGCACCGCCACAGTGCAGGCAGGTAGGGGAAGGTATCATTCCCGCCCCCACAACCTATGCCTGGTAAAATAAGCGCAGTGTGAATACTTGAACGGGATAAGCCTTAGTCGAGAAGCTATTGCAGCGCCCCACGGGGATTCTTATGCCTCTGTTCAGTCGTCATTGTCAAGGGGCCAAGATTTGTCTGCCATGTCTCCAGGAGTGAGTCTAACATGGTGGGAAAATTTGTCGCCAAGGACTGGTATATTGTTGTAATTTTATGTTCCCCCAAATCTCCCATGAATACCTTGTCCTCTATTGGGGAAAACTCTGGAAGGAACTCCAAGTGCGTAATATATGGTGAAAGTGCGTGGCGAAATTGCAAATATTTATAAAATTGAGAGTGTGGAATATCAAATTCCTTCCTGAGATCCTGAAAGGATTTCAGGGTGGGTCCCCGCAGAACAATTCCCATAGGAATTGCTATATGCCGTTCCCCTAGCCAGGGTGATAGTCAATAATTGTAAGTCTGCTGATTTTTCCCTCAGAAGAGGCACAAGACAGGGGTGTCCGCTGTCCCCGCTCCTCTTCGCATTGGTGCTGGAGCCTCTGGCGGCTTGGGTCAGATGGGACTGGTCAATACGTGGCTTGCGGTGGACGCCTGACTGGGAGGATAAAATCTCGCTTTATGCGGATGACATTTTGCTATACCTCACTAAACCCATGGCGTCCTTAAGTAATTTTTTGGATGTCCTGGCCATATTTGGCAGGTAACCATGGCAGGGTTTGCCATCAACTGGTCAAAGTCTGCATTGTTCGTTTTGTCAGGGGCTCCGCCTGTGGTTCCGCAATCGTGCCCAATAAAGGTTGAACTGGTGGGATTCACCTATCTTGGTATATATATATCCTCAGACCCGAAGATGAAATACCGTAATAATCTGAGGCCCCCCTTGGACCAATTTAAGAAGGATATGGAATGATGGAAGGCTCTCCCTCTCTCGTTACTTGGGAGAGCGGTATTATTTAAGATGATGGCCTTACCCCGATTCCTGTATATGCTCCAAAACACAATGGACCCAGTGCCATTGTCCTATTTTAAGGAGATTGAGGTGCTTCAGCGACAGCTCCTTTGGGAAGGCAGGCCGCGTATAGCCGTTAACAAGTTAACCCTTCCGTGGTATGATGGAGGTATCGGTCTCCCAGACTTGAGGAAATATTATTGGGCTCCACATCTTGCGGCGGTGAATCACATGATCTATGGACCCCCTGGGGACCCAGGCTATGCTATGGACCGTGGGCAGGCGCCAGGTGGTGACATTCTTAAAGCCTTGTATGCCAGACCCGGGAGGTTCGCGCTGATAGGCCCTATAGCACACGCTGTACAAGTTTTGCTTGCTGCTACTAGGTAAACTGGGATGGAAGGGCAGCATGACGTTGGCCACCCCACTGTAGGTTTCAGAGAAACTTGGGAGTTTGTGGAAGACTAAAGGGTTTGATGGGTGAGACCTCATCGGAATCAGCCAGATTAAAGATGTATGGGGGAAAGATGGTGTGTTGACATTTGAATCTTTGCAGAAACAATACAGTTTGAATGCTACTGAACACTATCGGTATTGGCAGGTTCGACAAGCTCTCCTCGCTCATGTGCCCAGAGATGCAGATCTTCCTGGGGCTTCTCCTCTTGAGGACCGAGTACTAGATGGTCACATGCCAGAAAGGATTATCTCCTTGATCTATAGGAAACGTATAAATAATATGGAGGACCCGTTGGGAAGTATCAGAGCGGCGTGGGGAGCAGATAGACTGGAGTTAGATGATGAAGACTGGGTGGAGGCGGTCTCTTCCCCGAAAGTGGTCGCAATTCAGATGAGGCTCAGACTGGTGCAGCTAAAAATTCTGCATCAATCATATATTACAGGACCTAGGCTAGTACATATGAGACGTTCGACGAGCGGTGAGTGCAGGAGAGGATGTGGAGAGCTTGGCACCTTCATGCATATCGTATGGCATTGTGAAGTGATACAGTCCTACTGGGCAGCAATACATAATAAACTTAGAGAAGTGCTGGGGGAGGAGATACGACCGGAGGCCCGGAGGTGTATGCTGAATGTATGGGAACCCACGGACTTGAATGGGTATTTGAAACAGTGGGTGACGTTGGCATGCATGGTGGCGAAGCAAAACATTGCTCAGCTTTGGGGGGCCAGCTAGCCGCCCAGGATTGCTAAGTGGGCCGAAGACATAGACTGGTGCATGTTCAGGGAAAGGGTGGTGTACGTGGCCAGAGGTTGTCCGGGAAAGTGGGAGAAGATATGGGGAGCATGGAATAGTTATCGAGGCGACCTGTGTACACCCCCTAGGCTACAGAGGGATCTAGAACCACCGGAATCCCCGTGATCCCAAGTTCCCTATGATTGGTATTTGTTGATTTCTATGAAGGATAACTAAAACCCTCACAATGATGTCAACTATTGTGTACCTGATGCAAATGTTTCTTTTTGTGTTATTATAATAAAAATATATATTTTTTAAAACAATTCCCATAGGAAAAACGCTGATGGCGTCCCAACCTCAGAAACCTGACAAGTTAGACAACTGAGGCAGAAGGCCAATCTGCCACAGGGGCGTCTCTCCCGTCAGCCGGCCCCACTACCCCAATCTGTGCAGTGATTCTTTCTACTCTCCAAATACCGCATATGTGGAGTCGAAGCTCCCTTGGTTTATGTAGGAGTAAGTGAAGTAAAGTGTCGCCCATCAGCCACTGTTCTTAGCAATATTCTAGGTCACTCCTATTCCAGTACCACCATTCATTCAGGACCAAGATATGGAAAGCTGCATAGTACGATTGGATATCAGGGGTCGCTATACCCCAACAGTACGTTGATGAAAAGCAGGTTTTCAGCGGAACTCTAGTGGTTTGATCAGCCCAGAGGAAGCAACACAACCCTGAATTATTCTGACGGAACCAGGTGGGTGGGTTCTGAAAGAGATGATTTTGCATCTGATATAGGAGGTGAGGGAGTGAAAGCATCTTAAAAATTGCAGCTCTCCCAAGAATAGAAAGGGGAAGGCGCTCTCACATCTTCACCTCAACCTGTGTTCGTGTCCAAATGGGGGTAGTGTTTTTCTCCGAGGATATAGATTAGCATGACGACAGATACACTCCAAGGTATTTAAACCCTATTGTGGCTATTGTTACCTCCCTCGACCAAGTTCCCATCTCAGTCTCACCCCGGAGTGGCAAAAGCATTGATTTGCGGTTGTTCATTTATAGTCCCAAGGTCTCTCCAAATATTTGCATAAGAAAAAAGAGGACATTGTCCGCATATACGGCAACCCGATTGGATATTCCTCCTGGCCACTCAAAACCCTTTAACCTGTGCATCAATTCTGACCCATGAGGCCAGCAGTTCCTTGGCCAATGCAAAAAAATATGGGGACAAAGGGAAGCCCTGGTGAGTACCGCGCCCAAAAAAGAAGGAGTCAGAGACAGCGCCTGCCGCCTTAACCAAGGCAGTAAGGCCTGTATGTAACAAACGAATATACGAAATAAACCAGGGACCAATGTTTAAGTGTTGGAGGAGGGCAAATAAATATGCCCAGGCCAGTGAATCAAATGCCCTGTCTATGTCGGCCAGTAACAGTGGTGCCGGGCCATCTAAATGTTCAATTGCTGCAATGGCATTGTGAGCACGCCGAATGTTATGGTGAGTTGCCCGATGAGGCGTAAAATCCACCTGGTCTGGATGTACTAAATCCACCCTCTATGGTAAGATACGATTTGCCGTGCTTTGGCCAATAGTTTGGCCTCAACATTTAGCAGCCATATGGGGCAATATGATGTATGCTGATCAGGAGGCCTGTCGGCTTTGGGAAACACCGTCATTTTGGTGTGTCGCCAGTCTTATGGGAGTCTTCCCTCCTCAAGGGCCGCATTTACTATTGCAAAGTAGTGGGTGCCGAGCTGGAAAATCGTATAAAATGTGCATAGGAAGCCGTTAGGGCCAGGTGCTTTACCTGTATGTAAATCCACAAGGGCTGTGCCTAGTTCCTCAACCATCAGGGGGCCATCTAGTTCTGCGAGCGCCAAGTCAGTTATAGTCTTCGGGGGTAGGTCATCAAGAAATCGCTGTATTGTGGGATTCCGGCAAAATCTCTGGAGGTGTATAATTCAACATAGTAGGCTGTAAAACTGGATTAGATTTGGACTGGGTCAGAGAGTATTTGGCCGTCCGCGCCCGGACACAAGGCATAGCTGGCGGGTGAAGTGCGTGTAAACACAGGCGGTGCAGGAGAGAGCTCAATATGTCTTTCCATTTACATATTCTGCTGCAGGAGGCCAACCAAGCCAGCTTGTTCTCATCCAGCAATGCACTAGTGTGTGTTTGTTGCATGTGAAGAAGTCGTTGGTGTACCTGCTTCCCATCCTCCCGCCTACTGCGCCGCTCCAGATGTATTAGCTGTGCCTCAGTCCAGAGTAGTGTTTCCCGATGTTTCTTAAATTGGACTGTACAGAAGATATATCAATACCCCTAATGGTGGGCTTCAAGGCCTCCTATATGGTCTTGGCCGAGTCCATCATCCCCAGGTTGTTTGTAAAATAGTCTGTGATCGCCTGGTGCATGTGTGTCCTATATTGTGGGTCATGTAGATGCCATGTCGAATGGAAGGGGGAGCGATCTACGCCCAGACGCCGTTCCAGCACCACTGGGGAGTGGTTTGATAAGCCCCTGGGCAGTGTTTCGTTGTCGCATTCTATGGAAGAAGCCGGCGGGCACAAAGATGTAAACTAGGTGGGAAAATGTCATGGACTGTAGAGTAATATGTTTAGCTTTGCGCAGTCGGGTGGAGATGCCTCCATGTGATTAGCCATTCCATATCATCTACAAGGGTCTGTAGCCGTGTTTCCGGCACCACCCCCGGTCCTCCATTCAGTCTCCACCTATCTTGGGCCTGGTTTATGACATCATCATCAAGAGTCAACGATGAGTTTCCGGTGCTGACTGTCAATGCGGGGTTGCAAATCTGGGAGGGTGCCACAGCAGCAGTCACAGCAGAGCTCCTGAGCAGCATCGACAAGGACTCGCCTCCTGAAGCAGTGGTGTATACCATCCAACCCCCGGCCAGTGGCAAGGTCCTCCTGAGATCCTCTCCGGACAACCAAGAGATCCTGACCTTCACCCAGGCCCAAGTGAACCAAGGCCTGATTCTGTATCTGCACCAAGGGTCCCCTGATGGTGGCTTCGCCTTCGACGTCTCAGACGGAGACAATGTCTCCCCTGGACACTTCTTCACTGTTACAGCAAAGAGTCTGATGATCACCATGGAAGCCAAAAGGGACCTTGTTGTGTGTCCAGGGTTTAGTCAGCCAATCACAAGCCAGATCCTAAGAGCTGCAACCAATACTGAGGTACCACTCTCCAGTCCCCTGCTTTACAGCGTGGTGGAGCCACCACGGCTAGGTCACCTATTCAACACGCGTCTCCGGAGTAACGACACAGGACTGACAAACTTCACTCAAGAAGAGGTGGATGCGGGAGAAGTTTTCTACCAGCATGCAATGCCGCAGGTGCCATTTTGGAATGCTCAAGATGCTTTTAGTTTCCGCGTTTCTTCCTCCAATGCGACGACTGAGCTGCAAAGTCTCCAAGTCAACATCTCCTTTGAGGCAAGGTGGTGCTCCAGCCACTTATGGGTGAACAAAGGTCTTAGTGTCGCAAAGAATCAACGTGCAGCAATCAACTCGTCATCCCTGGATGCCTCCAACTTGTTGGCCAAGCTCCCAGAGTCCAACAGGTCAAGCTATGATGTGGTGTTTCTGCTGAGTGAATTCCCCAGCCATGGAAAGCTCTCTTTGCCTGATGGGCCTATCATGGAGAAGCGCCCTTACTTCTTCCAGTCAGATCTACACAGTGGTGGGCTAGAATATGTCCACAACAGTTCTGAAACACAGGAGGATAGTTTCAAATTTACACCCTGGATCTGGCCCAGTGGCCAAATTTTCTCTGAACCTCCAAAGGAACTGGGTGCTTTCTTCATCTCAGAGTCTTTAAACATTACCATAAGGGATGTTTATGAGAACCCACCCATACTGCTGACCCAGAATCCCAGCCTGCAAGTACTGCAAAGATCAGCAGTGACACTCACCACAGAGCACTTGAATGTGATGGACATTGACAGCACCCCTGACAAGATAGAGTACACCATCCTCAAGAGCCCAACAAGCGGCTTTCTGGCACACTCGGACAACAGTGCTGTGCCCATCGTTAAGTTCACCCAGGAAGATGTGAATGAAGGCAGGCTCATATTCATTGTGACTGGGAGCATTGCCGCTGACGCTTTCAGTCTCAGCATCTCCGATGGATATCACCAGGCCATCCACACTTCTCTGACAGTCAAAGTGCTGCCCGCTGTTCTGACTGTGACGAATAAGAAGCCAGTGGAGATCCGCCAGGACCAGAAACAGACAACTCTAACACAAGATCATCTGTTGGCTGTGTCAGATGGGGACCAGCAGGACATCCTGTATAGGATAACCAGGGCCCCACAGTTTGGCCAGTTGCGGGTTAACCAGAAGCTGGTGCAAGAGTTTTCCCAGAAGCAGGTGGACAAGGGGGAAGTGTCCTTTGTTTTCACAGACTTGTCTTCCTCAAGGGATGAATTTCTGTTTGGTGCGACCTCAGGTGGCGCTAACACCACAGTTGTTGTTTTGATATCAGTTAAACCTTTGGTCAATATTCATCGTGGGATCATATTGCCAAGAGGAACAACTGTCCTCGTGGACACCCGTATTCTGGATGCAAGTGAGCTGGCCAACAAGACGAACAGTGTCCCTACCTTTAAAGTGCTAAAAGCACCCAGGAGCAGCCGGTTTGTAAAAGTCGTGAAAGGTGGGAGGTGGGAAGACTCGCCCCATGTCTGCCGATACCTTCACCCAGAGTGACCTCGAGCAGGGGTTCATCGGACTGGAAGTGCCTGATGTAGAGAGATCTGGGCAAGCCGTGCAAAACGACAGTTTCCAAGTAGAGCTGGCAGCCAACGGTGTCCCACCTGCCTCTGCCACACTGAAATTCACTACCAGAATGTATGATCCATCCTTTCCCTATCATGCAACGCTGCTCCGATCCCCCATGGGACCACAGGCACCAGAGACAAGCAGTACCCTCTATGTGGGTACTGCTTGTCTCTGGTGCCTGTGGTCTGTGCCTGTGGTCCCATGTGCCATGGAGCCAAGGCGCCATTGTCATTATACAATGACAATGGCGTCTTGGCTCCATGGCACAGAAGACAGTCTTACTGCCAACAGCTCAGGTGCAGGCATTTCTCAAACAGTCCCACACAGTCAAGCACCTAACAACAACCCACCCATGCAAAGAGCCTCATTTCTCAGCTTCATTGAAGCCAACATGTTCACCATCATCTTGCCAGTTTGTTTGATTATCCTTCTGTCTGTTCTTGGCCTCCTCCTGCTGTACTATCTCATCAGGAAGAACAAGACAGGGAAACAGCATGTCCAGGGTACGTCGTTCAAACCAAAGAACGGGTCTGTGGACCATGCGACCTTCAGGAAGACTGACCCGAACCAAGCCATTCCGTTAAGCACCATGAAACCACTGGAGTCCAGCGGGCCAGAGTCACCGACACCCAAGCCTATGGAGACTGGGGGGCAGGCGGACCCCGAGCTCCTTCAATCCTGCAGGACATCAAACCCTGGCCTGAAAAACAGCCAGTATTGGGTCTGAGTGTCGGTGTCACATTCTGAAGACAAGACTGCACTTAATGCTGGGATTACTCGATCCTGGGGGATACTTCCAATATTTGCTTCTCTTCTTGTTGTCCACTCCCCTCCACACCAACAGGGACCGGTACCGAAGTACCCTATGTCTCTCCCAGCTGAGGGAATATGTCCTGTTGGGAACTTCATCTTCTTTTTTGTGAGAATTGGAAAGTGGAACAGGGAGGGATCAGGGAATGGAGGAAAGTGACTCATCTTTGAAGGTGTAAACAATTTGAAGTGGGCCTGAGGATAAGCATGCTCATGTTAACAGTGTGGGATCTTGCCTACACAAACTCCTCCTAGAGTACAGAATTCTTCTGTTTATTCAATAATCTACCTGTTAAGTACTCCAACCAATTATCTTTCATATCACGTTATCCTCGTGATGCTGTCTCTAATGAAAAGATACCCAAGAAACGGCAGAAAGTTTATGCATAATTTGTGAACTTCATGTGAATGGAGTGTGCAGAATAGGATCCACACGGAAATGCTTGCTTTCAAAATTGATCTGTTGTGCCGATTCTTCCAAGGTGCAAAAATGAACACCAGAAATGTATGTGAAATGATGGAAAGGCCACGCTGGGAACAGTTGGGAGACAGGAGATTAAAGATGTCCTTGGGTCACTGGTATGTTAAGCACTAGTGCCTGCCTACCACCAACGCCTGCTTCACGTCCTGGAAATCCCCTGTTAACAGGGCATCCTCCATCTATCTTGGCCAGGCCTTGAAACAAGTCACATGAGATCAGATTTGTAGATCTATGATGCACCTCGCCTTTTCTGGTTGATGCTCAAATATGTGAGGTGTTAATTATCCAACCCTTCAAGTCAACATGAGAAAGTGTCCCTGTACTGAAGTTCACAAGTCACAGTTGCTGTGTTAAAACACTGGTCAAACAATGGTCCACAACCCTTTCTTAGTTTCTGAAAAGGATAACCATCCCCTTATGGCCGCTAGGAAGAGGAAGTCTTCGACAGTAGTGGCACGTTTATTTATTTCTTTTATTTTGGCACTGTCCTCTGAGTAACATTTTGTATATATGTAGGTTGGCAGCCAGAGTCAACTGTCCTTTCGTAATGGTCGAAAGAGCTATAGGACAAAGCCAGTCCCCAAAATCAGTGGAATAAGGCGGCACCCACAGTCGACCAAGCTACCAACTCCTCAGGCCTCTCACCAGTGTGTTCTCTTGGTTGAAGCATCCTTCTCAGGCTCACGAATATATGGTTAGCTTTAAGCACAAATACCAACTCATGGGCTCTAGACTGAACTATGACAGTAATTAGGTCACATCTTACCAACACTGCAGGCCCTTTGTTTACCATACACACTGATTCCAAGCCCGGGCCATATTTATGCCACGTCACACAGTGCAGTTTTTGTACAGGAAACAAAAGCAACCTTGGGAGGTATATTCCTCTTTCTAAGTGTGCTGCAGAATGCAGGACACATAGAAAGAGGAAGAAATAGATCTGTTTTGTCCTGATTACGCCGCCCCGGGGAAGATGTATGATTTTGGTGCATTTCCAGGGGTACAAGTTCTTGCAGATATGAGACTGCGTTAACAACCATGGGGTTTGTGTGGAAACACCCACGCAACACCTATGGAACACCTTCTCAGGGCATAGTAATGCAGTACAGCCGTTTGTGCTGTGTTGCTTTCCTCCAGAGTTTTGGAGCCACTCAGAGTCACGCAAAGTGGCTTTGCATGGCTTCAACATTCTATCTAAAGGTTTGTGTCGCTCTTGCACCAAATTGCATGGCGCAAGAGTGATGCAAATCAGGTCATAAATATGGCCCTCAGTTATTTGCAGTAGTACAACTCCACGGGTTCACTGATTATACCAAAAGAAGCGTTTTCCAGAACTGCAGTCACGTTGGTCCTTGCTCTTACTAGTACTACGCTGTGTTTTCCTAGTACTCTAGGCACATGGATTCTCCTAGTAACTGATACAATGCTAAGCTAGGTTCAATCACTCAAACCAAGATGACTGCTTCCCAATACTGGAGTTACCGAGGATTCAATAATCAGTTATATCATCTTGAGCTCTTTCTATTACGGTAGTTACAAGGGTTCCCACACACACATATGCCAGGCCAAGCTTTCCAGCCCTCACGCCCAGTGCTAAATTTGTAATGTTTAGAGGCGGAGCCGGGAGCCGGGCGGACGCTGATCGTCTCGGCTCCCGGTCCACGAAATGCTCTGACCCGGCCCTGGGCAGTTACAGCCCGTCATTTTGACCGCTCTTTTGTTCAGCACGAAGCGGAGCGAGTGGGGCAGGAGTGGAGCAGCAGCGATCGCTCCGAGGTTGGCAGACAGGCTCGTTCTCCCGAGGTGAAGGAGGAGAGGGCAGAGGCGCTCAAGATGGCGGGCGGCACTGCGCCGTGGACTCTGCTGACGGCGGCCGCCGCTGGAGGTAGGATTGCGTCCTGCGCTACCCCGGCTCGTTGAGACTCTCGCCGCAGCTACTGGCATAATTTCCTCTACCTTCACTTCGGTGGAGACCCCCACCGAGGGAATCCTCCCAGCGCCTGCCTGACCCTAAGATGGCGGCCGGAGGCGACTTCTGATGGCGATCGCCGCTTCCACTGGCACGCCCCAACTTTTCCCCGGCCTCCTGCTAATCCTGTGGCCCTCTCTTGGACTTTTGGCCTGCCTCCCGACCTGCTGCTAGTTTCCTGTTATTTCCACGCATAAGAATTAAGATGGAAATATTGTGCTGTGGGAATTTATGTCCTTGAGAAAAACTTTCAAAACAACGAGGTTTCCTGAAGTCTGTCACGCGACATGACCAGTGCGAGCCGCCTAAATCCAAAATACTAGACTATCACCAAGCGCGGAGAGAAACTTGGAGACAGAGAGCTCACTTGGTTGCTGCTGGGATTGAGATTTCCGTCATGACTTCAAACAAATTAGTTGTAAAGGGGCAGCTGAAATTCCAGGAGCCTAGTCCCGACAGCTCGAAGACTTCGGAGGGCTGGAAGAGGTCCCCCGCTACACGGCGGAGGAGGGCACTGGACATCGAATGCTGTCTTATGTAAAGCGCTTTGATAACCTAATCGGTTCAAGATCCTGAAATGTGCAACGTAACTGATTCTATGTAAACTGCTGTGATAACATGTAACGGAACTGGTGCTATGTAAAGCGCTCTGATAACCTAATCGGTTCAAGTTCGCGCTATAGAAAACTCTAAAAATAAATAAAATAAATAAATTCCAGCCGCCCCCTAATATGGAGAGACCTTTAGGCGTTTCCAGCATGTTCCCCGTTAAAACGTTCCACAAATGTCCTGATCAATGGGGGGAGTGTAGATGCTGCCTATTATAACTTGTTCCCCATATATTGTACCGGTGATAATGATATATCTCCCTTGGGGGTCAGGCCAGGATTTAACATGTGCATATGGTACTCTGCGGTGGATCGGGACAGCTATCCAGCGCGAGCCCCTGGTGAAACCTGCATGGAAGACATGTATATATCCAAAACAGGAAAGACGAGGAAGTGGGTTTCCTACAGTAACAGGACATCTTCAGTGGAACGCTTGGCCTGGGGGAGTATTGCCCTTCTCTTTATCTTATCAAGAGGGCCCGCACATTCCAACTAACTATTTTAAGCCTATTACGCAACCCTGTCATTGTGCTAAGTCCAGTCTTTATGTTAGGTCCTGATTCAATAACATCTATGGGGATATCATGTGATGAAGAGTATGACATAGCACATTCAACAAAGCTTAGCAATCCCATTTCCTCCCCTTCACCTCCCTCCCCACCCAATACCTCTAAACAGCTTAAGCATCTGTCATGGTTGGGGTTTAGTTCCTACTCCAACGGGAGCAGGAGACAACTCTACACCAATGGATCCCCATTGAACTGTTCCCAACAATACGTAAAGCTCTCAGATACTGAGAAGAGTACTTGGGAGTGGGAATCTGCCTTGGGGGCCCCCGAACTGTGTCATCAGCAGTACATAGGAAATGTCTGTTATGGCCCTCAGACTCCATGTTGTGATGAGGGTGAGTTGCGTCGATCATCATTTGCTCGAGAGCTGCATGCACCTCGCGTTCGAGAATGGCGTCGCGATCGCGGTCTGCGATTTGATTTCCCCTTGGGTTTGATGAGCTTGTGTGTGGTTTCTCCGATAGATGACTCTGAGTCAAATCGCGATGAGGTGTGTGGCTTGAGCTTCACTCTTTCATCTGTCCAGGCAAATACTTCTTCAGGTGAATCAAAGAAAAGTGAGCGTGACTGATTAGAAACTCTCAGCCGGGCTTCGAACAACAAAGCATATTGGATTTTTAAGTTCCGTAGTCGGGCCTCAGCGGCCGCAAAGGATTGGCGGCCCTGCGACTGTACTAATTTGGTATAATCTGGGAAAATTAGAATATGTTGTGAGTAATATTGGAGCTTGCCCGCTGTGTTAAATGATATCCCGATCAATACAAGAAAGTATGCAGTTCCTGAGAAGGGGAGAGGGAGAGGACAACAGGACTGAGTAATCCACAGTCCAAAAGGTATAGGATGAATGGGGGATTCCTCCTATTGGAATTAGGGCCCTCACACACCTGGCAAGGTGTCAGGCTTCATCATAGGGCATGCTCCTCGTCAGGTCCACACTGCAATACCTGACGGGCTCCCTATCAGGGACTCTTTGTCTGAGATCTTTTATTCCATATTGCTGTTGGGTCCCGTGTGGGTATGGGGCCTTGGTGTGTAGATGATTTTGATGCAAGTGAGTACTCTTAGTAGAGAATTAAAAAGGGACATGGAAGTTCTCCAGAAAATTATTTTAATCAGCAAGACTTCCAACCCAATTAAAAACAGGGTGGCGCACTGCTGAATTAATGTTTCAGGGATGGCGCAAAGTCAAATGGTCAACATGTTTCTTGCATGAATAGCCCTCAGATTTAGTGGCAATTCGTTAGGACCAAAGTTCTAAAAAGCTATCTACACAGTGGTTGGTTGTCTGGTAATGTGACCCTGATTAACCAAACCTAAAACCTACAGTGTTGTACCTGAATTTGGATGACCGACCTATAAAAACAAAATATTATATATTAGACATGTATATCATGGATATAGTCCAAAGTAAACCATGAGCATCGTGGAGTGTCCCCTCAAGATATGGCATGCAGTAAACTCATGTGATATATTGAAAATAAAAGGTGTCAAGCATGTTGGTTAAAAAGATATAGTTGTTAGTTAACTCATTAAAAAGGTGCGGTGGAACAACTACCACCGTGGGAGCAGAAAAAGATGTGACACTCAACCCTATGGGGTTGGCAATAATCGACAACTCTGAGCAGGGAGGACAATGGGAATTACCTAGTGCCCCAAACGGAGTCGTGCACAGAAGAAAACAGATAGGTGTATTTTTAGCAATTCCAATGAAAGCAATGAAATAAGCAGAGCAAGGACAAGGTAAAGTCAACACGGGAGCTACTGCAGTGGTGAAGAGTTCAACAGGGATACTCACGTTTGCTTAGCGGCAAGTATGCCGTCAGACCTAGCCATGCACTGCCAGAATTGGAGTGGTGTGGAGTGAGTATGGGCCACTTGTTTTCTACTCCATGGCATGGCGGACGTAGGCGGAGATCACTGGGAGTATAGACTAGAATAGGCCGCCATCTTGATGTGTGTCTTGGATATTTTTTTTAAATTATTTTATTTTGAATATTTTAGAAAGGTAACAAACAGTGACCCAGAGTGAAATTACCAAAGCCCCCCTCCCATCCCACAAATCGTCAGTGCATCCCTATGAAATCAATCGCGCGTCCTTTTACACTTAAGCAAATACACAGCCATTTAGCCAACAACCCATTAATTAGGGCAGGCGGCACTTATAGTACATAACATGGCTAACATATGCAATCCAGACAGTGTCAGCCAACAACAATACTCTTACCCATGGTGCTAGTCCTCTAGATTAGAAGTTTACTCAGTGTCCCAGTTATGCCGCCCTTGGCACCCGTCGGTCTCAGACTCCCTGCGACTCTGTGTCAGCGGTGTTGTCCCCTTTATCCGCCAGATAAGTTTGGTAAAGCCCCCAGAAGTTCTTGGGTCTACTGGTGGGGGGGAGGAGTTCACTATAGTTCTCGGACTGAGTACAGCAATATATCATCTCGTATGCTCAACTTTTAGGTGTCTGTGCAGGGCCTCTCATCCAGCAGCATGCTACAACTCTGTGCGCTATTAATAACCCCATGTCTACTAGTCTATGCGCAGCTTTCGGCAGCTGTTTGGTGTATCCTAGCAAAGCCATCATAGGGTCTGGTGCGATGTCAATGTCTGCAACAGCGCTAATTTCAACGAAGATCTTATCCCAGAAGTCCCATATTCTAGGGCATTCCCACTCTAGGTGTAGAAAGCCCGCATCAGGAGCGTGACACCTCTCACAGTCCGCTGTATTTCAAAGGCCATACCTGCAGAGCCTGGCTGGCATATAATATATTCTATTCAGGAAATTAAAGTGAACCAGCCTGTGCTGGCCATTTAATGAAAGCTTCCTAGTGTTGGTGCAGCAGTATTGCCACATGTCATCATCCAATACCATTTGTAAATCTGACTGCCATACCAGTCTTGCTTTGGTGTACGTGTTTTCTCTATGTGTTTGCGACAGTGTGTATAAGTGAGACAGTAGTTTCTGGGGAGAAGTGGCCTTGATAACATACGTGAGTTCTCTCACCTCTGGTGGCTCTGCCATGTCCCCTCCCAAAAGTTCAGAAAGCGTGTGGCGGACTCTGTAAAACTGGAACCTCATCAGAAGTGATGGCGATTCCAGGCCAACTATCGCCTGCTCCCAAGTCTTGACAACTCCATCATTGAACAGGTCTCCTGCAACCTTAATGTTCAGTTTCTGCATTTCAGTAACTACCCCTTTCTCCCGGAGAGGAGGCAGCCACCGGGCCCAATCAATAGGCGTAATAGCGGAATACAGCAGTGCACCATTTTGTACCTGCAAAAGACTGAACCACGCGTGATTCATGGTCGAAATTGAATCTAGTGTTCCAGTCCTACAATCTGTCAGTTCAAAAATCGTATGATGGAGTGAGAGAGGCTGGGCAAACAGAGTCTCCATTTTCACGTGCGGTATGTCTCGGTTCCCGTGTATCCAAGTGTGTAAGTGAGCGGCCTGCGCTACTCTGTAATATAATTCGAGGTCAGTCGCACCAAGCCCTCCCATGGAGTAAGGTATTGTGAGGAGCGACCATTTCGCACGGGGCTGACCGCTTGCCCAGCAAGTTTTGTCATCAATTGTTGTAGCCGCTGGAAGAATGACTTAGGGAGGACCATAGGAATGGTCATAAATAGGAATAAGAAGCTGGGGAGCACAACCATTTTCATAATGGCAATTCGCCCCAATAGGGAAAGCGGGAGCTTGCACCAGGTAGCCACATCGTCCTCCAGCTTGCTGAAGGCCGTGCCATAGTTAGCTCTAAATATGGTCTCAGGATATGTGTGTAGGTGCACCCCTAGGTATCTAATCGTGTCAGTTGTCCAGTGGAGCAGGTACTCCATGCTAGTAGGTTGTGTGATAGGAGTCAGGGCGAATGCCAGTGACTTCGACCAGTTGACCTTCAGTCCAGATAATGCGCCAAAACGGACTACTTCCCTGAGGACTGAGGATCAGTTGTTATCAGGGTCGCGGACATATAGCAATGTGTCGTCAGCATACATTGACACCACAATCTTATAGTTTGGGAAGCTTATGCCTTCGTTTCCATGGTACTCCCGTAGGGCGCAGGCCAGGGGTTCAGCCACTAGGGCATATAACAGAGGCGAGAGTGGGCAACCCTGCCTGGTGCCCCTTGTGATTGGAAAAGAGTCAGTGATCAAATCATTCAATCTGAGTCTAGCTCGCGGCCGGCAGTACAGCGCTCCTATCATTTGGAGGAAAGGTAGTTCCAAGCCCATGCGCAGTAAAACCATCCTCATGAACGTCCATTCCATTGAGCCGAAGGCCTTTTCCATGTCAAGGAAAACCGCCAACGCCTTCCTATTCTGTCGGACATGCTGTATCGTGCCTAGGACTGTCCGAATATTATATGTCAGGTTCCTGCTTGGGATAAAACCCGCTTGTTCTGGGGCCTCCAGTTTAGGTGCCAGGAGTGCCAGCCGAGTGGCTAACACTTTCGCAAATAGTTTTGCGTCTACATTAAGCAAGGAGAGAGGCTTGTATGAACTACATTCCTCCCTAGGCTTGCCCGGTTTTAATATTGTCACAAGAAGAGCTTCTCTCATCGACTCAGGCATACTACCCTCCACACATATATCGTCAAAGAGAGCTGACAGGTGCGGGATAAGTTGGTCCTTGAAAGCTTTATAAAAGCCCGCCGTTAGGCCGTCTGCCCTTGGAGCACTACCCGACTTCATGCTTGTCAGAGCCTCGGATATTTCGTCTTTCTCTATAGGGAGCCTGAGGAATTCCCTATGGGTGTTCGTATACATGTGGAAAATGAGCCCATAATCCTATCGATGCCCAGGCCGCTGGCGCAAACCGCCTCTTAGTTCCCATGTTGAATAATTACCAAATAAAGAGACGGGCGCTGGAAGCAGGAATCAAGAACAGAGTTTAATTCTCATGAGGAGAGCCAGTCATTTCGGACACGAAACACAGTGTCTTTCGGGAGGTGCTCTAACAAGTGAGCTGAGACTCTTGCTTTTATATCTTACAAAACACTTGATAGTACAATCAGGACAGTATGACGCAAAAGAAAGACATCCCTATAATCCTCGTGGTGATCCTACCCCACATACATTCACAATGGGGACCCTTGACCTGCTGATAAGAGGGGAGGGCAATCACGCAGCTGAGTGTTTCGTAGGATGTGTACGCCTGATCATAGCCCAGGGGGTGGGGTGGCTAAGACCAATAGAGGATCCTTTGAAGAGGAGTGACTTCATACAATAAGGGCAGTAAATGGTATCTCCTGGCTCAGGCGATGGCCTCGGACATGTGTGGTCAGCCGGACTCGGGGGAAGGGGTCATCAAAGGAGTGGTATTCATGCCGCGTGGACAATCGAGCGCGGAGGGAAGGCTTGTCAACAGAGGGGCATTCATGGAAGGGAAGGAGGTGTTGGTCAGGCGCGGCCGTGACTCTCAAGGACAGGGCCTTGCAGAAGAAGAGGGTTTATGACTTGCCCATGTGAGGAGAAGGGAGGGGTAGCCAGGGTGGACACAGGGACAGAGTCACACAGAGAGAGAGAGAGAGAGAGAGAGATCTGATGACCAGTACATGAGAGAGCGGGGGCAGCCAGGTGCAGCTGGGGAGGGCTACGTCAGCCAAGGCGAAGGATGCTTCTTCAAGGGGGAATGGGGGGGTTTTGTGCGGGTCAAGCAGGAGAGTCGCCTTTCGCAGCGGGGTCGCACAGGGGGAGAGGGTTTCATGGCCTACGCATAAGAAAGGGGGTTTAGGATAGCGCAGGAGGGAAGCCGGGGGGTTCCAATGGGTAAAATAGGCCATGGTGCCTAGAATGGCTGTACATATGCATAGGGGTATGGGCTCTTACTGGCAGAGTGATATGGTCAATGGTCTACGGTATTCATGGTGCGCACAGAGAGAGAGGAGTGGGAGAAGAAGGGGAATGAATGCTGTCTATGTACATTAATTTCTTCAACTTTCACAGTCACCCCTTTTTACATAACAGCAGTCATTTTTGCAATTGATGGGATTACAGGTAGACAGGCATCGTTGATGGATTAGCATTTTGTCGATACTAACATTTGGTGTTCAATCATAGACAGTCGAGGTGATGGGCAGAGTGCAGCACATAGGAAATTGCATTTTCGTTGTGTTCCTGACAATAAAAAAAACGCACTACATAGCATAAATCTTTCTAACTTAAAAATGTGACCAATGAACAGTTTTGACCAGGTAGTTGAGAGCGGAATTCAGTTCAATACACAATATTTCTTCGTCACAGTGTTTTTTTTTTTTTTTTATCATTGAGCCATCACTGGTAGGCTCTAGTCCGTGTACTTTCGTTGGCGCTGTTGAGCACCGGCGGTGGAGCTATAGGTCCAGCTCAGTCCTATCCTTTCGCGTTGCAGGGTGCGGTCAGTCCTCTGCTGTTAGACCACAGTCCTGTTCCCTAAACAATCCGGTTGGTGGCGCCTTATGCTCGGCACCCATAGTTCTATGGCAGCACCCTATTCCCAGTGGAATGCGGTTCTTTCCCTTGGCAAAAAGTCACGTGGAAAAGAGGGTGAGTGTGGTTCAAATAGTCGATAGCTGAGAGGGCGGAGTTGGGTCAGAGTTCCTGGGACACGCAAAAGGGACCAAGGGAGCAAAGGATAACAAGCAGGCAGGCCCATCCATCGGGCCCAAAGAAGGGGGACGGAGACTCCAGGCACACGTGGGTTAGCAGGCGGGGGGCTTCGAGGCGGCCCATCGTTTTTCATTTTCCACGTTGAAATTGCGGTCTCGTCCCGTATCCTGTTGCTCTGCGGCTCCACCTTTGGTCGAGGTCACACGTGTCCCAAGATCCGCAGTCAGGCTGTACGTCACATCTGACCCATCTCCTTCGGTGATCGTGAATCTTTGAATAGGTACAAGACAAGGTTTTAGAGAAATGGCAGAAGAAGATATCTACGCATGTGAATTCCTCCCTCAATTCTACGCATTTGGGAGATACGCTCATTGGTCACAGTCAGAGGTCCTATTACCAAGCAGTGCATGTGTCAGCATTCCTACTGAGTTTATGGCAGGTTTATTCATTGTCCTGTTTATAACTCAAGTGAGGATAAATGATATTCCCATCAACTGTGCGTTACATCATATTCAACATTACGGAGCATTTCCCTTCAGGACTGGCTAACATTTTCAGACAGGGCGGGGGTGCCATCATCGACAGTCAGGTAAAACAAGATTTTCTCGAGGGTCAACAGCTACTCATGGTCATCATGTTTACATCCGGGACAGCAACTGGGTTCTATCAAAATGGGGCGGGGATGCTTCGGGCGCTTACGCTTCGGTGCAAAAAGGGGGTGGGGCAATCTGGGCATTGGGGGTCAATCTAGACGTTGGCGTTCGTCTCTGAAGAACAGACATAAGGTGCCATTGACATACAGTTCCCCTATAAATGGCCAGATTTGGGGGACTTTAGTCGTCTTACCTGTCCTTTCCTTCTCAGCCAATTCAAGTTCATTCATTTTGCAGAAAGGAGAGGCAGTAATATGGCGAGATACAGTCATTTTAGTTTTCGGTCAATTTCGCTGAACACCTTCGCGTTCAATATGTATCAAATCAGACTGGTACCGGTGGGGTACAGTTTTACCAAAAAGAGGGAGAGAAAATAGGGAGACTCTCATAGAGAGTGAGAGTCGTCCGCAATCTAAACGAGCCATTCGGTACACGTATGACATGTAGAGAGAGAGATAAGGGGGTGGAGAGAGAGAGACAGAGAGAGAGACGTGTACGAAAATAGGTCATTTAGTGCGCTCACAACACGGAACAGCAAAGGTCAGGTAACACGCAGATACAGACAGAGGGAAGACATAAATTCGTACATTACACACACACAAACTCAGACAGGGAAGACGGCACATGTATTACACATATACAAGACATTCACGACAAGACAGGAAACAATTGTTAGCCTACAAGATCTGTTTTTATATATATCCTACGTATCTTTACTATCCTATTTATCTACGTGCTTAGCTCTTTCTACCCTTCCCCCTTTCCCTTCTCGCTTGTCACGCCTGCGAGCGTTCCCAATTACCAATACTCACACCTCGGTTGGTCGATCAGTAATTAACCTGGTCGTGCTAGTTACCCATGGTTGGATCTTAAACCATTTTTCTGTTCCCTCCTTTGGTGGGAAGTTCTCCAGGCTGAGGCAACGGCAAGTATTGATCGGGAGAACAGTCGGACAGCTTGGCTATATCTATAAGAGTGTGAGAAAGGGGGTAGTGCATTTTGAACATCAGCAACATTTCTAACGTCCTAGACGGGTGGTGCCGTGGCAACCCTTACCCGTATAATTTTTCTTTGTCCTTTCCCTACCTAGTCAAACGTCCAGTTACATTATTTAACACGTCATTTCTAGTCAATTTTTCGTCATTCAGTACCTGTCCAGTTTCTATGTCAGTCCATCCTCTCAGTCGCTATGTCCTAAGGAGGAACAGTCATGTTAAGCCTACGTCTTTTAAAAACTTATCGTTATAACGACTACACACATATTCCCTCTTTCCCTTTTTCGTGGGTGGTCCGACCGTCGCTTTTCCACACTTCAGCCGACGTTCTGACGTGACCTGCAGAAGGGAGGGAAAAGAAGGGGTGGGGGGGGGCAGCATTCAAAGTACATCAGCATGTAGTAGTCCAAAAATGTTTTTACCTACCACCTACTCGACCTATCTCCGCGTACTGCATTTCTTTACCATCTCGGCGTTTAAGCCTAGAGGGACCAGTAATGTCAGATAGATGATCATTGACGATTTACATATCTACATGAGTTACTCGGTCGTAACCCTCTCTGTCGGGTGCAAGGGTGACGGCCAGGTGGCATTTCTGTGGTGTCGTTTTAAGGGTGTCTAAAACACTTTTCCTGGCTGCCTGCGATACATAATGTAGCTGCTAAATATCTGATCCCTTTTGATCTACATCCTTCATCATACTTATTCTTCGCTCACAGTAGTAGGGCATCCAAAACTCATTAATGCAACTGCTACAACCATGCTTTCTTTTTCAAAATACTTTTAATAAACGAAATTGGTGGCAGTTCATTGCATAAAGTGCAGCAGTGCAATAAAATCGTATTAAAATTTTCTTACAGAGCAAGCATGATGCATGTCAAGAATTCAGTTTTAATTAATTCATAAATTCATTATCCAATACTCATTCTTTATCTAAATTACACCAATTCATTTTCCAAATCATAATCAGTACCCACCCTAAGTCAGTTCATTATCCAAGCACATACTCAACATGCTTCATATCTACTTTCATTATCCAAAAACTGCATATAGATCTCGGGACAACAAGCTGCGCAATCAGGGTGCAACAAAGTTTATTCAAAACGTCTCATTTTGTGTCGGCGCCATTTTGGGAGGGGTCAGGCGAGTTCCAGCATAGTCAGAATGTCTCTAGTCTCGCATGGTTGGCCCAGAACCTTCCGTTGGCAGTTCAAAAAGTTTTGTGCTATGTGGTTAACAGTCTAATAATATGGACCATGAGTCAAAGAGTGGGAAGGGTGGCAACAATTTTCCTACCGGGTCATCCTGGTGTTCCTCCGGAACTGAACAAGTCTGTGCCGTGGCTGCATTTTAGCCATTTCCAATCCGAGGCTGGTGCCGGCAGGAGTTGCACCGATGTCGTGGTTCCCAGTGAGGGGGCGGGGGCGCCCATGAGGAGGGATCGGGGTGCCCCCCCGGCTCTCATAGAATCTTCAAGGTCGAGGAGAGAAGGCATGGAGCGTGTGCCCGTCCTGGGCAGAAGACCGCTTTTTGATGTTGACCCTCTTTAAGTAAGAGCATTGGGGTGTCGCTGGAAGCCTCCACCTGGAGGGAGGTGGGGGAGGCTCGTTCGCGTCACCTCCCCCTTCCAGCGACCCCGCGCCGTTCCTCGGCTCCGTCGCTTCGATATTGGCCGTGCTGGCTATTGAAGATGGGGGGGGGTGGTCGGCGGCTGAGGCAAGACAGCCCCCCCTTTTCTCTTGACATGTGGCGGGACTACCTGGAACTGTCCAGGCGTCGACATGTGGCGGCACTACCTGTAACTATCCAGGAATTTGACATGTGGCGGGACTACTTGGAAGCGCCGCCATTCTCGCTTTTGGCTTCGGCCTTCTTCGTGGGTCGGACCAGGCGAGAGACAGAAGGGGGGGGGGTGGTCGGTGGCTGAGGCAAGACAGCCCCCCCCCCCCCGTGGCCTGCAGGGCAGCGGAAGAGGAGAGAAGGAGAGGTCTCTGTCATTCTTTGGACCGCCTGCCCAACATCATCTCCTCCTGACCGTGGCCAGGCGAGCCCCTCGTGCCTCGAGGCCTCGCCTTCCGGATGGGCGTAACCGCGAACCTGTTGCACTTCGGGAGCTTCCGGAATGGGGGTAGGTACCTATTGGATTGTTTCTATTTCATGTGACCGTTATTTGGGCGTGGCGGGCAATGAGGCAGGCATGTTGGGAGCAGGAACAGGCAGTGAAGCCTAGCTACCTCGTGGCTATTTTTGCTGCCAAACTTTTCGCCATTTTATATTTCTTATTATGAACTATTTCTAATGTTTCTTATTTTTAGTGAAGTCAAAAGCTCATCAGGGGGTTACTGACTTAGCCTGATTTCCTTTTCTATTTTTCTTTCTCTTCCTTAGCGTGTTTCGAGCTAAAGCTTTCTGTTAGTAGGGAACGGTGATCACTTCATATTTTTTATGTGTCCTTTTCACTAGGGGGTACTTCTGGACGGACCAGACGAGTTCCCTCCAATAAATGGTCCGGGGTGGAACGAGATTATCGATCAAAAGGGGAACATATATTCCTTCATTAGGGTATCATCCTGGACAGACCGAGCGATGTACTTCCATTTACTAGGGTAGCCTCCTGGACGGACCAGATGGTCTACTTCCACTAAATGGCCCATGAGCGGGGAGCATATGTCCTCCATAAGGGTAGTCTCCTGGGCGGACCATGCGAGCTACCCCCCAAATAACCAAACAGTGGGGAGTGGGTAGGACTGACGAATTCACAAAGGGGCATAACCTACCCTTTACTACTTGCAAAGACTAGATAGAATATTTCTATTCCACGTTGTTTGCAGGCAGAAAATACCTCAAACGAAACAATTCCTGGAACAACAATGTCCAGGCAACCAACCAATCAGTGGGGAGAAAAACAGGCATGACGGATTACAACGGGGACAAATGTCTGCATTACCTGCCCTTCGCTATCCAAAAAGGAAGACAGAATATTTCTACTCGTCTCAGTTTGTAGACAGGGAAGATCTCAAAGAACAACAATCGATTATTAATCGACTTCAAACAATCCAGTGGGGAGAAAAGTAGGCATGACGAATTACAACGGGGACAAAAAGTCTGCATTACCTACCCTTCTCTATCTGCAAAGAGGGACGACGTTCCTATTCGCCGCTGTTTGCAAACAGAGAATGTCTCGTTCTCAGAAGAGAACCAATATGTCAAGTAGCCTTCAAAGCTAAATGAACCAATACCAACAATATCAGTATACAAATACCGATTCCAATACAAACAATCAATCAATCAGGTGGATAGAGCCACCCTACCAATCAGGCGTAAAAACACCCTACTTAATCTTACCCGGACCGGACCATACGGATAGTTCTTCGACTCCCTCCTCCAGCGCCCGATCGTTCTCTTACTCCATGTAGCATTCCTATGGGATTCCAGTCAGGACAATAGGTCACTCAAGAGAGGTCAGTTCAGAATTGGTGAAGTTCTGTCGATCGGCAGCCGGGCGAGGGCCCTCTCAAGGCAGGCATACCCCGATCATTTAGATGTTCACTTCTTCGTCTGGATCTCTCTTATCGGACCCTATGTCACTGATGGACCCCGCGTTGGGACGCCAATTGTGGAAAATGAGCCCATAATCCTATCGATGCCCAGGCCGCTGGCGCAAACCGCCTCTTAGTTCCCATGTTGAATAATTACCAAATAAAGAGACGGGCGCTGGAAGCAGGAATCAAGAACAGAGTTTAATTCTCATGAGGAGAGCCAGTCATTTCGGACACGAAACACAGTGTCTTTCGGGAGGTGCTCTAACAAGTGAGCTGAGACTCTTGCTTTTATATCTTACAAAACACTTGATAGTACAATCAGGACAGTATGACGCAAAAGAAAGACATCCCTATAATCCTCGTGGTGATCCTACCCCACATACATTCACAATGGGGACCCGTGACCTGCTGATAAGAGGGGAGGGCAATCACGCAGCTGAGTGTTTCGTAGGATGTGTACGCCTGATCATAGCCCAGGGGGTGGGGTGGCTAAGACCAATAGAGGATCCTTTGAAGAGGAGTGACTTCATACAATAAGGGCAGTAAATGGTATCTCCTGGCTCAGGCGATGGCCTCGGACATGTGTGGTCAGCCGGACTCGGTGGAAGGGGTCATCAAAGGAGTGGTATTCATGCCGCGTGGACAATCGAGCGCGGAGGGAAGGCTTGTCAACAGAGGGGCATTCATGGAAGGGAAGGAGGTGTTGGTCAGGCGCGGACGTGACTCTCAAGGACAGGGCCTTGCAGAAGAAGAGGGTTTATGACTTGCCCATGTGAGGAGAAGGGAGGGGTAGCCAGGGTGGACACAGGGACAGAGTCACACAGAGAGAGAGAGAGAGAGAGAGAGATCTGATGACCAGTACATGAGAGAGCGGGGGCAGCCAGGTGCAGCTGGGGAGGGCTACGTCAGCCAAGGCGAAGGATGCTTCTTCAAGGGGGAATGGGGGGGTTTTGTGCGGGTCAAGCAGGAGAGTCGCCTTTCGCAGCGGGGTCGCACAGGGGGAGAGGGTTTCATGGCCTACGCATAAGAAAGGGGGTTTAGGATAGCGCAGGAGGGAAGCCGGGGGGTTCCAATGGGTAAAATAGGCCATGGTGCCTAGAATGGCTGTACATATGCATAGGGGTATGGGCTCTTACTGGCAGAGTGATATGGTCAATGGTCTACGGTATTCATGGTGCGCACAGAGAGAGAGGAGTGGGAGAAGAAGGGGAATGAATGCTGTCTATGTACATTAATTTCTTCAACTTTCACATACATGGGAATGTCTATATGGCTACGGTAGTCATCAATGTTATCCTCAAGGTCCCCACTCTGTGACGTGTAAAGTTCTGCGTAGTAGGCCTTAAATGCATTAGCTATGTCAAAGGGATCAGTAAGGGCCTCCCCGTTAGGAGACTTTATCTCTGTAATGTGTTGCCGTTTTCTCGTCCCTCCAATGATCCTGGCCAACATCGCACTAGGTCTGTCGCGCTCTCCATACACTCTAGCCGTGACATACTTCCCCATATGTCTAATTTCCCTGTCAGCTTCCTCGTGGTATTCGGCCAGTAGCTTTTTGATTTCATCTCCCACCTCCCCGTCTGCCTGCTTTCTTTGTCTCTCCTCCAGGGCCTCTAGCTGTTTCTCAAGGCCTGCCAGTTTCTTCCAAATGGATTTGAGTATTCCAGAGTGCTTAGACATTGCTACTCCCCGTATATACACTTTGAAAGCGTCCCAGACGGTTTGAAAGCTCTCAACAGAGCCTAGATTAGTGTAAAAAAATACGTCAATAGCTTCAGCCAATTCACTCCTGAATACAAGATCCAGTAAAGAGTATGGCGGGAACCGCCAGGTAAATGGTGGGATGGACTTGCCCGGAGCCAGCAGCTCCAGGAGCACAGGAGAGTGGTCCGACAGTGTTCTAGAGAGTACTCTACACTCACTGATAATACCTAATCTGGAAGAGGGGACTAGCCAGTAGTCTATTCTGGTATGTGTGTCGTGGTACGCAGAGTAATGAGTATAGCCTCACTGATGTGGGTTGCGGGACCGCCAGGCGTCTTCCAGGCCCAGGCAAGTCATAGCGCTCTGTAATTCCGCCGATGGCTTACGGAGTGGGCCAGCTGACCTATCAAGGGTAGGGTCAAGAGTGAGGTTCATATCTCTGCCCCACCAAAGGTTGTTCGGGTCGTATTGTCGGGTCTTGGCCGCCAAGGTCCGATAAAAGGTAGGAGAGTCAAAGTTAGGACCATAAGTGTTAACAATTACCAAATTCAGGCCAAGGCCAGTGCACCTAGAGATGACGTATCTGCCCTACGAATCAGCCTCTAGGGTTTGCAGTGTTAGCTTGGATTTCGGGTTCACCCATGTCATGACACCCCTGGCGTGTGTAGTGAAGCCCACAACAGCTACATTCCCTTATAGACCCCTACATTTCAGCATCTTACTGCTAATAGGAAGGTGAGTCTCCTGAATTAATGCTAAATCTATACTTTGGCGCTGTAGTTATCCAATTACTTTCCTGAACTTTCTATGGACGTTAAGACCCCGTACATTCCACATGAGTGTCCTAAGCGTGGGTGAGCATGTGTTGTCTGCTTTATTCGCCATTGCCATCATCAATGCAATTTATGAGCGCAGCAGTTATGAACGCCACCTGTATGCGCAGTGTAGGCCTTGTGTAAGAAGTAGCTTGGTATGTCTTCCTTTGAATGACTAAACTCTCCCATCCCAAAACCCCTCCACCCCCCTCCCACAGCAGACCAACCCCAACTCGGCCTAGCATGTCAACATCCCACCCCATTCTCAGTCCCATAAAAACTCAAGAAAGCCCCCAAAGGAGCTGCAGGTGCACACAGCACTAGGGCCGAGGTTGCCAGTAAGTCAGGTAGTAACTTTGGTAAATTCCGGCTTGTGAACCACCCCAAACGCCACCACCATATGTTCATATCTCGATATGAACCAACATAGCACAGTTAAACAACTCCAATGTGACTCAGCTTCAGTGCGCAGTCTCCATGATATATACCAGGACAGTTCCTTTACCCACCCAAAGAAAAGAATTATGCATAAACGTAATGTCCACATTACTCGCTCACTAGTTGTCTAAAAATATACAGATCAGAATAATCTCACCCACAGGCCAGTCCGTCTGTTCTCTTGTGAGTGCACTGGGTGCCCGTGCACACTCCTCATACAGGAGCGGGGAAGGTGTTCATATCAATTCCGAACTCTGAGTCTGGGCCGAGGCGTCATTCCAAATACGGAGTCTCGTCATGGAGCTTGACCATCATACTGCTTGTCGCCCTCAGTCTTGTTCCTCCAGTTGGCTGCTGTTGCCCTCTCCGTCCTTCTGGCTGCTGCGGTCTCCCCGATGTTCTTTAGTTCATACCTTCAAGGCTTTTTGGAGATCCTTCGGGTCCGTGAAGAAATGGGAATGGCCTTGCCAGTTGATTCTTAACTTTGCTGGGTATAGCATGGCATAGTCAAGCCCGAGGTCACAAAGCTGCTTCTTGTAAGGGGCAAAATGTCTGCGCTCTTCTTGCACCTTTGCTGTAAAGTCCGGATATAAGGAGATTTCAGAGCCTTCAAATTGTAGGGTCTTCTTTTCTCAGGCGATCCGCAGGGCCGTGTCCCTATCCCTGTAATTCAACAGCTTGGCGATGATACGCCTCGGGGGAGCCCCCGGGCGCGGTGAGGGCCCAGCGTGTGGTGTGCTCTCTCTACAATGAACATTGGCGAGAAGGCGTCTTCACCCAGAAGCATGGTAAGGAGTTTTTCAACAAAGAATTCAATTTTTCCGGTTTGTGTCGTCTCCGAAATTCCAGTAATTCGTATGTTAGAGCGTATTGAGCGGGCCTCCAAATCCTCCGATTTGACTTGTATCACTTGCAGAAGCCTGCCGATTTGTTTGCGGTCCTTATCTAGTTCCGTTTGGGCTTCCTCTACTTCTGTTAGGCGCCGCTCCGATATTTCCAGGCGCTCCGCATGTTTGTCCACATGCTCTGCCATGCGCTCCATTCGATGAGTGAGGGCATCAATCATAGTGCCTATGGACGCCATACTGTCCGTGTAAATCATGCCTTCCGTGCCTCTAGGCGTGGGTGCAGTTTCCGCCTCCTGGGCCTCGGGGGTTTTAGTGCAGTGGTTCTCAAAGAGGAGTTTTCTTTGGGTCTTATCCCCTTTGCCCATGTTGAAGCCAGGCTCTGTAAAGCTATTAGGACAGTCACCTCGAGGCTACAGAGGCCCCGCGCAACCGGCAGCAGGAAGAGCACCACTCGTACCGCGCCTCACCAGCAGTATTCCGCTATTTTACAGAGCATGTGGACCGTGGCAGGCCTCCCGAGATCAGAGAGCGTCCCAATCCCTCCTGGGTGTCTGTTTCTAGGGTAGTCGTCTCCCTCAGAGCAGTGCAGAGATTTGCGCTTCCAACGGGCCCCAAGAAAATTCAGTCGTGGTGGGACTTCACTCCCAGCAGGCACGTAGGTATGCTGGGCAGCCTTACCTCCACTGGCAAAGACACCTCCGTTAAGGCACGTAGGAGCCGCCCCAGCCCCCGAGGCGTTCAGAGGTCTCGATGCAAGAGAAGGCAATGTGATCAGCAGTGTGAGGGTAGACGTAAGGGTTGCCCCAGTCTGTTTCCTAATGCCCAGGGGGGGGCCAGCGACCAATATGGTGCTCCGCAAGTGCAAGTGGGGGGGAGGTGGGGCAGCCGATTGTGGGCGCCACAGAAACTCCCCGCTCACCTCCGTGTCGACCCCCTTAGAGCGCCTGTGTCGTGCCCCCCGACGAGGTTGAATGGCAAGGGTGCCCGACACATGTCTCAGTGTCCCTCCGTGCAGGTCTTCGGGCCTGTCTCCCGGGTTGCAGCGGGGGTCCAGCGCCCACCGGACCAGAGCCTCACAGCACAGCCGCACGTCGAATCACGCCAGCCGGAGCACGTCCAAATCGAGGCCGCGGATCCACGGCCAAGCGCCAGCAGCCTCGTCCCTGTCGCTGACAGCTCCGAGCAATCCCGATGGTTCCGATTTCGCACGCACTGGCCACCGGAGTTGTTCGGGCATTGAATGGTGTGGTTCTAGCCCCGAAGGCTCCGTCGAGGAAGGAATAATAGAGGATATTTCTGTCGATGGAGTGGAGCTTAGGAATCAAGCGTCCGCCATCGGCGCTGGCAAGCTCCGCCCCCATGTCTTGGATGTTAACTATGCTATCTCTCTAATGGGTGCCATTTTGAAGCGTTTTGATGCTAATGAATAGCAAGGTATCATAAAGTCTGGGATAGATCGTTGGGTTAAAGCAACAAGTAAGGTTTAAAGTATGAAATATGGAGGACCCGTATGAATGGTCGGACGCTGTAGTTGGAGTGATAGCATCGTAAATATTTCCATGTATGCAAATAGTATAGCATATTAGCGACCTAAAGGAAAAGTTAGAGTGGTCATATTGACACCTTGGTGTTGTTCATAAAGCATCATGTTGGTAGTTTTAGAGATAAAAAAAAGCTTCAGTAAGCAATTCAGTACCACCTAAGGTAAAGGTTGGGAAGTAATGTGAACATCGGGGGTGGTATATAAATATGGCTACCTATGGAGTAGGAGCTTGAACCATAAGATTATGGTTTACTGTGGTATAAAGGTCTGGTACGGTGAGAAGTGATGGACAGATTAAAAGGATTTCCATGGACCACTGTCAGTAAGTGTTATAGGCGTGGATCCTTATGAAAATGCAGCTCGGGAACTAAGGGTCAAAAAGTGATCGTGATCCTGATAGCTACTTAGTAGGACACTGTGTTATCTGTTAAGCTCACACCAGGGGATTTCCTCATTCAATACCAATTTGTCTGTTGAAAGACGGTAAATCCACCTCTGATCTTTCTGGAAGAGGACTCTTCTGCTCATTTTGGGGTGTGCCTCGATTGCTGCCCAAAGTAAAGCGTCTGGTGTGTGTTTATTCTGGTTGAAATGTGTGCACATCTTGGTTTTCAGTTTATGGCAGTGAATGTTGCTATGATGTTCCATGATGCGGGTTTTGCCCATCCTAGTGGACATCCAATGTAGCGTAAGTTACACTGGCATGTGATGGTATAGATGCAGTTACTGGTGTTACAATTGGTATGTGTCCTCAATTTCCATTTAAATGAGCTAGTGAATCCAATCTCTTTTTTAGCCTCCATCGGTGAACAGACTGTGCAGGACCCACAGGTATGGTGTCCTTTACCGGGATAACCCCCATAAGGGTCTTTGTGGGTTTGGGGTGGTTAGCCGAGGTCTAGTATGAACTAGCATGTCTTTAAGGTTCTTGGTGCGTTTAAATGCAAATCTCGGAGGCTGCAGATCCAATGTGCCAGTCTGAAAAATACCCCAGTGTTTTCTAATGATCCTCCGAATTCTTTTGGAATCTGGAGTATAAGTCGTTACATAGGGTAGGGTGTCTGTAGTTTGTTTTAGTCGTTCTTCTAGTAGTGCCTCCCGATTGTTGTTCCTAGCTTGTTTTTTCGAGAGTATGATACTCATTTTAGGGGATTCTCAACTTCTCAAACTGTTTGAGAGTCGGTCAGCCACTGTTTTGTAATCCTCTATGAGGCTGCAGTTCCGTCATAATCTAAGGAATTGGCCAAATGGAAGATTGTCTTTTAATGATGTAGGATGGTGACTACTGTAGAGGAGAAGTGCCACGCTAACAAATGATGGATGGAATGCTGAACAAATCATACATTCACCCCTTAGTCAAGAGATCTGGGTTAAATCCATTGTTCTTTTGTTCCCATTGGGAGCAGGGTCAAGACTGATTTGCATATGGCTGGGTCAAAACTGGAATGGCATGGTGAGCAAAAAAACAATGGATTTAGGCCTAGATCTCTGTACTGGGGTGAGTGTCTGACATTGCTCTGCAATCTGTCCATCAATTGTTCTTTTTGCTGCTGTAGAGGAGAAGGCTATTATGGTCAGTTGTTTTTTTATAGACTGTAGTACTGAGTTGTCTGTCTGTGAACTTAATCATGATGTCTATGGTATCCCAGTCATGGAAATTGAGGAGACTTGCGATAACTGGTCGCGGCCTGGTGCCCGGCAGAAGGTTGTAGTTTGTAGAAAGTCTTCCCATTAGCCAATTTGAAAGGAAGTGTTCCATATTATTGCTTTTGCAGCCCTCAGAGAAGCCAACAAATCGAAGACTGTTCCAACTGACCCTTCCTTCAGCATCTTCTACCATTGTCGCAAGGACCTTCGTGATAGACACCAAAGAAGACACTATTTTTTGGAGGGATGGGACAGTGTCTTCGGTGGTCGAGTTTCTGGTTTCTGCTTCAGTTATTCTGTCAACTGCCTTACGCAGGTCCTGCGGATCAGCATAACATCCAACCCTACGACCCCTATCTTGGCCTCCAATGCATCCCTAGATTGTGTTATTGCAGCCAACAATGTTATGTTATGTTATGTTATGTTATTTTTATTTGTATCGCGCACAGCTGCCCCAGCAAAGGGGCGTCCTGACGCTTTGACAAGATCGACACAACACAACACCACAAAATACCAGAGGGACCAAAGAACACAGCAAGGGAGCTAAACAAATAAAATAGTTTTGATGGCCCGTCTGAACTGAAGAAGATTGTCCATAGCCCGAACATGTACCGGGAGAGAGTTCCACCAATTTGCCGCTAGGACTCGGAAGGAGCGGTACCCGCTCTACTGAGTCTGAAAACGCGGAGCAACAGCCAAGTTTTGACCTTAGGATCTGAGGGCTCGCGAGGGGACATACGGTGTCATCAAGTTCTCCAAGATTTGGGGAGATATACCCTTAAGAATTTTGAACGCCAGGCATAACACCTTGAATTTGATCCTTTGGGGTACAGGAAGCCAATGAAGCGAGTGTAAAGACTTAGCGACCGAACTACGCCTAGGTAGACCCATTACTACTCTGGCTGCAGCATTCTGGACTTGCTGCAGTCGAGAGAGTTCGGATTGGTTGATCCCAGCCAGAAGTGAGTTGGCATAATCCAGCCGAGACAGCACTGATGCTTGAACCATCAACTGCCTGGTGGGAGCATTAAAGAATTTAAGGATTGGCCTGAGTCCTCTAATAATGCCATAGCAGGAAGCTGCCACCTTCTTGGTATGGCAGATGAAACCGAGGGACGGATCAAGCCATACCCCCAGATTCTTTATCTCCGATACTGGAGATGGAGTCACACCCAATTCAGCAGGCCACCACTTGCCGCCCCACAGGGCCGCCTGCTTACCGACCACCATAATCTCGGTCTTCTTGGTATTCAACTGGAGACAGTTGGTATTCATCCAGTTGGCCACTGCCCGTAAGCCGTCACAGAACCTGAGGGCCTCCGTGTCTGAGTCCCCACTCAGCGTGACCGCCAGCTGCGTGTCGTCAGCATAAGAGACCATCGTCAGGCCCCACTGCTTGACGACCGCTGCCAGCGGCCTCACATAAAGGTTAAATAGAGTGGGACTCAGCGATGATCTCTGTGGGACCCCTAGGTCTAGCGGATGGATTTTCAACTTACCGGGCCGGATCGCGACCTGGAATGACCTGTCAACAAGGAAAGATCGAAACCAGCACAGGGCGGAGCCTGTGACACCCACCTCCTCAAGTCGTTGAAGCAAAATCCTGTGCGAGACCGTGTCGAACGCGGCACTAAGATCTAATAGCAACAGTGCCGCCGTTCGACCCGCATCAAGCACAGAACGCAGGTGTTCGACCATGGAGAGTAGGGCCGTCTCCGTGCTGTGGCCCGCACGGAACCCATTCTGGGTAGGGTCAAGAATGTTAGCCCTTGCTAGATGGTCTACCAGAATGGTGTTCACATGGGCCTCCGCGACTTTCGTGGTCCAAGGAAGCAACGAGATAGGACGGTAGTTCTCAGGCTTGAGAGGGTCTAAAGTTGGCTTTTTCAGAATAGGTGTGACTACAGCCTGCTTCCATCTGGCAGGGACTCTCCCAGAGGTGAGCGATAGGTTGATCAAAGAAAGCACCGGAGTGCGGCATGACGGCGATAGCTTCATCAGCTGGGCCGGTTTCAGTGGATCTGCCGGAGATCCTGATTTGATTTTAAGGCTAAGAGAATCAAAGGCCTCCGTAGACAGGGGAGGCAGAGTCAAGAGACACTCGCTGTCTCTCAAAGTACAGCTAACTCGCTCTGGTGTTAGAGATCCCTTAGGGAAAGAACGATAGATGGCCTGTACTTTCTCCCGAAAAAAAGAGGCTAGGCCTTCACAGTGGGTATCTGAACAGATTTCCTCCCCCACTGTCCTCTTCGTCATCAGATCTTTTAACACCTTAAGAAATCAGTTTTGAGGGGTTCGGGTTGTTCTGGAACTCACGAGCATAGAAGGCTGCTCGTGCTCTACACACAGCCCTGTGGTATGCTTTAATTTTGGCCAAATAGCAGACCTTCAAATCAGGGTCGCATGCTTTCCTCCATGATCTTTCAGCCTGTCTACAAGCTCTTTTGAGTAACGCCAAGGCGCTGTCATACCAAGGACTAGGCTCATTTCTACGACACTTGGCCCACCTCATGGGGATCAAAGAATCGAGTCATACCCATGATCCACCTCAGTGAAAGGGCCTAGCGGTGCCACCTCGAGCACACAGTAGAAGTCCTCCAGACTAAGTTTGTTCCACTGTCGTTTAAGAACAAGTCTGTCATGCAATGCAATGTTATCTGGAATGGCAGAGTCCTGGCTCGCCTGTTCCACCGCTGGGGCTCCAAAACCTGTTTATCAATCCATCGTGCTTTGTTTGGAGCCCTGTGGCTTATCCCGAGTCATCTTGAAGAGGAGTATTAGTGCCGCTGGAGTCAGGCCGTTCTGCATTGGTGCTCATTCAGGAGGACCAGCCGGCCAGCGAGCAGTGTGATCTGACACGGACCGGCAGTGTTCCGAGGGGTGCGTTGGTCAGTCTTGACTTCAGTTTGGACTTGCTTTAAGGCCTCACCAGGATCAGGCCTGCCGCCTGCGTAAGCAGGTACCTCCCTGCCCCCCTAATGGGTGCCCCTGCCTGTTCACACACTGTAGCACCCTCAGTCTTTACGTGTTACTGCTCCTTACCGGAGAATAAGCGATCCAGATTTGCCTGTTGCTCTGTCCAGGGAAGTCTACGTTGGTGTTTCGGTACTTCCCTCGGTTCCAATCTGCCCGCTACCCTCCAGCCTCAGGAACCACCACATCCACCAGGTTTTTCCTCGCAGACGGCCATGCCGCCTTCAGGGGTGGTTAGGCTCAGCGCGGACCGTGAACCACCACAACGTCAGCTCTCATGAATTGGGGATATCCAGGGGGCCCAGCAGGGATCCGAGATGTGTCTCGCATCAGACGCAGGTCATTTATTAGGGCGCACCGGCCAGGTATAGTCTAAACGTCACTGAATTGCGGCAGGTGCAGGATGAATTTAGTTATTGGTCTGCGATTGCCCAGAGTGTTTTTCCACTCTTTGTGGAGCGTAGTCCTGGCACTACACGCTCACCGTCTTCATGTGGGGGAGGTTGCCATCCACCCTCGCAGTCCCAACTGCCCGGGGTGCAACTGTGGTCTGCCGAGACACGTGGACCCGGCCCTAAGGCCTTGGTATCACTTCTGCCCACCCATGCCTAGTAGGGCTCAATGTGGCCCAGCCCCGCCAGCGTCGTACCTTCGGTCCACGCCCGCCACCCCCAGGATCCACGGCCGCAGGTGAGTCATCCAGGAAGGCAAGGTCAGGGCAGCTATGCTAGCACGAAGGTCCGGGCACCACTGCCCAGGACTCGCCACAACTTCTTGGTCTGGCACCTCGAGGGTCTTGCGCTGGACCCAACAGTTCGCCCAGTAGGGCCCAGCCCAGGCCAAAATCCCACCGCACTATATTGGACGCCACCGATCCAGCCTCCTTCCACGACGATTGGCATTCCAGCCTGCAGTAATCCTGCTCTTACGGGTATAGTAGAGGCCGAGGTCGTTACTTCACAGCTCGGGCTCAGGCTTTCTCTTCCTGGCTCACAGACGATGTCTCTGGCCCGGTTGCATCATCCCTGATCCGGGGGCTATTTCCACCGAGGCTAGTGTCGTCTGCAAGCATGCTGTAGTCTGGGGAGCCAGGAAGATCATTTTCAGGCTGATATGAAAGGATATTAGCAGGATAATAATCGGGGTCCTGGAGTTTGTCTAAAGCGTGTTCGCCATGTTGGACCGCTAGGCCACGCCCCCTCCTTCTCCTATATTTGGTAATAATCCTGTATAGGAAGTCCTGTGTGATTGTTTTCCTTCTCCTCCTTTTTAATTTTCTTTCTTTTGATTTTCTAATCATCTTCTTTATTTTATTTGCTCTTTCATGTTTGCTCGGATGGGCAGGTTGGTACTGAGCTACATGACCCAGTCCCAGTTGGGCAGGGTTCGGGTGCAAATGTTAGTCCTGGCACTTTCTTGGGTGGATGCATATAGGCATTCAGTTTTCTCACATTAGTCCGGGGGTGGGGGTTTCTTTCTGGTTGCAGTTTGTTTGTTTGATGTTTGTTGTTGGAGGTGAGCTAGATGGTTGTGTAGTACTGATCATGGGGCAATTGTTGGTCCTTCTATGGTCATATGGGGAATAGGTACAGATTCTTGACTTAGAATTTCTGGAGTTTGGGCTCCAGAAGTTAAGAGGTACAGGGTGTTAGCCTGTCTGAAATGGCATAAAGTCAAGGTGGCTTGCCTTCAGGAGACTCATTTGAATGATACGGCAGCAGAGACGTTAGCTAAGAAATGGAAGGGTCAGGTTTATCATGCCTTTGTTTCCACATACGCCAGGGGAGGTTTGATGTGGGTGGCACCTGGGACTCCGTTTTCTTTGACATACTGGGTTGCAGATGTGGGGGGCCGATATGTGCTCATTCAGAGATTGCTGGATGGGCGGAAAATATCCATCCTAAAATGATAAACACCCAATACGGATTACCCAGACTTTTTGTAATGGTGACAGGAATTGGTTAGCCAGGATGTGGATGTGCCCCATCGGGTTGAGAAGCTCCTCATGACTGCTGCATAAGGGACAGTTATTGATAACCTGGGACTGGTTGATGCGTGAAGAACACATCCCCAGAAGCGATGGTGGGTCCCTAGAAGGAACGCTACTATACCTTTCTCAATTCGTACAACGGCATCGGACGGTACAGAACTGATTAACTTGCAGAATATCTCCCGTGTTTTTTATATATGCTTTGATACCCACCTACCCTTGTGTAGTGACGGTGATATTTGCACTCATTGGCCTGGTGATGACCATTGCCTACCACCATTTCATTATATTCTGCTATTTACTTGCACATGTGTGATACTTCTATTATTTCCGACTTTATCTCACCCATTGGCAGGGCTTGCCTACTTGCTTTGACATGATCTTATGCCTTTTTGCTATGATCTCTGCTCTTTTTCGGGCCTAAAGGCCCATACTCGAGAAACGGCATGTTCTTTTCTGACATGATTTTTCTGAAACACTTTTTTTAAAAATTATTTTTATTCGTTTTGCACATAACATCGGTGAGACAATCAGCATGTATATATTCAAAGGTTACTCTGCGGTTGAATCGATCTTGACATAAAGTTTTATCCTCCCCCATCCCTCCCCAGTGGTGCCTATTACAAACCAACGGAAACACTTTTAGGTGAAAGGCTATATTTTAGTCTCAATGTGTTATTCGCTAGCTATGAACCAGAGAGGACCGGTTCTTATCGAAGGAATGTGCTCATCTCGGGCCGAGGTCATGACAAAGGCTTAGCTACCCTAAGGAGTGGCCTTGGTACCAGGTGGTACAGGAATTCAGCGGGAACCATGGGCGGAGTTTGCTAGAGACTTCGTTGAGAAACTGTGTTCTATATTAGTGAAGGGAGAGATTCTTGGTTGGTGAGAGTCAGTTATGGCAGTCTGATGAAGCAGAGCAGTGTAGACGCGCACTTGCGGCTGTGGAGCAGAGTCCTGACCAGACCAAAAGGGAGAGAAAAGGACAAGCTCGACTGCTGATGCAAACATGTCCAAGATCATGGTGAGGTGTTCCAAGTTGGCCTATTGTATCTAATCTTATTTTTGCTTCTAGGTTCTATATGTGTATGCGTCTGCTGGTAACTTCTTACTTTAATATTCCGTTATTTCTTTTCTTGTCACTCTATCATCATGTAATAAAGAGACCCCAGTGTGTATTAGTCTCATTTGTTTGTCATTTCTGAAGGGGAGTGTAATTTATTCTTAGCCAAGTGCTGATGTATAGAAGGATCGTAAGTTTCCCTTCCTACAGGTAACTGAGAACAGGAGGGGGTTCCACTCTTCATTGGGGATGATTCACAAGTGTAATTCACGTCTAATGCGTCCTGTGAGGGAAGGCCGGGCCCCTTTCTCCATGTGAGGGAAACCGGCTCCCATCGGGAGCGTCTAAATTATAGGTGGAGCTTTCTCGCATAGCTGCGTTGTCATGCCAGGGCGCGTTGTCGTCGGAAGACGTTGGTTCTCGCATAGTTGCGTTGTCGCGCCAGGGCGCATTGTCGTCGGAAGACGTTTGTTCTCGCATAGTTGCGTTGTCGCGCCAGGGCGCATTGTCGTTGGAAGACATTGGTTCTCGCATAGTTGCTTTGTCCCGCCAGGGCACGTTGTCTTCGGAAGACGTTGGTTCTCGTATAGTTGCGTTGTCGTGCCAGGGCACATTGTTCACCGGAGGGTGTTGGTTTTGCTGCCTTATTGTACAGATTCCCTAAGACTTTGGCTCCAGATCTTTGGTATTTCTATTCGTGTAAGCGTTATTACTTGTGTTATGCCTTTCTCAGGTAGGTATTCTATGCGTGATATTTTGTAGGTCCTGAGGAGGGCTGCAGTAAGTAGTGACTTAGTGTATAATAGGTCTAATATGCTGAGAATATGCTAAGAATCTAAGTCATTACACCTCATGAACCCATTACAATCTCAATTAAATGGGTGAACAGAACTGATACAATACATAAAGTCCCATGAAGAAGGGCAAGCCCGGAAATGCATTGGGCACAAAAAGAAAATATTATGATGCAAGTAATCATAATGATGAAGAAACAAATGCAGTAATAAAATAAGAATTAAAGCAGAGAAAAACATTGTGAACTCTTTTGAAATGGACTAACTTTATTGAAATAACATCCAGAGTGCAACCAGGTGACGTTGCCCACTTTTGGGATAACGCATCCATACTTTTAATCATTAGCCTCAAACTCAGGAGGGATTACCAAGCTGCACTTAGTCGCACAATCACTTGAACTAATACTGACCAAAGGAGTGCGACCGTTAATTTTCCATGCGTTTTCTTTGACATACTGGGATGCAGATGTGGGGGGCCGATACGTGCTCATTCAGAGATTGCTGGATGGGCGGAAAATATCCATCCTAAATAGATATGCGCCCAATACGGATTACCCAGACTTTTGTAATGGTGTCAGGAATTGGTTAGCCAGCATGTGGATGTGCCCCATCGGGTCGTGAATCTCCTCATGACTGCTGCATTACGGACGGTTATTGATAACCTGGGACTGGTTGATGCGTGGAGAACCCATCCACAGAGTTGGGCTTATACTTGTCACACCCTCACCCAGAGCAATTTTAGCAGATTGGAACTTGTGTTGATGACTAGGCTCCCGGAGGCTGAGAGAGTAACTGTGTCCTTCTTAGCTCGATTTTTGTCTGATCATACCCCAGTTTGTTGTGACTTGAGGTGGAGTGCTGTGACGGACCAGCAAATGTGCTGGAGACTCCCAACCGATGTTCTTACTGATGGAGAGGGTAGAGAGACGTTGGAGCACACACTGACAGAGTACATGCAACAAAATTGAGGGAGTACGTCCTGCAGGGCTACTGAATGGGAGGCAATGAATGCAGTGCTGCAGGGTCAGTGCATGGGTTTAATGTGTGGGGTTCAGCGACAACTGGGGAGTTAACTTTAGGAGACAAAGACGATCTTGTGGAGCTGCAGACAGGCTTTGAACTGGATGTCGGGCATAGGCACAGAGAGGAGGGGGCTCTGTGCCACTGCATTGCAGATATTTGTGCCAGATTGGACAGGTTTACCCTAACACAGTATCGACAGTGCCTTCACAGGGAAGGTGACAAATAGGGAGCGCTATTGGCCTGGATTTTGCAGAGGGAAGTGGCAGTGGCTCCGGTTGTGCATTTGACTGCGGTGGTGCATGGGACTCCGATGTTCACTCAAGCAACGATTATGGATACATTTTGGCAGCACCTTGAAGGGGTTTATAAGAGGGATCTGGAGGTTACTCAGGTAGAGATACAGAATTTCCTGGAGTGAATTGTTCTCCTCCAAGTGGAGGAGGGAGTGAGTCCCGAATTGGAATCTAACCTTACACTGAAAGATTTGAGGGTGGCGCTTGAGTTGCTCTCTAAACAGAAAGCTCCTGGAGGGAATCTGTTTTCAGCAGAATTCTATAAGGCATTCTCTGCGTTTTTTATGGAATGGTTCCTGCAGGTATATTTGGAGGCACGAGATGGAAGTATTGCTCCCAATTATGCGGTAGGGAGAAGGGGAAGTGTGCATCATTCCTAAGCCTGGGGGGATAAGACCGACCCTGTGGCATACTGCCCGCCCACAATTTTGAACACGGATGTGAAGGTTCTTTGTAAAATGCCAGCTAGCCGACTGAATCCTGTACAAGGTGGGTTAGTAGTCAACTATCAATGTGGGTTTATCTCAGGCCGGAATTACTGGTATGAACCTCAGAAGACTCACACATATTCTCAATGAGGTGGAGGGAGTGGAAGAGGAGATGGCCTTGTTGGCGGTCAATATAGAAAAAGTATTTGACATGATTGATTGGAGCTATCTCTTGAAATTTCTGCGTGCCTTTGGTCTGAAATTTCGAGTTTGGATCAGTTTACAGTACACGAACCCTAGTGCTCGGGTGAGTGGGTGTGTTTCGCTCTGCATGCTGGAATTTGGGGAGGGGCACCAGGCAGGGGTGTCCACTATCTCCCTTGTTGTTTGAGTTTGCTTCGGTGCCCCTGGCTATCAGGGTTAGAGGGTGTTGTATAGTTGCATAGTTACTGGGCACAAACAATTCAATTTTACATACTCACTTTTAAAGGTGACATCCTTTTAAACAGTGACCTGTGTTACACATTTTGCCTCAAAATCAGCGTACACAGAAAATAATTGCTTACACTTACATTTCTTTGAAATAGTGTGGCTCACCGGTTAGAGGCGGCAGACCCAAGAGCAGAGGACGGCCCGGGACCAGGGTTCGATTCCCGGCACGGCAGGTTTCTGGACCAGGGTCAGCGGACTCGATAATTCTCTCGCCTCGGTGCCCACTCTGATCAGCGATCACACTCGGCAACTCTGGGCATTAGCTTGCCTCATCTTCACTAACGGCCCCACCAGACCGCCGGGGATGCCTGGTCTCACCCTGGAGATACCCATTAAGGGACCATCTCTCAGGGAAGCCAGGAAGGGTTTCGCAGCGGTCGAAGCGCCTTGGGACCCTACGGGTATGTAGTGCGCTATATAAATGCCTATACATACATACATTTGAAAGCACAATATTGTCTCTTAGAACACTCTGTACAAGGTCCTCGGTTCTCTGCACAAACTATTTTATGGATTGTTGTCTGTTAGGCGTCAGCCCTGGGCGGGTAGAATGAACAAGATGCAGCTGGTCTGGAGCTCAAGCACTGAATGCATGGGTTTACTTTAACATTTAAACTGCATGTGCCCTTATTTAGGTGGAGGAGAATTTCAATAGGTTCATCATCTGTGCCTGAATTCTGGCCCAGCTGGATTCCATCCCTGTCCTGAGAAGGACTGTGGCCTGCTCTACACTGTTGGATGATACACGCATACAGGTAAATGTGGAGTTAGACCACTCTAGGGTATCGGGCAGATTATCACACCTACACTTATTAGAATAGGCAAAGCTAGGTAGGAGTACAATTATATGTTTACATATAATCTAATGCAATTGTACAATGGTTGAATTATTCATCCTGTTCACCATTCTTGTCATGCTGGTGACATTGGTTTGCCTCATACTAGTAATCATTGCAGCACACATATTTTACACAAGATTCCAATTGCCTCAATAAATATTTGAAACACCACTTGTGTATTTTTTGTTTACCTCTTTGGGCATGCCGGAGTTATAAACGTAAGGGCAAGATTTGTCTCACGATTTCCTTGGGGAATTAGGCTTGTCATGTTCTGAGGTTGCAGACACCGTCCAGTACAATGACAGGGAAGGGGCCCAGACGTGCAGTGTGAGCTAGCCAGGAATTAGGTCAGCATATTCTGATGGTATGCACAACACCGTCCCACATAGTTTGAATCAAATGTTGTCCAAACGCACAGTCTTACTGAGAAATGGCGCCACCAATGTTCTAGTTTGGGTGCTTATTTAATGAGTCTACAGAGTAGTTTTCTTACGTGTGCCCAAAGACCCTACTCACCAATTAACCAGAGACGTCTGTGGTAGTAGGGATACATCCTCCTCAGCTAAGTAGGGAACCCCTATTTTGCCTGTAGGTTGTTCAAACTTGGACCTTTCAAAGAAGACACCTGTATAGTTTTCTTCACTAAATTTCATACATCTAAATGGCTAACGCACAACCAATAAGCATACTGCTAAACTGTACACATTCGACAACACAAATGTTACTATTTCATGGGCTACACATTACTAGTGGAGATGTTACCTTTGTGGTAGGGGCTCACAAAGCTTATAGAACAGAGGTATTCTATTCATGGGTGTGGTTCCGTGGTTCGAGGGTCTGTGGTTCGGAGATTCTGAACCCGTTCAATGAAGGTCGTCGGATATAGACGATTTTGGTATCAGCGGACCGCAAATCACGAGTGCTGTGTGTACGAGTGTTTTCATAATAATCGATCAATGAGAACACTACGTATTCAGGGATTTCGTTTGAAGCCTCGGGTTCCATTTTGTGTGCGGCAGCCATTTTGTGTGGTTGCCCTCACATAGGACGATGACTATGGCCGAACGAGTCTTTGGGACACGTACACCTTAGCTGACTTCTGTGTGACCTGGCCGAACTGACTCCCTTGCCCGAGGCTGACCTCGCTGAGCCAGTTCCTTGTTAAGCAGCTGGTCAGATAAAGATCAAAGAGCAGGACATTGCTGAGTGTATGGTGCATGCACACACCCTTCTATCTTTCTTCTCATCTGCTTCTGTTCCTTCCTATATGACTTAATCATTGATTTGGGTTGAGGTCTTTATGATGGGTTCGTCCGGCCTGATCGAACAGGAATATTGGAATTTGCTTGGTCATTTCTGGTGGGCTGGATAACGGAAAGTGGGATTGTCGTCATGCGATATGTTTGAAATGTCACCGTTTCATTGGTCAGTTTGTATGTAATTGATGCTAGCCAGGAATGTGACTTTTGGCATGAAAGACGATGCTCCGCTCCATGATTTTGTGCAGTCTCTAGCGAACCACCCGTGTTGTGCTTCGTAGACCTCTGTTCCTGGTTGTAGCCAATAAATTTGGTCTTTGACGTCATCAAGAAGTGTCCTGTGTTTTCTGTTTGCCAAGGCAGGGGAATCCGAAGACATCGGGCGTTATCCCTGGAGCCGCTGGGTTCTAAAACCCGGTTCTTCAGTTGGCGCCCAACGTAGGGCGACTTCAGCGGTACCGATCCAAGCCCGAAGATCGTGAGGAGCTTCGTGTGGAAATTCTGGAGGAAGGCCTGCCACTTCATCGACCCCTGTATGTCATTGTGGTTCGAAAGACTTTGCTGCGAGGTTCCCCTCTTTCCGACGGCTACGAAGGACTGCTGCCCTGACTGTCGCCCTGTTTTGGAGCCGTTAGATGATTTGTAGAGCGAGACAATAGACGGGTCTTCTGGTGACGCCATCGACATTTCAGTTAAGTATGAGTGGAGCGTCTCCCAGTCATTAGTTTTGTTTGGGTATCCTTCGGGATCACTTTGATTTGGTACCTGCAGGCCCCAAAGCCGAGGGACTCGTGTATTCACAAGACTATCGTTTTAAGATTTCCCTTGAAGTTTGAAGCTAGACTAGTGAGCGAAGATGCCTGGTCTTAGCAGACTTGGTAAGATATTTGGTTTTGGTTGTACTAGGGATTCCCGATTGGAGGATTCGTGTCCGGTTCCTCCGATTGGAACTCCGACCTATGAGCTCTACGTAAAACATGGAGTGGGCCCCATTGCGTATAATGAAATATGGGTTAAATATACCAGGAAAGACGGTGTCCTATAGTGGCCCCGTTATGGTAGCTTTGAAACAGAGATTTTAGACAATCTCAAAGTTAAACTGTTCAAGAAGAAAGCCCGGCCGGCGATGTTTGACTCTTTCCGCATATGGCGAAAGGAAGCCAAACAGAAAGAAATTAAGTTAGCAAAGAAAAATAAACGAGAACGAGGTATGTCAATGGTGCAAGCTGCTACACAGTTTAGGGATAATAAAGAAGAACAAGAGAGCGAACAGATGCTTAGGCAGCGTAAACTAGCGGTAGACAAGTGCTACCCAGCTTTGCCACCTCAACAACAAGAAGAGAAGAAAGATCTTGTGAAAGATCCTTTAATGTCGCATCTATTGAGTTTGCCATCCCCTTATGCACAGAATGCTACGGCATCGCCACAAGTTGTAGTTGCGCAACCTCCGGTTGCCTTGCCACCTGTGATTCCTCAACAGCCAGCTCCTCTTCCGTTGGCTCCTATTCCTTTGGTGCAGCCTTCTCAAGGGCCGCCGCCTTTGCTACCTCCTTCGTCTGCTACTCTTACGCCTGTCTTGTTTACTCCTCCTGTTACTGTTCCGTCTCTGGTTTCCTCTCATTCTGCTCCGTCTCCTGTTCTTTTGTTAACTTCTCCTTCTGCTCGACAGAGAATGACTGATGCGGTTGCTAGTATCTTTTCTCCTCTGTTGGGTTCATTGGGTATGTCTCCTGTTGTCGAGCGTAGGCAATCGCGTAGTCAGTTGCCTGATGCTAATGAACGAACGGTGTTAGATCACTTAGCACGTAAATGGGTTTCGTATCCTTCGCACTATGATCTTGAGAGTGTTATGGATGTTTTTCATCAATGGGAAGCACCAAAACAAAGATACGTTTTTGATATGATGTGTTCTTTCATTCGTGAACAATGGGAAGATGGTGAAGTAGGACAAACTCCGCCTGAGTTGTACCGTATGCATTCTGAGTTTGCGAAAGGGATTGTTGTGGGTCTCGAGGTTGAGAAAGCAGTTGCGATGTTGTTGTCGTTTAGGAGTGCATCTCCTTCTGAGCGATTGTTTGAGCCTGATTCTTCGGTTAGGAGGAAGGCGCGTCAATATCCGATGCGTGAGGTTCCTCCAGTTTGGAGACCTGGTGATGGCAATGCTAATCCAGCTATTCCGCCACACTTTCAGCGTGTCTGGGTACATGTTCCTTGGAAGCGTGCTGAAGTTTTAGCCCTTAAGCAGACTTTGCCTGATCCGCGCAAAAATCCAGCAGGGTATTATAAGGAGCTATCTCAAACTGCAGATTCATGTATTATGAATCAGGCAGATATAGATATGTTGTTTGGGAATGTTGTTCCACAACATATTTGGGGAAAGATTCATCACACGGATCATGCGCAGGAATTAGGTGATACATGGAATAATCTTAGAGCTGCAGATGATAGACAAGTAGGTGGTGCTAAGCCTGAAGATATAATTGCTGAACTCCCTGGTAGGATTATTGATTATATGAAGACTTTAATGCCTGCTTTGTGTGTTAATTGAGACAAGTTGCCTGCATGCAAGCAGAAGAAAGACAAAACTGTGTCCGACTTCTCACGCGATTCGAAGAGACATTTGTAGACCACAGTGGTCAGGACATGAGTACAGAAGGTGGTCAAAGGTTGTTCGTTGACAAATTCGTTCATAATTTGCTTCCAGAATTGTGCAATAAGCTGAAGGATTCTGCGAGTGCTTGGGCTGTTTCTACGTCAGCGCAGATTTTAGCTACTACCCAGTACTATGAAAATAGGAATAAGGATGAGATAGAGAAAGCGGATAGGAAGACTAAGGAATTGAAGACTAAAGTTCTTCTACAGCAAGCTTATCCACCCCATAATAATCAGCGCGATTATCAGCAACCTCAGCAATATCAGAGAAACCCGCACAGGTTCGAGTCTTCTCAACAGCGTTTTCCCGCAGGTCCTAATCAGTGTGCGTATTGCAAAGAAGAGTGCCATTTCAAGAGTAGTTGTCCGGTTCTGTTACAGCGCACGAATGGTGCTTCTGGTGTGAGAGGTCGAGGTGCTCAACAAGCTCCTAGAGGTAGAGGTCGTGGTCAGAATGCGCGTTCTTTGCCTCCACAGAATTCTATGAATAGCTTTGATCAGCAGAATGGTGCGTCTGGTAGGACGCCACAGTACTATGCGGATGATTACTATGTCGAAGGTGAGGATATGGATGGTAATGATAGCTAGGACAGCCATAGACAAAGAGAGGGAGTTGTTTCAGTTCCAGTAGATTAGAGTGGACCCTATGTTGAAGTGATTGCATCAGGTGTGTCAGAGCCTTTTCTGTTGGATACTGGTGCTGCGAAGAGTTCTATCATGCACTCTAAACTCCCTGGCGCACCTTTGTCTGGCTTAAAGAATGTTTCAGTAGGTTTTTCTGGCGCCCCGGTTACGAATCCGATTTCTAGTCCGTTGTCTATTTCTGTTGGACCTTGTGAATTCGAAGCACCCCTCATTCTGATGACTGGTTGTGGTGAGAACTTGTTGGGATTGGACTTGTTAAAGAGATTGTATGCGACGCTATATTGCTCTCCTTCGGGAGTCCATCTTACATTGGGTGATCTCGCCGATGTATTTATCTAAGGATAGACTTCCACCTGAATTGTCTTCTCTCCCTGATTCTCTTTGGGCTACTGGTCTGAACGATGTGGGTCTTTTAGAGATTCCGCCTTATGTTGTGACGTTGAAAGTGAATGCTAGATTGCCACGCATTCCACAGTATCGCATCTCTAGTGATGGTGAAAGAGCACTTTTGGCGATCATCTATGACCTGATTGAAAAGGGTGTGATTGAGGAAACGAGAGGTAATGTGTGCAATAGTCCGGTTTTGCCTGTTCTGAAGAGAACTGATTCTTCACAGCCTCCTGTATATAGGTTTGTGATCGATCTCCGCTAGGTGAATAAGATTGTAGTTCCACAATTTCCTGTTGTGCCTGATATCACCGCTTTACTGACTTTGATCCCGGCTACAGCCACGCGGTTTTCGGTGATTGACTTGAAGAATGCTTTCTTCAGCATCCCGATTGCAGTGGAAAGTAGAGATATCTTTGGCTTCTCTTTAGGAGGACGAAGTTTCTGCTTTAAGCGCGCTCCTCAAGGCTATTGCGAGAGTCCATCGATCTATAGTCAAGCTTTGAAAACGCAACTTGATTTGTTGGTTTTACCTGATGGTGCTGCTCTTATTCAGTACGTTGATGATCTGTTAGTTGCCGCCGACAATGAAGAGATTTGTAGAGAGGCTACCTTGTTGTTGTTACGTCATTTGTCTGATTTCCATCATAAGGTTTCTCTTTCGAAGTTGCAATATTGTCAACAAGAAGTTACCTATTTAGGTCACCTCTTATCGAAGGAGGGAAGGAAACTGACCCCAGAAAGAATTCAAGCGATTGCGAAAATGAGTGTGCCTACGACACAGAGAGAAGTACGTGCTTTCTTAGGTATTACATCGTACTGTAGACAGTGGATGCCTAATTTTTCGTTGCTTGCAAAGCCTTTGATAGCTCTTACTGTTAAGGATACTCCAAATCCTATTCCTTGGACTGACAAATGTCAGAAGAGCTTTTCAGAAGTACGTGATGCGCTGTGTTCGGCTCCTGTGTTGGGTACCCCCGACTACAGCAAGCCTTTCACATTGTATGTCCACGAGAGAGAGGGATGTGCATTGTCAGTGTTGACTCAACAGTTCGGCGATAAGCAGCGTCCATGTGCTTATTTTTCGACGACTTTGGATCCGGTAGTTAGGGCGTTGCCGAGTTGTTTGAGAGCTACAGCGGCAGCGGCTGTTTCGATTCGACAGTCTGCTGGTTTAGTGATGGACAATACACTGATTGTGATGGTTCCACATGAAGTGGAAACCTTGTTGAATCGTACCAAGACAAAGCACTTAACTAGTGCTCGGTTGCCGGGTTACGAATTGACCTTGTTAGCGAGTCACGTGCATATAAAGAGATGCAACACGTTGAATCCAGCCACGTTGTTGCCGATTTCAATTGAGTCAGACGATACCGAACAGCATGATTGTTTCCTTAGGACTGAGGAAGAAACGAAAGGGAGGATAGACCTTAGGGATACTCCTCTTCCAGAGTGTGATGGTACCTTGTGGGTTGATGGTTCGTGCTTCAAGCTTCCGAATGGTGATACGACTGCGGCATATGCTGTTACGACTTTGCATACGATTGTTGAAGCTGCACGTATCCCACATAATTCAGCACAAGCAGCAGAGTTGATTGCATTAACGAGAGCGTGTATGTTGGCAAAAGGAAAACGAGTGACTGTGTATACTGACAGCCAGTATGCATTTGGTGTGGCTCATAGTTTTGGACGTTTGTGGAGAGAGCGTGGGTTCCTCACTTCGCATGGGACTAAGATCCAGCATGGTCAGTTGGTGAATGAACTTCTTGAATCTCTTACTTTGCCATTGCAAGTAGCGATTGTGAAATGCAGTGCGCATAAGAAAGTTACGGATGATGTCTGTCGTGGTAATGCGTTTGCAGATGAAGTCGCGAAAGAAACTGCGAGAAATGTGATGAGTCGAATGTATGTGGCAGGTCTGGCGAGATGGGTTCCAGATGGAAGTATGTGTGAAGATACGATTGAGAGTGTGAAATCCATCCAAGCTGAAGCTACAGAGAAAGAGTTGAATGAATGGAGAGAAAGCAAGGGTAAATTGGATTCGAATGGTTGTTGGATTGATTTGTCAGAGCATCAAAGATGGTTGTTACCCGATGCGTATGTGCTTCAAGTGGTTACAATGGCTCATGGATTGGCTCATATCAGCGTAAAAGGGATTTGCAAGTTGTTGGCTCCAGTATGGCAGATTGCTGGAAATCCTAAGTGTGCAGAGAATCTGGTTAAGAATTGTATGGCGTGTTTGATGTACAATCCTGGTAAGGAAATTCCAACTCCAGCTGGTCATTTTGCTCCTCCAACGTATCCGTTTGAGGCTTTGGAGCTAGATTTCATCCATATGGAGGGGTACAACAACCTAAAGTATGTGTTAGTGGTTGTTTGTTCTTTTTCTAGATGGGTGGAAGCCTACCCTTTGAAGGACAATACTGCCTTGTCCACAGCGAAAGCCCTTATTAAAGAGTTTTTCCCTAGGTACGGTTTGCCGAGAATGATCTGGAGTGACAATGGGAGTGAATTTGTGGGTCAAGTGATGAAGAGAGTATGTGATGGGTTAGGTATCCGGCAGAAGTTTCACGCTGCAAATGACCCCCAATCAGCTGGTCAAGTTGAGTGCTATAATGGCACCCTAAAATTGAAGTTAGCCAAAATTCAAGCGAGCTCTGCTTTACAATGGCCAGATGCCTTGCCTCTAGCCCTTCTGTCCACTAGAATGACTGTGCATTCACGAATGGGTTTGAGTCCATACGAGGTAGTGTTTGGTCGCCCGGCAAACATTTGGGGAGTGCCGAGGCCGACGAAATTTAGTGAAATAGAACATCCTGTGTTGCTTGACTACCTGTGTGAATTGACGGCTAAATTGCGTGTTTTGCATCAACAGGTTCACGATTCATTGCCACAAGTTTATGAAGATCCAGGGCACGCCATTGAACCCGGCGCATGGGTGCTCGTGAAGAATTTTCAGCGAACCAAGAACGAGCAGCCCCGCTGGACAGGACCGTACCTGGTGTTGTTATGTACCCGTTCTGCAGTTCGAGTGCACTGTAAAAAGAACTGGATCCACGGAGTACATTACAAAAGGGCTCCTTTGCCTCTGCCGTACGACCGGTGGATCCAGAAAGGACTTCCTGACTCTGAGACTGAGACTGTGCCTCGTTTTCTGCCATTCAGCGATACCAGTTTGATTGGAACGAACACTGAGCAAGAAAGTGACGATCTTCTCCAAGAAGCAGTGCCTCCATTGAACCATTTGAACACTGTTGACCCTGAGCTACTGTTCCGTGAAAAGACATTGCCTGGCAAAGAGCGTTACAATTTGCGACCGAGAGTCGCGGGACAAATAAAAATATAAAGTTTTCTTTTTATGATTTTTTGCAGGTTAACTCTCCTCCGAGGAACTACTTTGATTTTTTTTTTTCGAACCGCCATCCGGGTCCAGCTGTAGGGTTGCGGTTGCCGAAGTCTTTGGAGTGCAAGCCGAAGACGTTAGGTCGACGGCTCTGGTTGGCCTAAGGGAGTTGCCCTGGGCTGACAGAAGCATTCCTTAGCATAGAACACCCTACCACCGCGAGCAGCAAATTAGAGAGGATGGAGTTTTTCGAGATGGAGAGACCTGTTGAGAGAATAAGCTTTAAGAGCAAAATCTGTAAATTGATGACCCGAAAAAGATTTTTAATATTGTGTTTATTTATGTTGCTTAGTTTAATGATGTTTTTAATTGGATATGTGACATTCTCTTTTCAAGTGACGTTCATGCCCACTACGCAACCTATACCCCCTCCTACTATTTCTTCTCATTATTTTCACCCTCTGCCCGAACATGAAATCGTTAGAAGACTGGAATTTGCTAACAATTCCTTTGTTCAACTCCTGCACCAACACCAGCTAGTTATGAACACGACAAATTGTTGGGTTTGTGGCCTCATGCCCCATACAACCGATAAAGGTATTCCGTACTTGGTTTTGCCTTTCAGCTACAATGGTTCTATTTGGGCATATAGAACGATGTTCATTTATGCTCATGGTGTCTATCCCCAACGTTCCGTGAAAGATAGTCCGAAGAATAGTGCTCTGGTCAAGGGCATAGTCGACATGATTAGAGGAATTAGTTCATATGAGACTATCCCGAGAGATGAGACTCAAGCATACATTGGTTGGAACGTTACTGGATATGGAGTTAGTCTGAGTGTTAACCAGCGAGCGAAAAGTTCTCCACCGATTTGGATAGTGCCCCATCAGGGTCATTATTGTCTGCAAGGTAATGGCAAGAATCCGAGAGCTCAGTTAGGGAAGAGTGTCTGCACTGAGACTTATGTATTTGCGTCTCAGACTTCCCCAGCGTTCCTAGCAGCTAAGGGTACCTACTTCATCTGTTACGATAAAGCGTACACATGGTTGCTCCCTGACTTCTCGGGCACATGTTTTGTTTCTTTCCTGTTGCCTTCCACTTTTACAGCTGCGGCAGATTACTATAAGACGAGAGTTGCTAGAGGTGTCTTCAGTAAGCAAGATACCGCAGGGCAAGAGTTGGGATATTTCTTTAAGGGTTTTCTGCCGGTCTGGGGATCGATGGCTAACAGCAGGAACATTCGACAGTTGGCGAGAGTGGTTGAGTCCACCATAGTCGAAACCGCCGGTGCCCTTAGTAACTTGACTGCTGAGCTCCAGTCGGATCGACTTATGACACTTCAGAATAGAGTTGCTCTTGATGTCATACTTGCAGATAGAGGTGGAGTGTGTAAACTGATTCGATCGAGCTGCTGCGTTTTCATTCCAGACAACGCTCCGACAGTCTTCCAGGCCATTTCCAAGCTACATAAGATCTCCGAGTCTGTACATATAGACGAGGGAGATTGGTCGTTGATGGGATGGTTTTGGGGATTGATATCCACGTGGGGATGGAAGATTCTGATGGTCATTGGGATGATCTTAGCTATCCTTTTCCTGTTCTGTCTCTGTGTACAGTGTGCTCCGGCTATATGTGGCCTCTGTGCTACTTCGTGTGCGAGGAGGCCTGTCCAGAGAGAGTTGCTAAGTACTAGGATGATGCTACAGCAACATCTTGATGATCTGATGAATATAGACCTGGATTCAGACTGACATGGGTTTGGGTTTATTGCCTATGTAAGGGCAAAAGGAGGGTCTGTGGTTCCGTGGTTCGAGGGTCTGTGGTTTGGAGATTCTGAACCTGTTCAATGAAGGTCGTCGGATATAGACGATTTTGGTATCAGCGGACCGCAAATCACGAGTGCGGTGTGTACGAGTGTTTTCGTAATAATCGATCAATGAGTACACTACGTATTCAGGGATTTCGTTTGAACCCTCGGGTTCTATTTTGTGTGCGGCAGCCATTTTGTGTGGTTGCCCTCACATAGGCCGATGACTATGGCCGAACGAGTCTTTGGGACACATACACCTTAGCTGACTTCTGTGTGACCTGGCCAAACTGACTCCCTTGCCCGAGGCTGACCTCGCTGAGCCAGTTCCTTGTTAAGCAGCTGGTCAGATAAAGATCAAAGAGCAGGACATTGCTGAGTTTATGGTACATGCACACACCCTTCTATCTTGCTTCTCATCTGCTTCTGTTCCTTCCTTTATGACTTAATCATTGATTTGGGTTTTAAGTCTTTATGATGGGTTCGTCCGGCCTGATCGAACAGGAATATTGGAATTTGCTTGGTCATTTCTGGTGGGCTGGACAACGGAAAGTGGGATTGTCGTCATGCGATATGTTTGAAATGTCACCGTTTCATTGGTCAGTTTGTATGTAATTGATGCTATGTAGAAGAATTGAGAGAGACCCCTTCAGGAACCAGGGGAATAGGGTACTTATAAACAGTGAAGTTAAACAGTTTCCCTTGGTTAAGTAACTGAGAAAATACGCCCAAATATTGGTCTTGGACACAAAGCTCAATTAAGCAAAAGCATAAACAAAAACAATTTAATATGTAAAATGTAGAAATTTTATTAAAACAATTCTTAAAACATATTAAAAAACATACTTATGTCATAAAAGAGTTTTTCAACTCATTCACAATTGATATAGACATCAACAAATACTTGTACTACAATCCAAATAAATTGAAAAGACCTGCCTAAATAAACTAGATTATGCAGTTGAAAGAAAAAAAGGGGGAAGAGGGAGACAAACAAAGACATCAACGATTTGTCATACAATTGTGCACATTTAAACCCTCATTGCAACTCAATCCCAGACTCGGCTTTTTTTCGTTGTTCTTGGGGCGAGTTAGGTTATTTGATTGTGCAGTGGTAGGCGTCGACGCGCTTCTATGGGATCTTTTAGTAATATGCCATCTTTTTCAAGACTTTTATATGAATGTCTCTCCTATTTTGGCACAGGATGGTTGCCTCTACACAGAGATCCTGTTGGTAAATATATTCGAATCAGTAAATAGCATATCACCACAGGCTATCATTTTTTGATTACATCTTATTGGCAATACGAGCAAAAACCTGTTACATCATTTTGCTATTTCGGATACTGTAACTTTTTAATCATTAGCCAACTGATACTCATTTCCATCACAATACTCAAGTTTGACATACATTAGTTGAGATCTTGCTTGCATTATAGACCTTCAGTCCTACCAATATGTGGGCTTCTATTCGGAATTATGCCCCCTGGAGTACCCACAGTGACATCAGAGCTTATACGGTCTGTTGTGGAGAATCCTAGCTAAGGGATGCCAGCCCTTGCTCCCAATTTTTATATCGTGGTTTGCTGAATGATTTACCTTATTGCATTATCAATTTATAGTCCATTATGGTTTATTTCTATTTTAAGATTTTGCATCCTCGCATCTATGTCTTCGGCCGAATCTGAAAGGATAGGGAATGTCATGTATTAACAGAATGGTCTTACCTATGCTCACATGTCTAATTTTAAGTCCGCTATGTTGTTTCTTTACCTGATAGTCTTTGTTATCTCTCGCTATCTGGTAGCCCTCATTCAGACGGTGTCAGGATAGAGATAAGGAGATACCTGTCTCCTATGAAATAATAAACGGTGGTTTTATTATAGATTTATTAAATAGAGCGCTAAATGGACAATCCTGTTTCCTATTTATTTTGTCAATATACCTTGATTATATTGCAGTTGTTCCGTGGTTCTTAATCTTATCCACGGCACTAAAACACCAAATACTCCAGTTCGAACTTCCTCTTTATAATCTAAATGTAATAGATAATATTTCTTAGTATTTTCTTCATTACATTTGGCTTAATTGCGGGCAAGGGATTTTCTTAACACCTACCTTGTCTTAGGGTGAAATGGTCCTTGGGTCGGGTGGATTGGGGAGACGCCTTGTTCTTGTACGTGGTTGTACTGGCGTTTTCTGAAATAGAAATGTGGGCTCCATTAGTTGAATATCCCACTACTAGGGTTTTATCTACCTATCCGCGGGGTTCATTCTCCTTACCTTCAGCTGTATCGGTCTTTAGTCTGCACCCGGATCCCGTACGTTCACTCTCGTCGATGTCTTCCGAAAAATGTTGATGTTTTTGGTTCTGTTTCTCGGACCCTTTTTAAATGGGTCAGTTGTCCTCCTATTGGATAGTCCTTAATTGTTACAGCTGATTTCAATTTTCTTAATACGAGGAGAGTCCTTATGACCTAAGAGCTGCGTACTCGGTTACTTCCGCGTTTCACGCCTCGGTATCAAAATAGGAGAGACATTCATATAAAAGTCTTGAAAAATGTGGCATATTATTAAAAGAGCCCCTCGAAACGCGTCGACGCCTACCACTGCACAATCAAATAACCTAACTCCCCCCAAGAACAACAAAAAAAAGCCGAGTTTGGGATTGAGTTGCAATGAGGGTTTAAATGTGCACAATTGTATGACAAATCGTTGATGTCTTTGTTTGTCTCCCTCTTCCCCCCTTTTTTTCTTTCAACTGCATAATCTAGTTTATTTAGGCAGGTCTTTCCAATTTATTTGGATTGTAGTACAAGTATTTGTTGATGTCTATATGAATTGTGAATGAGTTGAAAAACTCTTTTAAGACATAAGTATGTTTTTAATATGTTTTAAGAATTGTTTTAATAAAATTTCTACATTTTACATATAAAATTGTTTTTGTTTATGCTGTTGCTTAATTGAGCTTTGTGTCCAAGCCCAATATTTGGGCGTATTTTCTGTAATTGATGCTAGCCAGGAATGTGACTTTTGGCATAAAAGACAATGCTCCGCTCCATGATTTTGTGCAGTCTCTAGCGAACCACCCGTGTTGTGCTTCGTAGACCTCTGTTCCTGGTTGCAGCCAATAAATTTGGTCTTTGACGTCATTGAGAAGTGTCCCGTGTCTCTGTTTGCCGAGGCAGAGGAATCCGAAGACATCGGACGTTATCCCTGGCGCCGCTGGGTTCTAAATTCCGGTTCTTCATGGGTAACATTTTCAGCTATTAATGCCCAATCTAGACATTTTCATCAATACACTGTACAAGCAGTTCCCAACAATTACGCAGTATATGCAGCTCTAGAAATACTGCTCACATATCAGGAACATGCAAATTGGTTCCAAGGTGCCCTCCCACAAACTGCAGCTAACATCAGACTTTGCTGCCTCAGCAATCAAGGGGCAACATGGCCTGTCTTGGCCGGGTACACGCATCCAAACATAGCACACCTAAACGCAAAAGAACTATGTGTACTATACAAGGGTCTAGTTAGGTTATACAGAAGCATGACGCAGCATGTCATGCGAACAATGGCACTAAACCCAGCGAGGAATGCTCAAGCTGCAGAACTGTATATAGCAATGCAGGCAATTAGTCCAGTGACTATTGATTCAACAACAATTCATCCGTTCTGGTTGGCACAAAAAACAAATCAGCATGAAGGAGTGTATGGGGCCTCAAGAGGATACTCACAATATGCTTACCTTAAGGAATGGTTCCTCTGGTAGAAGTTTGCACCACATGGGGCACAATGATTACTGTGGTGTATACCACAATACATGGTACACCATCCATTGCTGTTTTGCCTGATATGCTAAAACAGATTCAAAATGAATACAGGGCAGCCCCTGCATGGACTTCCGGATGCAACTGCTGGACAGCTTTGCTACAGTCTTGATTTTAAGTAATATTAAAGGGGAAGCAGCAGAACTGGCAGTATACCAAAGTCTTGCACAAGCTCCATTAGTAGATCAGGAGCAAGAACTACTAAAAATGATTGTAGAAAACTATACATCCATAGGTCGAGATAGTTTGTGAGCCAAACTTAATAAACCACACATTAAGGGTAATTCCAAAAAGGATAACTCCAAACAGGTACTTGAGTCTTCTAAGAAACACTGGGATATTAAGAAAAATAATAAAGAAAGATTTAAACCATGGGGTGGATCTCCTCCACAGGAATCTTCTGAAAAGTGCTATAGTTTGAGCAGGCATCAAACACGTAAACAGACTGATAGGTATCAGTATACTGATACACATCCTTCTCATTCCTTTTAGGAGTCAACCGTAAAAAAGTCGGAGAGAGGAGGACGATCAGAGCACAGATCGGAGGAGTACGTGAAACCAAAGAAGGAGTCACAACGCTCTTCAAACTTTATTGTGAAAAAGGAAGAAAAATATCCACAAAAAAAGTCTCCATTCAATAAGAAGAAAGTGGCAAGTATTTTAGTTATGTAAACACAAAATGGGCTGCCCCTTGTTAGGGTTCCTATAGTCTCCTACATAGTTAAACTGAGATGCGACATCAGTGGGGGCATCTCATAAAAAGTTTCGGACTGGCCTCACACACCGCCTGGTGTCATGCTTCATCATAGGCTGTCCTCGCCCTCTAAAAACTTTGCTTGATAGAGGGTGGGCATACACCTGGAGACAGGGATGTACTTCTAAAACTAAGTGGTGGCCATGTGAAGGTGAAAAGTGATCTAAAAACCATTACATCTGTCTCTGAACTATGTTAGAGTGTGGTCAACATGTTTCTGCGTTCATGTCCCGGTAGGGTACGTCGCATTCTTCAGGACCCAAGGGTTTTTTCTTATAAAGGTGGGCGCCGTCTTCTTGTAACTAATGCAAGAAGGCCCATTATGGGGCGGGGCTAGAGGAGTAAAGCTACCCGTTTGGTGTAGTACCAATGTAAGTTATTCCTAAAATACTATCCTCCATACTCCATGGGAGGGCGAGGGAGGGAGAGCCTACTTGTGACTTTTGTCTGGATTCAGCACTCCCCGCGATTCTCTCTACAGGCATCCTCTCGGTCTCCCCGTTGGTCACCGAGGGGCAGTTCCTTCTTGCATTAGTTACCCTAATTAGAACCCTAGCAAGGGGCAGCCCATTTTGCGTTTACATATCAGTTGGAGGCTGGCTAGCCCCTTGGCCCGTGACTCTAGTTCCCATCCTCAGCCGAGTCTGAGGTAAGTGTGTGTGAAGTATTTCAGTTAGACATGCCACGAATACTGAGGACTCTACTTCGAATGTGGAGTGGGCTCTAACTCTGCTAGATAGCACGGTAGAGGGATTGATAGTTCAGCAGAATCTTCAAAAGTTTCTGGTGGCGATGGCAACTGAAGAGTTTGTTCATGTGAAAACACCAGATCAGAGACTCAGTTCTCCAAACTGATTCTATGATTTCCAACTACAGATTGAGGGCGATATATGATGCACCATTAAGGTTCTCTTCTGGGAGAACCTGACATTTGGCTATGACATTCTCTTGGCTGAAAAAGATTGTCCAACTGAGTTTGTAACAGAAGCACCACGAGGGGAAACTGTGATACATCCAGCTTTCTTCTTCCTTGTTCCAGAATCAGTTAAACATGCGTATGCCAAGGACTGAGTTCAGGCTCAAGCTCCGACTTTATCTCGCAATCATGTTGGCTGGGATTCGCATTATAATATAATATCCATAAGGTCAAGCCCGTAAATGCAACCTAAGTAACCCTTAAAACAAGAGGCTAAAAAAGCAGTTAGGGAAATATTAGCACAACTTGAATATCAAGGCGTCTTGGAGCCTTGTAATTTACCAATGTACAATCCCTTGTTTCAAGTAGCAAAACCAGATCACTCATACAGATTAGCCTTAAAAAATCACACTCGCACATTTGCAGTACAAAATGCCACAACCCAGCATTAATGAATAACATAGTGAACAAAAAATATAAAACCACATGCGGGAGGGATGGGCAGAAACAGAATCTAGGAGGCTTAATATGTGGCTCAATTTTGATGAAGTTTTATTGAACAGATATGGAATGTAGCAAAGTCTATCGAACATGAAAGATAAGGGCTCTCCTGGTGTTATTCTCTCCGTTACTCTTCTCTCTTCGTATGAATATCCACTCAATCGGGTCAGGATGGAATATCCCCGGAGTCTCTCAAAGAGAAGAAAACAGCGGTAAGTGGAAGGTCCCTATTTTAAGTCTGTATTACCGTCACCACACCCGGAGTGAAGGTCAAGGGAAGGGGGAAGAATTAAACTGTACCCATGCAGAAATTAGGTTGGAGACTCTACATTTCCCTTTTAGGATTCTATATATCTCCTTTACCTATAACAGTCTTATCCCGAAGGGAACACAAAATAAAGAAGAAAATAAATCAGGTATCCTGAGGGAAAAGACTATTTCCTCTGATGTACCAAATATATATGAATATGTTGTCTGGTAAATATAATACAGGCTAGTTTTTCACAAAGCGGTTCCATTCTTCCTGGAAACCCAGGCCGCTATGAATGAATGAATTAATTAAATATTTCTTGTATTGGCATACTTTGCCCAATGGGCGTCAAGGCGCCTAAGTCAAATGCAGAAGCTAGCACCCTACCAAGTCCTATTCTCTCATATGTAGGCCCTCTTAAAGAAGTAGGTTTTAAGAGCCTTTTTAAAAGACTCGATGGAAGGGAGAGTTTTTATCTCAGTGGGGATGGAGTTCCATAGCTGCGGAGCAACCACGGAGAAAGCTCTGGCTCCCCATCTGGCAAGTTTAACACGGGGGACAACCAGTTGACAGAGTCCTGCAGAGCGAAGGCTTCTTGTGGGGACGTAACGCATAAGAAGAGAACCGAGAGCACTAGCAGGACCATCCGTCAATGCTCTGTGGGTCAAACAGAGAATTTTGAAGGCGATTCTGTGCTGCATCGGAAGCCAATGAAGCTCCTTCCTGGCTAAGGTGGCAGAAGAGGCTTTCGGGAGATCCAGAACAAATCGTGCTGCAGCATTCTGAAGGATCTGCAGACGGTGTATCAGGCCTTTGTTGGCTTCCATGTAAAGGGAGTTGCAGTAATCCAGCCTCGAACCAACCAGGGCGACTGCAACCTGTTTGCGCGCCTGGGGGAGAGGTACCCTCGGATTTTATTGAGTGTCCTGATCACACCCCAGCAGGTGGCCACGGTCCTGTTGACTTGCAGGGACATAGAGAGCGAGGTGTCGAATAGTACCCCAAGATTTCTGGCAGATGGGGAGGGGGTGGGGCAGATGCCAAGAGAGGAAGGCCATCACTCACTCGACCACAGATTTTGGTCCTTCCCAAAGATCAACACCTCCGTTTTTTCGCCGTTTAGTTTGAGGGAGTTTATAGTCATCCAGTCTGCCACATACTGCATGCATACCCTGAAACTGGCGGCAGATGTACTAACAGAGGTGTGAGCTAGTGATACCATGATCTGGGTATCATCTGCATAGGATACCACCTCCATCCCCTGAGATTTAACTAGTCTTGCAAGGGGGGCCACATAGATGTTGAACAGGGTCGGGCTTAAGGCCGACCCTTGTGGCACCCCACATTGCAATGACTTGGCAGGGGAGAGGTGGTTCCCAAGCATCACTCTCTGTTCCCTTTCAGTCAAGAAGGAGTTTAAGAGGCTCAGGGCTGGTCCCGTGACACCAGCTTCCCTCAGCCGAGATGTGAGAATGGCGGGGGACAGGGTGTCGAAAGCGGCCGAGAGGTCTAAAAGAACCAGAACCGTAGTTTGGCCAGAGTCCACCTTGCGTCGGATGTTGTCGACCACACAGGTAAGAGCGGACTCAGTGCTGTGGTGTTTTCTGAAACCATGTTGGGTGTTATCCAGGTATTCAGAGGAGTTGAGGAAGGAGGACAGATGGAAGTTCAGATGTGCCTCGAGCATCTTTGCGGGCGCTGGAAGGAGGGAGATTGGCCTGAAATTTTTCAGCATGGCCGGATCAAGAGACGGCTTCTTAAGAAGAGGTTTAACAATAGCCTTCTTCCATATCGGAGGGAAAGATCCTTGAGTAATAGCCTTGTTCAGAACATCAAGCATGGGAGGAAGGAGGCAATTTCTGCATTCTTTCAGTTTTTTGAGCGGTATTGGATCAAGGGGAGAGGCCGATTTAGTCTTGTCCAATAGTAGGTTCAATGATTCAAGGGATAGAGATGGAAAATTCGTGAAAAGGCAGGAAGGATCTTTGCCTAGCGAATCAAGACTGGAAATAACAGGTGGAATATTTTGATCAAGGGCAAGGCAGTGGGCTTCAAGAGAGACATGTATATCATGGATTTTGTTATGAAAGAAATCAGAGATGTCATTGCAAAATTGTTGGGAGCTAACTACGGGGTCAGGGAGTTGCAAGGAACATAAGGTGTCGGCGATTTTGAAAAGCTCCCTAGAAGAAGAAAGAGAGCTGGTCAGATTAGAAAAATATTCCTGTTTCACAATTATCACTCGCTGTTTGTAAGCCCGCAGTGCAGATTTATGAGCCTCTCTGTCATTTAGGTCCCAGGATTTCCTCCATTTTCTCTCACTGCTCCTACAGCCTTGTCTAAGAAGTCTCAGCTGATCGGAAAACCAAGGTGCCGTAGGTTTACGGCGTGCTACATAGCGCAGGCATGAGGGAGCAAGTTGTTCCACTGCGTTGGAAATGGAGTCAGTCAGAATTTGGGCTGCCTCTGCTGCGTCACTAAGAGCTAAAGATTCAGGGGTGGAGACCAAAGGGGCAAGGGCCTCATCGGAAATATTCCTTAGGTTTCTCCTGAGGGCGAAGGGAGAGGTTGTCCGATCAGTGGGACAGGAGACAGAAATGCAGAGTTCAAATGGCACGGCAGAATGATCAGACCAGACCACCTGTAGCGGAGGGCCGGTGGAGAGCCTGTCATCATTAGAAAAAAGTCCATCAAGAATATGTCCTGCCTTGTGGGTAGAACTTTTTACAAGCTGGACGAGGTCACAGGCTTCTAGAGTTTCACAAGAGAGATTGTGTCGCTATAGGTGAAACACAGTGAGTTTCCATCCTCACTCCGGACTTCCCCCTCACACCACATTAGGCATATCAAATGGCTTTTTATACAAAAACATAGCACCTGAAAGCACACATGTGACAGCATTTATCGCCCTAGGCTCACAAAAAAAACTTCTGTTTGGCACAAGGGTACAAGAACAACCCAGGTTTGTTCTTAGCTCGTGTAACAGAACTTGTTACAAAGATTGGACAAGAAAGCATTGTCCTATATCAATTACATACACCTTACAGATGATGACTTAGATGCCCTTCTGGTTAGAGTAGATCACATAATGCTGGAATTTGCTATGGTTGGATACAAAATAAAATTTAAAAGATCATAAATTACCTAACTCAGTGTTCTTATCTTGGGATACGAATTGTCAAATGAGGGAAAAAGCTTAGAGCCACCAACCTCAATAAAAAGCTACAGTTGCTTTTAGGTTTTCTAGATTTTGGTAGAACATACATACCAGATTATGCATAACGGGTAAAACTGTTTTATTAACTGATCCATCCAAAGTTCTCAAGTAAACATTGAACACCAAAACACACACAGATTTTGCTTGCAGTACAAGCTGACATGCTAGATGCAAACACTTACACACATGTGTTAACACAGCAAACTTGGTAATCCATGTAGTTGTGGGGATCACAGGATACACATGTCACTTTCAATTAGGGTGACACTGTACCAATAGCATAAAAATCGCATCTCTACTCCAATGCTAAAATGCATTTTCACCTACAGAAAAAATTCTGATGGCTGTTCAGACAGCTATGGTGAGAAAAAGAGGGTTGCTCAGAGAAAACGCATAATTGTCAAGACTCTCATCCCAGCTTTCGATGCTGTCAGAAGGCAAGATTTCCTAATGCAACAGCCTTACATCCAAGATGGATACAGTGGGCCAGTTCACCAACAGCAACGGATGTCTGGCGGTTCCACTCCCACTGCCATGTCGGTGAGACACTTGACCGACCGGCATTGTAATGAGCCTCCAAGAGTGCAATATCCACAATTCGGGTTAAATGTTTTAGGAGAGGTATAGTTTGACTTGGAGAACAGAAAATCAAGTTCTTGCCCAATTACAAACATGTATAGATTTTTTCAGACAAGGATCGGTACCTGAATTTTTTTTAAATTGGAACTCCTGTTAAATATGGTTGTTGTATCAAGGTAGAGTATAAGAATGCTAAATGTATGTATAATATAAATCCAAACCAGAAAAAGATTAAGGAGCAAACTGTGAAGCATTAGACCGGGGAGAGCTGGGCCGATAGATAGAGATCATAAGGAAGAGTTAGCTAGGTCAAACAGGATTATAGGTCATGAATTAAGCAGAAAAAAAGAGAATTTTGTACTGAAAAATGGGGAAAGATGCTAAAGGTGATTCAATGCAAAAACATTAGGAAGTTTTAGAAGTTAGTGCAATATGTTACAAACAGGGACCAGATAAAAATACAATGTATGGTCCCTGAAGACCAGTGCATAGAATTTGTTGACCAGAGATATAGTAAGGGGTATAACGAAAAACCTGTAGTGCAGTACAAATGTGATGAGGATTTCCTGAATAGTGTAACAATTAAAAAGATAGAAGAGGCGATCACTGCACTCAGGCTTACTAGAGCAGAAGGCCAAGGTAAATAGCGACTGGTGAGCTTTACTTTTTTATTTAGAATTTAAAAAAATAGTAACTCCTGGAGTTATGCCTTAAAGTTTGAAGGAGACGAGAAGAAAACCCATTTTAAACTGTGTGATTCCCACGACCCTATGGGTTTTACACTCATTAGCCTTTCAGACGTGAATTTAAAAGTGTTCTCTAAACTTTTACTCAGTGTAGGAAAGTAGGATCTGCTTGCATGATTATCCCCACTTTTTACTGGTGTCACTCAGTTTTTCTGACTAGTCTGACTGGGGTCCTGCTAATCGGACACCAGTCTCTGTACTTCCTCCCTAAATTGGACCATGGTGAGTACTTAGGTACCCACCCCCAGATTGGCTAATGGTGTACCCTTGTAAGTCCCTAGTATATGGCACTAAGGTACCGAGGGCATAGAAACACCAGGAGACCCCCATGGGCTGAAGCTTGTATTATGCTACCCATGGGAGACCACTCACATTGTGACTACAGGCCTGCCACTGCAGCCTATGTAAGCTGGTGCTAGCACCACTTACAACAGATATACATTTTCTTATATCTGAGGTCACTACACTTAAAACCTGTAAGTCACCCCTAAGGCAGGGTGCTTGGTTATAAGTGTGAGGGTTCCTCTGCATGAGCAGGACACCCCTACAACACTAAGAGTCCATTCTCCAGGGTTGTAAGTGCATCAGCCATTACGATACATAGAGTGACCATGCATCATTACGCGATGGGTAACTCTAAATTAGCTGTAATGAACCCTGGCATGTTTGGTATCGAACATGTTTGAATCATACGATTCTATGCATTGTGAGGCCCCCCTGGGAAGCCCTCAGTGCTCCTGGTACCAGTCTTCCAGAGTCTGACAGCAAGCTATGGCTGTTACCGACCACAGACACGATTCTGCGCTCCTGCTGCTGAGCCAAGCTCAAGCAGGGGAAGGTAGTACAATACGTTTCCTGTCACAGGGAGGTGGTCACACCTCCCTGACAGGACTTAGTGTATTGCACCAGGGTGCAGTGCCACTAGACTGCTTTGAAGGACACATTTGGACCCCTCCTTGAATACTCCTGTTGGAACCAGTTCTGGGAGCTGTTGGCTCCTGCTCTGGTGTGAAACTGGACAGAGGACATTGGATTATCCTCCCCACTGTCCAGCCCCTCCTATGGGAGTGACCCCAGAATAGACTCTTGCTGCTCCTGGTCTTGTTTTTCTGCCAGTCTTCTGCGCCATCTGTGCCTTTGCTCAATACAGGTTCTTCACCAGGCCTGTTGACATCCAAGACACCTGAAGGAATCTCCCTTGGTGTGAAGGAGTCACTCCCCTGCACCTGCCGGCACCGCAGCGAAGCTGACTGGTCTGCTGTTCCCGGCACCCACGGACTCCGAAATGTTCAAGAACACAGGGCATGGTTCTGCATTTCCCTCAAAGCCTGCACTATCTTTACAGCAAGTTTAAAGCCAGTATCCCTCGTCGGAACCCCTGATGCAGTACCCCTGTGTTCCGAGTCGCCTTGTCGTTGCCATGGCTTGTTGACTCTCTTTTCCAGAGATCTTCGGGCTCTAAGAAGTTCCAGACTCCGGCTTCTCTTGCTACTAAGATCTTCGTTCTCACCACATCCTCTGCATCGTGGGCCTGCATCATTGGTGAGCTACTAAACGTCCTCTTGCCACTCCTGCGCCTTCAGCTCGTGGGTCCTCTATAGGGTCTTCTTTGTCTCCCCTGTGGGCTCCCCTGTTGGCTCTGTTGTAATCGAATCTAGGCCCCTAGTGTAATTTTCCTGATTCATGCCCTTTTATAGGTATACTTTATCATATCCTTATATAGGCATAGAAATCACTACCGTATTTGGTCTAAACCATACAGCCCAAATACGGCATGGCTACTTCCACTAGGTTCCAAGGATTAACAACGATTTCTTGGAAAAACCTACCTTCAGCAGCTAGGAACTTCCCCCTGCTTGAATATTAAGTTCTCCAAGAACTCCTTGCGTTTTCCAAGAATTTAGCCTTTGAGTGACGATATTAAGTCCAAACAGGCGTCAAACTCGGCACCTTCAAAGTGCCCAGTCAAACACACGGTGGTTTGGAGCAGATCGACTAACTACTTGCCCGACGCCCTGCAGCAGCAAGTGCCAAAGGAAGCCAACCCTCCAGCTGACGCACTGAGAGAGACACTGTTTTTTCTCTTGCCGAGAAATCCAGCTCCAGTGTTTCCGGCTTTCCGTTGCGGGTATCTGGGAAATCGAGTCCTGAGAGAGAGATACAAGACCTCCTTCATTCTAACACCAAGGTACGGAGCTGATTAGACCTCTTAGAGAATTCTTGGAATAGATTCCTGGCAGAGAACTACTAAACTTAGGCTACTCCTCACTTAATTCCTCCCTTGTACTAGACTTAGGTTAGGTACACCGGGGTAGGCGTATTTTAGAAGCACCAGTTGAGTACTTTTAGTCATTAATTATTACTGTATGTATTTTTATACGTTTTATGCACTTTATGGCTTAAAAACCATATCATGCTTTTGCGGTACTACTTTATAATACTGTTTGTATTATATGCCTTGTACTTTATAACCAGTATTACAATTGTAGCAGTTCATTTCCAATGCTTGAGAAAGAGGACTGTTCAATAAATACTTTTATTGAAAACGCCCGTCTCTCTATTTCTCTACATCTCTGGTGAAATGAAGCATGCACGATTGACTGAGTAAAATAGTTATCTATTGTTTCCGCGACTCTAGAGATTTGATTTTTTACTCTTGGGAAACAAAGTTGTCATGATTATGCGGTTGTCAGAAACGAATCACTTCTTGTGAATTCAAGAACGTTTCTAGTGACCTCTGAGCTAGCTGGCACTCTCTATTAAGTTTAATATATTAGATAGAGACCTAGTAGACCTCAGTCCTTCGTCTAAACTACAGTATATATTATTCCAATGCGCAGAGCCTATTGGGAATATAGGAACTACACTACAGATCGAGGTCTACTCTCACCTACCTTCACTTGGTGAGTTCTTTGGACCCGACACTGCACCTTTTTCATCTGCCACAGCATCATCTAGTCCACACAGCTGCAGAGCCAAGTTCACCGTCAACTCCGCTGCATCTTCTGACACCGGTGGGCATTCGTCTTCCGTGCCTCCTGGTCGCTCCTGAGTGGCATAGACTCTGACCCCTCTGCTTGTAGGTACCTCTCCTCCTGAATCCACCCTTGGTTTCCATCAGACTTTTTCAGCTTCTTCGCCAGCTGCATTTTTATGAAGTCCTCCATTGTTGTCTAAGGCGGTTTCCGACGTCACTTCCCACCTTTGCACCCGGCTTCCCTGGTGTAGGTATCCTGGTTCCCGGGGTATCCACAGGTCGGGTGACTCTCCAACCTTCCATCTTCCCCAGAGTTTCTTCAGGGTCCTGGAAAGAGTCCTTCTTTTTAAAAACTGCAACCACAACTTCCCCATTGACTTGTGTTGATCACGTGGTCATGTTTCCACTCTGCACATGGCCTCCGTGGGGTTCCTGGGTACTTTACCTTGGGTGGTTCCTTGGGTCCCCAACACTTCCACGTCTTCTGAGTCCAGTCTCGACTTAGGTCATGAGTCGCATTCCACTTTCTTAGTGTATGGTTTGGTCCCCCCCTGGAGACCACTGTGTATTTGTGCTACTTACGTGTTCTATTACTGAAGTATGGTGTGTATTCTGATCATATATACAGGGCTGAGATATTGCAATGTGTTAGTGAGTGTCTATAAATACATATTTTTATAACTACACTGTATGGTTCTTTTTCACTTAACCTACACTATATGATTAGTACTGACAAAACAAGTTGCTTTACACTCCTTCTGGACTAAGCCTGCAGGCTGCTCTCCATAGCTTAATAAGTGGCTGGGCTTTGTAATGACTAACTACGGAGACCCGTTCACGCTTCAATGTGAATTGAGCCAATTCTACAGGAAATTGAAACTCCACTATTTTTTCAAGAACTAATCGGATGACCTAGAGGGCGCTCATGAAGTGAACACAGGGCTGAAGGTGAAATCTAAATTTCAACCACCCGCACATACAGCTCCCCCACAGGTTTTAGCTTTTGAGACAGCTGTAGGCGATGAAGTCTCGAAACTATGGAAGACACAAGAAAGGTCCTTTAAGAACTTGTCCGGACAAGAGCAGAAGGCTTTGAAAAGTTTGTCGGATCACCAGCTAATAACAATAAAGCCTGCCGACAAAGGCGGTTCGATTGTCATTTTAAACACTGCCGATTATCGATCGGAATGTTTAAGACAATTGGGTGATAGGCATGCGTATTTGCCCCTACAGGAAGATCCTACCGAGGGTTTAATGAAACTGATTAAATGTTTGGTAGAAGAAGCACTAGCGGAAGGATGGATCACTCCCAATGAGGAGTCATTCTTGATAACAGAGTTTCCCGTTATGCCTTATTTCTACCTTCTCTCAAAGGTACATAAGCCACAGAGACACCCCCCCCCCCCCCAAGGGAGACCTATCATTTCCGGGTTAGGCTCAGCCCTGGAACCTCTCTCCACTTTGTGGACTTTTTTCTAAGGCCCATTGTGCAGAAGATGCCAACATACCTCGAAGACACAAAGGATGTGTTGAGGGTACTCCCGGAAATCGATTTTGACCCTGAAAGAGACCTATTGGTCTCTTTCGATGTTGAGTCTTTATATACCTCCATCCCCCAGGATGAAACTCTTGAAGTTGTTACATCCATCCCGGGGGATAATATCTGCGAAACCATTACACAGATAGCCTTCATAATGGCTTTGGCTACACTGGCCATGAAAGATAACTACTTTAGTTTCGAGGACACTATATATCTACAGACCTCTGGAACGAGCATGGGCAGCATTTTCGCGCCGAGCCTAGCTAATTTGTACGTGCACCAATTCGAGCAACAGCACGTACTCGCTCCTACCAACCCATTTCGATCATCGATAAAATGGTGGAAACGCTATATCGACGATGTGTTGGTAGTGTGGAGAGGGAGTCTTGAATCCGTGAGTGAATTCCATCTCTGGTTGAATACTAGGAATCAATTCCTCAGATTCACTTTTGCGGCTCACAGAGAGAGATTGTCCTTCTTGGATCTCATGATCTATGTGACACCAACAGGCTTGCAGAGCGAGCCATATAGGAAGCCGATGGCAAGAAACTTGTTACTTCTGTAAGATAGTCACCACCCTAAATCCCTTAGGGACAATTTACCATACGGCCAGTTCCTCCGGGTTCGGAGGAATTGTTCTAGGGTAGAGGACTTCAAGACTCATGCCAGGAATTTGTCTTCACAATTAGTGGAGCGACATTATTCACGACCAAGCGGTCTCTCAAGCGAGCGTACAACAACAATCGGGAGGCGCTCCTAGAACCGCCAGTTCCCAAAACTCCCACCGAAAGACTAACTTTGGTGAGTACCTTCAACACAAGAAGTAATAGTCTGCAGAAAAACATCAGGAAGCACTGGTGTATCCTCAACCATGGTAATGATAAGATTGCACTGCCTCTATTTGCTTTTAAAAGATCAAATTGCATTAGGGATCGTTTAGTACACACGCGCCCTAAAGAGACACCGAGGAGAACTTTGGGTACCCTGTGGGATTTACCAGCTGTAGTTGGGCACAACCCTTGTGGTAACTGTTCAGTCTGCCCACAAACGAAACACTCTACTGAGATAGATATAGGCACGGGCAGGCCTTGGTCACAAACTGACATTACCAACTGTAAAAGTGACACCTTATTTACTTGTTGGCCTGCCCGTTCTCCTCAGTATGTAGGAATGACCACCCTTAAGGTGCGAATGCGCATGCTAGAGCATAAAAGCTCGTTTCGCTGTAAGAAATCTATGACGCGATTAACCAGACATTTCCTGGAGAAACAACATGGGGAATCAGATTTTGAATGGACGGTTTTGGAGAAGCCCTTCATACTTTCCCATGTGAACAATGTTTCTAGATACCTCTTCTGGAGAGAGCAAAAATTGATTTATAAGCTTTCTTCTGATACAGCTGGACTCAACGATCAGATACCGTGGAATGCTCTATAGTTTCCCCACCACATTACTGTAGACAGTACATGAACAGACCTGAGTACACCTTATTCTGAGATTACACTCCTTTAGACATCTCATGGTGGTTGCCTCAGTAGTGTTTATAATGCAGACATTTACCTGAGATATCCAAGTTGCCTCTACTCAGGTACTCCCCTCCGTCACGACACCCACAAACATATCGAGACTCTACCTGAGTACCTGTTGCTATAGTAAACAATGACTGAAATGAGGTTGCTAGGCATCAGGGGATTTGATAATATTTTTTCATTAGAGATAACATCTATTAAGTATTACCGTATATCACTGGAACTACCAAAATGGCCGATATGGGGTCATCCTGTAGTTTTAGTTCTACTTTTAATTTTCTTTCACTTCGAGCTGTATGGTATGAGCAGAAACAAAAAATATGGTTTCTAATGAAGAACAACTGAACACGGCAATAGAAACTGTTCCTCCCGACTTTGTAAAAATCGGCACTCTTCAGAGCACGCGCGCCTCCGGAACTACAGATATGGCTGCGATGACGTCATTCCGTAGTTCCGCGGAAGGTTCTGCGCGCCCGTTTTTTGAGTATATAAAGGTTTGGAGCCCAACGAGGTTATCTAATTAACAATGATACCCGGTGTTGGGTTTTGTTGGGGTTACTGCACCACAGAAAACAGAAGCTGAATAAACGAGCCATTACGGGACATAGAAACATGAAAGAAAAGTAGTCCCCTTTGATGCAATAGCATTTATACGCACACCTCCTCCGGATCGGTGCCTCCCCCAAGCCTCAGGACAGTTTGGTGGCACCGACGGAGAGTTGAGAGAGCAGGCTAGATGGCTAGTCATTATAGCTGTTACATGAAGTGGTCAATTGACTTTGATTATTGTAATGGATGATTTGGACTGAAGAACTAACTTTAGATTAAAGGAGTGAATATAACAGTATCTTTCACTACCTATAAGTGAGACAATTTTGTTGATTTAAGATGTAGTATGTGATGTTGAGATGAAAGACAGGCGTTTTTGTAATGCTAGTCTATGGGGTATCAACCAGTTACTGGGGGTTTACTCTGTCATTGAGTTTAGTTGTGGACAAATATGATGAATCCAGCAGGGAATGTAGATAGGCACCGTTAGATTCTACATAAAGTGTGGAGTTTTGATGCCTTCCCCTGTTTGCATATATTTGATCTACAGTGCGGGCCTCGTATACCTGAGCACGGTCCAGGTGAGGTGACCCTGTGATTCTGGGTGAGCAATAATTATAATTATTTTAATACAAATAAGAGATGATGAGAGCACCTGTGTTTGTGAATTATGCAAGATTTTGGCACTAATATGAGTAACATATATACATTTTCCTTAGATCACGTTGAGTATCCATTGACAAGGAGGATGAGTACATAACTGTAGGTACAGGATGTATCGTTCTCACAATTATTCTATATACTCTTTTCACTTATTAGGTTGGTGTATTATTTGTTTTACACTTTTAGAACAGTAGCAACTATTTAAGAGCAGTGGCCCTGATGAAAGCCAAGGGATGTTTTGCCCGGTAGGCAGAAACATGTTGGCCCAAATTGCGACAGTCATTTGTTCCATACTGTCGTTTGTGCTGTTCCTGTTTTTTAATTAGGGGATGTGCCTTGTTCCTATTAAAGAGTCTGTTTAGACATATCACCCTATTTTATATTCACCACTTTTTGGTATGTTGCACTGTGTTTTCATCACTTCTCTTCAACCATCATAAACTGGCCAACAATTGGTGGTTCATAGCTCACTGTGGACCTGATCCAGTACCAACAACTTACTGTATGGCATGGGGTCTAAATGATCTAAGGACCTGCCTGGTCACAGTGTGGACGGCCAAATGATAGGACTGATCACTTGGTTTGTTTGATGGTTATCCACAAATAAGATGTTCTGGATTTTGCTGACCAGTTTTTGAGTGAGCTCTAGATATCAGAGCTTGTGTTTCCTGCACACGTGTTTCTTGCTCTTTTTCTTCGCCCCTTAGTATTTGTTTCATGGTGACTATAGTACCCACTGACATAGTGAAATACATGCCAGTTTGGCCTATATACTTGGCCCATTGACCTCCTAGGTTCTTGTTTGTTATTCATATTATGTAGCTGGGAAAGTGAACCAGTAGTAGGTCTTTAATCTCTTTTTCCCTATGACCCTTCTCTCTCTGTTTGTTGTGATGCTCTCCATAGCTACCACTTAGAGAGCTTTCTAGGGTTGTCTAAGACCACTAAAATCACCATAAGGGTAGTACACTCAGCCACCTAGAGGAGCAATTAGGTATTATGGATTTAATACTGAGGAGCAAGGTGACTTCAAGAAAGGTCACTCAACCATTGAGCACTGTTTAGTCTATAGTCAATAGCCAAGAAATCAATAGAGATGGAAAGCAACCTGTATTGTTGCTTCGTCAATTTTAAGGCCGCTTTTGACTTGGTAAATTGGGATATACTGTGGGAATATTGCGGAATATAAAAAGTGATGGAGGGATCATTAATATTCAGAAGGAATTCATAAGGGCAACTGGGCAAGGTAGAACTAAATCAAGAAGGTCTGCTGTCCCCCCAAAAATGGTAAATGTGTTGTATGTTGTTACTTGAAACAGACACGAGTGCTCTGCGAGCGTGTCGGTTTCAAGTAACTACTCACAAGGTGTTTTGACTCGAAGAGGCGTGCGTGGGATGTGTATGTTTGCCGCGTGGTATGTGGATGTTTGAAATAGTGTATGTTGGCCGCGTGGTATGTGGATGTTTGAATGAGAGTGTGGAGATATAGGCATTGGGAAAACAACAGTTGAGCATTCTTACTTGGTACTGGACATGTAGCAGACATGGAATAAACGACTCTGCATCGTACCCGTTTCTTCATTCTTATTTCTGGTATTCATCAATTGTAAAAGAATATATCTTTTTCTACACTGGAGACGAGGATGGGAACATATCCTCATTTAAGATTCCCATCTACCAGCAATTTAAGAGAGTTTCGGCGAAAAGAGCCTTCTTTACACAAGAATATTACTGGCTGACGGAAGTTTAGACACTCCCCCATCGAGGAATCCTATGATCATATTGGCTGCCACAATGCCTGCTTATGACCACACGATTGTGATTTTTTAAGTAATCTCCATTTCTATTGGCTGTCTAAACGAACGAACGAACAGGAACAAAATTAACATCGACAAACTAATTTGACATCGACACAGTTAACTTGCTGTGTTCAAGTATATTTTTTATTTAAAGGAAGGCAAGTTGGTAAGCCAGTTTTCAAAAATCAGCTGAGGAATTCACATGGCGTTAGACGGCAAGCTTTCAATAAGCATGAGTAATACATCTGTGACACGCACACATACAACCTTTCGTGTTCACATCTATTATTGCTATATTTTATCATCTGTGACACGCACACATCTTTAACAATCTACATGTACTTAAACAAACTTAAAGTATAGAGCGCATATTATTAACTGATTGACTGTATTAATTTTTGTTTAGGTACAAAGATTTAAAAGTACACATAACAAAATGTCTGGAATTCAACCCCCTCCATCTTTTCTCTCACTACCAGGTGAGCCACAAATTGAATGGGAAATATGGGAGGCAATGTTTTTTTGTGTATGTAGATGTTCTTGAAGGGGAAGAGTGTGAACCAGACAGGAAATTAGCTTTACTCAAGCATTATTTAGGAGGTATTGCTCTTAAAGATTATACAAATCTAGCTTCTTTGACTAATGCATCTGATTTAAACATGTACCAAATTGCTTCTAAACAACTTTCTATTAGTTATGTGACAACTATGTATCTGCAATAAGAGCTTTAGCAGTCACTTGTGACTTTGAGCATATTAGCTATGACCAAGTTTTAAGAGATAAGAAAATACAACAAAGGTTGTGGACTACTTCAGACATGTCACTCAATGCAGCTATTGAAATAGCTAAATCCATAGCTAAATCCATTAACCATTTAGAAAAGTTTGTGGATGAAATCAGGTCATGTGACCAACCCGATGTGCATATTGTTAACAAGGAATATGACAAGCAAAAATATTTTGATAAACAAAAAAAAATTCCAAACCAAGGAAGTGACAATTATTACAAACGGAAAACAAAAATAGATGGCAAAATCCTGACCCAAAGAGGAACAGCACGTATTGTTTTCGATCTGGCAGTAGCTATCATTTAGGGAATTCAAAAGCTTGTCCTGCATTAGAGAAAGTGTGTGCCAGATGCAACAAGAGAGGACATTTTCCTAGAGTTTGTAGATCAGCTCCGAGGAGAGTTAATGTCATTCAAGAGGATGAAGAACCATGTGATTTTGACTTTGATGTTAATACTATACTCTGTGTAACCAAGGAGATAACCAATACAAAATTTCCTTCATGTAACATACCTATTAATGGAATTTCTACAAAAGTATTAGTAGACTCTTGCTCATGGTATACCATTGTGCCTAAGAACCTTGTTTGCTAAAATTGGCCTGACATTGAACTCATAAAACCTGACATCTCACCAAGTGGTTATACAGGTCACAAACTAGAACTCATTGGGTATTTTATAGCAGATTTGGCTTTTCAAGGGCGAAATACATGTGGAAAAATGTATGTTACAAAAAAATTTGGAGAATCATTATTAGGTTGGGTTGAGTATGAAACTAGATCCTAATGCTGGCCCTCCAGTATATTCTTTTGATACAATTTCTACTGTACCAATTTCAAATAATGATGTTGAGTTTTCAATGATTTCTAGTATTAAAAAAGAGTATCCTACATTATTCAGTGATAAGCTGGGTGAGTAACAAGGTTTTCAACACCGTATAAAAGTACATGCCAATGCTATACCTGTACGTCATAGAGTCAGAAATGTTCTTCTATCTTACAGAAACAAGCTTAAAGATGTGCTTAATAATATGTGTAGCAAGAAAATAATTGAACCTATAGAGTCATCTCCTTGGGTTTCACCAGTAGTTATTTCAGTTAAATCTGGTGGGGACCTTCGTCTATGCATAGACCTGCGCAGTTTAAACAATGTAATTTGTGTGGACTCTCATCCTCTTCCCAATTTGCATGAGATGGTTTCTACATTGGCAAATGCACAAGTGTTTTCATGTTTGGATCTTGCTAGTGCATACCATCAAGTTCTCCTACATGAGGATTGAAAAGACTTCACTGCGTTTATAACAACAGAAGGATTGTATAGATTTTGCAGGATGCCTTTTGGCTTAGCTAGTGCTGCTGCTGTATTTCAGAGGTTGATGAAAGAAACATTAAATGGTCTCACTGAAGCTATAGCATTCCAGGATGACATCTTGGTTTTTGGAAAAAATGACGAGGAACATGATCACAATTTAATGGAAGTTCTCAATGCCTTATCAAACAAAGGTTTAACACTTCGTGCAGACAAGTGCAAATTCAAGCATAGAGAGGTTGAATACCTGGGACACTGTATCAGTGGAAATGGAATTAAACCTAAAACATCACATTTGGAGAACATTAGTAAAGCTCCCATTCCTGAGAACAAGGAACAATTAGTTGCTTTTTTAGGCTTAGTAGAATTTTACGCTAAATTCATTCCGAATTATGCAACTGTAATTGAACCTTTTAGGAACTTAAGAAAAATGCTAAATATATTTGGACTGATGCTATGACTACAACATTTACCACTGTTAAGGAGATGATTACTAAAGCTCTGTGTCTCAACCCATTTGTAATTGGCAAACACTGTATTGTAATGGTAGATGCAAGTAACTGTGGATTAGGTGGTGTACTAATTCAAGAACAGTGGGGTAAGGAATGGATTGTGGCATGCATCAAGAACTTTGAGGGAATCTGAGCATCATTACTCTGTGATTGAAAGAGAGTTATTAGCATGTGTATGGGGTGCCGAACATTTTAGACCATTTTTATGGGGTACAAAATTCACCATCAAGTCTGACCACAAGCCCTTAGTTCACATATTATCACCTGTTGGTAGGCGTACTCTGTCATCAAGACTGGCTAGACTATCTTCAAGACTACAAAATTTCCAATATTCTTTGGAGTATGTTCCGGGGAAATCCAATGTCCATGCTGACTGTATGTCAAGGCTACAAGATATTTGAACTGAAAAGTTTATACAGTTCATTTAATTTATCAAAGAAAAGAAAGGAGAAAAAACTTGGGGACATTGTCCCAAAGGAGTGCCGGTTGGGGACACTGTTATTAATTTAACAGCGCTATTACCATTTGTTCAGTTCAACTACCCGGGGTCAGAGGGAGACACCCACCAGCACCCAAATAAACAAGAGAAATCAGTTTAAAGTTTACATTGATAATTCTTTTATATACCATAGTGTGCCACACGACTTTCTTCAGCCCAAATAAAACCCCACAGATTAGAAATAGCCTATGACAGGGTTGTGTATTGACACCCATCTTGTTCGCCCTTTATTTAATGGAACTACCCTCATTTTATCCGAAGTGCAGGCATTTTTTCGAAAAACGGGAGGACGAAATAGACGACATATACCTTGTTTGTTATATGCTGACAATTTGGTCATTATAGATGTAACACAGATAGGATTGCAAAGGAAATTGGATGCTTTCACTAAGTATTCCGATAAGAAAACATTGGTAATTAACATGGATAAAACAAAGACTATGTGTGGTCGAGATGTTCTTAGGAATCGGTCGCCCCCTCCTTATCTGGTGCTAAAAGTAGTCTCGAAACAGTCCCACACTAAAGTAGTCCCAGACTATATAGGTTGGTACTTGTGGTTTATTAGTAGAGGCTCATGGTTTTACTTCTTAAACATCGGTACATTCCTGCAGGTAGCAAATATGCAGTCAATAGGGGATAAACACAACGCAGATGTGGGGCGCTCCACTGTAGACTCCTTGTCTCTCTACTCCTAGCTTCTTGTCAAGGTAGGCGAGGGTGGACCCAAAAGAAAAGAATAGAACACGGGCTCAGGTTTCTGTTAAGTACTAAACATAAGAGGGAGGGGAAGTGTACCGTCACCAGTCCCTACTGTGTCGTGCCTAGGTGGGGGTAAACAATTGGTGACTTCAGTGCCGTCCCAGTATCCGAGCTCACAGCCCCCCTACAAGCCCAGAGCATGCAGCAGGTACTTTCCTGCTGCCACGACCCTCCTGGGCTGTCGTGTTGGGAGACCAAGTCTCCCCGCTGTTGGGGAGTGCACTGGTCCCGGACATAGTGCTCCTGGGGCTGTTTTCCCTCGTTGTCTCCTGCTTGCTGCCGTGGTGCTCCTGCTCTGCTTCACCGGTGCACACCTCCTTCACGTCCTCCTCTGCCCCTCTTGTGGTCGTGCTCCGCTGCTTGTCCTCCAGTCTGGCTTCGGTGGCGTCCTCCTCTTCCTCTAGCTTCAAAAACGTCAAACGCCATTCCGCCCGCCTACTGTCCTTATCAGCTGCCCCAGCCGCCGATTCCGGGTCGGACGCAAGAGCGCCAACCCCACTTCCGGTTTCGGTTTCGGCAGCGGCGGCTATGTTGGGCAAGTCGGCGTCGCCCGTGAGGGATTCCTGATCACATTGCCTTCCCCTTCTGAATGGACGATCAGGCCATGCCAAGACAGGGAACCGTGGAGAGATAGTCCACATTCGTTTGGAGTTTTCCTGGAACGTGTATGGCCTCAAAGGTGAAGGGCTGCAATGCAAGGAACCACTGTAAGACTTTAGGATTAGAGTCTTTATGTAAAGAGAGCCAAGTGAGCGTGGCATGATCAGTCAGAACTAGAAAGGAACGCCCTAAGAGATAATATTGGAGCGCCTCCATGGCCCATTTGAGTGCTAGGCTCTTTTTCTCAATTGTTGCATACCTAGTTTCTATGGGAAACAATTTCCTACTGAGATAGAGGACGGGGTGTAGGTCTCTGAAGTCATCTGGTTGGGAGAGAACAGCCCTAAGACCCCTTCCTGAGGCATCTGTTTGAAGGACAAATGTCTTTTTGAAATCCAGACAGGTAAGCACTGAGGACGTGCATATAATCCTTTTTAGTCTCTGGAAGCTTTCTTCTTGGGAGGCTACCCAAAGAAGCTGTTTCCCAGTGTGTGCTTTTGTGAGCAGATCGGTGAGGGGACTAGCTATTTCAGAGAAATGAGGGATAAACCTTCTGTAATACCCCACCAACCCCAGAAATGAACGAACATCTTTCTTACAAGAGAGCTGGGGTATCTGGGATATGGCTTCTATCTTGTTGATTTGTGGCTTTATACAACCTTTACTGATAGTATATCCTAAGTATTCAATGAGGTCATTCCCAAAAGTGTTTTTGGGGGATTGAGTGTGAGACCTGCCTGTTTTAAAGACCGAAGTACTGCTTCCAAGTGTGTTATGTGTGTTTCCCAGTCTGGACTATAGACGACAATGTCGTCCAGATAGGCACCCGCAAATTGAAGGTGTGGGGCTAGTTGCGTGTCCATTAACCGCTGAAAAGTAGCGGACCCCATGAAGGCCGAAAGGTAAGACTTTAAAGTGAAATAGACCCATTGGTGTTGAGAAGGCTGTTTTTTCTTTGGCCGACGAGGTTAATGGTATATGCCAATAGCCTTTGGTTAAGTCTATGGTTGTTATTACCCGAGCTTCCCCCAGTCGTTCGATTAACTCGTCCACCCTGGGCATTGGTTTCAAACTTTGATACCGGGTTCACCTGACAAAAGTCTATGCAAAACCTGAAGCTCCCATCAGGTTTAGGAACGAGCACAACCGGAGAGGACCAGGCACTGTGGGAAGGTTCGATTATATCGGCTTACAGCATTCCTTGTATCTCCAGATCGACTGCTTTCCTCCTTGCTTCATGTATTCAATACGGTTTTAGCTTAACTGGTTGGGTTGTTTTTGTGACAATATTGTGCTCTACAAAAGTAGTTCTCCCCAGATTCCCTGATAGGACAGTGGCATATTTTGTGCAGAGATCCAACATCTGTTGTTTTTGTTTTGCTGTTACTTGTGGTCCTAATTGGATGGGGTTATCTTCCTTATGTCCCTGGGGAACGTAGGACACATCCATGGGTTTTTCTACGGTTATGTGGCTTATGGATGTGTCTGTATTTGGAGTAACAGAAAGGGGTCCCTCCAAGGCTTTAAGAGGATTTACATGATATATCTGTCCCTCGTTCTTCTTATGGGGGACATCAACTCTGTAGGTCACGGGGTTACTTTACTCAATACTATGTAGGGGCCCTGCCAGGTGGCTAATAGTTTTTTCTCTGAGCTAGGTAATAGAATGAGTACCTGATCTCCGGGTTTGAACTCCCTAAGCCTTGTTTGATGGTCATATTGCTGTTTTTGTCTAGTTTGAGCACTCTCCATATTTATATGGACCTCCTCCCATAGGGAAGACAATGTTTCATTCAGACTGGCTGAATGTTGAGGTAGAGGTTTGCCCTTGTCTTCTTCCTCCGTCCACTTCTCTATGGCCATGTCTAGGAGTGTCCGGCGTTGTCGGCCGAACAAGACTTCAAAGGGAGAAAACCCTGTTAATTTTTGCTCGTGTGTCCTAATAGCGAATAAGACAAGGGGGAGTTGCCGGTGGCAATCCCTCCCTGCCTTGTCTATGTTCTTTCTTAGGATGGTCTTAATCATGCGGTTGTATCTTTCTACCAACCCATCCGTTTGAGGGTGGTAGACTGATGTGCGTATCTGCTTTACTTTGAGGATGGCAAATATTTGTTTCATTAAACGAGACATAAACGGGGTTTCCTGATCTGTTAATAATTCCTGAGGTAATCCCATCAAAGAAAAGAACGTAACCATGGCATGGCTACAGCGGAGGTGGTCGCGGAGGAAAGGGATATGACTTCTGGGTATATGGCAGCGTAATCTACCAGAACAAGGATGTACTGGTGCCCTCGAGCAGAGGGAATCAAGGGACCTACCAGGACCATCCCTACTCTCTTAAAGGGAACATCTATAATGGGGAGGGGTTGAAGCGGGCTTTGGGAATAACTGGAGTGGTGATTAATTGGCAAGGGGGACAGTTAGTACAGTACCTGGCTACTTCCCGGCCAATAGAATTTTGGCAACAAGTATTTCAAGGTATGCTCTTTGTCATAATGCCCAGCCCCTGTCTGGCTATGGCCAAGGATAATACCTGTTCCCTGTAGGGTCGAGGCACCAACAACTGTTCTTTTCTTGTGTCTCCCTCATGAGAAACTCACACAGAAAAAAGGGCCTACCTAGTCTGGCTGGTCTTCCTGCACCTGATTCCAGGCATTGAGCAAAGTAGCATCATCTCTTTGGGCGGCCCGGAAGCTTAGTCCTGTCTCTCGCGGTGTCTCTGGAGAGGTAAAGATAGGAGCAGGTGAGAGGAGTTCCGACTGAAGATAGCTAGCTTGTGCTCTCCTTTTTTCGCTGCAGGTTTTTTTGAGTTTTAGGGAACATTTCCTCTATTTCTTCTGCATACAAAGGGGCACTATCTAACCAAAGGGCAGAGGGAGGAGATGCAGTATATGCCTGCAGATAGTCATGGAACCTGGGAAGGTCTGTTCCTAACGGGACTGCCTCAGGGAGGTTTGGTAGCACCCCTACCTTCCTTAGTTGGGATTCTACCTCTATATCCAATAACACCTCCACCGATGGATACAATTTTATGTCTCCATGGACGCATGTTACTTGTATACATTCCTCATTTAATAACTGGGACTCCCGTACCAGAGACCTGTCAACTACTGTGTGATGGCACCCTGTGTCTAGAAAAGCTAACAACAGCTTTCCGTTCAAGTATATCTGTTTTCTATACCTTTCATGGGGTTTTCTAGTCACCAGCACCCTCCCTCAGGTATACCCCACTTTCATGTGCTCTTGTGGCGGAAGGCGTGAGGGACAATTCCGAGCTATGTGTCCCCACTCGGCACAGTGGAAACACTGTGGCCCTGTTAGGGGGGCGTTTGGAACGGGTGGTCGAGGTTGGGCCATGGAAAGGTTTGACACTTTTGTTCTACAGGGAGTGGAATAGACCTAGATGGTATCCTTGGGAGTCCAGTTGGAGTTTTGTGAGATGGAGCTTTCAAATCCGGGGAACGGTGGAATGCACAGGCTAGGTCTAATGCAAGGGTAACAGTCAGGTTGGGAGGTTGCTTGATCCATGCTCTGGTACTGAATGGTAGGGCCTCCAAGTACTGCTCAAGGAATACTTTTTCGGTGAGTTCATCCACAGAAGAGATGGTAGGTTGTAACCATTGATTACCCAAGTCCTTTATGCGATAGTACAAGGCCCTAGGATTGTCGCCGGTTGTCCATTTTTCCTTTCTAAATCGTATTCTATAGTACTCCTTCCTGGTCGCAACCCAAACGTTCTAGGATGGACTTTTTTATGTCTGCATAACTGGTGACCCCCTGCCGGATTGGCGGCCTGATACGCTGCCTGTAATTCGCCAGACAGAAGGGGTGCAGTGTACTGTCCCCATGTTTCTGGAGGCCAGGTGGCTGTGGACGCCACTCTTTCAAAATGAACAAAGAAATAATCTGGGTCATCCCCCGGTTGGAATTTTTGAAGGACCGACCCAGGTACATTAGGGTGAACGCTCGTGCTCGTTTTGGCTTCGGTCAGGGGAAGAACTGCGGTGTCCTGCACTTTTTGGTTTGAGGTCAGGAGAGCTGCTTGGTCCTTTAATGCTGTCTGCAACGCTTCCCTCTCTTTTTGTGCTTGTTTAGTTTGCTCCTCAAATACTAGCTGTAAGTGGCGCTGCCCTTCAGCTAGCTGAGTGATGATAGCTTCCATGACGGGGTTCTGTCATTTCCCAGACGTCTATCCCACTTCTGACACCACTGTGGTAGGGAAGTTCTTAGGAATCGGTCTCCCACACCTCATCTGGTGCTAAAAGTAGTCTCAAAGCAGTCCCACACTAAAGTAGTCCCAGACTATATAGGTTGGTACTTGTGGTTTATTAGTAGAGGCTCAGGGTTTTACTTCTTAAACATCGGTACATTCCTGCAGGTAGCAAATAAGCAGTCAATAGGGGATAAACACAACGCAGATGTGGGGCCCTCCACTGTAGACTCCTTGTCTCTTCCCACCTAGCTTCTTGTCAAGGTAGGCGAGAATGGACCCAAAAGAAAGGAAAAGAAAAGAACACGGGCTCAGGCTTCTGTTAAGTACTAAACATAAGAGGGAGGGGAAGTGTACCATCACCAGTCCCTACTGTGTCGTGCTTAGGTGGGGGTAAACAATTGGTGACTTCAGTGCCGTCCCAGTATCCGAGCCCACAGCCCCCGACAAGCCCCGAGCATGCCGCGGGTACTTGCCTGCTGCCACGACCCTCCTGGGCCGTGGTGTTGGTAGACTAAGCCTTCTCGCCGTCGGGGAGTGCACTGGTCCCGGGCGTAGTGCTCCTGGAGCTGTTTTCCCTCGTCATTTCCTCCTTGTTGCTGTGGGGCTCCTGCTCTGCTTCACTGGTGCACACCTCCTTCGTCCTCCTCTGCTCCTCTCGTGGTCGTGCTCCGCTGCATGTCCTCCAGTCCGGCTTCGATGGCGTCCTCTTCTTCCTCTCGCTCCGAAAACACCGAACGCCATTCCGCCCGCCTACTGTCCTTATCAGCTGTCCCAGCCGCGGATTCCGGGCGGACGCTAGAGCGCCAACCCCACTTCCAGTTTCTGTTTCAGCTGCGGCGGCGGCCATGTTGGGCAGGTCGGTGTCGCCCGTGAGGGATTCCTGATCACACTATGGTTTTTGAACGCCATACAAAAAAATATCAGTGGTTGTGTAATAGAGTATGGGTGGAGGAAGTTACATTATATAGGTACCTTGGATTGAATTTTGGGCCAAATTTAGATTGAAAATTACATCTGAATTCCGAAAAAGCAGGAGCAATTACTTCTGTCCTGGGGTTACGCAAATTTTACAGGATCTATGAAGGATGTGATATGCTCCTGGTTTTACAATATTTTAATTCCATGGTGCAAATAAAATTTATTTATGGTACAGAACTTTTTTGTGAGTGGCTATCAAGACTGGAACAAGTTGGACGTGTCTTAAAAGACTTTTAAGTATTCCCTAATTGTCTATGGTCCAAGTGATAAGAACAGAACTCAAACCTGCGTCCTGGTGTTTTATCTCAATGAAGCTGTGGATATGATATTGGAACAGGTTATTACAGTACTGGGAGGACAAAATTGCATCCTTTTGTATAAAATGGCTTTTAAATGGAGAGTTGTAGTGGGCTGTGAGTGTAAGAGATATTTTAAGGAAACCTTTACCTTGCTCACTTTACATTCTCCTACTACAGGGTTACCCAGAAAAAAACTCCCGGCTGGACTTGAATATGAAAATGGGCGCCTTGTCTAGAGAACATGATCTGAGGTGTAGTGTCTTGAGATTATGTGCACTAGGACCCTTGCGGTTCTGGTCCAACCCTAATATAGAAATTACCTAAACTGCTGGGAGGTGTTAAGATGTGGTTATAAGAAGTTATGATGCAATGTGTGCATGGTATGATTGCATGCTGAAGAATAAAGACGTCTGCTACAAAGCTCCATGTGTTGCGTGTTAATTCACATGCTCCCTGGCTGGCAAAGATGCTACAACTGGCAACGAGTAGGGGAAACATGCTATAAAGGAAAAAGGTTGCTCTCCCTGAGTGTTGGCAAAGGTACAGAAAATTGCTTGTGTGTGCCACTTGCGCCCCAGTCGAGGCAAAGCAGTCTGCAGTTGGCATATGAGGAGTCAAAGCCCTGCTCCAGCCCATACACAGCCATCGAAGAAGCTGAAGGCTGTGCAGAGGAGCACATTCAAAAAGCCCGCCAGAACCAGCTGGTAAGGCTGAAAGAATAGATACTGTGTTGCGCCGTAACACACAGCCATCGTCAGTATGAAACAAATGCCGAAGGCGGTGACAACCAGGTACGAAAGGAGAAGTGTACTCACCGGCACAAGGGATTGAAGTGTGACATGACCTCAAAATCGGAGGAGACAAGCAAGTCCAAACAACAGGAGTGTTGCGTGGAGAGGTTGCCAGTCTGGCTGTGCATGAAGAACGCTGCCTGAACATCATGTGCTCACAATAGCAACGGAAGGGAGCACAAGGTATGATGCGGCTACATTTCTGAAGCCACCACCTTGTTTTGACAGGGCAAAGCATCAGAACATCTGTGTTAGGTGAGCCCGTTGAGGGTTGTGACATGCAAAGGACATATGGTGACAGCGCATTGTCCCGAAAAATCCATCACACAGGACTTGTCACATTTTAAACATCTGTATTCGTCAGCTCTTGAGATCATGAGCGAGACAACCCTGCCTGAATGTTCAGATCAAGCTTCTGACCCTATGTCATCAGTGCAGAATCAAAGTGCACCCCAACTACCTCATCGCACCTGCTGGCCGACCAGTCCAAGCGCTTCCACGACTTATTGAAATGTTAATGTTTTTACTTTTTATTTAACAAAAGGGGAGATGTAGTGTTTTGAGATTATGTGCGCAGCTTTGCGGTCCTGGGTGGACTCTAAAACAAGAATTGCGTAACCTGCTGAGAGGTGTTAAGGTGTGGTTATAAAAGTCATGACGTAATGCGTGCAGTGTGTGAACCCCCCCAACCACCAAAGACTTTCCTACACTCGACAACAACGGACCATGGACAAAGGAAGACTTACAAACCCGCATTGGCACACAGGATCCCAACTGGCAATCAAAAAAACAGCCAAAGCAATAGAAATGCACGCGTGGATGGAAGAACATACGCAAAAGCAACAAAACCCAAACAGGACAGCCCACCACCAACAACTGCCCCAGCACCATCCTGTGAAATAGGCTCAGCCATAAACTGGCAGGAACTCATCACGAAGATTGCGAAAACAGTTGCAGACATGAACATCCACCCTGTGGTGACAATGGTGGCGAATCTTATCGCCAGACTCTTCCACGGTGAAGAAAACACCCGCAATGGCAGCAAAATCTAAAAGAAACTCCCTCTTCTTGATGTGGAATGCTCATAGCATTCAGAGGAAAACTGCAGAACTCCTGCACCTGATGGAAACCATGGATGTGTGAATAGCGCTTATCTCCGAGACCCACCTCCAAGGCAGCCAGAAGCTCAACATAGCAAACCACAGGGTGTACCGCACAGATCGCACCACTGGAGCCAAGGGCGGAGGAACAGCGGTGATTGTCAGCACAAAAGTGAAGCACCACAAGATCTCTCTGCCACCAGTGGGGAGAATTGAAGCAACTGGCATACAGATCCAGATATCTGCAGGCCCATTACGGCTGATCACCGCCTACTCACCCGCAGGCAAGCTAAGCCCGAAGGACTTGAATGCTTTATTGGACCCCAGCATCCCAACACTAATTGGAGGTGACCTTAATGCCAAGCACCAGTGCTGGAACTCTCGCACGGGAAACAGCAAAGGACATGCCCTACTTGCCCACTCAAAGAAGGAGGACTTTGTAGTGGCCGGCCCGACTCAACCAACACACTATCCAGGCTCTGCACTGCATAAACCGGATGTTCTGGACATCGTTGTCATGAAGAATCTCTCCCAGTCTATGGAGCTTGAAACCCTAACAGCGCTGACGTCCGACCACAACACAGTGTTGATCACAGTTGGAGACGTACTTGAAGACCAGCAACAGGGCACCAGACACAACTTCAAGAAGGCAGACTGGTGCCTATACAGGAGATGCCTGGAGGAGACACTGATCCCTGGACCCCTACGCTGCATTGAAGATATCGACCAGGCGGTCCACCACTTCACAGCTTCAATCCACACTGCTATTGAGCGCAGCATTCCTGAGCAGAAACTTCAACGATGCTCTAACTACGACCTCTCGAAGGGCATCAAGCAGTCAATAGCTGACAAAAACAGAGCCCGCATAGAGTGGCAAAGGAATCGCACCCCTGACTTGCTGAAGAAGTATAATGAACTGACAAGACAGCTGAAGATGCAAATAAGCCAGCACAGAGGTGAAAAATGGCAAGCAGCTACAGCTAACCTGAAGGACTCGGACAACTCTCTCTGGAGAATGACCCGACGCTTGACTGGGAAGATGGAACCAAACCCACTGATACAAGGGAAGACTCACTTGGCATGCAGCAACAGGGACAAGGCCGAGGTCTTCGCTGACACACTGGAGGCATCCTTCAAGCCTAACCAGGCAAGCAAATTGGCAACAGAAGTTGAGCAAGAGGTTGCCAAGCATCACCGAGACCACCCACCAGAAACTGCACTTATTGAGGAATGCTCAATGGGCAAATTATTGGCCCTGGCAAAGACACAAAAAAACGGCAAGGCACCAGGAAAGAACAAAATAGCCAACCAAGCCATCAAGATGCTCCCAGATACCGCAGTGGATTATCTTGCGGAGATATTCAACGCGTGTATGCAGCACCAGTATTTCCCAAACGCCTGGAAAGAAGCAAGAGTCGTCGTATTTCCCAAGGATGGGAAATCACTGCGAGATCCTGCAAACTACCGCCCCATAAGTCTGCTATCTGGCCTATCAAAACTCTTCGAAAAAGTTATCCTCGCCCGCCTCATGGACTTTGTGACAAGCGAAAACCTCCTTGCCAAAGAACAGTTTGAGTTCAGGAAAGACCACTCAACTAATCACCAACGCCTCAGAGTTGTGGAAATCATCAGCCATGGATTCAACATCAACAAGTCTACTGGAGTAGTCTTTCTGGATGTAGCCAAAGCATTCGACCCAGTATGGCATGAGGGACTGCTTTACAAACTTACCAAGCTCAATTTTCCAAGCTACCTGGTCAAGCTGTTGTCTAGCTACTTGACAAAACGGACCTTTCACGTGGCGGTGCGAGAAGAATGCTCATCGCCACGGCCAATTCTTGCTGGAGTGCCTCAGGGTTCAATCCTAGGACCATTCCTCTTCAACATATTCACAAAATGACATCCACACGGACCTAAAGATGACTGATCTTGCCCTTTACGCAGATGATGTTGCAGTCATCTCCCAATCCTTCACCGACAAAGAAGTGGCTAAGAACACATCACTCTGTAGACTCTCCGAATGGTACAGCGACTGGCAGATCACCCTGAACACAAGCAAAACCATAGCAACATTATTCACCAGGAAGCTGAACAGGAAACATCCACAGATCCTCCTCAATGGGGATGAGACCAAATGGGAAAAGAGCAGCTCCTACCTGGGGGTGACTCTGTACTCTAATCTCAGCTGGATCAATCAATCAATCAATCATAATACTTGTATAGCGCGCTACTCACCCGGAAGGGTCTCAAGGCGCTTGGGGGAGGGGGTCCGCTACTGCTCAAACAGCCAGGTCTTGAGTTGTCTCCTGAAGGCGAGGTGGTCCTGGGTCAGCCGAAGGTGGATGGGCAGGGAGTTCCATGTCTTGGCCGCCAGGTAGGAGAAGGACCGGCCTCCGGCGGTGGCTCTTCGGATGCGTGGTACGGCGGCGGGGGCAAGGCTAGTAGATCGTAGCTGGCGGGTGGGCGTGTAGAAGGTCAGGCGATCGTTGAGGTACTCAGGGCCCAGGTCATGGATAGACTTGTGTGCGTGGGTGAGGAGCCTGAACGTGATCCTCTTGTTGACGGGGAGCCAGTGCAGGTCCCTCAGGTGGCTGGAGATGTGGCTGCGTCGGGGGATGTCCAGGATGAGTCGGGCGGAGGCGTTCTGGATTCGTTGGAGTCTTTTCTGTAGCTTGGCTGTGGTCCCGGCGTAGAGGGTGTTTCCGTAGTCCAGACGGCTGGTGACGAGGGCCTGGGTGACCGTCTTCCTGGTTTCGGTCGGGATCCATCGGAAGATCTTGCGAAGCATGCGAAGGGTGTGAAAGCATGATGAGGAGACGGCGTTGACTTGTCTGGTCATCGAGAGGGAGGAGTCCAGGATGAAGCCCAGGTTGCGTGCATGGTCTGTTGGCTTGGGAGCGGTGCCCAGGGCTGGGGGCCACCAGGAGTCGTCCCATGCGGAGGGCGATGGTCCCAGGATGAGGACTTCCGTCTTGTCTGAGTTCAGTTTCAGGCGGCTGTTCTTCATCCATTCGGCGACGTCTTTCATCCCTTCGTGTAGGCTGGTTCTGGCGGTGTTGGGGTCTCTGGTGAGGGAGAGGATCAGCTGGGTGTCGTCGGCGTAGGAGATGATGTTGAGGTTGTGTTGGCGTGCGATGGCAGCAAGGGGTCTCATGTAGACGTTGAAGAGGGTGGGGCTGAGTGACGATCCTTGCAGGACGCCGCAGATGACTTCGGCGGCCTCGGAACGAAACGGGGGGAGGCGGACTCTCTGTGTTCTTCCGGCAAGGAACGAGATGATCCACTCCAGTGCCTTCTCTTGGATGCCGGTGTTGCTGAGGCGTTGGATTAGGGTGTGGTGGCAGACAGTGTTGAATGCTGCAGAGAGGTCCAGGAGTATGAGTGCCGCTGTTTCTCCGTTGTCGAGCAGGGCTCGGATGTCGTTGGTGGCTGCGATGAGGGCGGTCTCAGTGCTGTGGTTGGCTCTGAAACCGGACTGCGAGGGGTCGAGGGAGACGTTCGTCTCAAGGAAGGCGGCAAGCTGTCTGTTGACGATCTTCTCGATGACTTTGGCAGGAAAAGGAAGGAACGAGATGGGGCGGAAGTTTTTGAGGTCGGTGGGGTCCGCAGTAGGTTTCTTCAGTAGTGCGCTGAGCTTGGCATGCTTCCAGCTCTCCGGGAAGGTGGCGGTGTTGAAGGAGGTGTTGATGACGTCTCGGAGTTGGGGTGCGATGGTGGAGTCGGCCTTGTTGAAGACGTGGTGGGGGCATGGGTCGGTTAGAGATCCGGAGTGGATGGTGTTCATCGTGCGGGCTGTGTCTTCGGTGGTTACCGTGGTCCAGGTGCGGAGGGTGGCGGTGGGGTGCGTTGGTTCGACGGTTGGGTGCGTGGATGGTGCGCCGAAGCTGTTGTGGATGTCGGCAATCTTGCGGTGGAAGTACGAGGCGAGGGAGTCGCAGAGATCCTGTGAAGGGATGATGTCGTTGTTGCCGGTGCTGGGGTTGGAGAACTCCTTGACGATGTTGAAGAGTTCCTTCCTGTCGTGGGCGTTGTTGTCCAGTCGTTCCTTCAGTGATTTCTTCTTGGTGGTGCGGGTGACCTGGTGGTGCTTGCGGGTGGCGTGTTTGAGGGCGGTCATGTTGTCAGCGGTCTGATCGAGGAGCCAGGCTTTCTCGAGGGTGCGGCAGGTCTTCTTGGAGTCCTTGAGTTCGTCGGTGAACCAGGGGGCCTTCTTGCTTCTGGGTCTGTTGGGAGGGTTCTTCAGCGGTGCGAGGTCGTCGGCCACTGCGTGAAGTTGCGGGCTGCTTCGTTGGGGTCCGTTGTGCTGGCAGGTGGGTTCTGGCTGAGCTGGAGAAACCACATAGAGAAGACCTGCCAGAAAGCAGCAGCCAAACTGGCAGCATTATACCCACTCCTGAAGACCAAGTCGATGCCCATGCAGAGCAAGGTGCGAGCAATCACCGCAATAATTCGACCAACTATGACATACGCCTCACCAGTTTGGAGTGGCTGCCGCCCGCAGCTTCGGAAAGACCTACAGAGACTACAGAGCAAGGCCCTACGGATTGCAGCAGGTGCTCCTGTGTTCACACGAACAGCAGACCTCCACAGAGACCTAGGCATTGAGATGTTGGACGACCATCTCCTCAAACTCAACAGGACATTCTACAAAGGATTGGATCAAAAAGAAAACCCACTGATCAGGAACCTCGCAGACATCTCTACAAACCCATTTGACCGCTACCCGCGCCCATCGAAGCGCTAACCTTGTGAAACTGAAACAGCAACGCAGCATCCAAAAACTCATCACTGCCTGAAGGCATAATCGCCTCGGCAGACAACCAAAACCCTTTCACTGTCTGACGGCATAATCGCCTCGGCAGGCACCCAAAAACTCAACACTAACAGAAGGTACCAGATAGGCAAAGACGAGACTCTTTGAGGAAACATGCTGACAATTCTGCAAACTCAATTGACCGCTACCCGCGGCCCATCACTGAGCTGACCTTGTGATACAACCTCAACTGTGACAAAGTGTCACACATCAATAAGGCAACCTAAACAGCGACTAAAAAATTCTTAAATGAATGTGGAGTAATGAGGCTACTGCCTCAGTATCCAAAACCTCACCACTGTCAGAAGGAATCTGACAGTCAAAAACAAGACAGACGACGTGCAGTGTGTGATTGTATGCTGAAGAATGAAGACATCTATTACAGAGCTCCAAATGAGGAGTGTTCATTTGCATTCTCCCAGGGTGAGGAAGACGCTACACTAGGTTTAAAAATAGCTTTTTATTTGTTTTCTTAGTTGCTTTTCTGTTTTTTATGTTGATGTACTCTGTCATTCTGTGCCACTTGGTTAATGAAAAATTGTAGTCCTTATTTTCGGCGAAATGGCCCAGTTTTTGTTTTTCAAAATCTGGCCAACCTATCGTCTACCTAACTTCCATTTTAATCTTAAACAAAATGTTGCTCCATTTGAGCCATTAACAAAATGTTAAGGTGACAACATTGTGAATTAGGAGGATGGAATATTTGTCAAATGTGGCATACAATTACGCAGAAAACTGCACAATCGCGCCTTCCAGCAGCCTTGATTATACTCTATGTGTCCAGTGAAACTGTCTTGACAGCGAAGACTGTCTCCAAACTGTGATACTCAATCAATTTCAATGTTATTTGAGGAGTCAAGACAAGGGGCAACGCAGAAATAAAAATATGAATATACAAAAGACAGAAGTTCTTTAATGCGTCAGTGCCCGATACATATCCGATTGTTCTTTACAGCGGGAAGGAGCGTGAGTAACAACTCACATTAAGTCTATGCACTACGAAGTCTAAAGGGCAAAGAATGTCCAGAGGTGAAACGCCAAGACTCCTGGGGCTTAAGTTAAAGGTCCAGGATCTAATCATGTAGGCCAGCCAAGGTCCGCAGGTAGCGTCATAAACGGATTGAAGGCTCAGCATAGTTATCCGTGTCCAACCACTATACGGTGTAGCGACTCGCTACTAGCGAGGTCTGGTAGCAACTCTCTGTTTATTCCTCGTTACCTTCTGTTTCTACGTTGGTAGCACTGGCGCTTTAAGGGGTAACAAGGCTGTCTGCAGTGCAGCCGCTATGCATTGTGGGATGAAATAAAATGTGGGCAGAATCGAGCTGAGGGAGAATGCCCTCGATGAGCTAGTTCAGCCAATGGGGAGCAAAGGACGGGCGGGGGCTGCGACCACTCATCCAATGGGAGCGCAGTCCGTTGCGGGCGTTGTAGGGGCGGGGCTGTGCTATTTCAGGGGGTTCAAGGCGGCCGGGCTCAGCGCTGCTGCTGCCGGGTAGGGAAGAGCTGAGACCAGCGTTGCTTGGGAGGGAAACATTGCACCGCAAGGCCCGGGCTCTGCCACAGGTGGGTGTTGGGCTTGCTGGTCTCTGTGTAATGCTGGGGTGTTTTACCCCCAGGGGAGTGGCTGTTCCCGAATGGGTTTTGAAAGACGGCCAGATGACCCAAGAAATTTGGGGGTGGTCCTACATGGATGTTATGGGAAGGGCGATATGTCATTCACGAGGAGCTTTACTTGTCGTTCAGAGATACCGGGAATGGGAACGCGGCCGCTTATCCTTTGAGGTTTGGATTCTACGGGGGTTGGGGTTTCGAGGAGAGGTTGTAAGGCATACTCCGACTGTTGTGAAGGGGTTGTTACCTCGTGCGTTAGAGTGAAGGGCGGTGTCACCCATGTGCTTGCTGAAAAGAGCCACTGGCGCAGCTGTGTGGTATGGCACTTACACTTGAGGTCGAGTAGTGATGAACCAGTTTGGTAGAGCTTCTGTTACCTACGGGTGCTGTGAAGGTATGGTGTGCCCTACATGGATGTTGGGGCATGCTAGCTGTCGACTAGTGCTTAATCAGAAAGCTGGTGGGGGTGTACTTTACTACAGGGCCGGCTGTCATCATAGGGTGTTGAAAGGAGAGATGGAGCTGGTCTGTCATTCAAGGTTATCTCCGATTCTACGGGGATGGGGGCTTTAAAGGGGACAAAGTTACACTGAAAAGGCTGTGTGATTATAAGTCACCTAAGGGTGCTGTTGGAGCAGAGTTGGGATACGGCGGTACCGACGTATCAACCAAGCGTGGTGCTGTCGGTTACCCAAAGCTTTCAAGAGGAGGAGTATAAAAATGAAATGTTTAGCGGGTGGCGACCAGAGGTGGCCGGGATAGAAGCAGTGCGTCAGCAAAAGATGCTGTGGGAGCAGGCTGCGAGGAGCATGTCGAAACGAGAGAACGTGTCATTCGCCGTAGCCGGGTCAAAGTCGCCCAAGGGTTGTCCTCGAAGTTGTGTGGCGTTGGAGGGGGAATTGGTGGGCATCCAATGGAACGGCAAGTACCACTTAAGGATGTTGTTGGGGGTGGGTGGGGGTACTAGTATCCAAGTGGGAAGAAATGAGGTTGATCTGTGCCACGATAATGCTGAATAGGGTTGCTGGACCGTTTCGGATGCTGATGTTTAAGAAGTAGAATACGTTCATGCACACGACACTATTAATGCCTTCGTCAGTTAGTAGCTTTACCCTTTGCATATCACTGTAAACAATTCTATTTTATAAATGGCTGATTTTGATAAGGTGAACTCTTCATTCTTTTTGCCATCTTGTCTCCACTAGACACTTCAGCTTTGTTTTTCTCATCTCTAATGTTATGTTTACTTTTTGTCGTAGGCAAAGTTATCTAGCTCTTAGCTTTGGTGTTTCTCAAAGCTTTTGTCCTAAATCTTCTTGTGTATTTTTTAGTTGGTAGACAGTCCATCTCCATAGCTGCACGTGGTGTCCCCATTCCCTTTTCACCACCAGGTCTTGGGTGCGTGTATATCCACCCCAACTCAAATATTGAAAAGTAGTCTTTGGTACATTTTCCACTCATGCCGGTCTCACCTATTTTGTCCTTTTCCCCTCTCCACTGTTAACAATTTTAGTGTTGGCCTAATCTCCCGGCTTCCCTTCTAACACATTTCCACTGTTGTATGCAGTGTTCAACCTATGCAGGTTTTACAGTGTTTGGAAAATAGTCTCTTTTCCAAGTCATATAATCTGTTGGCTCAGTGTACTCACGGCTGCTGTCTTCCCTTGTTACTGTCTATGCTCCTGGCCTGTCAGATTTCTTCCTTGCTTCTCTAATCGGAGGCTAAATTCCTAAACCGTGGAATGGTCTCAACTCCCACCAAAGGAACGTTTTCTGTGCTGAACACCCTACTCTTCTAGTATGCAACAACTTTAACTTGACCAGCCTTGTGTATCATCTCTACTTAATTTCGTTGCAATGCTTTTGTAAAAGTGTTTGGTAAACTTGACTTAATTAAGGGGGAGAATCTCCCAAAAATCAAAATGGAGCGGTTTTGGATGGGTCACCTATTGGTGCTGGAGTAATGGTCAGTAGGGATAACTTGCTGCTTATGTTCCTGAAGTTGTATGCTACATTAGATGCCTGTTCCCAAGCTGCAGTATCAAGGTGACTTAAACTACGACTGGGGATCTGGCAGGTCTTTCACTTGAGCTGAATTTGACTTGGATTCGGCACAAGACTGCACCGACATACTAAACTCCCTCCAAGCCACTTATCATGAAGATCTAATGAATACCCTTGTCCTTCACCAAAGTTCTCTCTGGAGAAGCTCACACTTGCTAATCTTTATTGATGCCTCCCTGTAGGGAGCTGGCTCTGTTTTATATACTATATCAACGTGAGGTATAATGTGCAGAGTCCAGTGGAACCCCAAAGGTCGGCAGAGGTAAAGTTAGATAGTACCTTACTCTCGATTTGTGGTATTGTGGTCGAGCAGTAAGGCAGTCTCAGAGGGCAGTGGTATAAATTTGTTGTATACACTTTCAGCAACTGAATTCACTCACTCAAAGACTAAACTTCAGACAAATTGTTTTTGTATAAAAAATATTCTTTTAGTTATTTTATTTCTAGAACCAAGCAAGCCTGGCACTGGTAAGCAATAAATACTTTACAGTAATAAATGCTGGTTGTAAAACCGTTCAATTGCAATTGTAAATGTACTATGGTTTGACTTGCAGTATTGTTTCTGAGAAATGCAATCACTTGTAAATAAAGTACATAGACTTGAATGGCATTTAAAGTAAAATAGCAGGTAAGTTACTTTTGGATTACTTTTCTTACTCGGTGCTGTATGCCTGGATGCAGCACAAAGACATTTCCTGTAAACAGGTGAGTAAAAGCGTTTTTGTTAAATCGTACAATTTTAAAGAATTTCTTTAAGTTTCAAAACCCCACACTTGGAAACTTTTTCACAGAAAAACTGTCAATGTTATCCTATTGAGGAAAATATGGTTATTGGTTTTTAGGTAAGTAATTGGTCTTTAGAGTTGAGGTTCTGGGGTTAGGCCCTATGTTATCCAATGGGGGGATAGAGGGCCTCAGGTTGGTGGCTGCTGGCAGCAGGCCACTGGGTTGTGGGGTCTAAGCTCCTGGACTTTAGCTCAGGGAAAATGGTGAAATAAATTGGCACCAAAGGTGCACCCTCAGAGGCACTAGGGCGGCTGGGTGCAGGGTGCTGTTTCGAGGTCGGATGTTCTGTTTCCAATGGAGAACCTCTGGTTTGCAAAAGCGCTGCAAGCAGGAAGACATGACTTCTGGGTGCGACCACCACTTCTAGAGGTAAGTTGGAACGTTAGGGATTGGCTAGGCAACGTCTTTTTGGGCACACAAGGCCTAGGGGCGTTGGGGTGCCTTTTGGGGTTGCATTTTCTTACCAGCCTTCCTTCTGGATTTAGGCTGAAGGTGTCTGCTTGAGGCAGGTCAGGGGTTGGCGGATCTTGGTTCAGGATCGCCGGGGTCACCTCCACGTGGTGTTTGTCCACTAGTGCTTGGGCCTGGACGTGAGTGCAGAGTGGTGTGGATTTGTGGTCTCCGGCTGCTACCAGAGGTTGCAGTTGAACAAATCTGGTGTTCAAGGGAGAAGCAGTCTTTGGAAGTGAAGTCGGGCAGGTCCTCCGAGGATTTTGAGGTTGCTGGCTGCAGGACACTAGGATTTTGCAGGTTCGGGGGGAGACAGGCCGGTTGGGCTGGGGCCAAGTCAATGGCAGTCTTCCTCTTGTTAGCTGCTGCACGGCTGTTCGGTCCTTCTTTTCTTCTTATTTCTTGTCTGGATCTGAGCAAACAAGGTTCAGGGGTGCCCTAAATACTAGCTTTAGGGGCGTTGCAGGTCGGTAAAAGGCAAGGGCCAATGGCCCCCGTCGCTGGGGTGGGTGCACCCCTCTATTATGTCACGCTCCAGTGGGAGGAAGGCATGTGCCTGTTGGCTGAGTCTCCCCACCCCCGCCGCCCATTATCTTAAAGATGGCGTGGACTTGGAGTTGTGCTTCACCTCACCTCCCCCCACCTGAGGGTGGAGTTGGCAGAGATGGGCACACCTCACTGTTTTTCCCACCGGGTGGGGGTCAGAACAAGTGGGGACCAGTTGCTGAAAACAGCAATTGGCCTGGGGAAGCTCACAAAGGCGGTAAGCCTTTGAAGCTTCCCCTTCATGAACCCAGCCCATCCTGGGTCAGAAGGCTTGGCACCTCGTCCCAAGATGTACAATGTTTCTGGCCCCAGAGAGCAGCAGGCTCTCGACCCAGGGGTACAGAAACATGTCTGGTGGTGGCACCACTTAGCCTGGACACTAGTGGTGGGTTAGTTTTTAGGGGGCTTCCCAAAGATGCCCTATAAGTGCATTTTTCATTAAATCGCACACTGGCATGTCGACTCTTCACTTTGTTTTGCACCTAAACACGCAGCCTGCAAAGGCAGTGTGTGCAGTGGTACAGGACCTCGAAGTGTGGCACAATACGTACTGCATCCCTTAAAGGCCTTCTCTGGTCTCAGTGCCCTGGGTACCTGTGGTACAATTTACCAGGGACTGACCTGTGGCCAGAGATGCCAATTGGGTTAGTTTTGGGGAAAGAACACAGGCCCTTGGAACCTGATTGGCAGGGACCCAGGGCACACCAAGTAAAAGTGCATATGCAGTCTGGCAAAAAGTGTATGTGTTGGGTGGGGGGTTACTGCAACAGAAACCTACTGTCCTACACTCACTCAAAGCATCTTTCCAGACATTCCAAACTTTGAACTTTGATTTTAATAAGGCTTTATTATTTCATCCAGCTACCGTATTAAAATACCATGTGGAGTAGGCTATGGTCCCATGGTGTGCGCCAGCCCCATTACACTGAACAAGATGCCCAGTACAGTCTGGGCACAGGACCTGGCCTTGGCTCCCTTTGTCAGCAGGCCCTTGTGATAAGAGTATGTTGCACTAGGATATTTATAGGCCTTACCCAGTAGCACAAGGCCTTAAGCTGTGTACACTAGCCCCCACTTTAATGGACCAGTTTAGCAAATCTGCTCCCCCTAATACTACAAACTTGGTTGGCTGTTTTCCTGTAATATAATAAACAACAAAGGAGTGGCTGTGATACCAAAAAATAAAGAATGTGATAATTTGAAGGTTTGTTGGAGCCAAGCTCCGCTGTGCACCGCACGCGTGATCAATGCTCACACGCGTGTAGTAAACACAGCTGGGGTAGTCTCGAAATCCCTAGTTATCCCCAAAAGACTAACCTCAGCTAGAGAAGAGTCTAGGGGCTTGTTGGTCACCCAGCCGTGGGTGGAGAGGGAGAAAACCCTACTTCTTTGAAGGACCCTCACTCACCACTAGTTGGTGACATGCTTCATCATCGGGTCCCCGCTGGGGTGACCGAATGTCTCCCCAGCGTGCTACGACGCCTGGTTACAGCGGAGCAGGATGTGGTGAGTGCAACAGTGCCAAATTAGGGAGTGACTAGATGTGATTGTGCAAAGTGTCAAAAAAATTAAAAAATGCAAGGGTTGTACCTTTAGAACATTTTTAATAATGGCCCCCCGCATTAATTAAAAACAAAGTGAGCGGACTCCCCAGGTTCTTAGTTACGGAACCGGAATCCTAAATCAGAGGCATAGATTGGTCGACATGTTTCAGCTGTTTGTAGTGTTTTCCTGTAATGTCTGCTGCAATCACCAGTTTAGCAAATCTGCTCCCCCTAATACTACAAACTTGGTTGGCTGTTTTCCTGTAATGTCTGCTGCAAACATTTTTCATCTGCTGCCAGCCAATCTCATTGTCTGGTTTCACACCGTCTTCGAGGGTTTGCCGATCTCGACCTAACCTCTGGGGAGAGAACAGTTTTTGGTTCTTGTGATCCACTCCCATCTGAGTGGGCCTCGCCACTCGTTGTGTACTCGCTGGTTACCATGTTTATCAATTTCCTTACCTTGTAATGCCCTCGGGTGTGGGAGGTGCCTGGCTTCCGTGTTTTGAGAAATTATCACAATTCCTTTTCTTGTAGCACTTGTAGTGCAGGGAGGTGCCTAGCTCTTTTAACTACTATTGGTATTGCATGCTTTTATTTGAGCTTTCTTCTTTTAGTGACGTGCAGGGGAGTAGCACTCCTGGCGTGTGGGACTGGTATGCCCCAACCTCTGCTGACTGCCCCACCCTCTCCTATCAATTGTCAGACTCACTCTCCTGAGGAGGCTTTTTAGTTGCACCTGCTCGTTGCTGCGAGGCCTATTGTGATCAGTTCTGCTTACAAGGAGCCAAGGGGGACAAGAGATGGGCACCCGCGGAAACGGATCAGGTCGCGCACGCCTTCTCCAGTCTCCCTTGGCTCCTTCTAAGCGGACACGCACGCACACACACATAGATAACCCGCCGCCACACACACATACATACATAGAGAACCTCCCCCTCCGCCGCCACAGCGCGCACACACATACATACATAGAGAACCCCCTCTGCCGCCGCAGCGCGCACACATATCCCCTCCCTCTCCAACCTCCCCCATTCCTCCCTCACTCACCGGGCTCTTTTTGCATATCCCTCTCCCTCCGCAATTGCTCACTCTCGGCGGCAGCAGGCTCCAATTCAGAGTCTGTGCTCAGCGCGTCTTCTCCGCGATCCACAGCTTGCGCCGGGACAGCCGATGTGCACGCTCACGGCGACGGCGTCTCATGCGCTCCCACCGCGGTTTCGGTTTTGCGCCCGGCGATCCTCCGCTTGTCCTCCTTGTTTGCTTTGGCGTCAGCTGCAGACTGGATCTGAATATATTTAGGAGTCGAGCTAGCACATTGCACATTCTTGTAGATATTTGTTGCATACAGTAAATGTAAATTGATACTTGTATAGCGCACTACTCGCCCGCAAGGGTCTCAAGGAGCTTGTACGAATACCGCTGTGGAACTCGTCCTGGCTTTCCCTGTGAGGCGTCCACTCCTGGGCACCCCCAAGGTGGAGGCCAGGCATCCTTAGCATTGTGGAGATTAAGCAATCTATTGCCCAGAGTTGCAGAGTGGGACTCCATGATTGGAATAGGCACCGAGGCGAGAATTATCAGGTCCGTGGAATTTTGAGCCCAAGACCTGCCGAGGCGGGGAATTGAACCCTGATCCCGGGCTAGACTCTTCCCTGCCAACCTATGCAATTATTGGGTGCGTGCAAAAGCACTGCTTTTGGGTACTATGTGAAGTGACTTGAAGCGCCTGATAAAATAGTCTTTTTTTGTTTACTTCAAATATGAAGTACTCCGCAGCATTCTTCCGTTATTGAGTCAAATGCTGGTAATATAAAAGGGTTCCTCTTGCATTTATTTGTGTCTGCCTGAGGAGAGGACAGAACCTGTCCCGCACAGGGCCTGTGGTTCTTTCGGCCGCGAGGACACACTGAAAGAACTCCGCCGCCTCTGAAAGGGCATGCGCCCACCGTGCCAGGTGAGCTCGCAAGCGCTCGCAGATGACCTTCGGGAACAGAGCGTCCTTGGCAAGCAGCCACTCGGTGGTCCAGTCTCCTGTCCCGCATTCCTGCTGCCAGCCACCGCCCAGGGCAGAAGAGGGCCTCCGGCCTCTATTCCACCCCCCACCACCTCTCGCTGCCCAGCATCCCAGGTCACGGCTATGATGAGCAGACGAGGGCAGCCTAGCAGCAGCCTGTTTCAGTCCCAGGCTGTCCTGGGCAGTCTTCCCCTGATGAGAGAGAGAGAGAGAGAGAGAGAGAGAGAGAGATCGCTACGAGGACATTCCTAGACACACATAGTACCTTCTCGCAGCTTCATTTCATGCAATATCCTATATACACTAACTTGCAGAGGCACTCCTTTACAAGTTCTAGCTTGATAACTAATGCACAAGAGGTAATCTAAGCAGCTGGGCAAACTGAATATGTAGAAAAGCAACATTCTCCCCCCTCCCGCCCACCAGGGTTCCCTATGGTTGCAGTATCCGCATTTATATAAAGACCAGAAAAACATATGACCAGTAAGCATTCTTTTTGCTGAAGCCTCACTCACACCGTCCAGGGTCAAAATAAGCAAGTGATTAACACGCATTAACCCCTTGCCGGCTTCTCACAAATACTAACGCTCTGTGTTGTGAAGCTCTCCTTTTAGGTCTGGTTTGACAATACTTCTGTGTATGATGATCACCAGATAAAAAAGCTTTGAGAGTCAGTACAGAAAGAGGGTCAGCTTATTTTAAAGGCAGTATGCTCAGGTTCAGGAGTACTAGAAGCACATTTGATAAAGGCAATGTGTAACATTTGTTCACTGCTGTTGTTACCAAGGGTCAGGATTTTGTTTGCCCCTCTGATAAACCCTCGTTTAATCTAGACAAGGGACTTTAAGACAATCTTAGTTTGTATGAACTGTCTATAAAACCTTGGACTTTGTATGAAATTTCAAAGCATATTATTCAATACAGCACTGGCAAACACAAATTAGAAAATGTTTTGGTCGGAGATCCTTGTCTTTAGAGTAGTAAACATCTTCTATTTATGAGTTTTTGTACATTCCTTAATTATCACTTAGTATTCTCCACCTATTGGGCGTAGGTATTGTATTTCTCCACCGCCACATCACTCGGGGGACACCGCCACATCACTCAGGGGACACCACCCACTTCACTCTTCCACCGACTCAATTACAATAACTTTTATTTAAGTATTAACTATTAAAAAAATGAAAAGCCATTGTTATTTGTAATATCAATACATCTAGGTCACGTAAATACAACTCCTATTGCATTACAAATGCTATAGGTGTCACATTTGCAAAAGTTATAACTATTGGCATTGTCATACACAATGCCAATAACTCAAACTGTAATGCTGCGCGACCTATTGCATTGTAAATGCTTGTTTCAATATGGCAGACATGCCTATGACAAGCCCGTCTGCGCATGTCTGCACCGGGACTAGTCCACCTGACTGTTTGAATTCCCAGCATAGGCAGTTTTTGTCCAGGGAGCTCATGGACAACGCCCCCGCACCCCCTTAAAGAATGCATTGGTTCTATACAGCTAGGCAAGGCCGTAGTACAATGTACACGCTGCAACTTTTTCTCACATAATGCCCTTAATCTAGTAAAATGACCATCTACCCATAACAATCACTTAAAAATGTTCTCGCTCAACTGTCGCTCGCTGCCTAAACGCAAGCCGGCCATTTTCGACATGCTGTGGGAGATCCATCCTGATGCCTTCTTCTTGACAGAAACTTGGCGCTCAGAATTCCATGCTGGATATCCTCTATGCCCTAACCCCCCTCCACCCCAGGCTACGAGATTGTGAGATGTGACCGTCCTTCTCAGCATGGGGGCAGTATTGCAGATATCAACCTTTCCTGGAATTGCACTCTGAAAGGGGTGGATCTACCAGACTGTGAGACAGCCCAATTTTCCAAGACTTTCTAGTAAACTCCTTAACAGGACTTCTGATCTATCGACCTCAGGGGCCTGCTGCCAGCTTCATATGAACCTTGGCCGATGTAATTTCGCAATTAGCATTGCGCCACAAGAAACTGTTTATACTCTGGACCCTAATTTGCATTTAGAGGCGGCCGACTGCCGGGCAGCATCTTCCTTAAAGACCTTGAAACCCTACATCTGTCCCAACTAGTGTCCGAACCTACACACTTAATGGGACATACACTCAATCCTATTTTTTCTAATGATCTCTTTCCGAGTAGCTCTTCACATTAGACTATCATGGTCTGATCACTACTTGGCCCCTTTCTTCTTTCTGATGACCCTGACGGCCCCAGTAACTCACAGCCTACCCTAGCTTTCGAGGAAATGGGCTAAGATCAATCCTGGGAATTTCACTACTGCCTTGATGGCATCTGACTGTCATAGAGGAGAACAATGATCTTAACCTCATGGCTCACAACTTTGATTCTTGGTTAACTAGTGCCATTGACAGCATAGCACCCATGTCCTCTAGATGCAACTTTAGATGTTCTCCTTCCGCACCCTAGTATAATGAACAGCTAGCAGCAACTAAAAAACATTGTAAACGACTTTAACATGAATGGAGGAAATATTATAATCTGATCAGCCACTCGATTTAAAGAAGCTCTGAAACAATATCATAAGCTTATTAGAGCTAAACATAAAGAATGCTAAGCCTTGAAAATCGACTCAGCCTGCAAACCTACTAAAGAACTATTTACCTTACTTAAATATCTATTCTCTTTAGAACGGGTATCAATTAATGCTACTCCTTCTACAGAAAATTGTAATATTCCTTTTTCTCTGCAAATGTCACTAATATTTGTCTCCTTCCCTCTGGTAGCACATAAGGAAGACTATCCAGTGATGAACATTCTGGCGATATAATCAATTTGGGCATCCCCTCTCTGGATTAACTAGACACCCTCTTTTTAACCAAGCCTGGCTCCCCCCATTAACTAGCCCCGCCCAAAATCCTATGCTTGGTCCTCACTGCTATTCTCCCCCATTTATCTGAAGAGATTAGTATGTCTATTGAACTATGCTTTGGACCGACGCAATGGAAACCTGCATGGTGCTCCTCATTTGGAAAAACCGTTCCCTGGCTCCCTCTATCCAGGGAAGACGTGGCTTGGCAGTACGGGCTGGACTGTTCCATGAGGCACAGGGTCAGACTGATTTGCATATGGCCATGTCTGAACTGGGGTGGCAGAGTACGCTAAAGAATGGATTGAACCCAAGTCAGTTGACTGGGGGTGAGTGCTTGCAATGTTCAACACTGTCCATCACCCCCTTTGGTTTTGTCTTGAATTAAAGTGTCTGAATTGGACCCACTATTCCCATCTTAACACAGATTCCATTGTAAACCTCATTGCTTTAGTCATGCACTTAGGACCACATTGGGTGGACAGGTGGCACAAGTGTCTTCTATTGGATGGAGAAAATGAGCTCCATTTCCTCAGGGGCTTCCATACCTGTGCTTTTCTTCCACAGGGCAACTGTACAGAAATCAAAGGGCTCTGATAAGCACATGGTTTATTGTTCCTCATAAAGCTTCTGTTCATTATTCCATAACGTGTCCCCAAAAATACCTCTAAGTGGGGAATCTGTCTAGTACTGTTAAGCCCATGAGCTCCCTTAAATGCTTTTTAGAATATCCATAAATATGACCACCTTTGCCTGTGTCCTTGTAGCTTGGAGCAAATACCTCAACCCCTTCAGACAGACTGGGAATGATACCAATTTAGCTATACAAGGGAGAACCAGGGGAAAAAAATCTAAGACTACCCAGAGCCACCTGAAGACACTTGTTTCTTGTTTGATTACTCTCAGGCCTATCCACTTTTTTCAATTAACCACTTTTGTCCTTAGTCCTGAAATTGGCTCTCTATCCTATTCCTTTTTGCCCTTCCTGTTAATCATGGTCCTAAGTCACCAAGCTGTACTCGGCTCTTTACAAGTAACTTCAATATGAGTTGTTTGTTCTGTTTTCTTTCCATAGCCATGTGCTATGAAATTAAATTACCATACAGATTCTTCCCGCCGTGGGGTGCTCCCATGATCCCTCCCCTTTCAGGTAAGTTTATGTAGAATAGGTAGCATAAACACAAGAAGGCTAAGTGGTACTTGCCCTCCTCCCCCAAAACCATTAACAGCTGTGCTTTCTTCACTGGACATATAGAGGGGGTCTTGGATGTAAAAGTTCCTCTGTGATAGTCAAACCAAATATCCGTACAGAGGTGTCCTGCATCTAGGTGTGCTTCTTCTGAGCCCTTGCTGCCCGTTAGGGAAACCCTGACAGATGTTTTCTGGCACCTGGCAACCCTGACTGCATCACAATGCGGAGTCTGGTACTTCAAGCCTCTGCCAACAAGGTAAATCCTAATCTTTCCATATGACCATATTAACACCCTCTGGGGACAGTCAAAACATATTGAATGCCTCTCCAGGAATAAATCTATCATCTCCCCCTGCACTTGTAATTTGTCTTGCAGTTTTTTCGTCCGTCCATACCACTTTCATCAATTCCTCCTCCGGGGACAGTCCTGAGATTCCTATGCCACACCTGTAGTGAAGGGCTCATCAGTTTCATCCAGTGGATCATTACCGCATGTTTGACAAGTACTAATAAAAAAGATATAAACTTTGCACTTATTTTCCCCTTCTTGAGCATAGAGTGCAACCCCAAAATACAGTGTTAAAGAGCAATCTAATCGCAGTCTTGTAGCTTAATGCATATGTGGATCTCCTAGCATTGAAATGTTGAAGTTCTGAAAACCTCTGACCTACATCTGAAGTCTTTAAGATCACATTTCCAGTCGAGAATTGGGTTCCCTATTGGAAAATCTTAAAATCTGACCTAATAAGGAGCAGGGAATCTTCTTTAATTGAACCAGCTCTGATCACTGGTTCACTGCAAGGATTCTGACTCTGCTTCTGGATATTCCACCAGTTGCACATGTTCACCTGGAACTCAAAGCCAGTTCTTCTCCACTCCAGGATAAATTGTTAATTTTACCCCAGACATCACTATAGCTTTATCAAACCAGTACATCCCGAGAGGTGGATGGCTCTTGCCTCACTATGCAGCTGGTTCAGATATGGGATTGAATTCTAGTCCGCTCTCTGGTAACCTCACAATGGCGAAGGAAAATGTTGGAGGTAATTTAAAACCAGATTTTTATTGTGGACCAGTTGAAGGACACAAGACCTCCCAAACATAAATTGTTCTTATCAAAAGGAACCAAACCTGGTGTGATGCATACATTGATCTGTCTCAAATACAGCTGTAGGCAACTCTAGACCATTTGTTAAATAGTTCATCATAACCCCAAAACATTTTCTTGAGGTACGAAAACCGTGAAGGGCAAAATGATGGAGGAAAGGCAAGGTTTGGCAGTGAGGAGCCCGAAAACTTGCCTTATCAGCCCTGAGTCACCACAGTTTAATATTAGGATCCCCCAAATCCTTTTGCCAGTGCCTGAGTCCAGAAAGCTTAACACCGGGAGTGATAAATCAGGACACCCACTTCCTCTGCGCAATTCAGTATGTTTCTCATTCCCTCAAACCGTAAGCAGCCTTGACTCGCATATAGGATTGCTCACTATAACCATTTTCACTTGTCAGACTCAAAAGAAGCTGTGCCCAGAGTTGCAATATGCACAGCTTCAAAAGTTGCTTCCTCTTTTCCTGGGTTGCCACAAAATGCAATCTGTTTCCTGCCAAACTTGGAATTCTTAGGAACGCTGTTCTTGCATGACCTTGCATCACGCCAATCTGGATTACTCTGTAGCACTTTGATGGCCTTGTTCACTTGTGAGGGTTGGCCGATCCAGAAGCTCTGGAAAGGCTGTCCGATTTCTTCAGTAGACCAGGGTGGTGAGATGGGGCAAGTAATGCCTGCAGCAATGAGGTAACATCCGTGTTTGCCCCCAAAGAGGAGTAGTCCAGACTCTTCATTAGCAGCATAATCCCACTCCCCTACCACTTTTCTTTTGTGGTGGGCTGCCCTTCCTGCGTATCAGGTATATTGTTTTAAAAAAGCCCACCTGTGCCCTCATGCTTGACACAGTCCTGCTGAGGAACCACTGAAGAACCAAACCTTTTGATTGTGGATCCACTGAAGAACCACTTATCTGGTCTGCTGCAGATGTTGACTAGAAATAAGGACCCATATTTTCCATACAGTAAAGACTTATCCTAGCTCCTCTCTCCCTTTCCCTCTTCATACATAACGGATTCAGGACTCAACCTTGCAAGAAAGGACATGGTGCCAAATTTCCAGTAAACTATGAAATCATATGACCATTTTACTTTGTACACTTATCTGAGTGATGCATTGGAGTTCGTTACAAACCAAGCTGGGGGGAGGGGGATGCTCCCTAGTCTTGATTAGTGACCTGGGGCCCAGCATGTTTTTTCTAATTAAATTACCTCTCGCATTCAATTTGTTAAAGGCAGACCTACTACAGTAAAGTAAGAGCAAACTAATAAAGGTTTCAATTGACATGGCTTTGACATTTTTGCCTGCATAGACATCTGTAGTTGACCAGCACTAATAATGGTGTTTTTTCTTTTAGAATCAAAATGTCTGACAGGAAGGCTGTAATCAAGAATGCAGACATGTCTGAGGACATGCAGCAAGACGCTGTTGACTGTGCCACACAGGCCATGGAAAAGTATAACATTGAAAAGGACATTGCAGCCTACATCAAAAAGGTACGTTCAGCTGCTAGTTTAACTTCTCCTAAACAGACTTTAACTCCTAGTATCCACATTTCTGGATGGGAATTGATGGACAATGTTTACCCAGCGTCCTCCACCCAACACCCCATTTTTCTAGTGTGACTTCAATTTACAATTGCTGTACGATTTGTTTAATCTGTTTGGTAATTCAGATATCTGAAACAGTAGTAGGATAACTTTCCTCTGATCATCCATCACAGCACGTTTTCTCTTATCTCAATTTATATTTTATTAATCCGGAACTATTGTATTGCAGTTAGCACCTTCAGTATTAAATCAGAATTTTGTTTCTAGATTCATGTACTGTTATCTGCCGTTTAGTTATGTGGCATGGGAAAACGTTGTGTTTCTTTTTTTTGCAATCTAAAAATAAAATGTAATTTAGTTTCCCTGTCAGTTTGCAAGGTTGCCCTAACCGCATCCTTGCTATCGTACATTCCCGTGCTGCGCTGCAATTTTCAAAATCCCATGTTATGTGACAAGGTCAAACGCACAGCGCAGGTAACACCCGTGACGAGTTGACCTTGTCACAAGCATCGAAGGGGTTAATTTATCAGCCTTTACTGTAAAGCGACAAAATACTTTACAGAGTTTTCATTCCTGTAATCAAGGACTTGAGGGTAGTTTGAAATGTTCATTCATATAGGAAGCCTACTTGCTCCTCATTTAAATGTTCATTTAACCGGATTGATTTCACGTAACTATTTAAGTGAGTATCTTGGAAATTGATGTTTTTGACAGCTAGATCATCAAGCAGGAGGGTGTGTGAAATCCTTATTTTTCTATTGGAGCTTTGTACTTCTGTTAAAGAAAAAATCTTGCATTCATTGGCTGAATTAAAGGTACTCTTCACAGATTGGAGTAGTTTTACATGGGTTTCTTATGCTACAATAGGTGCAAGGTTGTACTGGGTTTATCTTAAGATTTGTATGAGTGTTCAGCGCCTCTCCAGATCACAGAATAGCTTGTGTTGCTGGCCATTATGGATTGGCCTAGGCCACAGGGCACCCATTGGATTAGTATGTTGGGGCCAACAGTCAGGATACCAGTTTAACATGAAGTTCGGTCAGTCATGGCAGATATGCACACCTATATATCACACAGAGAACTCCTTCCCAACAGACATCCCTCCAGATCAAACTCCCCAAAACCTTACTCCACTGTTAAAGTCCAGTGCTCCCATCAGCAGACCAGGAAAGTCCATCTGCATTCCAGTGTTGCATTACTACTTTGTGTTCTGCAGTGAAATCTAGGTCATGTAATGAGAGAAACCATCTAAACCAGTTAGGATTCTCATCCTTAATGGCCTTCCATTTGAGTAGCTTGTGATTGACCAAGACTACAAATCAGTAAAGCTGGAAAATCTGCAGAGCTCAAACGAAGTTTTCATTTTCAATGGCAGTCTGGGTCTCTTCCCTGGAGAGCAATCTCTGCAACTGGTAAATCTAAATGGGCACTCTGTCCTTGTCATTTGAACCAGAACTGCTGAAACTCCTTATCTGAAGCATCCTGTACAATGAAGGACTGCCCGCAGTCTGGTGCCTGCATCACAGGAGCATTGCGTAGTACTGCCATCAGGTCTTCTAAGGCTTCACAAGTCAAGATCACTTTGTTAGGCTGCTGCTTCGATAGGGTGGCTAAGGGTGCAACTATAGGCTCCTAGTTGGCAACATTTTTTTAGTATCCAGGGAGTCCTATAAGCTGTTAACGGAGTTTGGGTATGGGAACCTTCCAACGCAACACAAACTGGGTCTTCACATCCAACGTCTGAATCTTCCATTGGCAATTTGATGCTCAAGGTAGACTACAGAGGTCATACACCGCACTGGCAAATTTCACTCCCGTATCCTGGCACCTGTTTTTAGGTGGTCCTCAATTGAAATGCTAAAGACAGCAATGTTGTCAGTCAACACCTCACAGAATCTGTTCATCCCAGAGAGCATAGTTCAGTAGGCACTGTAAAGTGGCAGGAGCGTTCTTGACACTTAAAGCCAGCACCAGAAACTGGTACAAAACCTCCAGCATAGTAGTCTTGGCACTACATGCCAATGTAAATAACTGGTTAATCAAGTACTCCAGAACAAGCATCCAGCAGATTCACCAGTTCAATCTTGTGCGACCAATTTTCCACACAAGCCAAAGTCTGCAGTTACTTGCTTGGGTACCAATGCTACTGGAATGAACCAATAGGCATTAAGTCCAGTGTTTACAAACTCTGCTTTAGTGTATTTTGGGATTCAGTGTGACCAGTGGTGGCTGGTGGAATTTTTAAAGTGGTGGGCCTTAATCGCAATACATTAAAGTGCGAGCTAAGCCAATACTTTTGAAGAGGGCACTGGTTGTGGTGTTCCGCCCCACACATCCTCCGCCCCACACATCCTCCAAAGGATATTTGTAAAAGTTATTTTAGCACTAATTCTGTGATAAATGGACCAAAAATAGTTCTTATACTGGCTTCAGCCTGCAGCCTTCCCAGAGTCATGTGGTGGTACAGGCAGTGCTACAGACTTTGGAACTGGGGAACCAGTTTAAATTCTCATAATTGGCTGTAATTGTGGGCAAATCACTTAAGGCCAGATGCATCAATTTTTCTTGCAACGCAGCAACACACCTTACTGTACTGCGTGAAAGGGAGAGAGCAGGAATGTGCCATATCTGTATGGCGAATTTTTTTCTCTTATGATGCTGGCACACTTTTGGCTGCCTAGCACTTACACAAGAATCATGGTGCAAGGGTGCCTACGCTGGAGGCATGAATGTATGTGTGCCTGAAGGGAAACTTTGATTATGCAGCACAAATAGAAAGAGGAGAAATAGATCTTTCTCTTTGTTGTGCCTTCCTTGGGATTTAGTATATTCGGGTCTAGCTTGCGCTATAAAAAAACTCCACAAAGATGTTTAAAACAAATGGGTATCAATTTAGTGGCTGATTTGTAGATAATAAACTGAAATTCTGGATGAATCTGCTTCCCCACTTAAGTGTGTAATCTGTAGCAAATATTTTATTTCACCAAAACTCAATTTTATTCATGATCACTTATGAAAGCACGATCAAATATCGGAGGACCAGTTTTCCAAAAAGCTATTGTGTTTGATTCATTAGGCTATTATATTCTTTAATAATCTGGGTCACATACAGGGTTTTCATGATTTTTCCGTTCACGAATGGTTCATGTTTAAAAAAAAAAAATCACAATTAACAAGCCTTTTCAGTGGAATAAAGTGACTTATTAGTGTAAAAGATCCATATGTTAAAGATTTTTTTAAAGTTCGAAGAGCTAATTAAGTGTTTGTATTCGCTGCTGCTACTAGAGAAAAAGCGATAAATATTGGGAAAATGGAGCGACTGGCTAAAAACAGAGAGGGAAAGGAAGGAGATGGGGGTAAGTGAACCAGACCATGACGAGACCAGTTAAGACCCCTTACCCCATTTGTCTTGTTGTCCGGTGGATGGTGTAGCAGACAGGCACGGCACACACCCAAGCTGCACCGCTTTCTTTCCACAAGGCCAAGCTTTCAGCACCTAAACTCCTCTCCTGCAGGAATGCTATAAACAGGTGCCGAGGCGCCTAAGTATGCTCTGTATCTGTTTAGAGCCGGCAGCACAAAGCATGAGTTTAGTTTCAAGGCCCTCTTGCAAAGGCTGCAACCCCTCCCTGCCTTATCTTGTCACCCTGTGTCTTGACTTGGGAATGGGAGGGGCAGTGATAGGCGGCTTTAAATAACACTACACGTTCTAGTCCTGAAGGCCACAGAGAAAGGTGGAACATTATCTACATCATTGTGGGGTCGAAACGTCTACTTTTTATGCCATTATCTACCCATGAACAACAGCTTATTGATCACTATATCCTATTCGATGGGATAGATTACTGAATATTTTGTATGTGGCTCAAACATGCTTATGTGATGTCAACTATTTACTTTTTGTGACCACATTGTGTTTTACAAACCATTCACCTAACCTTTAACACTCACCAAACCACTTACCCACCCCACTCTTTTTCACTGGGCACAGTGTTTATTCTTCGAATACGTTTTTTATGTGTGTGTATATATATATGTAGCTAGATATATAGATGTGAATAAACAACATCGCTCAGACTGTAATATTTTACTTGCAGAACAATACTAAAGAATAAGTATCAAACAGGGAGTTAAACATTTGTCTTGGACATAGGCTGGGGTGGCTGAGAAGGGTTTAATTAAGTGTATAATGTGCAATCTGGTAGAAGTCTTCCTGCATACCTGGGAGCAGGACTAGGGCACCATAGCAGGCTGAAACTCTGAGCACGAGCTCCCACGAATGACTACATCCTCATGTATCCAGGTTACCCACTGGCTCTGAGCACAGCCCTGGACTGCGGACTAGACTGACTGCTTGGGCTGGGAATCTCCTGTGGGAAGGCCACATTAATGGATTCCGAAACGGACTGCGTCAGAGTTCAAAGATGGCCGCTGATTGAGTAAACCAAGCGAGAGGCACCCTGGGATGGAAGACTGAGCCCAGTGAATGGAGCAGTGGTGGGGTTGGTAGGTCCTCATGGTGTTGAGGCAGGCGGATATCTCAAACCCTCCTGCACAGCAAGATGTCGGATTGGGTAGCAGTGCTGCGAGGACTCCCAAGACTGGCCAGGGGTTTTCCGCAGAGTATGTCCTCTGGAGGACATCACAGCACTGAGAATCAGAGGCACCCTCCAAATGACCACAAACCTGAAGCCCTACTGACTGGTGGGGGTGATGGATTTGGACTCACTGGCCCCATGTTCTAGGCTAACTCTCTCACAGGGCAGAGACCTGGGGAGTGAGTAGTGTCAATAAAGTGAGTGTTGACGGATGTGGCAACAGAGGCGAGACCCTTACACCTAGGAGGCACGATGGTCCATGACGAGGTATCCAAACAGGCAAAAAAGATGGACAAATATACTATTAAGAGTATGGCAGCAGGTGAGGGAAGAGTACCATCCACTAGCCCAGATCTTAGCTGGAGGAGATGAAAGGGAGCCTACGCTTGGTGAGCTTCTGCTAGCCATTAAAGTGACCAAAATATTGCTGGATCATAAGATTGATATGGTGGTGGACACCACATTCAATGAATGAGTAGTAAGGTGCACTCGCTAGATTATCTTATTTTAAATTGTTTGTTAAAAATAGAAAATTTGTCTGTGGGGTGCTACATTACGTACTTAAGTTGGCTAACATAGTGAATGTTAGAGAATGTGATGCAGACGGAGGTCTGCAAGTAATGAGCACTGTTCCTGGAAAACAGCTATTTTCCACAATATATAAACACAATATATAAACAGTGAATTTTCAGTAGTTATATGCTTTTTATGAAAAAGTTTTCGAAGTTCAATTTTAATTATATGCTTGTGTCCTCAAACATAAACAGTAGTTTTCTACCTTAAATCGTGCACATTGCATATTTTTTATGCATTTTTCTAACATCTTAATGACAAATATATAACTGTTCGGCAAATAAGCCTATTTACAAAAGACATCCATAGCAGAAATAACTTCATATAAATGTCGTGCTGGGTTTCTTGGAGTCTGCTGCCCAATGCACTTCAGGAAAGAAAATTTCCCTTCGTCGGGGGCAATTTCCTGGATCGATCAATGCTGAATGTGTACCCACTGTACGGGCAGTCAGCTGGTGGGAGGGGATGGGTTGTGGGGAATACAAACTACTGCAAACATATAGAGCTTGTGGGGCTGGTTGACTTGTGGCACAATAAGAAAACTGCTGCCAGCCATTACTTTGTCTGGCATGACTGGTTCAGTGTCCAGACTGGATTATATCCTGAACCCATGCTCAGAGATACTCTGGCACATGTTTTGTGCCACTTAGAATTCTGATCACTCAAGTGGAGTTGAATGCCTTTTTAAGGGAAGGACCAGGCAGGTGTGACCACCCCATTTGCCCTCCCCGTTTGCATTCACGCTGGAGCATCACGCTAATTGGGTGAGCGGACACTCCTTACAGGATACAGTTAACCCCTGATTGAAAGAGATGATCTCCCTGTACTCGGGTGATGTTGTTGTTCCTAATGAAACCAGTGTAGTCTACTGACTGAGTTCTGGAAGTTCTCTTGTCTCTGGAATACGCATTAACAGGTAGACGGCTGGTTTTTCCGATAACCTTTATGGAGCCTCGATGGGCTGGGAGTGTTCCACATGCTGGACGCAGGAGGGGTTTCTATACCTGGGTATATACGTGACACTAGACTAGCTGACTTTTTAAAGACTTTGGTATAGATGCATCAACAATTCTAATCACTAATCGGGAATAGCAAAAGGCTATGCATGTAGAAATCTCAAAAATACTAGTGATTTCGCAATTAAGGAATACCTCCCCATTCATTCCTATGGGCCTAGAGGGCCATAGGAATGAATGGGAAGACTTTCTCAATTTGCGATTCTCAATTAGAGCATCCCAAATGCAAAAATACTAGACGCAAAGGGGCATATCCTGAGTCTGCCAGTTTGCGACCGGTTTTTCCTTTGCATCTATACCTTAATCTAGGAAGGGTCCTCAAAGAATCTAGGCAAGATGTGGGTCACTGGCGTAGACTAGCCACCAGTCTCCGCTAGATAGTGGCACTTTATAGAATGATAATGTTACCAAAACACTTATGCATGCTGCAAACGTGCTGTTTCAGATCACCCACAAATTCTCCCAGACTGAACACACTTGCAAGACTATTTGTATTGCACAGAGGTTTACTGAATAGCCCTCCCAACCTAAAGTTGTACAACTGGGCCTTGTTGCGGTTAGTAGTGAGCGACTGGCTGTTGGAGGAGCAGTAGGAGCTGGCACTGAAACAGACGTACCTGGTATGGGCGCACAGGGTTAACCCTAGACTATATGGCAAAACCAGACTGCACTGAGTCTGTTAGCGACTGAGTGGTAAGGATTTTTGTCACATTAAGACCATGATCTCTCATGAGCTGTCCAATCGAGCTTTCGTTTAGTTTGAAGGGAGGTATGTGTATGGCGAAATGGCATTAAGACCATAGTTAATGAGCAGAAAGCCGAGCAAAAAATATTAGGTGCTGGTTCTACTTTAAATGTTTGCTTGCAGTAAACATTACAAGTTTTAAGTCCAGTACAACAATATAAAGCGGCCGCTATGGGATCCATACTGGCATTTGTGGAAAATTGCATTGTTTAATGATGTTGTAGTCAATTGGTCTGTTTGCAGCTCCCACGAATAAAATGGTAAAATGCAGCTAATTGCTGGTTTGTAGTTTGCTAACAATTCATCGACCGGAACCCCTACCTCTCCCTCCCCGCCACCTTTCCTGCCCCCAATTCTGCTGGGGTTGGCCAGTTTTGTATTCTCAAAGGCAGTAGAATAACAATTCTTTGGCATTGGCCCCCCGAACTCTAATCAAAACATAATTGCGTTTTAGATCAATCTACCTTAAATCACATAAATTGAGTAGGCTCTTGTCTTCTAATTTGCCTTATTGCTTTGCTCTTAGAGTGGAGATAACCCAAAGACTTATTTCTATTTCAACTTTCTGCAACATGTCATTAAATGTAAGTGATGCACTTACTAATGACTCCCTTAAGTAGTCGGTATGTGCTATGATGTGAAAAGTTTAGGGCTGTTTCTATTTGCACCATTTGATTAATGCTAAATTTGTTTTGTCTCGCTTAGGAATTTGACAAGAAATACAACCCGACCTGGCACTGCATAGTTGGGAGAAATTTTGGGAGCTACGTAACACACGAGACCAAGCACTTCATCTATTTCTATTTGGGTCAAGTTGCAATTCTTCTCTTCAAGTCTGGATAGGCAACAAGGACTGAGTGAAACCTGGACTGAGATGCACTGATGGCTGAAGCCAGACACCCCTGTAAAATGGCTGTGCAGCTGCATGGACTGTAAACTATTTAATGTGTATGTAAAGTCAACTGACCGTCATGTTGCCTGAGAAGAAGGCAGCTTTGTTTTCTTTTCCCTTGGTTGTTGCTTTTTTGGTTTGTATTGCACTAGGAAACAATGTAAATGCTCAACAATTGCCTTTTCAATGGTAGAAATAAAATGTTTCACTCCATTTACTTTTGTTAACATTCTCTATTTGGACATACCAAAGCAAGTAGCTAAACAAATGTTGGTGTGCCTTTATTTTTGTTTTGGTAGCTTTTATTTTTGTTACACCAAGTTGCTTTAATTCCCATTTGCTTGACATATTGAACTACCCAAAGTTTTTTTCTTCCAGATGTGTAAGTTTCAAATGGAGTTAGTTTTGTCTGGCTTAAAGGGAGATGCGTTTTTTCAGACTCACTGTGGAACCTACTGATCTTCCCTCAATGTCTTTGTTTTTTGCTTTTTGTTCAAAGTAGGAATTACATATTTCATGAACATGCTTGATTTCACAAAAGCTGTGTGCACTGGTGGTTACGTTGAGGGATTTAATAATTGGGTTTCTTAAACTTCGTAGAATCCCTGGACAATGTAACCGGCGATTGGCTGGCTTGTTAATCGACCTGGGTAAATTGTGGAATTGGCACTTATTGCTGGTCCGTCCATATTGTACAACCAGTCCCCATGCCCCAAAAAACTGACTGTGTTAATCATTGTCTTAATAGAATCCTCTGTTTTCTTACACCGCGCCAATTTAAAATTTTGCTGGCATGGACTCAAACATTTGTTGGAACTTGACACAACTAGAAACATTGTCTGTATGTTTATAGAATAGATCTTAAAGAGCAGTGTTAACTGATATTGTACTTTGTGAACCAGTTCATCAGTGGGCTGTTGTGTGGGACACTTGGTCTACTTATAACTAAATCTGGAAAATCGCAAGTGATCTTTACAGATTGTATTTCCTATCATTCCTTGTAGCTTGCAAGGTGCCTTCCACTCACACTCAATGTAAATGTTACTTGGAACTGCCAATAGTTCGGTCTTCTGTACTGTTATATCTGTTTCACTGTAAATAACCATTTGTAATATCATGGTTTGTTTGGCGCTGCTTTCTCATGAAAGTTGCTTTATTGATGTACAGTAATAAGATCAAACTGCCATTGCTACAAGCTCCATTGTTTCTTTAGTATCGGCCTCAAAGGTACAAATGTGAAATGCGTACCGGGTAACTTGAGAACCTGGACTTGGAGGACCTTTGCTGAAGTTATTTCACTGTTACAAACTGTCTTAATGTGGCTTGTTTCATAAATAGGCAAGAGGAAAATCCTTAAGACCTATTGATCGACTTATGGAGAATAGTCTATTCAATAGTCATTCAAAGGTTTATGTGAAATGTGTATCAATGTATTTAACTGTCAAATCTTAATATATTTATGTACAGCTCATGGCAGGTGCATGCCTAATTTTTTTAATGAATTTGGTTTGTAACTGCTGTCTCACTTACATATTACTATTTTGAATCAAGAAGGAAGAGAATGCACTGTGGGTTTTCCCATGTTGTGCCTGTGGGGGAAACCATTCTCGTGCCTGCTGCCCAGTGGAGTCTACATTGCAGACCTGATGCGACATAATTTGCTCTTGGGTGTTTGTCCCAAATGTTCATTTTTGTGTTTGAATCATGTTTAAAAACTGCATTTTGGCATTTTTCTTTTGTGACTAGGCTGAATAAAAGTTGGTTTCCTTCATTTGTTACTCATTTTTTTGTTTTGTTGGGGAGGGTGTTTATGGCCATAGTTTTGGCCCCAAATCCTTTGAGTAGCTTCAGTGGCTTGTTTTAGGTGGCAGTGTAGAACTGGCCTTACCAGGCAAAGAAGCATTCTACTTTGCGCTTGCTGACTGGTTGAAGAAACCTTGTTTAGCCAGAATTGAGATGGTTCTAAGTGTGCAGCCCTGAATTTCATAGACCTGACTTAATTGCATGACCATTCATTACCGTTTCCGCTATTTTGATATAGTATTTTGACTTAATTTCTTTACTGACATTTCTTCAAAAACAACTTGCAAATCCGTTTTTGTTTGGAATGTCTGTTTTTAGTCAAATACACAGGGGAGGAATGTCAGATGTTGGCCTACAAAGCTAATCCTTTGTAAGGGCTCTCCATTCTCAGCCTGTGGAATTGGACCTCCTACAAACAGGTTCACAAATTGCTTTTGTAGCGTTGTGCCACATGCATAACTATGACTTGGTCTGTGGGTCTAAGGTTTACTGGGAATAGAGCAACCGCAACTAGACTGCACTGAAAGACCATACTAGGCCAATACAGTGGTATTGCAATACGGCCCCCAATTTCACCATGTAGGTTTTCTCCCAGGCCAGCTCCTTTTTTTACTCTTCAGTGTGAAAGACATGCTGCTTTTCTTCTGATTTTCTTGGCGTCTAGTCAGTTTCCCTAATTTCTTCATTAGCTCTGTTTGCTTTTGTACATTCACTCTAGTCCTGATGGATACATTTGACCTCCATGTCTCCCCTTTAAAATATTCCCAGGCACCAAACGGAATCTGGACGATTTAACAAAGCTCCCATGCACAAGAAGAGCTTAGTTTTGCAAGCTTCCACTGGTTGGATGAGCCCTAACGCCCTACTAATCCCAGAACGGGAGTCCAAGAGTGGAAATCTTACAAAGGGCATTTTTTTCTCTACTGGTTTGACAATCTGGTCGGTTAATGTTAGTTGCCTGCTTGGTTGATATTCCTACGAACACTCGTATTTGGTTCCTCCTGTCCTTCCAGGTATACTGAAAGACTTTTATCCTACATTGACCTAGGCCATTCAAGATGGGAGTAATGCTGACAGATTTTTTTAATCCACTGTGGGCTGGACTCCAACTCTATCAAGTGGCTAAAGTAATTGGCACTAGCCTTGCTATGCCTGGCTGTGATTATTTAGAGTAATGTCTAATCGTCCCTTATGGACCTGTCTTTTGACTGGACACCTTCTGGAGAGCCAGCATACTCTGCTCTTGCGTGCTTCATAGAAAGCAGAAGCAAAGCATGCTCCTTGAACCAGTCTGCTCTGCCACACCAACCGCATCAAGCTTTATTGTCCTTTAGTGGCTTTAGCAGAGATACCCATCCAGACAATTGCTTCAACCCCTGCAAGGTACGCACCTTTCACCACTGAGGCCATGGAACCCACTGGCCCTGTGGTCACCGTGCCAATCGGCCCACTGTTGCACCACCTGCAGCCCCACTGTCCAAGTCTCTGTAGCATGCCCTAAGTGGAGCACATCCACCCAAATGGTGGCAGGATTCAATAGTCCTTAGGGGGTTGGCAGGCTAACATTGTACAGAAGTATATGCCTGCCCTTTCCTGATTGGTCTGCCACAACTTCCACACAATGATTGGCTGAGGACCATCGTCATTTTACGGTAGTGCAAGCCCTTTTCACCAAAGGGGCTATTGAGAGGGTAGTGGCTGTTACTCCTCATACGAAAGAGGTTTGGAGGCCTTAGTCTTCTAAACCTCTGCTCTCTGAACATTGTCCAATGAAATGACTAAGATGCTAACCCTGGCTCACCTTTTGTGCCCCTGACCCTGGGGACTGGTTGGTGTTTGACCTATAGGACTCTTATTTCTGTCACCTTCCGCAGGCCCACAAGCACTATCTGTGGTGAGATCGGAACATTTTCAATTTGCTGTGTTCCCCCTTTGATCTCACCAATACATCTTGGGTGTTCTCAAAAGTGGTGGTGGTAGCAGCACATTTTCAGGTCAGTTGAAGGGCAGCTTACCCCAGGGAGTAAACTACCCCAGACTACGGTGCACCTCCTGTCCTCTTAAGGGTTGGCTATCAATTTGCTGAAGTTGCACCTGATGTGTCAGACTTCGATCGGAGCCATTGGGGACACAGTTCATTTTCTTGTCCTTTCCCCGGAAAGGAGAATCCAGGACACTGGCTATGGCTCCTGGATTTCAGTGCAGTTGAATCCATTTGGTATTTCAATAAACCGAGCAGAATGTAGTCCTCGGCCCAGTGCTAAGAGGCACCACACCTCTGCATATGGCTTGATTTGTCAAGGGTTTTCCTGATGGTGAACCACCTTGTAGGAACTTTAATGCCAGGGCAGATTAATCCAGCTGTCCATGCCTAGCAGATCACTAGTGGAGACTTGTGGCTCAATGGTTAGAGCAGGCAGACCTCGATGCAGAGCTCTGGCCAGGGACCAGAGAGATTCCTGCCCCGGCGGGTCTCTGGCTCATTAATTCCCCTGACGGATATTCTTGCTTCGCGCCTATTCTGATCATGGGTCCCACGCAACTCTGGGCAATAGCTTGCTTAGTATCCACAACGGCCCCCACAACGCGAGGAATGCCTGGTCTGCACCATGGGGGTGCCCAGAAGTAGACACTTCACAGGGAAAGCCAGGAAGGGTTCCCTTGCGGTATTCGTATAAGCGCCGGGAAACCCACTGCGGGTAGCTGTGCTCTATAAAAGTACAAAAACATTTACATATATACATATCTATGTGTGTCAGTTGCATCCAGAAGTGACACATGGTCTCTTCTGGAAATTGGGAGAACCTTGGCTTGATGTATTCGCCACAGCTAAGACTGCAATGTCAATGGTTCTGTGTTGGAGTTTCCAATTCATCTCTTGCTCAGGGAAGTCCTCTGCATAGAGAGGAACTTGGAACTACTGTGCATCTTTCGGCTGATGACTCTTCTGCACCGAGTTATGACAATCGGGACTGACCGAATATCCATAGCTCCTGATCTTAAACATCTGTCCTCCAATGAGGGTGCCCCCAGAGGACCTGCTGTCGAAGCAAAGATGCCTTCGAAATATCTCCGTTCATGCTTGGCGATTGAATGGCGAAGGCTGAAAACCTTTGCTCTTTCTCTGGAGGTGGTTGTGGATTGGTGTGGTACATGCTAGATTTCCCTCCTACCCCCTTCTAGGCTGTTATCTGACTGTTTGAATTGTCCCTTGCTCAACCAGACTTGGCTCTGCACACAAGTAAAGGGTACCTTTCGGATCATTTGCCTTTTTAACGGTTGCTGGGCTTGCCTTCGTTATTTAAACAAGATCAATTTTTTGAAAGGCCTGCAACGTTTGTTTCATTACTCGCCTTTGTAATGCTGCATTGGGTCCTTAACTTGGTCTGCTTTGTGGCTTTTTGCTCTCAAGGCGGTGTTCCTGGCTGCAATCTCATTGACGCTGTGAACTTCAGACTCTGTATTAATCCACTATACACCATCACCTTCCCAGACAAATTGGTTCTGTAGACATAAGCATCCTTCTAGCCAAAAGTCGGGACACTGTTCCACGTTGGTCAGACCATCACCCTGGCGGTGTTCTGTGCTCTGCTTTACTCCTCCTCTGAGAGACTCCGATCGCTTGTAACCTAAGAGCACTGAGCTATTTGTCAGCGTTTTGTGGTGTTCACTCTAGTACAACAAGCATTTGCACTGCATTAGGTCTCGCAATTGCGGGATTTTAACCTATTGGCATTGTAAATGACAATGCCTATTAAAGGCCATTTTATGTACAATTCCAATAGGTCAAAGTTTCTAAAAGGCGAGACCTATTGCATTGCAAATTGCAGGATGGTCGGGGCGAGCAATATGGATGGCCAGAGTGTTGTAAAAGTAATATGGTGGTGGGGGGTCAGCATTCAGCTGGATGGAAAGCAATATACAGGGCAGTGGGGGTGGAGATGGTATGGACAACGGAAAAAGGGTGTGGGTCGGAAGAAGTAACACGGATGACCGGGTGGAGGCCAGTAGCAAAGAGCTAGAGAGCAATGTAAAGGTAGAGGGGGAGAAGCACGTTTTCCTCAGTGGGTTAATTAAAAGCCCAGTATCATTAGAAATAAGTAACCCTACTGCCAAGACCTACAAGTTGAACAGACAGCTCTTGAAGCTCAACAAAGACATTCCATGAACTGGATACGAATGAAAAACTCACAAAATAAATGTTGCTGACAATGTAAAAACTCACTTATTCGTGACCAATCATATTGCCACCTGTGTAAACCAACTCACCTGTGACAACCTACTAAGGCTCAACAAGTAAAGCACACTGCAGCCAGGACTCAACCAATCAACTAAGAGGCTGGTGACCCTGCATCATCTGAGTTACTGTTAATCGGTAACTAGTTACAGCCCAGAATACATTTTAGTAAATACCGGAGCTCTCCAGGATTGCGAGGCGAATGCATGAGAACTTGGTCAAGCATTTGTATATTTTATTATAAAATCAGAGCTACAAGTACCAGAATGCAAAGAGAAACTCGGATCGGATTACCTACTCTGACAATGTGCTGGAAAAGCGTGAGCGCTGTGCAATAAACTTTCACACTGTGGGGCGCAAATGGTACATGCAAACTGGATTCTGTAATATTTTATCCTATGAAACTAAAGAAGCACTCAGTTGTCCAGAAATCTATGGGAAAAGTAGTCAAAGAACATGCAATTCCCCTTGTCAGCAAATATCGATATACGTGCAAAATACTGTTAATAGCATCTTCCTTGAATGACTTGTAGTATTATTGGATTACAGTGGCAACTCGTTTGATGTATTTCTTCATCCATACTAAAGAATACATTGCCCAGAATATATTAAAGAGTACATTTAACAAACTAAAGTTTAGACCGTTTTGCTGTTAAAACAACCGCCACTAACTTTGGGCTTTAGTAGCATGCTATTCGGTGCAAAATGCTTCAACGCCTCGTCTGGGGTAGTAAGAGCTGTATACATGCTATTATAAATCTCTTTACTAGCTCAGACGTGAAGAATTATTGGAACTATCGGACAAGTGATAAGCGAAGGGAAGCTGTTTAACAAGCAAAAGCGTAGCCAGGAAAGGAGAAATATTTTAGCACTTTCAGTGAGTTTTGCTGGCTTAAGTTCAAATTGTTGCATTTTTAAAATAGTACTGCTGAGACATGTCACGTGACCTGCCCAGGTGCTTACGATATAAAGTTGAAAATGATGCATTAACAGGATACTCCAGGGAAAAAAAGCGCTTTACTTAAAAAAAATATATATAATACGTGGTATATATTCTCGTGGCCTTAAGTTTGGAGGCTGGGGCTTCCCCTCAAACTGCAAACGCTGGAATGCGCGCTTACCTCTTCGGAGTCTCAGCAGCAAGTAAGGAAGGAGGGCCCCTCCAGCAGAGGCAGGGAGAACTGGCTAGCAGAAGTGGAATCACATTCACATCTGTCTCATTCGCTGTCCTGCTGAGGGATGCTGATCTTCCCTCGATGGAGCATTAACTCTCAAATGAGTCGGACATCAAGGAAAATGTCAACTACTTTCAACATGTTCCCTCACAAACGAGCAGTGGCCGCGAGACGCGATCTGTGGTGGGGAGGGGGAGAAGCGAGAGTTGTGTGATACCGGAGTGGTGGTGGTGGAGGGTGCCGGAAGGTTAGAAAAACACAGTGATGGACTTCCGTGACCGGAGAAGACAAAAAATTGAAAGTTAAACACAAGCCCGGGAGTTGTGTGTGCGCGCGCTAAAAGAAAACCAAGTAAGTAGGTGATAACTTTTTAAACAGGTGGTGCCCTCGCGCCACATCAAGACATCTGTTTTCTATTATTGCTCACTCCTCTGTGCACGATAATTGCAAACAGATGTCGGGCCTTCGGGTAACTGGCACCAATAGGCCATGGGCGGAGCAATGCCACCGCCTTTGGCCAATTGTGTGCTGTCTTTGTTAAAAAGACTCATGCAAAGGCCAATAGCGTGGGCCAAAACAAAAAGCACACGCGTGTGCGATTCTTAGGTTCTCCAGTACTGGGGTGTCATAGATTCACATGCCTGAATCATTCCCTGTCGTCTGAGTGGGAGTCCCACGGTACATTAAAAAGAAATAATTATGCCCATAATAACCAAAAAACCTTGGTAACATAAAACCAGGAAGTAATGTAGCCCTAAGCTAGAAGGAAAAAACTTCCACACCTATGACTATCATAGTCATTATATACAGTCCAAACGGCAGCCAATCAAGTGACATCACCCACCAGAATGTTCTCAGAGGCTCAGGCACTCAGATTTTCTACTGCACGTTGTGTGAAGGGAGTCTCTCTGAGCTCTGCTCAGTACTTCACTATTCTTCTGGAATTCCTTCTCTTCAGAATGTTCTCTTCAAAGAAATCTCTCTTTAGACCTTGTGAATCTTGTGGGAAACTCCGACTGTTTTCTAAAGATCCCCACAAGAAGTGCATTTATTGCCTTTAACTAGATCATGAGGTGAGAGATTGTAAAATTTGCAGGACCTTCCCTCAGAGATAGGGAAGGGCGCCTACTTCTGTGGCTATAGAAGATTAAAGACCAAGATAACACCTTATCTGAGGTGGGGAGTGTTGCCTCTGGTTCATCTAAGTTCTTTAGGAAGAGGACGGCTGAGGAAGATTTGTCTTCTCCTGGGGCTAAGGTGTAGAGAAAAGCTAAACCCTCTAAGGGTTCTGACTTTCCTTCTTCCTCAAAAAAGGCTCCTCCACCTTCAAAGACTAAAACTCTGCCTGCTTCGTCCCCGAGAGACTGGAAAGTCTCTGGCTTCAAAAAGACGTCCTGAGAAAGATATACATCAGAGAAAAACTTAGTTGACTAAGTCGTCATTGACGATCCTAGTCAACTCTACTTCTACGTTGACTGTTACCTTCTCGTCGCAGAGACCAAGATGATCATGTCAGCAGCTTCATCTCCGTCAACGCTAGTCTCTGTTACGCCCATCTCGTCGATGAAGGAGATTTTATCCATCGCTGGTGCTCTGTCGACGACAAAAGCTAAGAAGATCTCGTTGCCTTTTGCATCGTCTACTATCGCTTTGTCGAGTAAGACTGCCTCGTCGGTGGTTGCCTCGTCGTCGAAGACTGCCTCGTCGACAAAGACTGACTCTTCGGCGACGAAGACAGCTGCCTCGTAGACGGTTACTTTCTTGACACTAGACCCATCGACGGCCCACTCCTCGACGCCTCTTTTGTCATCCTGCACGGAGTTGTAAGTTTGGTCTGCATTAACGGCCACTGCATCCTATGCACCGCCTACGACAGCGGCTCCTTTGCTACAAAGATGTGGCTCTTCGTTAGAAACCCTCTCTTCATTACATATCTCCCCTCATAAGGTACCTCTCAAGTTGCCTGAGCAATTGCTGGACTCTGGGGAGGATGAAGACGAGTCCGAAGAGGACGACTGATTCCGCACTACCAAAAGCCCTTCGGAATTGCTTATTAAGTATCAGGAGGAGGACCAGGATGAAGACCCTATCCCTGAGTCTGTAGCTCCAGCAGCTCCTGACCCGGTTCCCACAGCACAGATGCCTGTAGCCTTGCTGAATAATCTGCAATACATGTTGGACGACTATTATCGCCGTTTTCCTCCTTCTGAATCGGCAGTCTATTCCATCAACGCCCATGCCTCAAGCTTCTACTTCTTCTTTAAGGTCTCCTAGACCACCTTCTCCAGTACCATCTCATCATTCCCATGATGTTAACACCACTGACGATGACTGGGAAGAAGTGGATGATAGGTCTATTCTTACAGAGTGGGACGGTTATCAAATTCAAACTCAGTCGCCTTCAACTCCAGCTCATGGAGTGGGCGACGCAAAGGTATCTCATACCAATGGAAACATAGAAGGATGAGTGCTTTCTCTATGATTTTAAAGACCAGCCACGAAAACGGATACGGACCATTCCCACTAAAGATTTCATCTAGAAGGAAGGTTTGAAGGTCATGACAGCGCCGCTTCTCTTCCTGCGGTCTTGCCTTGATTAGAGAAAAATATAAGGCACCAAACAACTCACCTGCATTCCTTATAGGCCATTCAAAAATGGACTCTGTCATCGCCCAAGCTGCGCAGAGACGTGCCAGGAATCCCTCCTCGCCGATCACAGCTCCGGTTGACAGCTGGATTCTATTGGGAAGGTTTCCACCATGGCAGCGACGACCGTCCGTGCTGCTAATTCCCTAGCCATATTAGGGAGCTATGACAGGCAGATGTGGTCGAACATCACCCCCATACATTAACATGCTGCCGGAACCATCCAAGTCTGAGCCTTTGAAGATTTTACAAGGAGGGCTTACTTCTGCAGAGATAATAGATGCAGGCGTGGATGTTGGATCCACAGGATTTAGACAGATTGCGGGTGCGCCAGTACTAAGGAGCCAAGGTTGGCTGAAGTCAACATCTTTTCGCTGATCGGTTCAAGCGAAAATAATTGACATGCTGTTTGATGGGGGATCACTATTTGGCCAGCATGTTGATGAGGCCCTTCAGTCCATTAAAAACGACACTGAGACAGCAAGGCCTCTTGATAGCCTTCAGTTTCGTAAACAACCCTTTCTGATGGATACATCTGCCCGTGGATTCCTCACCTTGTGAATATCCCCTGCGTTCGCAAATTCTTTTGTAGCTCCACCCCAACGTGGACGATGTCACAGAATCACGGCATTGCGCGCGGCTCCGCTGATGTCACGGACACCATAATAGACCCATGTCAGCGTGATTACATCGGTTCCCTTTTTTCTGCGTCATCGACGCTAACGGTTTTCTAGGGATCCTCAGTAGCTACGTTGTAACTCTGTTACTGTTGATTATTTCTAGTGCTTTCTTGTTTCTTTCCTGTTGAGATGGCTTCAAAGAAGACTGGGTTCAAGCTGTGCGGAGAGTGCAGGAAGATGATGTACATAACGGATCCGCACGAAGACTGCGTATGGTGCCTTTCTTCTGACCATGATGTCCAAGGGTGTCCTTGTTGCAAGAAAATTAACCCCAAGGTGCTGAGAGAAAGAGAAGTCTTGTTGCGAAGATGAAAGGCAAGAATGATAGGAAGAGTTCGAAGTTGCGCTCGAGGTCGCGTTCGAGGTCCCACTCGAGGTCGCCTTCGAGGTAGTCTTCGGGGCATGCTTCTCGATCCAAGAAGAAGCACAAGAAGAGGAAGCATGGGTCTGGACGCCATTCTGAGAAGGATTCGGACACAAAGTCGAAGTCTCCAGGTAGAAGACATCTGTAGGATTATGTGTCTCCGTCACCTGTTCCGGATCCGGAAGGTGAGACTTCGCCTGTAGAGTCTCCGTAGCATTCTCCCGCTCTGGCATCGAATCTGTATCCGGTGCAGCCCCATTCTCCACCTCGAGAAGAGGAAGAGGCTCCATTGTCAGAAAGGTCTGCGACTCCGGAGCATCAGCCAGAGGATTTGGCTGACAACAGCCTAAGGGTCAATACCCTCCTTTTCCAAGCCCAGGACAAGACCCTACGCATTTTTTAAATGCTATGTATGGTGTCTTCTCGAGAGCCACGTACCCCTCTGGAGCACCGACAGGTCCCATGGGTCCAATGGCCTTTTACCTGGGCGTCCCTCAGGTATATGCACCGGCGCCTTTTATGCCGACGCCGGCTCCGGCTTGGCATTTTCCAGGGCCGAGGTTGTCGATGCCGATTCCATCTTCACCGGCTCCGGTCCGACCTTGTGCACTCCATACTGATCCACCGGCTCTGAGTTCTACGTCGGCTCCGTCGACCCCGAATATGAGGTCTAGGCGGGAGGCCCAAAGGCTTTTGGAGGAGAGTAGATATAGAGCGCAGGAGATTGAAGAAGGTGATCTGCAAGACTCCGATGACTTCTTTGAAGAACTGAAGGAGGCTGGTGGTCTGGAATTATCTCCAGAGTGGGAACTTTCCTCAACTCCTGACGTCCCTTCGAAGGATGTTGCGCCATATCACATGGTGATCAGAAAGGCAGCTGAACTTTTGGATCTCAATCTGCCCACTGCGGAGTTTAAGTCGAACATTTTGACTGAGGTACTCCAATCTCCCTCTTCACTGGTGGAACCTATGCTGCCTTTTAATGAGGCAATTACAGAGCCTGTCTTGGGAGTGTGGAAAAAGCCCTTCTCATCACCTGCTGTATCAAGGGCTGTTGCTAAGAGATATAGGGTGGCTCCTGGAGATCCTGACTTTCTCTCAACCCCTCCGTCTCCAGAGAGTTTAGTTATATAGGCAGCCTGTTCCAAGACATCAACTGGAGCTTTTCCGCAGGTACCTGCTGATAAGGAGTCTAAAAAGCTGGACCAATCAGCTAACAAGGTATTCTCTTCAGCTAGCAGGGCTCTCAAGTCCACAAATGCCACGTGCCTTCTAGGACGCTATATACACGCTTTGATGGACTCTGGAAAACAGTTGGCACCAAAGATACCGGAAGAGGATAGGCAGAACTTTAATGAGGTTCTTGCGGACACTCAGGCTGCTGCTCGCCAGGTGATCCAGAGCGGTTTGGATACAGCTGACTCTGTGGCAAGGGTCATGGGATCATCTGTTGCCACCAGGAGAGCTGCTTGGTTGAAGTCTTCTGAATTTTCCCCTGATGTACAGGCTACTTTAATAGACCTTCCATTTGATGGTTCCGGTCTGTTTGGAAAAAAGGAGGATGCTGCCTTGGAAAGGTTCAAGGACAGTTGGGAGACGGCTAGGTCTTTGGGCCTTCAGACCAGAGGTACATCAGGTAAGAGATACAGAGGGTTTGGGAGATCTTCCTTTCGCTCTTACAAGCAACCACAGCAGCAGCAGCAGAATCCTCTGTACAAGTCGTACAGGGGTCGTAACAGAGGCCACCCAAGAGGTCGTCAAGCTTCCTCCCCCTCCTCCTCCTCTTCCCACCCCCTCCAACCACAGCAAAGCAGCCCTAGATCCGCCATTCCGGATCATGCTGGTCCTGTAGGGGGTCGGCTTTCTCATTTTCTACGGGATTGGGAATCGGTCACATCGGACCTTTGGGTTCTCAATCTCGTGGAGGATAGGTATGCTCTTCCCTTTCGGGCATATTACCCTCCTTGCCAAGTGTTTTGCACAGAGGACCACCTTCTCCTCCTACAGGAGGAAGTCCTGGCGTTACTAAGGAAAGGTGCGATAGAGGTGGTTCCGGAGCAGGAAAGGGGTCAGGGATGCTACTCCCGGTATTTCCTGATACCCAAGAAGGATGGCAGACTTCGTCCAAACCTGGACCTCAGGGTCTTGAATCTCTTTCTGAAACAGGAGAAGTTCAAGATGCTCACCCTTGCGCAGGTTCTTCAAGCACTGCTGGAAGAAGACTGGATGGTGTTGATCGACTTGCAGGATGCGTATTTTCATATTTCCATCCTGAAGTCACGCAGGAAGTATCTCAGTTTCACGGTGGGATCGCAACATTACCAGTTTGCGGTCCTTTCGTTTGGACTTACTACTGCACCTCGAGACTTCACCAAAGTGATGGCTGTGGTGGCAGCACATCTCAGAACGTCAGGGATACCAGTATTACCTTATCTGGACGATTGGCTGATCAAAGCAGAATCTCCGGAGACGGTGCTCCATCATCTGCAAGTCACAACTCAGTTGTTGAACAGATTGGGCTTTTCGATGAATGTGCCTAAATCTCACCTGGTGCCCTCCCAGCGCAACCTGTTCATAGATGCGGGTCTGTATACCACTGTGTGTCGGGCATTCCCTCCTCCACAAAGGATTCTCGACACACAGAAAATTATTCCTTTATTTTACAATGGAGCGGTCGTTCCAGTTCTGAAGGTCCTTCGTCTGCTCGGTCTGATGGCTTCCTGCACTCTTTTGGTCAACCATGCACGCTGGCACATGAGGGCACTTCAGTGGTGCCTCCGCAGGCAGTGGTATCAACACAACGGAGATCTCAGGGAGTCAGTGAGGATCTCCAGAGAAGCTGCTGCTGATCTATCTTGGTGGAGTGTGGAAGGCAATCTGTCTCAAGGAAAGCCCTTTCATCTGCCTCCGTTGGTGGCCACAGTGATAACGGATGCATCCACCCTAGGGTGGGGTGCTCATCTGGGGGATCTGGAGATCAAGGGTCTTTGGTCTCCAGAGGAAAGGTTGCTTCACATAAACCTTCTAAAGTTACGGGTGATACATTTGGCCCTCAAGGCCTTTCTCCCTTCCCTTCTCGGTCAGTCGATGCCAGTCCTGACGGACAACTCTACCGCGATGTGGTATGTCAACAAGCAGGGAGGAGTGTGATCGCATTGCCTTTGCAGAGAGGCTCTGCATCTCTGGTCCTGGGTTCAGGACCATCAGATTTGTCTGATGGCAAATCATCTGCCCGGAGTTCTGAACATACGTGCAGAAAGTCTGTCGGCAGTTCTCGGCGACAGAAAACAAAGGCTTCCCTTTTCTTGGTTGTAAATGATAGGTCAGACTACAATTAAGCAGTCCTACTATCCAAGCGTAAAGATAAGCTACAGCTGGGAGTATGATCAGGTATAGGGTACACCACACAGTAACAAATTTGCTCTAATCAGTCTAAGTAAGATTCTTATCTCCCGCCCAATTTTAGACACAATATATAGATACATAGGTAGTCAAGCAAGAAGTAATGATCAGATAATAGAGGTTCTGTTACTTAAAATTGAGAAATTTATTGTCACAAGAGATAATATTTGACATTCATTAACATTTTATAAAAACAAATTATCACATATATTTTATTAAAAAAACATCATGAAAGAAATTATTTAAAAGAAAAAAGCACAATAACTGTCGACGCGGCGTTTCGGTGAACAAGTTGAACACCTTCTTCAGGACAATGCTTTCTATGGTTAAAAACAATCTATATTAAAAAAACAAACAAAACATTTTTTGTGTTACTAAGCATTCTCATTAAAAATGAACCTCTGTATTGTTATACATTTTAATTTTAATCACTCTGATCAAATGACTACGTCCTTTATCTAAAACATCAAATGAGAATACACCATCTAAACATCTTCCTTGCTGCAGTCATAGGGTGCTGTTATACATCGTTTTTACAATAAACAGGATCTTTTAGTCTTCTAACATTTGTTACTCCATGGTGCCTCCCATTCTTTTGATCTACTCTTAAGCATCACGTTATACTCACTTTTATCTCAATGTACTCTGCGTTGTTAGATTTTTGCAGACTTCGTGCCTAAAGGTTGCTTTTGTTTAGGACGCTTCTTATGTGATTTGTACTAAAATGTAGAGAGAAATATCTTTACATTGGGTACCCAAACTATTATCAATTGTCGAGAGGTTGCTCAGCGCTTGTTCAGTTAAATTACGTAATGTTATATTCAGCAGGATTTTTACATCTTCTTTGTTACTTTATGTTCTAAAATCCTTTGTCATTTTGCAATTTTGGCCATTGACCTAAGTCTGAAGTGAAAACAAAAGGGTTCGTTTTACTAATCTTATTCACTTGCTCAATTCATGTAGGTTGGCGCTAAAAGAAATTACTAACCTTCAGTAGGATTAACTGATATTTAATTGTTGGACAGCCTGCGCATACTGTGTTGATTTTCAATTTCTTCACAGATCTAGCTGTTCCTATTTATGATTTCAAGGATATTTTAATTATCACTCTTACCTCTAGCTAGGTATTAAGAATCTTATAAACAGGCTAGGTGTGGTTTGATCTCCTGGTAGCTGTAGGGGACACAACCAAAGGTTTTTTATTAATGTTTATTTTACTTATTATAGGCTAAATACTTTATTTCTGACATTCTTATTTCTATTTAATTTCTGATACCTTTAAATTGTATATAGCTGTGGGTTTCTTCTATGTGAGGTTGGTCTACCTCTTCACCTGGTTTAATAATTTCAGGGGAGTCTGTATCTAAAAGACATAAAGATAGAAAAAGGGAACCTGTAGGTCTTTGGTAAAATACTATTTCCTTCTTCTTTTATTTTAAAGATGAGTTAAGCTCTGTCTAGATTTACTAGCTGAGAGGGATGCACTTACTTGTAAAGTTTCTAAGCCTGCTTCCACACCGTTCTGTGTCCGGGCTGCAACTGAGAAAGAGCTCAGTTTTGCTGCTATACTTCTACTAGAGTTAATTGATTAATTGCCATGTTGATTGTTTTTAGCTTTGATTAATATCTTCAGAGGCCGGCTTTTTATCTGTATACATTTCGGCCATCTTGTAGCGTGTTAATAGTGCTTATTGTGGGTCTTGCTGGTACCTCTTTTTTTCACGATATGTAATTTAATGTATTCTGCACTATATTCCGGTGTCCTACTCCTGTTTTGTGTATTGGTGATCTAATTATGTTTATTTGCAGTTCTCCGCCGACCACGAGTGGAGGCTTCATCTGGAGGTGGTTCGTCACGTCTTTCGGACGTGGGGAACTCCTCGGGTGGACCTATTTGCTACTCAAGAAAAGGCTCACTGCCCGTCATTCTGCAGTATCCGATGCAGGGAGCTTTGGGGACACGTTTCCGTTGAGTTGGGGCTCACAACTCCTTTACACGTTTCCTCCCATACCCTTCATTCCTCGGGTACTGAGGAAGATTCTCCAAGACCTGAACTGGCTACCATTTGAAGCCAGAATCCACCTGAAAATTGCGTGCATGACGCAAAAGGCTTTATACCACAATGCACCAATATACCTCTCACAGAAACTCACAATCTCTGGTCGTATAAGATCCACAAGAAGCGCAGAAAATCTACTCCTGAAACCACAAAGATTCAACAAGAAAAAAACATATACACAATCCTTCTCAGGGATGGCACCCAGGATTTTGAATGCTCTACCGCCGGAAACCAGAATCAATCCCTCCACTGTTTCTTTCAAAAAGGAAGTAAAATCGATCCTCATGGCTAAATTCACAGGAACATAGACCTATGAATCTCTGATGTTCTCTCTTACCCTCACCAGTATTCCTCCTATGACAAATGTCCATTCGATTACCTAGTCACTATATTATTCCTCCTTTGACATCTCCACTCGACTACCTAGTCATTCTAGTTGCCTTAATGGGACTTGAATATTGTCTTTATTTTCTTAATGGGTTCATGTTGGACCTGCGATGGGCAAGCCCAGCACAAAGGGGGGTAGCTTGGCTTGAGTGACAAGGCGGTAGAAGGCTGTTGTGTTAAGCCGGCTATGACCAAATAATAACTCCCTGCACACCACACAAAAAGGAGGACACCACACCACTGTTATAGAAAAATACGTTTCGTTTATGTAAAAGTTCTCTGGGTTTGAAGGAAGTTCACTTAGGTAATCACATTCACATTTCTTACATGGGTTTGATTAGCTGTGTACTGGTTTCTCAGGAATAAATAGTTGGACTCTAATAAATAAATATACTGAATAAATATCAGGATTCAATACATTAGAATAAATATCAGCAATGACTGGAATAAATATCAGCAATGACTGGAATAAATATCAGCAATGACTGGAATAAATATCAGCGATGCAGTACAGTTTCCTAGCAGGTTAGATACTGATCGTTTCACATAAATATCACAGGGTCATTCTGGTATCGCTGCCACCAATTAATCCCTTTCAGGGTAAACACATTACGTTTGTCATTCAATGCCGAATGCGCGCTCTTACAGTTTTTGAAGTGTCCACGGGTTCGGGCTCTCTGGACACAAGATACGCGTGATAATCCCTTAGTTGCACTCACATCTCATTGCGCGTATATCTGGAAGATAAAGGCATAAAATGACTACGGCAATTATACTCCGCGGCCAGCCGGTTCAATGCTACTGCTGCCGGAGGGGTCTGTGCGCTTCTGTCAGCGCAGGCGGGGTTTCCGAAGGCGGCTCCAGTTCACGAGTCTTGGGACCGTCGAACGGGCTGCCGGAGGGGCCAAAACACCTGCGCGCACAGTTCAAAATGAGGCCGCATCACAGTTCCACAACAACGCGGCAACTTCAGGGGTAGAGACGGCCCACCTCACTTCGGCGGTGCCGGTAAGCGCTCCAGTCAGTATGGCACTTCTCCCAAGGGTGAAGGGCGGTTCCAGGGGCTCCGCGATCCTCCCTCCGAGCTCACTCACGGGGGGGGGGGTCCCGCCCACACACCAGCTCCCAAGTTACTCGGGCAGGGCAGAGACAGTAATCTCGCCCAAATGAAGGCCACCCTTTCCCCACCCCAGCGCAGCACCTCACCTTCTATCCACAAACAGCGCGTCAATGGCGGTGGGTTCGGAGACGTCTGAACGCCCGCCAGGAGGCACTTAAGTTGAAGGGGGCACTCTTAAGAGTTGCAGTCGCGATCTCACCACTGGGGGGCGGGGAGGCTCTAACTATGGCCAAAGTCTCTGAGGGGAAATTGGGCACTCGCTGACCAGGCGCTGAAGGCGAGAGGTCACTGCTCACGCTTCTGACTGGAACGCCAGTCAGGGTCCACGCCAGCAACCTCTGCTGCTCTTCTGCCTGCGCTATCAGCTGCCTCAGGGGTTTAACAGGGCAGGTGTCAATCTGGGGTCAAGTCCTCTCTTCTGGTGTTCTTTGATCATTCCAAAATGGCCGCCAGGGACTGGGCCTTTTATAGCCAGTGCCCTAGGATGCCAGCACGAGCCAGAAGGTTCTAGAGCCTTCCCTGGCTATGTCAATGACATGGCCCTTTCAAGGTATCTCTTTGGTCATTAGGAGCCACCGTACTGGGCTTCCTAAGGCAGCCATTTTGTGTACTTGTAACTCCTGAGGGGATTCCTATCAGGTTTGCAGGTTACACAAAGTGCGCCAAAACCTTCAAAGGGTCAGAGGTCAGAGGGGCTCCAATGGGAGTCACTCTCATAGGGGACAATGGTGTCCACCATTTTAGGGTTGACAACCCCAGTTTGTTATGCCACTGGTTCCGTCAGGCACCTTGTACATAGGTGCCAGGAACTTGGTGAGCAACTGGGCATCAAGGAGCATCTAGCTCCATGGGACAACACACAAAAAGGTCCTGGTAGACAAAGAAAAAGGGACAAATTTTAGGAGGCACGGGGGAACAAAATAAATCATAGTGTGAGGGGACTCTCAGAAGCAGACAGGTCTAACAGTTCACCTTTCGAGCCCTTGCACAGGTGTCCCTTGAGTTTGTTATCTTTTAAAAGGTCTTTCTGATTGCGATTACCTCCGCAAGGAGGGTAAGTGAGCTTCAAGCTCTAAGTTCAAAACCCCCATTCTTGACCATTCATGCTGAAAGAATGGTACTCAGGACCAGGGCTGCTTTTCTGCCTAAGGTGGGAACTCCCTTTTATCTGGGGCAGTCCATTACCCTCCCTACCTTCTATCCTCCCCCTCACCCTTACAAGGAGGAGGAGCGGCTTCACCGCTTGGACCCAAAGAGGGCGGTGAGCTTCTACCTTGACAGAACCAGAAAGTTCAGAGTTGATGACCAGCTCTTTGTGGGTTTTGTTGGTGCCAGAAGAGGCAAAGTGGTGCACAAGCGTACGCTTTCAAGATGGATTGTCTTGTGTATCAAGATATGCTACTCTCTGGCCGGTAAGGAACCTCCAGAAGGTTTGAGAGCTCATTCCCACTAGAGCAAAGTCTTCTACATCTGCTTTGTCTAGAGGTGTTACTGTAGAGGACATTTGTAGAGTGGCAACTTGGGCTTCCCTCCACACCTTTGTGAAGCATTACTGCTTAGATTCCGAGGTGAGTAGGGATGGTCACTTTGCGCGCTCTGTCCTTCAGGATTTCTTGGTATAGAAGGGTAGACACCCTCCTCCGGCAGTGGGACTGCTGTGGGAATCTATTCACAAGGTGAGGAATCCACTGGCAGATGTATCCATCAGAAGAACAAGTTACCTTTGGTAATGCTTTTTCTGGTGGATACAGTATCTGCCTGTGGATTCCTCACATGCCCACCCGCATCCCCGTTGTCCACTCTTCTATACCTACGATAATGCAATGTTTTAATGTTATATGTTACTTTCAAAAGAAGTATGTTATTCTGCTTGATTTGCTACATAGTCTTCACACTGTGTGAGTTTACTTGATTATATTGTACTGTGTACACTGTATATATATCTACTGTTGTCGGTCCGTCCGTGTGCCCTGAAGGCACGGAAAAAAGGGTGGAACTGATGTCATCACGCTGACGTAGATCTATTATGGAGTCAGTGATGTCAGCGGAGCCGCGCGCGATGCCTTGCTTCTGTAACGTCGTCCACGTCGGCGTGGAGCTACAAAAGAATTTCCAAATGTTGCTGATGCAGGGGATATTCACAAGGTGAGGAATCCACAGGCAGATACTGCATCCACCAGAAAAAGCATTACCGAAGGTAAGTAACTTTTTCTTCAGAGTGCTAAAGGACGTGGATCCTTCTCCAATAGAGGAGGTTACAACCAACAGAGGTCATACCAATCCTCTCAGGGTAATCAAAGATATCAGTCCTACTGGCAGCAGTCATTCGGACAGCGAAATACCTCCTACTCACAAACAAAAAGAAAGCCCTCTTACCTTGGACGGTATTCTGCTAAAAAACAATGAGATACACAACCTGTCATTATTTCTGCCATCCTCTCTGTTAAAAGTTGGAGGAAAAATATCCCAATTTTACTTGAACTGGTCCGATATTACATCAAACAAGTGGGTTCTGGACATAGTGGCCAGAGCCATGTTTTAGAATTCATAAAGATTCCTCCGAACTCTCCTCCCAAAGGCCCACCTCCTGCTCATCTCAAGGAGCTTTTTCCCCAAATAAATTTGATGATTTGGAGAGGAGCGATCAAAAAGGTCCCTCATTTACAAAGAGAATCAGGATTTTATTCAAGATTTTTCCTGATAATGAAAAAGTCGGGAGAATGGCGCCCCATTCTCAACCTTCGCGCCCTCAACAAATACCTGAAAAAATTATCCTTCCGAATGTTAAAACTTCAAGAAATCCTTCAACTCCTTTCGGCAGGGGATCACATGGCCACCCTCGACCTCCAAGACGCTTACTCTCATGTGCCGATCCTACCCAGACACAGAAAATTCTTACGGTTCAGAGTGGCTGGCAGGGACTTCCAATTCAGAGTCCTTCCTTTTGGACTATGGTCAGCACCCCGTGTGTTTACAAAGGTCCTAGCTCCGGTGGCCGCACACCTTCGTCTGGAAGGCATTCAAATCTTCCCATACTTGGACGACTGCCTTATCAAGGCAAATTCTTTCCCAACTGTAAGCGCACATGTTTAGAGATGTCTGTCACTATTCCAATTTCTGGATCTCCCCAACAACTTCGACAAATGTCATCTGGTTCCATCTCAAAGAAAGACCTTCTTGGGAGCCAAGTTGGACACTGCTTACTCAGACCTTTGTCTCAAAAGAAAGGCAACACAAGATCTGCAAGCTAGCTCCCCTATTATAATCAAAAAGGTGTGTTTCAGTCCGACTATTCAAGTCTTTTCTAAGGATGATTTCTTCCTGCATCCCCTTGATACCCAACTGCTGTCTCAGATTGAGGCCCTTGCAAGAAGAGCTCAACCTCCAATGGTTGCAGATTTCGGGGTCGTTCGACGATGTCATTCGCATCACTCCTCGGATGCGAGAAGCCTTCTTCTGGTGGACTCAGGTGAAGAACGTAAAAGAAGGATGTGCATTCCTGGTAGAAGTGCCAAATTTCACCATCACCATGGACGCTTCCCTCGAAGGATGGGGGGCACACCTTCAAGGGATGACTGTCAACGGCAAGTGGCATATCAACCTTCTGGAGTTGCGAGCCATTTTCTTGGCCCTGAAGTCCTTTCGAACTGTCATTCTGGGAGCTTCAGAGCTAATTCTGACAGACAACACTACAAGTATGCATTACTTAAACAAGCAGGGAGGGACGAAGTCTGCCCTACTCTCTCAAGCCCAAGAGATCTGGGACTGGGCGATACGTCACAAGATCAACCTTTCAGCTTTTCATGTTCCCGGGGTCTCCAATGTCCTAGCGTATTCCCTCAGCAGATCAACAGTATCCAATCACGGGTGGGAGCTGCATCAACCAACATTAAATCGAGTCTTTCGGGAGTGGGGCCATCCCAATCTGTACCTGTTTGCAACCAGTCAGAACCGCAAATGCCCATCCTTTGCAAGTTGGCTTTCCAACAAAGACTCATGCGGGAATGCGTTTTCGATGAATTGGTCGCAGATATATGCCTACGCCTTTCCTCCAATTCCTTTGGTTCCCAGAGTTCTCTGCAAGATGAAGAAACAACCTTGTCGCCTGATTCTCATTGCTCCCAGATGGCCTCGCCTGTTCTGGTTCACGGAACTTCTCCTCCTCTCAGAGTGCGATCCCATTCAGTTTCAACCAATACCGAACCTTCTGTCCATCCAGAATGGACAGATCTGTCACCTGGCATCTTTGAGATTAGCAGTCTGGCTCCTGAACACCTTGAATTTGCACACCTAAATATTCCTGCGAACTGTCAGGAAGTTTTATCTAATGCTCGAGCGCCTGCTACGATTAAAATATACAAGCTCAAATGGAAGAGATTTTGCATGTGGTGCCAATCTGTCAATAAACATCCGATTCATGCAAAGCCAGAACAGATTTTACCGTTCTTTCTTCACTTGGCAAGATCGGGTTTATCCCATTTCACTTTGAAAGTGTTCTTGGCAGCTATTTCAAGGTTCCTATAGGATGGATCCAATTCTCTTTATTCAACTAGAGTCATTCTGCAGTTCTTCAAGGGATTGGTTCGAATGTTTCCCCCTATTCGGCGTCCACCGCCATCCTGGCATCTTAATGTGGTGCTTGCACAACTTATGCGGCACCCCGTTGAGCCTATTCATAAAGTGGATTTAAAGTTCCTTTCATGGAAATTATCTTTGCTATTGGCTCTAACATCAGCAAGGAGAGTCAGTGACATTCAAGCATTCACTATTAAGCTACCTTTTATTCAATTCAACCTCAAACTCAGTAGTGCTATGCACCAATCCCAGTTTCATGCCAAAAGTACCTGCGGAATTCCACTTTACTGAGCCAAAAATTTTGAAAACATTCTTTCCAAATCCTCTAAAACCTGCGGAAAGTGCCTTACATTCCCTTGACATCAGAACATGTCTCAAGTTCTATTTACAACGGACTGCAACAATCCGTAAATCGGACCAACTGTTTGTGACTTATAGGATGTTACGTCCGGGATATTCTGTATCCAAACAGACCATTGCTCGTTGGATTTCTGCTGCGATTTGTCTTTGCCATCAACAGGCGGGAAGGCCTTTGCAGACAACCCCAAGAGCGCATTCTACAAGAGCAATCTCCTCATCTACCGCTCTCTTTGCTGGTGTGCCTCTTCATCAAATCTGCAGAGCGACAACAGGCACACATTTACCAAACACTGCTGTTTGGAGGCTTCAAGTGAGGCAGATACGTCAGTGGGTTAAGCTGTTCTCCTCAATCTTTTTAAATAAGGTGAGCCTCTGTTCTCCCTCCTCCACTATGCTCTTTCTTAGACTCTTACTGACATACTTATTCCATGTTTTAAAATTGTTCTGCATATGTTAAACACAAATGTATTTATGCAGGATTATGAAATTATTGGTATTTTATTGCATGATGTATGTATTTATATATCTTTATGCATATATATACTATGGTACAAGAGCGTCTCACAAGCATTATGTTGCTGTACTGCTATCTACTCTGATTCAAGCATGTGAATCTATGAAAGAAACCCCAATACTGGTGAAGAAAAATAGTTACTTACCTGTAATCTTTGGTTCTCCAGTATTGGTGTCTTTCGTAGATTCACATGCAACCCGCCGACCTCCCCTCAGAGGCTGGTTTATGCTCTTATCTCCTGGTTCACTCTTGTGCGAGAAAATCTGAGAGCCTGCTCCTCTGAGGAGAACATTCTGGTGGGTGCTGTCGCCTGATTGGCTGCAGTTTGGACTGTATATAATGACTATGATAGTCATAGGTGTGGACGTTTTTTCCTTGTAGTTTTAGGGCTTCATTACTTCCTGGTTTTATGTTACCAAGGTTTTTGGGTTATTATGGGCATAATTATTGCTTTTTTATGTACGTGGGACTCCCACTCAGACGACAGGGAATGATTCAGGCATGTGAATCTATGAAAAACACCAATACTGGAGAACCACAGATTACAGGTAAGTACTTATTGTTCTTACTTTTCAAAAGCCCCTACATGAAGTCTTCGCCAAAACAGCGCATGTGCGCTGTTACAGGCTCGACCTAAAAAGGCCAATTCGTGCAGAAGCAGACTGTCTCTTGCTGGCTTGTGCTTTGCATCATGATCTGCTGTGCAATGGGCAAAAAGCAGCTTCCAGAAGGACTTTGGGATAAAGCTGCTGTTACTGCGTTGGCAACCAGAGTTCCTTTCGTGGACATCTACCAGGGGGCACAGACAGCCTCCAAAGCAACTGATGTCCGCATCTGGGAGTGGCATCTGTATGGGCTCTGCACGTCCTTACTGCAGCGGAATGGCCGCAGTGTGAAGCAGCTTAGCACCACCTACTAGTGTGCAGAGGTACTTCTCAAACTGTTTCCGGATCCATTCAGATACCTGGGGAATGCTCATAAGGTGAGGTTAATTAGTTTCTACCAGAAAGAGCGGTACTGCAAGTAACTTGGTCTTGGGTGCCTAGTTACTCATAATTATGTGAACGGGTGCAATTGCATAATTCTTGGTAATTTTGTGTCAAACGCTAATGCAACATTATTCTGGTATAATACATTTCGCCAAACGCGAATGTAGGAAGCGTTTACTGAATTTTTTTTCTTCATCTCAGCCACTTTACAACCTACATTGTAGCAGATTTCCGAAAAGAGTCCTAATTATGGCAACATCCGCTAACTTAACTGGAAATGCTCGCCTTTTGCAGAACTTTTTCGAGGATGGCTGTATTGTCAAATAGTTTTATGTTTTTTTTTGCTTCTCATGCAGTGCTAGTGCCACCTTTTTGCTGGTTCTGCTTGTGCATCAACTGTAGCTGCACAGTTCTTCACAAGGCCATGATCACCGAAGTCATATACGGTAAAATGTCTGGTTTTTAACACTTTTTCGAAACCCCCTGTCTCTGCTCAATAAAATAAGTAAACTTGTCCAATAAAAGGCCATATTTAAATTAGCCAGAAAATTACTTATTGCCTATATAAAATAAACAGGAAATCTTGCTCCAATGGTACGATGCCTAAAATGAAATCCAACCGGCCCTTTTTGAGTAACGTGGAAGGCTGCACCATTCCATCATGGCAGTTTCTTTCTTCTACTCCTGAACACAGTACTGCTTGAAACTCATTTTTGGATATAAACTTTCAGTTTTTGCTAATTTACATAAGTGAAATTAGAACATTACACTTTAGGTGCTTTACTGTCTTTCAAGAGTTATTTCACGCTGATGTCTTTGGCCACTATGCTGGCCCATGTTGGAGAGAAAGAATGTCTGTCTTGGCTTCCTGACTCTTTTAAGGATTTGTCCAAAGTTGCCATACAGTAGGCTGAGGCACTTGAAAGAGTTACGCCTCCGAGTTAGAGGAGAACCTTTTGATCACAGCATCACTAGCTGTATCATTTCCGTTTTGAGAGGGAGAGTCCACCATTTCTTCACAGGAGGCTGCGTTTACCACTTCAGTAGGTGATGGGGCAGCAGCTCGTCCATGGTACTTTGTCATAGTGGGTTGATATGGGGGAGGATGGTCTTGTCTCTAGGGTAAGAACGGGGTTCTATCAAAGTCTTGGAAGAGTGCTGGGTACAGCAGAGGTGATAATTGCAGTAACTACGAAGGATATAAATTATTGTTATCCTCTGCCAGTCAGGTGTTTGCCTTGGATTTTAACAGTCTTCGCAACCTTCGTGAGATTCCCTGAGGCTAGTTGTGCTGCCTCATCAGGACAGAAGATATCTGGCTGAACATAAAGAGTTTGAGCATGTTTCTACTTGCAGACTTCCCGAGATGTAAAGGCTCTGGTTTGTGATCCTGTTCATCATGTTGAGTCTTCATTGGCCTCTCCTGAATCAGTGCAATCAAGAATATCCCCTTTTGGCGACTTTGATACATTTCATGATCTCTCATAGCAGGGACGAAATTCAAAAGTTGAAGTTCTCCTTTTAGACCATACAAAGTCACCAGTTTGCTTGATTGGTTTATGGCAACCTATGATGGATACCTTCACAAACCTGTTTTCAAAGAAGATGTTTAGTGGAGTTGGGTAAATGTTATTTCTTTTTCATAACTTTTTTGGAAGATTTTAATCAAAGTACAGCATTAGCAAATAAAAAATATGGGTGATTTGTACATGATGTTGATTAAGAAGCATGGAATATTACAAACTATCAAACATCACAATTGGGTTGTACTTTTCTCACAAAAGAACATGATGTGAAAGCGATTTGCCTCAGCAAGCTTCTTAGTGTGGGTATGAGCCCTGCTGTGTAAGTGGAGGAGGGAAAAGCAGGATGAAGAGAAGGAATAGGGATAGAGGGAGTAGAGAAGAGTGTTGGGGGAGCAAGGGGAACCTGGCTAATCCATGGTAATAGGGCGTAAGATAAGTGAAACCCTGAAATAAGGCAGAGACCTATATTGTTGGCAGGAGACATGGGGCAGGGTTGTGTAATTGAATATGTGCCCCGTATCTGAAAGAAACACGTAGTGATAAATTCCTTACCTTAAAATTATCCCCAGGCGTCAGACTGGATCAGGAAAGTTTTTGTCAGTACCCTGCGCGTCGGAAGGTGTCGTTGTGCGGCTCCGCGTATGTTGTTACCCCCAGTCACTTCTTGACTGAGTTTTTTCGAGGCTTTTTGTCTCTATTTTTGGAGTTGATCGACTCCTGGTGCAGGAAGGATGCCCGGCTTCAAGACCTGCGGGGACTGTCATTGCATGATGTTGGTGACGGACCCGCACTGCATGTGTCTTTACTGCCCGGAGCACGACCACGACTCAAGTCGTGCTCTGACTGCCGGGCCATGGTCCCGAAGACTTTGCGGGAGCGGTCCTGAAAGTTGCTAGAAGTCTGCTCCGTGCCGCTCAAGGTCCCAGTCCCATGGGAGGTCGAGTGACCAGTCGTGGAGCTGCCACCACCGTTCATCGGGATTGAAGTATTCGCACTCTGGGTCAGATAAGACGAAGCATTCCAAGAAGTCGAAGAAACGCCATCGCTCTCTGCTTTCCCCTCATGCGACGCGGCTGAGGGTGCGTGTGGTGCATCTCCCGCTTTTCCGGTGGAGCCTATGAAGTCGCGCCGGCCTACCCACCCTTCCCGGGCCCGTCGGTGATTCATGCCCACCTGCAGGAATTTCTGTCAGCCATGGGTCGCTATTTTGGGCCATCAAGCCCTTCCGGTGCGCCTTTGGGCCATGCGTGCAGGACTGTGGATCCTAGCCTTTTACTGCTGCTTGGGCCCTGGCACCGCAGGACCCCTATGGATCTGGGCCTGGTTCTCGGTCGACGCCGGTCGACCTTGTGACAACTCCACCGACATCGACCCTTCCGGCACCACCATTGTTGTCGGCTGGCCCACCGGACGACGACGCTCACGGTTTCAGCCCCAATATGGATACGGCCCCGGACCGGCATCGCTCGATGCCGATTCCGACGCCGATGGGCGATTTCTATCATTATGTCTGTCCTCCTTATTTTCAGCCTGTTTATCAGCCTTTGGAGGAATGGGAGAACTGGGAGGGGTCTGAGGACCCTCTCATAGCACAATGTGAGTTTGACCCGGTCTGGGCAGAGGAGTTGGGGGATGCCAGTGGTCTTGATACCTCTACTGACCTTGGCATGCTGTGTCCTCCTACCGTGGCTAAGGAGGAGGGTGCAAGTTACGCAGTGGTGTTGCGTAGGGTGGCCGAGGCCCTTCACCTCGAGCTCCCTACAGTGGCCGTCAGGACTATCCACCTAACAGAAGTGCTTCAGCCGGCAGCTACCTCTTCAGAGTCATTGTTGCCTTTTAACAATTCACTTTTGGATGTTCTTTTGGGCACCTAGTCCAGGCCCGACACAGGGGCTCCTGTGGATAGGAACGTGGCTCGACGCCTTCGCCCAGCCCCGGGTGACCCCCTTTTCCTTTCCCAACACCCCACCCCTGAGAACTTGGTTGTCCATGCATCTGCATCCCTGAGTGCATTCCCTACCGCACCACCGGACAGGGAATCCAAGAAACTGGAGCATTTCGGTAAGATTTTTTTCTCCCACCAGTTCAGGCCTGCGGTCTGTGAACACTGCATGTCTCTTGGGCCATTATTCCCACTCTGTGTGGGAAACGGTGGCTTGCGTGCTGCCGCAATGTCCGGAGGAGGGCTGGACAGTGCTTTATCAAGCTATTGCTGAAGGGAGGAGTGCAGCCAAGTTCACTATTCGTTGTGGCCTTGACACCCCCGACTCGCGGGGCAGGGCGATTTCCACGACGGTGGCGCTCCGTCACCACGCCTGGCTGAGGACAACTGGTTTTTCTGGGCGTGTTCAGAACAGTTTGATGGACATACCCTTTGATGGTCATCGCCTTTTTGGCGACAGAGCGGATAGTGTGTTGGAGTGCTTTAAGGACTTGCGGACTACAGCCAAGTCCTTGGGCCTTTCTGCCATGCACCCTCCCCCGCCATCTGCTTTTCGCTCTGTTTGTGGCAACTGAAGGGGTGCCTGACACGTTCATTTCAGAGCCACGGGCCTGCGCAGCAACAGTCTCAGCATGGCTGCAGATGTGGGACCCGCCGAGCCGGGTCAGGGGCCAGCGGGCGGGTAAGTCCACCACCACCACTGCCTCCAAACCCTAATAGTCTGTTTTTTCAGGCCCATCAAACGCCAGTGGGAGGCAGGGTTTGCCACCACCTTCCCCACTTGCGCACCACCACTTTCGGAGAGGTGGGTTTTACAAATAGTCCGGAGGTGTAACTCCCTCCCCTTCGAGAGTACCTCTCCGGCCATGCCATCCCAGTACCACCTCTAGTCTGGGGATCATTTGGCATTTCTTCGACAGGAAGTTGCAGCCCTCTTGGCCAAGTGGGCCATTGAGCGTGTTCCTGTGCCAGAAGTAGGTTGGTACTCCCACTACTTTCTGGTGCCCAAGAAGGACAAGGGCCTGTGTCCTATTTTGGACCTCAGGGACATCAATCGCATCTTCTGAAGGAAAAAGTCAAGATGTTAACTCTGGCTCAGGTCTGGTCTGCCCTTGACCCTGGCTGGTAGCGTTGGACCTGCAGGACCATATATTCACATTCCCCGCCTTTCGGCCCTCCTGCGTTACCTGCGGTTTACAGTAGGCCACGAGTACTTTCAGGTTACTGTGCTCCCCTTTGGCCTTACCAGCGCCCCTCGTGTGTTCACGAAAGTGATGGCGGTGGTCGAAGTTAATCTGTGCAGATCAGGGGTTCCAGTCTTCCCCTATCTTGATGACTGGCTGTTAAAGGTGGTGGGCTTGCCCCGACAGTTGTCTCCCACCTTCAGACTACAGTCAACCTCCTGCATTTGCTGGGGTTCTGCATCAATGTGCCGAGGTCCCACCTGATTCCCTCTCAGGAGCTCCTCTTCATCGGAGCGGTTCTGGATACGACGCACTTTCGGGTCTATCCTCCCGAACGGCTAGTCCAGGATATTCAGGCTCTGTTTCTGATCTTTCAGCCTCTATCCTGGGTTTCGGTCAGGGTGACCCTGAGGTAGCTAGGCCTTATGGCCTCCTGCATCCTGCTGGTCGATCATGCCAGATGGCATATGCGGGTTCTGCAGTGGGATTTGAAGTTCCAGTGGGCGCAGCATCAGGGGAACCTGTTTGATTATGTCCAGATATCGGAGAGCACTGCACAAAAGTTGCAGTGGTGGTTCACAAACTGGCAATGGGTCAATGGCTGATCCCTCTCCCTTCCCCAACCGGAAGAGGAAGAGATTAGAGGCCTCTGGTCTCTGGTGGAGTCCAGGCTCCAATCAAGATTCTGGCACTCCGGGCGATCTGACTTGCACTGAAGGCATTCCTTCCCTCTGCCAAGCGCAGAGAAGTGCAGGTGTTCAGACAACCGCCATGTGGTACTGCAACAAACAGGGTGTGGTGGGGTCGTGGACCCTATGTCAGGGTGCCCTATGCCTCTGGAACCACCAGGGCATTTCCCTGGTGGTTCAACACCTGGCAGGTTCACCGAACCCCAGGACGGACAAACTCAGCTGCAGGTGCATGATGGATCACGAATGGCGTCTTCTCTCAGAGGTGGCGCAAGGTCTCTTTCAACAGTGGGGAGAGCCTTGGTTAGATCTATTCTGCACCGAAGAGAATTATTTGCCACCGAAGAAAACTCGCAATGTCAGCAGTTCTGCGCTTTGGTATTTCCAAGGCGGCACTCGCTCGGTGACGCTTTTCATTGCGAGTGAAGTTGCGGTCTGTTGTACGCCTTTCCACCTATACCACTTCTGCCCAGAGTGCTGAAGAAAATCAGGTGCGACCGGGCCCAAGTCATTCTTGTGGCTCCGGACTGGGCTCAAAGAGTTTGGTATCCTGAGCTACTCAGTATGACCATCGATCCCCCGATCCGACTGCCTCTACAGGAGGATCTTCTGTCGCAGCAGCAGGGGACGGTCCTTCACCCGAACCTGTCCAGTCTCGACCTCCTTGCGTGGAGATTGAGTGGTGGCAGTTGATTCCTTTCGACTTGCCTTCTGAAGTCTGTGATGTCATTCTGGCAGCCAGGGCGCCCCTCCACTAAGTTGGTATACCCCTGCAGGTGGGACAAGTTTGTGGCATGGTGCATAGCAAAGGCTGTGGATCCCCTTCCTACCCCTCTTTCAGAAGTCCTTCTGTTCCTTCTTTCTTTGGCCCGCATGGATCTGCTCTGGGTATTTTCTGCTATTTCAGCCTTTCTTAGCCTTCCTGTTCAGCCCTCTCTTTTCAAGTCCCCTGTTGTAAATCGATTCCTCAAAGGCATTACTCATTTTTTCCCTCCTAATCCCTTCGTAATGCCACAGTGGGACTTGAACCTGGTTCTCATATATTTAATGTGCGCTCCCTTTGAACCTCATCACTACTGTCCTCTCCATCTGTTAACTTTGAAGACTGCTTTCCTGGTTGCCAGAAGAGTGAGTTCCAGGCTCTTTCTTGCAAACCTCCTTTCCTGTCTGTCCATCCGGACATGGTTGTTCTCAGAACAATGCCAACCTTTCTGCCAGACCATCAGTTCGACCACCTTCTTTCCGCCTTCGCACCCTTCCAGAGAGGAAGAGCGGCTCCACCGTCTGGACCCAAACCGTGCACTCTCCTTTTACCTGAATTGCACGCAACAGTTCCGGGTGGATGACCAGCTATTTGTTGGCTACGCAGGCGCATAGAAAGACCGGGCCGTACACAAGCAGACTATCTCCCGATGGGACGTCCTGTGTATTAAAGCCTGTTATTCTCTGACGAAAAAACAAGCCCATTCCACCAGGGTGACAGCTGCCACTACGTTATTGGGGCGTGGTGTCCCCTTACAAGACATCTGTCAGGCAGCTGCATGGGCCTCGTTGCACACTTTTACTAAGCACTATTGCCTAGACAGCCAAGTCCGTAGAGACGGCTTATTTGGCTGTTCTGTTCTCCGATACTTCCTGGTGTGATCTTGGTTTGCAGACCCACCACTGGGGTTGGTATTGCTGGGGTATCTATTCTAAGGTAAGGAATCTATCACTACATATTTCTCTCAGATGAACAAGTTACTTACCTTCGGTAATGATACATCTGTAAGAAACATTAGTGAGTGATATATTTCTTACCGCCCCACCCATCCTCCCTGCGAACTGATTTGTAGGGTTTAAGTCATCCCTTTCAGGGCCCTAGTTTCAATGAACCAGTGGTCAGTATCTTGCATGGCTCTGCGTTCCTGGTGCGGAAATTCGTGTACAGAACTGACGTCAGCGTGTTAGTGTGGCATCTAAGTAGCTGCAGTAACATCATCTTGGCGACCACGACTCCAATGACGGACACGGAGCCGCACAACGCCACCTTCCGACACGCAGGGGTACTGCTGATGAAAACCTTCCGGATCTAGTCTGACGCCTGGGGGTAATTCTAAGATAAGAAATGTATCACTAACTAATGTTTCTTACAGATATATTGTGACCGAAGATAAAAAATTTGTTCGATTGGGGATCAAGGAGGTTTTCATTTCTGTAAATAGGAGTTAATGGGTGAGCATAAATGTCTGGAGATAATGATTATCAGCCTTGTAAGCATGTCAGAGCTTCTGAGGAAAGGTACCTAGGCCCGCCAAGTGTGATAAGATATGGAATTGGAGTCTTTCCAGTTAGAGTATTGTTTTGGTACTGAGGGTTAGTAGTATGTCCAGTAATAGGAGCTTTGTGTTCAGTGGCAAAGGGCATGGGCTCCTGCATGACTCTCAGCACGGCTTTCGATCGGGCCACAGCACGGAGTCGGCCCTTGTTGAAATGGCTGACTCGGTGAGATGGACGCTGGATCGAGGGTCAAGGGCGGTGTTAGTGCTGCTGGATCTCTCAGCAGCATTTGACACCGTCTCTCATAAGATCCTGCTGAGAAGGCTGGGAGACCTGGGTATTGGCGGTACAGTGTTGAGATGGCTCTCTTCCTACCTGGGTGACCGTACTCAGCAGGTATACACCCCTCCCTACACCTCCACCGCTAGACCACTTAAATGGGGAGTTCCACAGGGCTCCTCCCTGAGCCCGCTCTTGTTCAATGTTTACTTTTCCCCCTTGGCTAAACTGATTGCGCAAACTGGGATTAAATCCACCTCCTACGCTGACGACATTCAGTTACTCTTCACCTTTGATACCCCCACTGCTTCTGCCTTCGACCCATTGAAAAACTGTCTAAGAGACATCTCTAGCTGGATGGACTCCAATTCCCTCCGACTCAACGCTGGAAAGACAGAGATTCTGTTTTTTAACTCATCATCCCCTCTTGATTCTAATTTATGGTGGCCGGATGATCTCAGCCATGCCCCCACGCCTAAAGACTCGGTGAGTAACCTGGGAGTGCGCTGGGATAATCATCTCAGTTTCAACGCCCAGGTTCAAACAGTAGCAGCATCCTGTTTTGCTAAGATCAAGACAATTAGACGGCTCATCAACTACCTGCCGATGGACTGCCGTAAGACTGTGGTACAAGCCCTGATAATATCTCACCTGGACTACGCCAACGCACTATATCTTGGCATCACAGCAGGCCTATGCCACAAGTTACAGACTGTCCAGAATGCTGCTGCTCGGCTGGTGGAGAGAATTCCTGCCAGACATCACATCTCCCCACACCTCCGTAAACTCCACTGGCTCCCCATTTCCAAGAGATGTATTTTTAAGGCCACGACCCTGGCTTTCCGGGCCTCCAAGGCAAAGGCTCGGCCCATCTGAAAAGCACTCTGAGACCGTATGTCAACACCAGGACATTACGCTCAAATTCCCTACTTCTGCTGGAAACCCCTAGATTTAAACGTACTCGCGCCGGAGGGAAAACATTCGAGGTCTGTGCCACTCGGTGTTGGAATAACCTCCCGGTTGCATTACGAGCCTGTCAAACCGAATTAGCATTCCGAAAGTCCCTGAAAACACATCTCTTCCCCATATAATGCCCCATTGGTGCCTAGCCTCTAAGTTCCATGATTTATCAGCGCCGGGACGCCCCGTTGGGGCAGCTGTTGCGCTTTACAAAATACACAAATAAATAAAATCCACAAATAAATAAGTGTTTATCCAAGGGCCTAGGGCAATGAAAACTGGGTTTAAGTTAATAGTACATTGGAAGATGTCATTGACTCCTGTTGATACCTTCCCAGAAAAAATTAAGAAGCTTACAGCTGAAAAACATATGTTCGAGATCCCTAGTTTCTTATGAATAGTCCAACATTTGTCTGTCTTTTAAACCTAGTTTGAAGAGTTTGTCTGGGCACAAACATGTGAATCAGCCAATATTTGCTTGTGCACAATGATAGTTGCAATTTTGGAATCGGTTTCAGATTTCCATATGTACCTCCAGCCCCTGCCCCCCCCCCCCCGCCATCCCCCAAGAGGTTTGTAAAATTTTGAGGCTTGGTGGTCATGTGGTGAAATTAGATTCAGCGTGTCTGTTTGGACGATGTGGTTTAACGAAGGCTAGATTTTTGTTGATGGCTACTTTGCGATTGAGGAACTTGTAGAATTCCCCACTCAGGAGACTTTTTGCACTGTATGGCAACAAACGAGACGGAGTTCTATAGTAGGGGATCTCTGTGTATAGTCATAATCTAGTGAATAGTCCCGCCCATGTGCGTGGACCCCGGAGCAATCAAAAATAATCTCTAAAGTGTCGAAAAAATGCAGACCTGCACAGACACTTAAGAGAGAGTTTAAAGACATATAATGCAGCCTATAAAAGGCTACACTGTTCAGTACTTCAGCTAGAAATTCCACCAAAAATCCACAAAAACAGCAAAGCCTGTCCAGATTTCCTTTGCCTTCAGCACAAACGCCTCTGGAAGATAGAGAGGAAGACATGGACAGACAAGCCCCATAGGCTGCCATTATGTGGCTCAGAATAGGATACTGTGCCTTTAAGAGAACTTTCCAGAACTTCACAGTATCCCAGAATGCCTTGCAGGTCTCCTACTTTCAGTTCTTTTTTCCGGCTCCTGCAAGCAGGACCCTGGAGCATTGAGCTCTCCCTTTTCAAGGGTTTTGTTGGTGTTTTTCACTAAATTCGATTTTGTGTACTTTTAAAAGTACTTTGGTGTCTTCTTCTTGGCTGTTTTTGCACCCTTTTGTTGTCTATAATGCCTGCATTATTTGACAAATGCCCGGAGTGCTCCAGGAAGAAGGCCAAGTCAGACCCCCATGAGGTCTGTATCCTCTGCCTTCCCTCTTCCCACATCCCTGAAGAATGTGAGATCTGCCAAGGCTTCTCTGGCAGGACCCTGAAAGACAGACTGAAGATCAGGCTTCAGGGTCTGGAAGAAAGAAGATTGAAGGCGCAAGGTGGGTCTGGAGGGGCTTCATCTGCCCATGCTGAGGCCTCTGGGGGGCTCCCCAGAGGCAGGAAGTCCAGCACGCGTACCCACTCTCCGTCGGGGTCGGTGGCACCCACCACGACATCGAGAGGGAGGTCCAAGGCCGGCTCCCCGTCTCCCCAGGGCTCTGGGTCGAGAGGAGGCCACCCGTCGACGTCGAGGGACTTGCATAGGCCGCCGTCGACCCCAAGGACATTGTCTTCATCGGTGTCTTCGACGTCGAGCCCTCAGCGTCGACGGGTCCGGCGTCGACGCTCGCCGTCAGGGCGACACCGCCGATCGCCTTCGAGGGACAAGACATCGTCGTCGTCGAGGGGATCCTCGTCGTCGAGACCAGCGTCAAGGCGGGAGCGGTCGCCGTCGAGGCGTAAGTGCTCACCGTCGAGGAGGAAGAGGTCGCCGTCGAGGCGGCGGAGATCGACGTCGAGACGGACGTCGAGGCGGTCGCGGTCGCCGTCGAGGCGCAAGAGATCGCCGTCGAGGCACAGAGGATCGTCGTCGAGATGGTCCGGGCCGACGTCGAGACATGGCAGACGTTCAACGCCGAGACAGAGGAGACGGTCGACGCTGAAGGGACGTTCGACGTCAAGGGACCGGCGTTCAAGGTCTGATCACCGTTCGTCAGCGCCAAAGGATGGTGCTGCGCGGCCTAGGGCTGTGGGGGGCTCCCCTCAGTCCGGGAAGGATGGTGGGTCCGGATAAGGAGAGCCGCTGGATTGATTCGGCGGGAAGGAAGGAATGTGGGACTTCCTCCACCACGATGAAGGCTTCCAGCGACTCGGCATTACTGGGACGTTATGACCGTGCGCTGTGGGATTCCATGGAGCAGTTCGCGGAACTTGTGCCGCGTGACAGGAAGGAGGACTTCATGGAGATCGTGAAGGAGGAGATGCTGGTTTCTAACCAGGCCATCAGTGCCGCGGCAGATATCTCCTTGTTGGCCGCACATTGCTACTGCCACGGTATCAACCAGCGGCGCCATGCGTGGCTCAGGCTTACGTCACTCAAGCCTGAGGCGCAACAGCGAGTGGCCAATCTGCCGTTTTCCGGAGACACGCTCTTCTGTAAACACGCGGATGACGAAATGGCCCGGATGAAGGCAGAGGCGGAAACCCTGACGGCTGTGGGCTTGGAAAAGCCAAAGGACAAGAAACCCTACCGCCAGTTCCAGCGGCGGTTCGGCTCGCAAGGGAAAGGAAGAGGACAGTCTTCGGGACAACAGCAGCAGCAACAACAGCAGCAGTTCCGGAGACCCTTCCAGAAACGCCAGAGGGGTAGAGGTGGCCAGCAGTCCTCTACCGCGAACAAGGGCCCGGCCTCGACCCTGAGCGGTTACTTCCCCGTCATCCGTTACCCGCTTCGGTGGGGGGAAGCGTTCAATTTTTTCTGGCAGAGTGGAGAAAAATTACTCAGGACAAGTGGGTGCTGAATATTGTTTGCAATGGATACAGTTTTCGATTCATCAGTCCTCTTCCAGCGATCCCTCCGGTCAGCTCGCTGTATCAACTGCGCGAGCTGCAGGCGGAGGCCGATATCCTGTTAAGGAAAAGGGCGATAGAAGACGTACCTCTGTCTCAAAGAGGAAGAGGTCTGTACTCCCGGTTCTTTCTGGTTCGCAAGAAGGACAAGAACGAGTTCAGGCCCATTCTGGACTTGGGGCAGGCAAACAGAGAAAAGTTTTGCATGCTGTCATTGCATCAAATTTATCCTCAGTTTCAACAGGGGGACTGGCTTTGTGCCATAGACCTACAGGATGCGTAATTCCACGTGCCTATCGCAAACAAGCACAGGAAGTTTCTGCGATTTCAGGTCGGCATCAACCATTACTAATACACGGTGCTGCCTTTCGGGCTGAAATCTGCACCCAGGACATTCTCGAAGTGCATGGCAGTGGTAGCGGCACACCTAAGGAAGGACAAGGTGTTTGTCTACCCGTACCTGGACGATTGGTTGATCAAGGCATCCTCCTTCTCAGAAGCTCAAGCAGACTTCAAGAAGACGTGCGTTCTCTTGAACAAGTTGGGGTTGCACATCAACATGTCCAAGTCTGTCCCGATCCCGGTCCAATGCATTCAATACTTGGGAGCCACCATCAATACGCTGTCAGCAAGCGTGTCTCCTTCGGCGGAGATCAATCCTTCGGAAGGCTCAGGCTCTTATGACCGCTCCATCTACAACAGTGAGGACGGTGTCTTCTCTACTGGGGTCGATGGCCTCTTGTATCTTCCTCACTCTTCATGCACGACTACACATGAGACCTCTGCAGGAGTGCTTGGAGTACCAATGGGACCAGAGGAGAGGATCTTGGCACGACAAGATACGACTGTCTCTGCATGCTCTTCAGTCTCTGAAGTGGTGGTGTTCAGCGGAGAATCTCCTCAGAGGGGTTCCCTTCCACAAGGACATTCCTACTCAGACGATCGTGACGGATGCTTCTCTCCAGGGCTGGGGGGGCACATTCGGGGGACTTACAGATCCAAGGCATGTGGTCTCAGACGGAGTCCACGTATCACATCAATTTCCTGGAACTCAGAGCTGTTCACTTGGCGCTGAAGGCTTTTCATCCATCCTTCTGGACCACCTCTCTGCTTGTTCAGACGGACAATACGACCACGATGTATTACCTCAACAAGCAGGGGTCTCAGAGGGGTTCCCTTCCACAAGGACATTCCTACTCAGACGATCGTGACGGATGCTTCTCTCCAGGGCTGGGGAGCACATTCGGGGGACTTACAGATCCAAGGCACGTGGTCTCAGACGGAGTCCACGTATCACATCAATTTCCTGGAACTCAGAGCTGTTCACTTGGCGCTGAAGGCTTTTCATCCATCCTTCTGGACCACCTCTCTGCTTGTTCAGACGGACAATACGACCACGATGTATTACCTCAACAAGCAGGGGGGTCGAGATCGCGCACCCTGTCTCGGGAGGCACAGACGATCTGGCACTGGCTTCTGGCGAGAGGATTGACGATATCGGCTACCCATCTGCCAGGTGTGCAGAATGTTCAGGCGGACGCACTGAGCAGACTGATTCAGGAAAATCACGAATGGGTCATAAACAACGACGTACTAGGAGAAGTCTTCGAAAGGTGGGGGACTCCAGACGTAGATCTGTTCGCCACCACCGAAAACAGCAAATGCCGAGACTTCGCCTCCAGGTACTACCAGCAATGGACGCTGGGGAATGCACTCTGGATCAACTGGTCGAACAGCTTTGTTTACGCTTTTCCGCCCATCCCACTGATTCCGGCGGTGCTCATCAAGCTGGGCACGAATGATCCTGATTGCCCCGGAATGGCCCAGACAGTGGTGGTTCACGGACCTTCTACACCGGTCCCTCCTTCCACACATACGGTTGCCGTGCAGGCCGGACATTCTCACGAAGTTCGGGGGGCAGATGGTGCACCCCAACCTCTCGTCCTTGAGTTTGGCGGCATGGCTCCTGAGGTAGTGCAATATGGCCATTTGAATCTACCAGAAGATTGCATGGACATACTGAAGGAGTCTAAGAGGCCTTCCACTCGGACGTCCTACGCTTACAAGTGGAAGAGGTTTTGTATCTGGTGTGTGTCCAGGAACTTTGACCCTACGACGTGCAAGGAAGATGCCATCCTTCCCTACCTTCTACATTTGGCGCGGTCTGGCCTTAATGTTCATTCCATTAGGGTTCATCTCGCTGCATTGACTGCCTACAGGAAAAGCCCTTCACAGACTTCCTTCTTTCAGATCCCTGTGATCAAAGACTTTTTGGAAGGCTTGAAGAAAGTGTTCCCTCCTGTCAGGCTTCCTTCGCCTTCATGGGAATTGAATGTGCTGCTGTCCAGTTTGATGAAGGAGCCTTTTGAACCCATTCATAAGGCTTCGTTGCAGCACCTGTCCTGGAAGGCGGCGTTCCTCGTGGCCATTACATCGGTGTTGGACTTGGCCCTTAGGGCAGGTTCACCCCTAGACTTTTTGCTTGTTTGTGACCCTGTGTTAGTGATTTTTGGGTCTCTGCGCACTTTTCCCTGGGTCCCAGAGTGAAAGTGCGTGCGTGTAGTATGGCTGGCCTGCCCTCCCATAGGAATGGATGGGGAATGTCTGTGTCCCTGGTAGTTCCTGATGCGTGAGGCGTGCCTTCTCGAGTTTGGTATGTGCGAACTCGTGAGAGTGAATGCTTCGCAATGGTGTTTGTTGCATGAGTGTGTCATATGTAGAAGTGCCACTTCTGGGAGTTGGCATATTAGTGTAAAATATGCCTGGCGTGTGATTGGCTGGAGCAGGCTGGTGAGCCTGGCTCCAGGAAGGCTGGGTGGGTCTGCCCGGTGGTGAGTGTGAGATTAGCATGAGTGATGTGTGGGAGGAGTGTACCTGTGTCCTGGATGGGCTGGGTTTTCCCCACACAATACTGGCTCCGCCCCCCTGTGGTGTGACTGATGACCCTAGCCCTGCCAGTGAAAGAAAGGGGTGGCTGGGCCATCAAGGGTACTCAAGGACCAGCTGCGACTGGGTTTGCCCCCACCCTGTGCCAGAACAAAGGATTTGGTGTATAAAAATGGGGCTGTGTCCCCACTGAAACTGTTCTCTTCCAGGATCCTGCCTGAGGGGGCTGCTGCTGCTGTTGCTGGGCCAGAGGACCGCCACTTGGACTGTCTCCCTGCCTGGAGACCCAGTGAGCTGGCTCTGGGCCCAGCTTTGCCCCCCTGCCTGTCTAGGAGGACTTTGCCTGGACTTTGCTGGTTTCCAGCGCCTGGAAGCGCTGCATCCTGACCCCTAGCGCCTGGGGGCGCTTTTGATTGCCTTTTAGCGCTTGAGAGCGCTTTACTGTGACCCAGCGCTTAAGAGCGCTTTAATTTGCTTACAGCGCTTGAGAGCGCTTTCGTTTTGCACTAGCGCTTGAGAGCGCTTTATATTGACCAGCAGCGCCTGGGAGCGCTTTTGTTGAGGCCGGTGCCCACCCGGCGTTCGCCCACGTTAATTGCCGATTTTCGAGCCCCTGGCGAGTGCCCACCTCGCCAGGGACCTTGCCGCTATTTGTTGGTGGCCCCCAGATTGAGTGCCCACCTCGATCTATTATTTTAAAAGGAGCCGGTGCCCACCCGGCATGTGCACAGATTCTGGCCGTGAATTACCCCGGGCTGCCGCTCTGCCCACGGCGACCCGGAAGCAGCTGAGAGGCCGGCCAATCAGAGCGCGGCCCGACCCACGAACCGGAAGTCCCGCCCTGCAGCTGCAGAGCGAGAGAGAGCCGGCGCCTGGTCTTTCCCCCCCCCCCCCCGGAGCTCCCAACAACGAGGGAGAGCCCCGGAGAGAGAGGGAGAAGTGTCGGAAGGGAGCCCCCGAGGAGCGGGAGCTCCTGTGAAGAGCCGCCCCAGGAGAAGCGAGAGCCGCCGCAGGACCGGGTGAGTGGCTGCGCAGTGGTCGTCCAAAGGAGGGGGAGGCGTCGGGGCACATTGCCGGTGCCTGCTCCCCCCCCCCCCCCCCCTTCGTGTTCTCTCCCCGAGTGAGGGGAATTGTTGTTAGAGCCTGAGAGGCTCTTGGGTGGCAGTCAATTGTTTGGAGCCCAAGCCTCACCTTTCTGACCGAGAGCCCAGGAGGGCTCAGGGGGCAAAGTGCGTGGCAGAGCCCCGAGAGGCTCAAGAGCAGTCTTCTTCCCCCCCATGCGGCCCCATGTGTGACGAGCCCCGGGAGGCTCGAGAGGGCATCAAACTGTCTTGAGTCCAGGAGGGACTCCAACGAGGGGCGCATCCTTGTTCTTGAGCCCAGAGAGGCTCCCCCGCCCAGTGAGGCGACCTTCCTTCGTTCTGCGAGCCCAGAGAGGCTCTGAGGGTGCCATTTGTATTCAGAGCCCAGAGGGGCTGCATTGCTTCGTTTTGAGCCCTGAGAGGCTCAGGGGCATAATTGATATTCAGAGCCCAGTGAGGCTCTTGAGAGACAGTCAGTTTTGCAGAGCCTGTGAGGCTCCCCCATCGTGTTGGCCCCATCATTGTGCTACCCAGTTGCCCAGCACTTTGTGGGCAACTGCCACGTTTAGGCCCCCTGACATTGGACACAGGGCGTCCTAGCCCCAACAAGGCCAGAGGGCCTAGGGACAGTCACAGGTGGTGACTTACGTGAGTTTGGCGCAATTGTTATTGTTACACCTCTGAATGAATGTTATGCATTGCATCATGTGTTATGTTCTTACACCCCTACAGGTATTGTAATACTTAGGTGGTTGTTTACTCCCTAGTGCAGGTGGTGCTAGTGAGGTCCTGGTTACCAGTGATTACTGGTTATGTGCTAGTTTGTGCTAATGTAATTTTACATTCTAAGTGCTATTTCTAAAAAGTGTTACTTCTAAAAGTGCTGATTCCTGACAGTGGTCCAGGTGGCCCTGTCTTGTAAATATCCCCTGTAAATTCTGCCCGTGCCCCTGGCACATTGTAAAGTGTGTGTTCTGTCTAATGTGTTTTGGTGTAATACAAAGGCTATTTTTATATATAACCTTGTGTGGCGTTTCCTTTGTGGTGGGCCTTGGGTGTTGTTGCTGGGGTGCGTGCGCAAATACTTAACTCATATCGCCTCCAAGTTTAGGCTTGCTGCTCGCGCCACGTTACCTAGAGGGTGAGCTGGGGTTATCTTGGCGTGTAACTCCCTTGCCCTGACTTGGGAGTGGTGGTCTCTGACTGACTTTGGCGAAAGCCCTGGCCAGCCAGGGATCCCATTTCTAACATTGGACGCAGAGGTGAGGATAAGGATTTGTGTTTGCGTTGTACCACAGTGGCGACAGGCCACACTACAAAGCTCTGCATTTTAGATGACCACATTTTAGGGGATTATTGTTTTTATGAAGTTCCATTATTTTCTTCTCCTGAAGGTATCATTGTGCAATTGTGTCCAGTACATTTGTTCCCCTGCCCAGCGCCCAGAGTTTGGTACCTGTGTCACGTGTGGTCAGGTTGAGGAATCAGGGGTGGTAGAAACTGCCTTACCAGTCCGAGAGGGGGGTTGTGTGTGAATGAATGGTGTGTGGCACTAGGCAAGTGAGTGTGAGTTCTCTGGGGTAGAGAGCTTGCTAAACCTTTGTGAATTGTGTACTCCTGTTTAGGCTCAGACCCTTAGGTTCCCTGTGTGATCTTGTCTCTAGAACGTCCTGCCAAGATGGAGCTTGTTTTTGATTTCAGTGATCTAGATACCTACAGTACGTGGGAGCTGGTAAGGTTCTGTGACGAGAGAGAAATAGGGAGGGGTGAGTCAAACCCGTACGAACTTAGGGACCGCCTGGTCAGATGGCAAGAGGGTCAATGGGATCTTGAGCACAGTGAGGAAAGGGCCTGGGCCTCACACCATGAGGGTGGGGGGTCTGTAGGGTGAGGAAATATGAATTTTTATGATCAATTGTGTCCCCTATCTTAGACCCCAATGACTCCGTGCACGCGTTACAAGTACATGTATGTTCCCTCCACTTCCAGTTATGAAGACGCAAATACATTTGCGTCCAACGTTAACATGTCCTCTTTCAGATCCACCATGAATGGGTCGAATATTCCGTTCCTAAGTATGCCTTGCCAACGTCTTTATGTGGTGTACTTTACACGTTTTTCAGCCCTGGCGAAGTAGGCCCTGAATTCTGCCATCGAGCCTTTTCCTGCCTTCTGACTCTGAATGCCTCAGCCTGGGCCTGCATCTGTACCCGTGACCTCTGCCTTACTCACTGCGCGGCTAACGGTGCTTGGTTCAGCCTGTTGCCTGCCAAGACTGTATTCAGCCTTCAAGTTATCTGCTCCACTCCTCGAAAATACATTCCTGTCTAGTAGTTCAAGTAAACATCCTTCCAGCTGCAGAGCAAAGGGCCCGGCCTCACTGTCTCCGTGCAAGTAATTCATAGCTCCTGTTACCATGGTAGGCCCATGCCCCCTCGCATCTCATGCAGACACGTAGACGCTTATACACGCACTCACAGTCAGTATAGAATAGCCTCTGTCCGAGAGACCTTTCCTTCCAGATAATATAGTTCCTTAAACACAAGATATTAGATACGATTTGGGATTAGGTTGTTCTGACATCCCAGACTTCTGTCTCCTCATGTAGGGCTAAATGTCAAGTCCCCTTCACCCTCCAGTTACACGTCAATCACACGTCATGCTGCCTGCGCGCGCATCCCTGCCATGTATTTTGCTGACACTGCAGGATTCTCTTATGGATCCACCTACTTGTGACATCATGTTAATGACGTTTCTAGTACACGCCTTCATGCACGCCTATTGTAACGCCTTTTCATTACGTATGTGTATTCTTATCTCTCCTCTCAGCTGTTACGCCTTCTGCATATGCCTTTACTGTAATGCATTGACTATATATATGAATGATTGTCAATAAAGTATGGTCTGTCAGTCCCTTCCCGAACCTACGTGGTGACGGAATGGTATGCCACCTTGGCTCGAGCCAAATACCTAATTCCTTTTTAAGGAATAAAACCCCTTTTTGAAAACCTCAAATATCACGGATTTTGCCTCTTATTTTCCTGAGTTATTCTTATTGAACTTTACCGCATAAATTAAGCATAGGTAATTTAAATTTACCACATAATTGGCGCCTGAACAGGGACCCCTCCCCCATCTCACGCGCCGGAGGTGCGTTGCAGGCCTAGCCCCCTGCCACAGCCGGACGGACAACTACGCGTACCCGCAGGATTTCCTGTATCTCCCTCAGGCCAACGGAGTTGACTGAGGCTGCGATCAACACCCAGACGAGGCGGTGAGGAGTGCGGAGGATCCCGACCAGAGCCTAGCTGAGAGAGCAAGATCCGAGGTATACAGAGGCCCACCAGGTTCCGAAGTTCCGAAGTATCTGCGTCACGAGTCGAGTCCGGTCCAGTCCAGTTTCCGAGGCCTTCGTTTCCGTGCTTCCCGGTGAGTACCATTGCTGGGGACGCATCTAGACGTGCGCATTAATTTGTGCCGGTCAAGACGGGTTTGGGTACACAGACCTGATCTGTACTGTTTAGCAGTACATCTAGTATCATGCAGTTAGCTAGTTTTATTCTAATCATTGTTGTTCGTTTTAAAATGTTTTAATGTGTTTTCAAAATGTCGTGGTATGAGTGATTGTTCGATCTTCATTATTGTGATTATTGTGTTAATTGTGTTCATATCTAAGTAAGGACCAAGTAGCCTGAGTTTTAAGATGCCGTTATTCTCCAAATTAAGACAGATAAAAACTAGAAAAGGGATACTCGAGGAAGCTGTTCCCATTCCACCTAGGGACACTCCAGGGTACTTTATGTACCACAAGCATGGCCTAGATGCCGTTTTATATCTCGATTTATGGGTGGACTACACCAAGGATCTAGCAGAGAATCAGAGATGGCCCGCTGCTGGGACATGGGATGCAGATTGCATCATGAGAGTAGAAGAAGCATTATGGAAAAAGAAAGCCAGACAGTCACAGAAAGATGCCATTGAATTATGGCGTAAAGAATCGCATAGGCGTACAGAAAAAGCACACAGAAAAGAAGAGAAAAGTAGAGAGGATTCAGAAAAAGCCCGAGAAAACGTATTAGTTGAGGAAGGTATCCGAGTAAAAATAGAACAAGTAGATAGACAACGAAACACCCTTATGAATGGTATGTATCCTCTTCTGGCCGAGGGTTTACCTAAGGCCACCCCGGAAGTACCAAAAGATCTGCCACCTCCAATGCCCCCGACTAAAATGCATCAGAAAACCGCAAAGGATATTTTCCTTCCTTCCTATCTAGACGATGTAGCCCCCGAATATGTTAATACCGCACAGCCGCACACACCCCCTACTGGCGGCGCTCGACCCAGAGATAGTCAACCCCCACCTCCGCGACAAGCTACTCCTCCTCCCGTCCCAACCCTTCCAGCGGTCCTTCCATCACTGCCTGCACCTATTCCTCCTACTTTACACCCAAACAACCCTTTCGGAGCCGGCGCCTCAGGAGGCGCGTCCGGAGGGGCGACAGGTTTCCAAACCCCGCCACCAACACATCGGTGGACTTATAGAGAACTAGCACAACAACGTACACCTCAAGCAGCCGATTTTGACATATATGGAGACCGTCTTGCAGACTGTAGATATGATCCAGTACCTGGTAAAAAGAATGACGAGGGAATGTTGCTCGCATCAGTACGATTGCGACGAGTCACAAACTTTTTGTTGACACTACCTGGAATGGTAGACCATCTAGATAAAATATATCATTTTGTTCAAACAGGGGCAGGGCCTGAAAGTATTAAGGAAGCATTGGCCTACCAGAAAGTTGATACTCAAGGCAAGATACTACGGTTTCTTATAAACTGTCTAATAAGAGAAGCGGATAGGCCGGGCACAAACCCGGACGACATAAAAGCACTTCATAGATGGGGTCAGAAGATAGCAGAAGGGAATCATGATAAACAGGCTAGTATAGAAAATATGTACCGAAGGATCAGGAATGTAGTAATAAAGATGCATGAAAGAAGACAGCCAGTACCAGAAATAGATTCAGACAAACTTGAATCCTCAGGGGAGGAGGACGAACCAGAAGAAGTAACAGGACAATTACCAGTTAGAGAAACGATAGCTTATGTAGGCAAAGGAAGACCCTTTAATAATTCAATGCGTCCAGTACGTCCAGAAAGTAAAAGAATTTTTCAGGAAGCCATGTGTAATCCGAGAACTCCTGAACACTTATTCCAAGCCACTGATAACAGACTTCGAGAACGAATGGGGTACCATGTACTCGATTCTATGGATGAACAGGAATTAGCTAGGTCAGCAGTACAATGGGCTGACAATCCTGAGAAATATAGTGATGATGCGTTAGCACACACATTTTTGAATATGACACCAAGCGAACAGCGTTTAGCTGGTACATACATGATACAACACCTGCTCTTATTATATAGAAGCCAACACTCTGATCCAGGTCCGCTGCCTGATATATTAACAGAACTGCTCATGAATAAATGGAGAGGTCTAGGTACCGATCTAATTAAAGTAATTCTAGAACATCGGCACAGATATAGTGCCTTCCTATGTCCACAATCTGATTCAGCACACTCCATGGAAAGAAAAATGTATTACATAGACAGACAGAATCCGTTACGAGAAGTGCACCCAGTTCAGAATACCGACAATACGCTTAGACGCGTGTTTGTGTACACGCCCATAACTAAAATAGAATTATTGGAAATGAAAAAATTAGTACCTAGCCATGACAAAGATCCCGCAGGTTTTCATCGTGAAATAAAAGACATGTTACTCATGGGTGATTACACTTATCCAGACCTAATGAAAATATTGAAAGTACTACTGCCTGCTGGTATTTACGAGAAACTCAAAGAAAAAGAATGGGAAGTGGGAAATGCAAAGATTGATTGGACTGCATTAGAAAATGAAGAAAATACTCGAGTTCCAGGCCTAGGGCTTGGAGACAAAGTTAAAGCGTTACCAGAATTGTTAGTGCAAGTACTGCCACGTTTATTAAGTACGAAAAAGGAAGACTGGGGTGCAATCTCAGCCTGTAAACAGAAACCCGATGAAGACACTAGTGATTTTTATTCCCGATTTGAAAAATGTTTTGGTATTAATAGCGGCCTGAAAGCAAGTAGCGAGTCGTATCCACATCTTTTTGTAACGAAATTAGTCGAGAATTCACTGCCCCAGGTTAAGAACAGAGTACTGAAAGTCGAAAGCACTTGGCAAGCTAATACTCCTTCACAAATGTTACAAATGTTACAGTATCACCAGAATAGAATTAGAGAAGAACAAGAACACGAACAAAGACGTATGAAAGACACGAAAATGAAAATGTTAGTTGCTCAGTCAGTTCCAGCTGACGGACACAAAAAGGGTGCGAGCCAGCCCAGTAATTCAACGGCCCCTGTTAAAGGGGTATGTAACTATTGTAAACAGCCAGGTCACTATATAAACGATTGTGCAGTACTGAAACATAATATCTCCACGGGTAAGACCAAGGAGAGACCACGTCCACCTAGACAAGATCAAGCCCAACAGCAAGTACCCCAGAATATACAGCATATACCACCTATGCCAGCTTCACAGCAGACCGTAGCAGTACCACAGCAACAGCCTATTGCCGCAACACAAAACACGACACAACAGATGTACCAGTATGCACAAAATGACTACCCCGATTACCAGCGATACACATGAAACAGCCTAGACAGGGAGGTTGGCTTGCCTCTTATTGAGGTTCCTGTAGATCAAGAGGGTCCTTATGTACACAGTCAAGTGTTAGGGAAAGACAGAAAGTTTTTAATTGATACAGGGGCAAGCCGTACAACGATTAGTCATGATGAGGTTCCAGGGGCACCCCTCTCAGGCTCACAGAATGTTTCCCTTGGTTTTTCAGGAAAACCTATTATTAACGAAGTATCACAACCTCTTCCTCTTGCAGTCGGTCCTCTGACACGGACTACAGACTTATTGCTTACCAAATCATGCCCAGAAAACTTGCTAGGTATAAAAACACTGAAAGCTCTAGGAGCTATAATATGTTGTTCTCCGGAAGGAGTACGATTATTCTTGCGAGATTTTAAAGGTCATTATGTATTGAGAGACATGGATCACCGATTACAGAATGTCCCTGCACATTTGTGGGCACAAGGCCCCACTGATGTAGGTTGTATGCACATTACACCATATCGAGTCACACTCAAAGCAGGAGTGGTATTACCACGAATTCGGCAATACAAGTTACCCCCAGATGCTGTAGTGGCTTTACTGAAAATCATTGACGAGCTCATTGCACAAGGAGTGGTTGTGGAAACCGACTCCAATGTATGTAATTCTCCTATCATTCCAGTCCTTAAACGTACTGATCCAAATGCACCACCAGTTTATCGATTAGTTATTGATCTGCGCGAATTGAATAAATGCATTGTACCACAGTATCCCGTGGTCCCAGATATCTCTTCATTACTGACAGCTATTGATCCAGAGGCAACGTTCTTTACTGTAATTGACCTCAAGAACACCTTCTTTAGCGTCCCAATCGATCCGGAAAGCCAATACTTGTTCGGATTCTGTTTAAATGGACGAAGTTTCAAATTTGCACGCGCACCTCAAGGATTCACAGAAAGCCCCAGCATCTATAGCCAAGCACTGAAAAGACAACTCAACAGTATCCACATGCCTGTTAACACCGCCCTGCTTCAGTATGTCGATGATCTGCTGATCACCGCCCGAAGCGAACCTGAATGTGAAAAAGCATCACTGACGGTTTTAAATTTTCTGGCTGACAAGGGGCACAAGGTATCCCCTTCGAAGCTGCAATTCTGTGTTCAGCAAGTTGTGTACCTTGGTCACTTGCTGTCCAAAGTGGGGAGACAGCTTACACCTGATCGCATTCAGTTAATTATAAACATGACACCACCCAAGACACAAAAGGACGTGCGGGCCTTTATAGGCCTCACTTCGTACTGCAGACAATGGATTCCCCAATACGCATTATTAGCAAAGCCACTCATTCAGTTGACAACACAGGAGGCAGCGACATCGACTGTCCTCCCTTGGACTCAAGAACATACACAAGCTTTTGAAGACTTAAAGAAAGCCTTATGTCAAGCACCTGTTTTAGCAACACCATGTTACAGTAAGCCTTTTACACTTTTTGTCACAGAACGTGAAGGTACTGCCTTGTCAGTACTCACTCAGGAACAAGCAGGTTCACACAAACCGTGTGCTTACTTTTCTAGCACATTAGATCCAGTAGCCCAGGCTCTGCCTGCGTGCCTGAAATCAGTTGCAGCGACAGCTTTAGCAATCAGACAAAGCGATTCCATAGTACTAGGACATCAATTGACAGTACAAGTTCCACATTCCGTGGAAGTTCTTTTAAATCGTACACAGACCCAACACTTGACTATAGCAAGACTAACAGGTTATGAATTGACATTGTTCCAACCACACATAGAAATCAGACGCTGTAGCACATTGAATCCTGCCACACTTTTGCCATTAAGTGGTGTAGACCCATTGGCACATGATTGTATTGAAGTCATTACTATTACGACGAAACCCAGACAAGACTTGACAGATGTTCCATTACCAGATCCAGACCTGACACTTTATGTGGCTGGTTCATGTATGAGAACAGGTACAGGTGAATTAGTGGCCGCCTACGCAGTCACGACAGACACCGAAGTTATTGAAACAAATTGTATCAACACCCTGTCAGCTCAAGCAGCAGAGCTCATCGCTCTGACACAAGCCTGTATTCTAGCCAAAAATAAGAAAGTTAACATATACACTGATTCACGTTATGCATTCGGAGTTGTTCACGACTTCGGAGTCCTCTGGCGAGAGAGAGGTTACTTAACATCTCACGGTGCCAACATTCAACACGGTCCCCTCATTCAAGCCCTGTTAGATGCAATACATCTGCCTACTGCAATATCTATTATGAAGTGTAAAGCACATACAAAAGTCACCGATATCATTTCCCAGGGTAACGACCTGGCAGATCGAACAGCTAAGCAAACTGCTCAGAATCGAACTCATGTAACTAACTTGACAAAGACAATAGTTCCGACATCGACACACTGCATGACAGTTAGGGATCCCGCACATGATGTAATCGACATACAGACACATGCTACACCAGATGAAATCAAGAAATGGACTGAACTAGGAGGGATCCAAACAGATCAGGGATGGATGACGAAGGGAAAATCTACATGGTTTCTCCCCGACTCTATGGTTCAAGTCATCATTAACACGATACATAGCCCAGCACACCTAGGAGAAAAAGCCATGCTAGACAGTATTCAACATATATGGTTCAATAAAAACTTACGAACAGCAGCCAAACAAAAAGTGCGTACTTGCATGATATGTTGTCAGTTCAACCCCGGTAAAAGCATTCCCGTAGAGCAAGGTGGATTTCAGCCTCCCGATCACCCTTTTGAAGTCCTCCAGATGGATTATATCCAGATGGAACGTTGTCGAGGTTTCAAATATGTCCTCGTAGTCGTATGTGCACTTTCCCGATGGACAGAAGCATATCCAGTCCCAGATTACACTGCTCCGATCACTGCCAAGCAACTGGTTCGTGAATTCTTCCCACGGTATAGTTTGCCCCGTATCGTGTACTCAGATAACGGTCAGCCATTCTCATCCGAGCTTGTGAAACATATTACACTCCTGTTAGGCTATCAGTGGAAGTTCCACTGTGTCCGGCATCCCGAGGCAGCAGGTCTCGTGGAGCGTCATAATCAGACTCTGAAAATCCGACTTTCAAAAATCTGCAGAGAGAAAGGCGTTGACTGGATAGTAGCTTTGCCAGTTGCCCTTTTTTATATGAGGATGGTAGCGCATTCTCGAACTGGGCTATCCCCGTATGAAGTGGTCTTTGGTAGGCCACCAAATATGTGGGGGACGCCTATACCTCGTAAAAATAACAGATGTTGACTGTATTATGCTGACAGATTACCTTGCCTCCTTGATGTCTGCACTACAATCTTGTCGTTCACAGGTAGCTGCAGCCTTTCCCGACAACACCGAGGTGAAGCCCCATGAAGTGGTCCCCGGCGACTTTGTCTTCGTTCGTAACTTCGACCGGAGAAGTCCGTTGGAACCCCGCTGGCAAACTCCGAAATTGGTTCTTCTGACGACGAGGACCGCTGTGAAGGTTGAGGGCAGAAAAGGGTGGCTACACTCTAGCCACATTAAGAAGTTTCACGGACTCCCTTCGGACTTGGACTCTAAGCCCTGCCCTCCTCCACAGACTGATTCTAAACTCCCCCTGGTTGAGAAAACCGCCTCCGAGGAATATAGACTAAAACTACGGTCTAGCAAGTCAGACAGTTTAATTGTTTAAGTCCTCCCCTAGGTGAATCGGTTAAATTAGGTTCTGACATGTATCCCCTAGACCGAGATAGAGAGAGAGATAGACAGAAACAACTCAAGAAACGTGCATATTGTAAATCACTTCGTAGTCACTGTATAGTGACATTATTGATTATGTTTTTCCTAAGTCTGCTGATTATTGCTGCCAGTATATTATTGCATATATATTACCCTATTTTCAAGCGTGCACCATCTGCTTACAACGTCACTGCCGAACATTCTTTTAGCGAATTACCTCCACACGAATTGTCTTACAGACTTGCGCTGCGCAACAACACATTCATTAGTATGTTACATCACTCCCATCAGACCAACAACGCTACAAATTGTTGGATATGTGGCCGACTCCCTCCCTACCAGAAATACAAGGGAGTTCTGCCCCTCTTTCCGTACCCGTTCACTCACAACGGCTCATGTGGTGCATGGTTTAGATTGATTAATTCTTTAGATTCTGACACTATAGTTTATGCAGGAAATTGGGTTTGGGGAAACCTGAACTTAGTTTTGCTTAAAGCCTGCTACCCTAACAAGGAGGGACTTCCCACAAGGACAGGAACTGATCTAGAAAATGAAGTATATGGATTAGGTAATTATACAATTAACCTCATGATTTTAACGGTTGAATCCGAAGCTGCACCAGTATTGCCCGCTATGTCAGTATTACCAGTCACAGGTGAATTATGTATCAGAAAGAATGGTTCAGTACACTTAGGTCATAGTAAATGTACTATTGTGGTCGAATTCAGTGATCAAGGCAAGTCTACATTCAGAGCTACTCGTCATTCCTACTTCGTTTGTGGTCATACCGCATACATACGCTTACCTTTAGATTGGGATGGTACCTGTTATATTGCATTCCTTCTGCCACCTGTTTTCCTAGCCCCTCCTGATTACCACAGAATTATCAATCTAGTAAACAATAGACTTCGAAGAGATCTCCCGATTGTCGACTACACTGAAACGGCATGGGAACAATACACAGACTTCAATAAAGGTTTCTTTCCCTACTTAGGTGCTGTCTTTAATAGTAAACTGATACGCAAATTGACTAGAACCCTCGAAGCAGTAGTGAATGAAACTACTTCCGCCTTAGGCAACTTGACAGAGGAGCAGTCTGCTATGCGGGTTGTTGTTCTTCAAAATCGTCTTGTCATTGACGTCATCCTAGCAGATAGGGGCGGAGCCTGTAAGGTCATCGGGTCGAGCTGCTGTGTTTTCATTCCAGAAAACGCGCCAATAGTATATAAAGCTATAACACGTCTCCATAAGATTGCAAGTTTGATACATCAGAATCCAGGCACCTGGACTTGGTCCGGTTGGTTCTGGACAATGTTGACCGCCTGGGGATGGAAGATCCTATCCTTCCTAGGCATTGGCCTTCTTATAGTATTTAGTTGCTGCCTATGTCTGCAATGTGGGCCAGCGATTTGCGGCCTGTGTGCCACATCATGTATTCCACATTCAAGTTCCCATTCAAAACGCGAAAAGAAGAAAGAAGAGCAAATGATGTTACGTGAACAGATTGATCGATTCATGAGGATCGATATATCATGAAGGGTCCGTAGGGGACAAGGAGGGAATGAGGAAATATGAATTTTTATGATCAATTGTGTCCCCTATCTTAGACCCCAACGACTCCGTGTACGCGTTACAAGTACATGTATGTTCCCTCCACTTCCAGTTATGAAGACGCAAATACATTTGCGTCCAACGTTAACATGTCCTCTTTCAGATCCACCATGAATGGGTCGAATATTCCGTTCCTAAGTATGCCTTGCCAACGTCTTTATGTGGTGTACTTTACACGTTTTTCAGCCCTGGCGAAGTAGGCCCTGAATTCTGCCATCGAGCCTTTTCCTGCCTTCTGACTCTGAATGCCTCAGCCTGGGCCTGCATCTGTACCCGTGACCTCTGCCTTACTCACTGCGCGGCTAACGGTGCTTGGTTCAGCCTGTTGCCTGCCAAGACTGTATTCAGCCTTCAAGTTATCTGCTCCACTCCTCGAAAATACATTCCTGTCTAGTAGTTCAAGTAAACATCCTTCCAGCTGCAGAGCAAAGGGCCCGGCCTCACTGTCTCCGTGCAAGTAATTCATAGCTCCTGTTACCATGGTAGGCCCATGCCCCCTCGCATCTCATGCAGACACGTAGACGCTTATACACGCACTCACAGTCAGTATAGAATAGCCTCTGTCCGAGAGACCTTTCCTTCCAGATAATATAGTTCCTTAAACACAAGATATTAGATACGATTTGGGATTAGGTTGTTCTGACATCCCAGACTTCTGTCTCCTCATGTAGGGCTAAATGTCAAGTCCCCTTCACCCTCCAGTTACACGTCAATCACACGTCATGCTGCCTGCGCGCGCATCCCTGCCATGTATTTTGCTGACACTGCAGGATTCTCTTATGGATCCACCTACTTGTGACATCATGTTAATGACGTTTCTAGTACACGCCTTCATGCACGCCTATTGTAACGCCTTTTCATTACGTATGTGTATTCTTATCTCTCCTCTTAGCTGTTACGCCTTCTGCATATGCCTTTACTGTAATGCATTGACTATATATATGAATGATTGTCAATAAAGTATGGTCTGTCAGTCCCTTCCCGAACCTATGTGGTGACGGAATGGTATGCCACCTTGGCTCGAGCCAAATACCCAATTCCTTTTTAAGGAATAAAACCCCTTTTTGAAAACCTCAAATATCACGGATTTTGCCTCTTATTTTCCTGAGTTATTCTTATTGAACTTTACCGCATAAATTAAGCATAGGTAATTTAAATTTACCACAAGGGAGCCCTGAAGATTCAGAAGAGGAGGAAGAAAATGATAGCACAGGGACGTCAGCAGATAGTGAGGACCCCATAGATAGGGAGTCCCTTGCTGGGTCCAGCGCAGGAGGCAGCGCCTCATCCCTTTCCCTGTCCCCAGAGGAGCTGGAAGATAGGAGGAGAGAAAGGGAGCACCAGCTGGCTTTAGAAAAGCTCAGGTTGGAGCATGCCCAGGCTATGGCACAGCTGGGCGTAAGAAAGCAACAGTTAGAGACTGAGAGTGTCTTAGCACAGGAAAGGATAGAGGAGGCTGAGAGGGCCTCCACCAGAGGCAAAGTAGCTCTGGAGGGTAGACTATCCCCTGCGCACAGTTTAATTTTCTGGATTCCCCGGGGAGGGTTGAGTCCAGTGGTGGCAGCTATATAGACTTCAGTGCAGGAAGTCCCCTTCCCCGTGCCCAACGTATGGTCCCTTGTTCCCAAGAGGAGGAGTTAAGGTTGAAGTTCAGGGGCAGTAGGAGACTGCCTCACCAGAGTTGGGGCTTGTTTTTGGATGACTGTTGGGAGGCAATGTGGGAGTGGCTGGCAGCTAGCTCGGATGATGAGAGGGACGGAGTACTGGATATGTTTCTCAAAGAGCAGTTGCTCAGTGTTTGTTGTCCAGAGTTGCGCCAGCACCTGTTGAAGTCTGAATCCCTTAGTCCCTGGGCGCTTGCTGAGGAAGCAGAGCGCTGGGAAAGTGGTAGAGGTTCTCTAGAGTCATTGGTGAGTGAGGCTCAGTGTAGCCCAGCTAGGTCCCAGGATAGCGAGGAGAGTGTAGGGGCTCACTGCCTGGCTCAGTGGAGCAGGAGTGAGGGGGAGACCGAGGTTCCCCAGACGCCCGAAGCCCTGCCTCAGGACTTGGATGGTTTCTGTAGGGAACACCAGGTTGGGGACCTAGGCTGTCCTGTTAATCCATTTGAGGAAGATCTCCTAGTGAGTAGAGGACCTGGAGCGTCTGTAACCAGAGCTCCTGTGGTTCTAGAGTCTGGCAGTACCGCTCCGGTAGGGAGGGTACAGGAGTCCAGCGTGAGGAGTGATTGGGGGAGTTCCCCAGTGGAAGAACCAGTGGGTCAGGGACTACCCAGTTGGGCTAGGATCCCGTGTAGTGACCATGGTGACACCACTTCTGCGCTGGGGGATCTTTGCGCACCGTCAGGTGGACAGGAGGCGGGAGATCTGCGCCAGGCAGACAGTCACACAACATATGTGTCATTTGTTAGCCTTAGGGGGATGGTGTGTGAATCCCCAGAAGTCCTGGAGTGCCAGGCAATTGTTCCACCAAAGGTTTTAGACCAGAGGTTGGAAGGCCAGGTTCAGGATCAGCCTGACCTGAAGGGTAGGACGACTGTAACCAGTGTCCTGACCGGTTCTTCTTCCAGAGGAACTTCTCCAGTTGGGAGAGGGCAGACCTCTGGAAGGGGGTGCAGAGGGTGGGAGAGCCCACCTCTGACCCTGGTGCAGCCTGAGGGGTTAAACCCTGGGTTGGAGTGGCGTTGTAAGGGTACCCCTCGCAGGAGGAGGAGGAACCCTAGAAGAAGAGGTAGGGGGAGGAGAGCCTTCCCCGAGACTCCTGGTCCGCCTGAGGTTGTAGACCCTAGGCTGGAGAACTAGTGGCAGTCTAGTCCTGTCTGGCAGACAGGAAGAGTGGAGAACGGCTACTATGTACCAGGGGTTACTACCCCCCACTCTGTGAATAGGCAAGGACCGGTGGCACCTGGGTGGCCCAGGGCCCGGTCCTGGCCGCGGACAGCTCGGGAGTACCAGTGGGGTAGCCCAGTTGGTCCAGGCAGTGTTTTGAGAAGGAACCCTAGGGGTTCACCGTGGCATAGAACAGGAGGGTGTCCCGGCAGTTGCGGGCCGGCGTCCGTGTTCTATCGCCCCAAGCAGGGAAGTCCATCACGGTGGTGATTGTTCTCCCCTGCGTTTTGGCTGGAAGGGGGTTGTGTTGGACTTGGCCCTTAGGGCAGGTTCACCCCTAGACTTTTTGCTTGTTTGTGACCCTGTGTTAGTGATTTTTGGGTCTCTGCGCACTTTTCCCTGGGTCCCAGAGTGAAAGTGCGTGCGTGTAGTATGGCTGGCCTGCCCTCCCATAGGAATGGATGGGGAATGTCTGTGTCCCTGGTAGTTCCTGATGCATGAGGCGTGCCTTCTCGAGTTTGGTATGTGCGAACTCATGAGAGTGAATGCTTCGCAATGGTGTGGGTTGCATGAGTGTGTCATATGTAGAAGTGCCACTTCTGGGAGTTGGCATATTAGTGTAAAATATGCCTGGCGTGTGATTGGCTGGAGCAGGCTGGTGAGCCTGGCTCCAGGAAGGCTGGGTGGGTCTGCCCGGGGGTGAGTGTGAGATTAGCATGAGTGATGTGTGGGAGGAGTGTACCTGTGTCCTGGATGGGCTGGGTTTTCCCCACACAATGCTGGCTCCGCCCCCCTGTGGTGTGACTGATAACCCTAGCCCTGCCAGTGAAAGAAAGGGGTGGTTGGGCCATCAAGGGTACTCAAGGACCAGCTGCGACTGGGTCTGCCCCCACCCTGTGCCAGAACAAAGGATTTGGGGCCAGATGTAGGTGAATGTCATTTACCGATTTTTAAATACCGAATTTTACCGATTCGGTATTCAAAAATCGGTAAATGACATGTAGGGAAAAATTCGGTATTTTTTACCGAATCGGTAAGATTTGGTATTTACCGATTCGGTAAATACCGAATCGGTATTTGCCATTGAATCCTATGGGCCTTGAAGCCCATAGGATTCAATAGCAAATACCGATTCGGTATTTACCGAATAGGTAAAAATACCGAATTGCTAAGGGGGACAGGGTGTCACTTTGACACCCTGTTGCACCCCTGTAACTGGCTTTTGCGCCATGTGGCACACAGACATGCCCTTAGGGCATGTCTGTGTGCCACATGGCACAGGTGTACATGCACAGATGTGCATGTACACATGAATTCGTAATTTACCATGCAATTGTATTGCATGGTAAATACCGAATTCTTAATGCCCTGTAGCACTGTTAGACATGCTACCTACATCTCAAATTACATATTCGGTATTTTTACCGAATGGTAAATTTACCGAATCGGTAAAATTTTCAGAATCGGTAAATTTACTGATTCTGTAATTTTACCGATTCGGCAAAAATACAGATTCGGTAAAATTACCGAATATGTCCATTTTTGGTGCCCCTACATCTACATAGCCCTTTACCGGTCGGAAACGGCCGAAAATCGGTATTTTCGGCCGATTCCGATCGGTAAAGGGCTACCTACATCTGGCCCAAGGTGTATAAAAATGGGACTGTGTCCCCACTGAAACTGTTCTCTTCCAGGATCCTGCCTGAGGGGGCTGCTGCTGCTGTTGCTGGGCCAGAGGACCGCCACTTGGACTGTCTCCCTGCCTGGAGACCCAGTGAGCTGGCTCTGGGCCCAGCTTTGCCCCCCTGCTTGCCTAGGAGGACTTTGCCTGGACTTTGCTGGTTTCCAGCGCCTGGAAGCGCTGCATCCTGACCCCTAGCGCCTGGGGGCGCTTTTGATTGCCTTTTAGCGCTTGAGAGCGCTTTACTGTGACCCAGCGCTTAAGAGCGCTTTAATTTGCTTACAGCGCTTGAGAGCGCTTTCGTTTTGCACTAGCGCTTGAGAGCGCTTTATATTGACCAGCAGCGCCTGGGAGCGCTTTTGTTGAGGCCGGTGCCCACCCGGCGTTCGCCCACGTTAATTGCCGATTTTCGAGCCCCTGGCGAGTGCCCACCTCGCCAGGGACCTTGCCGCTATTTGTTGGTGGCCCCCAGATCGAGTGCCCACCTCGATCTAATATTTTAAAAGGAGCCGTTGCCCACCCGGCATTTGCACAGATTCTGGCCGTGAATTACCCCGGGCCGCCAGCATTTGCACAGATTCTGGCCGTGAATTACCCCGGGCCGCCGCTCTGCCCGCGGCGACCCGGAAGCAGCTGAGAGGCCGGCCAATCAGAGCGCGGCCCCGACCCACGAACCGGAAGTCCCGCCCTGCAGCTGCAGAGCGAGAGAGAGCCGGCGCCTGGTCTAACCCCCCCCCCCCCCCCCCCCGGAGCTCCCAACAGCGAGGGAGAGCCCCGGAGAGAGAGGGAGAAGTGTCGGAAGGGAGCCCCTGCGCAGTGGTCGTCCAAAGGAGCGGGAGGCGTCGGGGCACATTGCCGGTGCCTGCTCCCCCCCCCCCTTCGTGCTCTCTCCCCGAGTGAGGGGAATTGTTGTTAGAGCCTGAGAGGCTCTTGGGTGGCAGTCAATTGTTTGGAGCCCAAGCCTCACCTTTCTGACAGAGAGCCCAGGAGGGCTCAGGGGGCAAAGTGCGTGGCAGAGCCCCGAGAGGCTCAAGAGCAGTCTTCTTTCCCCCCCACGTGGCCCCATGTGTGACGAGCCCCGGGAGGCTCGAGAGGGCATCAAATTGTCTTGAGTCCAGGAGGGACTCCAACGAGGGGCGCATCCTTATTCTTGAGCCCAGAGAGGCTCCCCCGCCCAGTGAGGCGACCTTCCTTCGTTCTGCGAGCCCAGAGAGGCTCTGAGGGTGCCATTTGTATTCAGAGCCCAGAGGGGCTGCATTGCTTCGTTTTGAGCCCTGAGAGGCTCAGGGGCATAATTGATATTCAGAGCCCAGTGAGGCTCTTGAGAGACAGTCAGTTTTGCAGAGCCTGTGAGGCTCCCCCATCGTGTTGGCCCCATCATTGTGCTACCCAGTTGCCCAGCACTTTGTGGGCAACTGCCACGTTTAGGCCCCCTGACATTGGACACAGGGCGTCCTAGCCACAACAAGGCCAGAGGGCCTAGGGACAGTCACAGGTGGTGACTTACGTGAGTTTGGCGCAATTGTTTTTGTTACACCACTGAATGAATGTTATGCATTGCATCATGTGTTATGTTCTTAAACCCCTACAGGTATTGTAATACTTAGGTGGTTGTTTACTCCCTAGTGCAGGTGGTGCTAGTGAGGTCCTGGTTACCAGTGATTACTGGTTGTGTGCTAGTTTGTGGTAATGTAATTTTACATTCTAAGTGCTATTTCTAAAAAGTGTTACTTCTAAAAGTGCTGATTCCTGACAGTGGTCCAGGTGGCCCTGTCTTGTAAATATCCCCTGTAAATTCTGCCCGTGCCCCTGGCACATTGTAAAGTGTGTGTTCTGTCTAATGTGTTTTGGTGTAATACAAAGGCTATTTTTATATATAACCTTGTGTGGAGTTTCCTTTGTGGTGGGCCTTGGGTGTTGTTGCTGGGGTGCGTGCGCAAATACTTAACTCATATCGCCTCCAAGTTTAGCCTTGCTGCTCGCGCCACGTTACCTAGAGGGTGAGCTGGGGTTATCTTGGCGTGTAACTCCCTTGCCCTGACTTGGGAGTGGTGGTCTCTGACTGACTTTGGCGAAAGCCCTGGCCAGCCAGGGATTCCATTTCTAACAATCGGCCCGCAGGGTGAGTGAAATTCAGGCGTTGTGTTGTAATGAACCTTATACTGTATTTCATGCTGCTAAGGTTGTACTCACCATAAATTTCTTCCCAAGGTTATTTCTGACTTTCATGTCAACCAAACTATAACTTTGCCTACGTTTTTTCAGAATCCTTCATCTCCAGCGGAAAGGTCCTTACATTCCCTGGATGTTAGGAGGGTGTTGAAATTGTATCTGGATAAGACAAAAGATATTCGTAGGTCAGACCAATTGTTTATCAATTACGGATCAGTCAGGACGGGTCTTGCGACCTCTAAGCAGTCCATTTCTAGGTGGATTGTGTCCTGCATACAACTATGTTATCAGAAAGCTAATAAGACCTTAGGGGGTATGCCTAAGGCTCATTTCACCAGGGGCAAGGCTGCCACGACAGCCTTGCTCCGTAATTTGCCGATTGCAGAAATTTGCAAGGCCGCCACTTGGAAGTCAGTTCATACCTTTGCTAAGCATTACTGTCTGGACGCTGATGCCAGGGCAGATGCTCAGGTTGGACAGGCTTCGCTGCGAAATTTGTTCGCACAATAGTGGTGCTGGTTTCTTTTCTCCACCGCTGCTTTGGTGTGGGGATGGGCTTGCCATTCTATTCACTAGATTATAACTATACACAGAGATCCCCTACTACAGAAGGAGTCGTTTCTTTTCTGTAACTCCAGTTCTGTAGTAGGGGTATCTCTGTTATAGTCATAAGCGCCCACCCTCCTCCCCGGTGGAGGGATGTTCATGTAGGAATGCTACAGGTCTGGCGTATTACGCCTTCAAAAAGAACTGAAAGTAGGAGAGACCTGCAAGGCATTCTGGGATACTGTGAAGTTCTGGAAAGTTCTCTTAAAGGCACAGTATCCTATTCTGAGCCACATAATGGCAGCCTATGGGGCTTGTCTGTCCATGTCTTCCTCTCTATCTTCCAGAGGAGTTTGTGCTGAGGGCAAAGGAAATCTGGACAGGCTTTGCTGTTTTTGTGGATTTTTGGTGGAATTTCTAGCTCAAGTACTGGACAGTGTAGCCTTTTATAGGCTGCATTATATGTCTTTAAATTCTCTCTTAAGTGTCTGTGCAGTTCTGCATTTTTTCAACACTTTAGAGATTATTTTTGATTGCTCCGGGGTCCACGTACATGGGCGAGACTATTCACTAGATTATGACTATAACAGAGATACCCCTACTACAGAACTGGAGTTACAGAAAAGAAACTACTCCTTCTCTCTATTAGTTATTTTTTTACACAGATTAAGATATGATTAGTCCATATTTGCCAGTGGCTTATTTTGCCATTCATTTGGATTAAAGAGTTGTTCCATAATGAGGCGAACAAAGCATTCTTTGTTTTGTTTGTACATTTACTGTCTTGTAGTTTTGTGGCCTCTATTGTATCTTTAATTATATTTCAGGAGTGTAAGTCTTTGAAGCTTTTCATGGAGATAATGGCAAGTGGTGCAAATGGTAAGATATGGTCTTTTTCTAGGTGTACCCATATGGGAGCTGGAGTATTCGGACTGGTTTGTGTCCCGTTTATGGGTTGCTTAACTAAGTAGGACAATTGATATGTGCTGAAGTTTGTTTGGAAGTCCTACCACTCCTTTATGTTAGTTTAGTCTGTTTTCTTTGTTGAAATTCTGGGGTGTTTGTTGCGCCAGTTGAATTGCATGAGTATGTCTAGTGTTTTAAAAAAAATTGTACATAGTTGGAAAGGAGTCTGCTTTGGAAATTACTATATTAAGGATTGAGCCTTTTTTGTGTGTAGGGCTGTCACAGATTTGGAACAAGTTAAGGCTGGACAGGAATGTTTTGAGGCTATTGACCTCTGGGTCGTCGGGATCATTCCAATGGAGGTTGAAATCCCCCAGGAAGATCTGTATATTCTGTTGTCTTGCATTTGTGGCTAGGATATCCCTCATGTGTTCGATGAAGTTAAGGTTGTTACCCGGAGGATGGTAGAAAGAGTGCAGCGAGAATATTGACTTATTATTGCTGGTGATGTGTAGGCAAAGGTATTCACAGGAGGAGTACACCGTGGTGTTGGAGCGGTTTACAGAGAGGTTATTCTTATGGATGCAGACAATACCACCACCAAGCCTATTGGGTATATCTAGACTGGTGATGTGATAGTTTGGGGGAACTAGTATGTCAAAGATGGGTGTGGATGATTCACTTAGCTAAGTTTCCATTAAAATTACAAGGTCGGGTTCATTGGTTATAATGAGGTCAGCAATATCAGCGGCATGACGTGCTACCGATCTACAGTTTAGTAGGATACATTTTATCTGGGCCTTGGTCGGGGTGGTGTTCTGGTTGTGGGAGATGGGATCTCTTTTGAGGTTGTTTTCAACAATACCTCTGGGGGTGTGTCTTGTAATTTTGGAGGCAATGGAATAGATGGGTTTGATTAAGGACAGTTTCTGCGTATTCTCTGTACGCGCAGGTCTAGAGGATAGGGAAGGGGGTTCGTAGGAATGAAGTAGGGAAGTAAGATCATTCGGTGATAGGGTTTGCTTTTCCCTCACTGGACGGGTTGAGGCATTGGGGCAAGGTCCTGTTTTTCATCTGGGGAGCAACTGAGGCGGGAGCTAGTACATGACCGCTGAATGGGTTTCGCTTGTGGTTTGGGTTGTTGCCCGAACAGGACATGAAGAGTTTGCATGTCCTCTTTTATTTAATCTGAGGTCATGTGTAGACGTTATCATATTAGTAGCCTGGCCTGTGGTTAATTGAGGAGGGGTTGTGACTTGTGTGGTGTCCCGGGGAGTGACGAGAGCTGGTTCGAGGAGTAGGGGTTTTTCAATGTGGTAGTCCATGGGGACGAGAGGCGTGGATAGGGGACGAGAAGGGGTATTGATGTGTGCTTTCGGGGTGTTTGATTCGTTATGCTGCATCAATATAGAGTGGTAGTCACTTGGAAGGTGGGGAGTAGAGAGGGGACGTGAGGAGGTATTGGTGTAGGTTGTATGAGGGGGTCAGTGAGAATCGTAGTGTAGGGAGGGAGAGAATGTGGGACTGGAGGCTTATCGGGTGTAGTTGCGTAAGGGGAGATTGGAGTAGCCTCCGGAATGAGGTTAATGGGGGAGGTGGGGAGGGATGAACTATCTGAAGAGGAGATGAAGACTTGGTTATGAAGATGGGGAGTGGAAGTGTGGGGTGAGGGGAAGGACGTGTGGGAAGGCTGGGTGAAAAGTGATGCGAGTGTGAGGCGAGGTGGCTGTCGTAGAAATTGTAGAAATAGTGGTAGTGCTGGGGGGGAGTAGGGCTAATGGATATGTATGTTGTTTAGTGGTGTGTCGTTAGGCCTGGGGTGGGTGTAGTTGAGCTATGGGACACCGCTGGAAACAGTCTGGATGGGGAGTCAGGTAAGGAGTCAGTCAGAGGGTTAGGAGAGCCGTCTTTTGGAGAGGTGGGAGAGGCTCTCGCAACCTTTGCTTTAATGAGCAGGAATATGTGGACCAATATATTCAGGTTATGGTCTGATGTCTGCATGAGGATGATCCCATTATGATAAATGGAAATAGTGGCAGTCGTTTTATAGAACTGGGAGGGAATATAAGATAGTATAAGACCATGTGTAGTTTTCTTAGTGGATGCAATTGCGAATAGGGCGAGGAAGGCTTTCCGCCATTGTGCTTTCCTTTTGGTGTAGAAGATAATGTCATGTGTTATGTGTCCTGTGTCATTTGAGAAGTAGGGTATTTGATGGAGTAGGTCTGTAGGCCCATGGGCTCCATAGTGTGTGTATGGATTGTTAGGGATGTGAGGTGAGAGGTTCAAATTCCTGGAAAAGGTAGAATGGGAGGACATCTATTTGGAGAGTATGAGTAGTGGCAGGTCACTATTTGCTACAGATCCTGGCGCCTTGTGATAAGTCCTCTTACTATTGCTCTGGTGGCTCTCCTAGTGGTAGGAGGTCCTTGTTGGTGCTTGCTTGGGAAACTCAAGCAATTTAGCATTGGATGTTGGTGAGGGGCATTTGGCTGATAATGGTACACCTTCCAGGGTTTCAAAACCCTAAAGAAGACAGTTGTCGCTTGTCAGAGCAGCACTCATAGGTTTTAAAAGACTTCTCTTGTTACGGCCATTCAGAGATGGGCTTGTTTGGAATCAAAGAAATTACAAAATGTCCTGGGTATGCTTCCTGATTTTCAGGACCTATCTCCCTGGAACTGTACTTTTGCTGAGTTGGCCAAGTGTATTTCTCAACAGTTTTCCTCTCATTCCTCTCCTAAATTAAGAATCAGAAGTATTGTGATGATTATCCTTGTTCCGGATTGGCCTCAACAATGCTGGTGTGCGGACTTTCTTCAGATGCCTCTGCTGCTAATGTCTCTTCAAATCCAAGGGCCCCATTAGGATGACGGGCGGACATTGTCTGCCCGCCACCCTATCGTAGAACGGCACCGCCCGCCATAAGGGCGGGGGTCCCGCGGGGGGAATTAGGATGTGCCCGCCACAGTGGCGGGCACATCCTGTAGTGTTTGCATTGTGGCGGGCGGTGCACTCTGCACCGCCCGCCACAATGTAAAAAATGCTCTTTTGGATTTGCATATGCAAAGCGGCAGGCACCGCGCGGTGCCTGCCGCTTTGCATATGCAAATGTGGGGGGGGGTACCGTAGGTACCCCGCATGTGCCCCCCATACAGTAGCGCCAACCTGGGGGCCCTGCAGGGGGCCCGCAGCAATCACTGCATGCCTTTCCGTGGCGGCATTGCCGCCAAGGAAAGGCCTCTGCTTTTTGCAATTGTAATATGGCTGGCGGTGTCCATTGGACACCGCCACCATATTAATCTATTACCGCCGCGGTCGCAAGCCGACCGCGGCGGTAAAGTGGCGGACGGTCTTTCCGTCCGCCGCTGTCCCCTCCGCCATTCTAATCAGGCGGAGGGGAACACAAGAGTGGTTGTCGGGCGGATTGCCTCCGCCTGGGTGGCGGTGGCCACCGCCACCCTGGCAAAGGCAATCCACCGATATCGTAATGGGGCCCCAAGTATCTATTTGCGGGCCAAGTAATAAACAGTGACAACACCGCATTGACATCCCACAACACACTGTAGCGTGCCTTAGGAGGCCTTTTCAACCTCATGTATATGCCGTGCAGAAATTGCTGATCTGTAGCAATTAATTGTTCAATGCCCTAATCCTTCTTCAAACGTCTCCACTAAAAAATGTATCACCTCAACTACAGAAGCCTCCACATGATGCAATCTACATTTCATGCACCAACTAGTGGCCATAATCTCCAAATTCCTCTATACCTACTTCTAGTTCCTGGAGCCCAGGACTCCTCCAGTAACTCTAAAACCCTACTTGAAAGTCATTTGAAACAGGTAGATCTCCTGACACGCTCCTAACAAGGAGGTGCAGCACCTTGCTCTGAACTAAAGGATGATCCTCTCCTTCTACGTTCCTTAGAAGTCCTTCCCTTGCTGTTATCAAAAAATGCTCAGCACATGCTAACTCCATCACCGTCGGAAACCAGACCTGCGACACCGAAAATGGTGTCACCAACACTATCTGACATTTCTCCTGTCCCAACTTCAAGAGCACTCTCTGTATCGTTGAGAAAGGAGGAAAAGCATGGGTTGTCTCCCTCTCCACACATGCTTGAATGCACTGATGCCAAAGTATCTGGCCTTCAACGTTAATATTCCTCTATCTGGTAAGTCAGTCGACTCGCAAAATGGGCTCCAGTCCAACTTCTATTTACTGTAATCCCTCAGATTCCTCGAATTCCAATCTGCGGTCAAATTTAAAATCCTGGTAGGCACTCTGCCTTCACTACTCTCCTGTGTTCCAAGCATAAATTCCCAAACTCCTTTGCCAAATTCGCCAAACCTCGGGATCACGCTCCCCCCAATCTGTTGATATATACCACTGCTGACACATGTACATCCTCATTAACATAGACTGTCATTCCAGATTTTTCTTGAAGCTATTCAATGCACACAAACCTGCTGTCAATTCCAAGATATGTATATGCCCTAACTTCACCTCCTTTGTCCAAACTCCACCTGTCTCCTGTTGCCCAAAATGTGCTACCAATCCACTCAAACTTGCATCTGTCTCTAAGATAACATTTGGAGCACTTCCAAAAATCACGTGCCCATTCCTGGACTCCATATTGTTCATCCACCAAAGTAAATCTTCCTTTGTCTCTACATTCAACAAGATTCCGACTCCATACCACAAGACTTTCTTCAACGCTTCCCCTTTCAGCCTCTGTAGAGCTCGATAATGAAGGAGACCTGGAAATATATCCTGTATTTAAGAAGACAGCAACACTACTATCCTTTCCAATTCCCTCAGTGTTAAAAACTCTATTTTTAGATTCTGATGGATTGTCCTCTATATTAACTTTACTTTCTTCTCTGGTAACCACATACTTTCTGCTGTATATACCTGGAAGCCCAAAAATTATATTGTCTGTGATGGTACTAGTATGGATTTCTCTTCATTCAGTAAGAAACCTAAGTCCCTCAACTTCCACAAAACCTGCATCACCTCTTTCAGTTCTTCCTGATCCTGTGATGACATAAGAATGCCATCTAGGGGGGGGCATGGCCAGGAACATGGCTGACTAGCAGTGTTTGCCGGAGCTCGGCAGCCCGAATAAAATACTGACAGAGATCCTGCCCTTCATATCGCCATAAACCGCCCAAAATCGGGGCCATTGATCCCTCAAACTAAGTAGGCAACCTTTGAACTGTTTTAAAGCGGCCTGGTGAGAGTAGCGTTGGAGAAAATGGTACAGAACAGGGACGATGCGGGACCGCTCAATGGCGGATTGGGAAGCCTAGCCCATAGCAAGCAACCCTGGATGAAGAAAGAAGGCGCGGTCTGGCTCCCATGCTGACTAGCCATGGAGCATAGGGGGAGAGAATCCCACCCAGTGGCGAAAGTAGCCCCAAAAAGGGAAGCTAGGGCTGCATCCAGCGGAACGCACAACATCAGGCCCAAGTCCACCCGCAGGTGAGAGGAGCTGTGAGTGGATGAGCTCAGGCGGCACCCCCCGGCACAGAAGTAGCAACTTGGAGTGGGAGGCCATCTGGAGATGATACGGCGATGATGAGCGAGTCCGAGGCCGCACTGGCATACGAAAAGAAAGTTCAGCCTCGCTTCCTATCTGGTTGGCTCAGCGCAGAGGGGAAAAGGAAAACTGCAGGCCGAAGAAAGAATCCCTGGGGCTGACGGCCCACATGGCACCAGAGCCAACCTCACGAATGGAGGAAAAAAGCTCTCCACCCTTGCGGATCAAGGGGACCCGTGGGGGGAGAGAGGGCCTCCCGATGGTGTAAGAGGTAACGTGGAGTTAAGCTGGTGCCAGGTCCGGCCGGGCACATAACACTGTGCCTGAGCCCACACGCAGGCGAGAGAGGCTGCACGTGAGCAGGTACTGGCAGCTTGGGTGACCCCCCTGATCACCCCCCTCAAGTAGAACCCACTAACACAAGATGCGTGCAGATAGAAAAGAGTCTCCCCCCAACCCGGACAAGAAACAACAGACCAGCTGTTCAGCAGATCGCAAGGGGAAATGTGAAGCCTGCGACCGTCTAGGCCCACCCGTCAGTGGGGTCTGCTGGGCGGTAGTAGCACAGCCCAGTGGTCGCTGGATGGAACCTGAGACAGAAAGAAGGTGCTGCCTTGTACCCGCCCCCTCCCTCCCCTCAATGAGCTAGTCAAGGAGTGGATGGGAAGGTGCCTAAAGACTGAGGCCATGGGAGTACTGCCTAGCGACGGACATTGCGGCACCAGGCCCGAATTCACACTCAGGTGAGAGGGGCTGTGCGTGAACAGACACCCCCGATTTGGGCGACTTGCCCGGACCCACTCCGCCCCCTGAAAAAACAACGGCGCTCTGAAGGAGCCATGGGTGAGAGAAAAGTGCAACCACAAAAGGGGGGAGAAAAACAAGGCCGAAAGCGGGATCGCCAGAGAAGACCTCAGGAGGAGTCAGACACCAGAGTCCCTCCCGGTCCATCCACCAGAGCCACAAAGGAGGATTGGCGACATAGTTGTGGCCGCAGGGGACCGCATCTGGGGTCTGCCCTTTGAAATTGCAGAGGTGGTCACAAAGCGAGTGCAAGCCTAGAATCTAGCCATGGGGGGAGGCTCAGGACGAGACCGAAGAGGGAGGTGAGCCTCACACACAACGGGAGAGTGAGATGGCCCTCAGGGATGTGCAGAGCTCCAGCTGAGACGGGTCACAAGGGCCCCTGGGGACCAATATTGGCTCCTAGCACCAGGGGTGGATCACTAACTCCACAAGACGACTCACCAAGCTCTGGGAGTGGAGACTCTAGACCAAACCTGATTCAAAAAAGAGGCCCACACACCAAGAGTCCTTCAGAGGGAACAGTAGAGGCAATGGTTAAGGAGTGAGCGGTCAAGACAGATAGACACCCGCAAATAGCTGGGTGCTAAAAGCACGGAAGAGGTTCCACTTGGGGCGGTGCCACTCACCACTCACCACCTGCCCCAGACTCCAGGGATGGGCCTCCTGCCCTGTCACCGCGCCAGCTGCAAAACCCCCCTCCCGAGATGACCGAAGCAGTGGAGAGATGGAACCAAACCCAGATAAGTGCACTGTCCATCCAGGCATAATCCTCCGATAAGCTGTGATCCGTTACAAAGGTTGGGTGGCAGTGAGAAGGGGGCAAGTTGGAAATGATGTGGGGTCCCACCTCAACGGATAGGCAATGGCAAGAGACAAAGACCCCAAAAGCAGGGCAAGATGGACAAGTACACAAAAGTGCTCCCCCCACCAGACAGAAGGAGAACCCCCAAGGGCCGTCAGACAACACAGCCCTTCTCCAGGCGTTCCATGCCTCCCGAGAGACCATTGAGGGGAAAATGGCAAAAATACGGTCAGAGGTGACCCTCCAAGCCACAACATGCGTAACATCTCAGAAAGGGTAACCCAAACTGAAAATCTCATCCTGGGGGTGGAAGACATGTCGCACAACTTAAAAATAGATGGCTATGACCTAAAAGCGGCTATGAGAGCGTTGGCATGGAAAGTGTATGATGCAGAATACAGGACACGTAGAAACAACCTCCGTTTCATCGGATTTCCTGAGGGGATGGAGGGCTCAGACCCGGGAGCATTCCTGATAATATGGCTTTGAGACTTCCTCCCAACTGCAAGGTTCTCACTCTGCTTCATAATCGAGCGAGCTCACAGGATGCCCAATATGAGGCCACCACCCGGCACCTTTCCGCGGCCACTGATAGCTCAATTCCTTAACTGTCAGGACTGAGATTTAATCCTTAGAGGGGTCGCGGAGAGTTGGTGAAACCAAGCACTCCAACTTGAAAATAATGATCTTCCCTGACAACTCATTAGAATTCCTTGCTACTGCTTGACTAGGTGAAAGTCCAGTTTCAGAAAAGCACATAAATGCCCAGACGATAAAATATTGTCTTTAAACATACAGTAGCACTGAACCGTATGTTGGAGACCTGACTACTCACGAGAAGTACAGAAGATGAGACGCACGTTCGACTCTTGGAAAGGGAAACTGAGAGACCTACAAATCCAATACACGTTACTTTTCCCAGCCAAATTAAAAGTCATCTTTCAGGGCAACTCTCACTTCTTCCAGAAACCAGAAGAAGCATGAGCCTGAATTGAGGAGCATCCCCCTTAGGCGGAAGACAAGGACCGTAAGGTCATTACACAGAGACACTCCAAAAAGGCCAGACCCCAAGCCACAAAGAGAAAAAAAGATGCCTACCCACAAGAGTGCGCAGAACTCGGACTGTGACACCCCTGAAGAGGACCCTACACAAGCTTTGAGAAAACGCTACGCTGGGACTCTGACGAGGGCTCAACACAAGCCAAAGCTAGTTAAAGACACTCCAGACAACGAGACAGTACCCACACCGAACCTTCAGATAAGGTGTACCTTGACGACAAATGCAGCGATCAACCACTCCTCAAAATTATCAACCACTTGTAAAAGTTAGGCACCCAGACATGAGATCCAGAGACTACACACCAGCGGCTGGGCAAGAGTGGCGATGAAGGCTGAGATACAGGCAATGCCGACTTCAGATGAACGGTTAAGTAGCCCCCAATACATTACCAGACCCAGTGCATCAGGGCAAAAAGACTTGTTTGAAGTTGTTATCCTTTTACTTGTTTGCTCATTATATTAGAGCACTAGGGGAAGGGGTGGTAATACAGACCTCTCAGGCTATACCTATGCCAGGTTGTCATGTTGACAGTTCAGGGGATGGGTGTGGGAAGTGGGAGAGTGTGGGGAGGGGGAGTCAGGTTGAGGGAGATGAGATTCATCAACATACCAGAGGGTATGTTTTTTCTTAATCAGCTAGTGTAGGAGTTCCAGAGTCACAGATAGAGGCAAGGGAGGGGAAACAAGTAAGAAAGCCTTCTTGAATACATGGAGAGGAAGAAGGGCTACACATGCAATGGGTGAGGAATGCTACACGGCATTGACATGGAATGTCAATGGGCTAGGAAACAAGGTCAAGAGAGGACTAGTAGCTAGATACTTCAAGAGACTAAAGTCCGACGTTGTATTTCTGCAGGAAACCTACTTGATGGGTACACATTGAGCTTCCCTTGGAAAGGGGACATACACTACAGTTGCACACGTGGGCTTTTTCTCTGGTGCTAGGGGAGTCACCCTACTGATTAAGAAAAATTCCCCCTTCCACACTACTAAGACCTGGCCTGACCCCAGTGGGACTTTCATTGCTTCCCAGAGAACCTGGGGGTGACAGGAGCTTACATTGATCAGTGTCTACGCTCCACCACGTCTGCAAACTCAAAGGTTAGACATAGTAGCTAAGGTACTATTGGAATCTGGCCCCTCCACACACATTATCGTTGGCGGTTTTAATGGTGGAATTGGCCCGATCCTCGATCGCACACACACTAGCATGGGATCTGTATTCCCACCCCATTGGCCGAATTTGCAAACTCTTTAGGGCCGACTGACCTCTAGTTGCGACACCACCCAATAGACGGCACCTACTCATACTTCCCCGGGTCCCAAAGAGTCTTCTCCAGACTTGATTACCTCTTCGCCCCAGTGGGAGAGATACGGATGGTGTAGAAGGTGGAGTACCTCACAAGAGGAATCTCTGACCACTCGCCACATTGGTTAATGGTGGGAGGAAGGAGGATTAGACCACATTTGGAATGGAAACTGAATGCTTGGGAGCTCCAGGAAAAATCAGTAACTGGAATGATTAAGACAGAGAAGAGCTATATTTCCAAAAAACAAGGACTTCTGTGTCCTTGGCCACTACCTTATGGGAAGCCTATACGACAGTGATACGAGGTAGGGTGCAGGATGTAATAGCGTGCAAAGGAAGGGAAGAGATCCACTAAGTCGAGGCGCTGGAACGAAAGCTCCTGGAACTCGAGAAGGACATAAGCCCCGACGCAGATGTGACTATGCTTTGCCAGATTGCAGTTACACTCAGGGAACTCCATGGCCTGCCAGAACGGGAGGTACAGACCCAAATCCAGGCCTCACATCACCGACTCTATGAGTCGGGAGACAGAGCCGGGATGCTACTGGCCTGGCTTGGTAGGAAGGAGAGAGAAGCGAGATGGGTGGCCAAGATACACAAGAAGGAGGATTTGCCCGCTTCTACACAGAGTTATACGATGCCAGGCCACTAGTAGATGATTCACAGAAAGCAGACTACCTGAGTGGAATAGATACCTCTGCCTTGACGCTGGAGGACAGGTAAGCCCTTGAAGGATTTCACCCTGACAGAAATATTAGACGGCAATCAACAGACAAAAATCTGGGAAAACCCCAGGGCCAAACGGACTACCAGGGGAATCTTTTAGACAAAACGCTAGTTTACTAGGTCCTCACCTTTTAAATATGTATCACACGACATGAGAGGAGGGAACAGTCCCTGAGACCGTTGTCAAGCCACAGTAGCAGTCATTCCCAAACTAGGGGAACCCCCAGAGAGTTGTGGGTCTTACTGTCAAATATCATTACTCAACACTGATACAGTAATCTTGGCCTCTTGTCTAGCGGTGCAATTACTAACCTTATCCACCGCAATCAATCTGGCTTCATGCCCAGCTGAGCCACACATTTTAATCTCAGCCGTTATGCCAACTGGCTAGACACAGTGAGGGATAGGTCTGCCCCACACATGCTCCTTCCCTAGATGCGGATAAGGCCTTTGACACAGTTCACTGGCCTTTTATGCACAAGTACTGGTGAAGTTTCGTTGTGGAGAAGTGTGGCTCACTGGTTAGAGGAGGCAGTCCAGGAAGCAGAGATCAGCCCGGGACCAGGGTTCAATTCCCGGCTTGGCGGGGTCTTGAGTCCTAAAATGTCCATGGACTCTACAATTCTCGCTCCGGTGCCTACTCGATTCAGGGGTTCACACTCTGCGACTCTGGGCAATAGCTTGCTTAATCTCCACAACGGCCCCTCGCGGCGGGATGCCTGGCTTTCACCTTGTGGATACCCTGCTGGGGTTATCTCACAGGGGAATACCAGGACGGGATCCCTAAGCAAGCGCTTAGAAACCGCTCGGTGATTTGCGCTATATAAATTCCTGTACATTTACATTTACATTTTAGTCAGGGCATTATGACATGGGTGAAGCTGCTTTACACCAACCCAAGAGCCAGAGTCAGGGTCAATGGGGTAAGGTCAGCAGACTTCCCCATAAAAAGAGGAACCAGACAAGGAAGCCCCCTATCTCCCTTGCTTTTGCACTGATATTGGAGCCATTGGCATGCTTGGTTAGAACCCACCCAGAGTTAAGTGGATTCCAAGATAAAGGAGGTCACCTCAAAGGTGAACGGATATCTCTCTATGCAGACGACATCCTGCCATATATAACTAACCGTGACAAGACACTCCCACTGATACTACAACTGTTTAAGGAGTATGGTAATCATGCAGGATATAAAATAAATTGGGAAAAGTCAAGTCTCTACCCCATGGGGTATGCGCTCAATCCCGGGACACTTTCACATTAAAAGGGATGGATTCAGATATCTAGGGCTTTACATTTCTACCAATGAAGTTGATTGTCTACACCATAATATCAAGAAGGTTCTCATGGATTTCCGCGAAGACGTGGCCAGGTGGAGGCCGCTCCCCCTGACGCTGCTTGAAAGAGCAACCATGTATAAAATGACTACGCTCCCTAAGCTACTTTACATATTACAAAATACATACCACAGAGACAATTAATGATGAACTCCGCACATTTTTAAGGAACGGGGACCACCCAAGAGTGACCCTGCAAACACTACAAGGCAACCAATAGAACGGGGATCGCCCTGCCAGACATTCAATCCTACTACAGTGCTGCACATTTAATTGCAATCAACGAATGGGGGCATGCTGCGGGAGATCACCCCACATACAACCTGGAAAGGCTTCAATTTCAGAAACAAACCTACCTTCACTACCTCTACGGGGTGCAGGTGTCTGGGGCCAGCTACATGCCACACAGAGGAAGATTGAGGCATGGAAAAGGGTGGAGCGACAATTGAGATGGGAAAAGAAACTGAGAAGAACAACAACACTCTGGGAGGGTAGGAGACTACCAGAAGTCATGAAACTTCAGGGCTTCAGCCAATGGGAAATAGTAGGGATCGCTACTGTGGGTGATATCCTAAAAGACGGGGACTTGATTTCCTTTTCAGCACTTCAAACCGCATACCACCTAGCACACACACAAAAATACAAATATCTTCAATTGCAACACACTTGGGGCCCGATGTAGGTAAATCCCATTTACCGATTTTGAAATACCGAATGCTACCGATTCGGTATTTCAAAATCGGTAAATGGGATGTAGGTCCCAACATCTGGAATCGTTACCGATTCCTTACAAATTCGGTATTTACCAATTCGGTAAATACCGAATCGGTATTTGCTATTGAATCCTATGGGCCTTTGAAGCCCATAGGATTCTATTCAAATACCGAATCGGTATTTACTGCATCGGTAAATACCGATTTTGTCAAGGGTGCAGGGGGTGTCACTTTGACACCCTCTAGCACCCCCAAAACGGGCATGTGTGCAATGTGGCACACAGACATGCCCTAAGGGCATGTCTGTCTGTCACATGGCACATGTGTACATGCACAGATGTGCATGTACACAGGAATCGATATTTTACCATGGATTTGTATTCCATGGTAAAATACCGATTTTGTCACCCATGTGCCAAAGGTAAATAGCCTACCTACATTGCATTTTCGGTAATTTTACCGAATCGGTAAATATTACCGAATCGGTAATTATTTTACCGATTCGGTACATATTACTGAATCAGTAAATTTACCGATTCGGTAATGATACCGATTCGGTAAAATTACCGAAAATGTGCCCCTACATCTCAATAGCCCTTTACCGATCGGAAACGGCCGAAAATCGGTATTTTCGGCCGATTCCGATCGGTAAAGGGCTACCTACATCTGGCCCTTGGTGGGCAGAAAAGATTGACACTACAGTCGTTTCCGAGTATGCACCACTGGAGGGTAGACTACTGCAAGAGGAAATACTCTCCAAGGCTGTCTCCTGGACATATAAAACTTTAATCAATAATATCCCTGACAAACTGAAATTCCTCAGGTCTAAATTGGAAGAAATCACTGATCCACTAGAAGAAGGGGGCCTTGATGCACCCAAGATAAGTGGTGATTAAGCTCCACTCAAGGCTGAAGCAATTCAAAGTCCTTCACAGGGTATACTATGAAAGGGCCCGACTACATACCATGGGGAGAGTAGAGATGCCCAACTGCCTGCGTTGCAAAATTGACTGGGGCACTTACAGACACACGATATGGGAATGTCAGTACTTACAAAGCTACCGGTCAGGAATAGTTAAAGAACTGAACGATATACTTGAGGCTTAGATACCTATGGACACCAAATATGTTTTACTTGGCATCCCTACGGAAGTTGACTTTTCTAGGCACAAACTCTTATTAAGAAACTTGCAGCTGATAGTTGCAAAAATAGACATCGCCAGACACTGCTGAGCTGAGGGCCTGCCTACACTAGCGGAATGGAGAGCCAGTATGGACCTATATATGGGGGCAGAGAAGACAACATATGTGGCAAGAGGATGCCCAAAAAAGTTCACCAAGATATGGACTCAGTGGTTGAGTTACTATAACTTAAAAATAGAGGTGGGTGGGATTGATAGCCCACACTCAAGAACACAGGGCTAGAATGTAGCCCACATATGTCTTCATTCCTTGAGAGTACGTTAACAGTAAGGAGCCAATCCTGAACCAGGGAGGGGAAGGGGGAGTGATATTTTAGAAGGAACTCTCTTATTTTTAGATTCCCGGACATTAATTACTGGATGTAATAATGTAAAACCTACTGTTTACAAGGTTCACCCACTGATGTACTGGCTGACGTTTGAAAATAAAAATAGTAAAAAAAAATAGAATGTAATTTAAGTAAATAGTCATTAGTATTCCGCTCTGACCGAAAAATGACATGACCACCTTCATCACGTTCGTGAAAAACCAAGGTGCAGAGGATACCCCGAATGGTAGACACTGAAATTGATAAAGAATCTTCTTCCATCGGAACTGCAAACTCTTCTTCTCCATTGGAACAGTGAAATAGGTATCCTTTAGATCCAATTTTACTAGCCAATCCTTCTCCATCAACAAATCCCTCAAACAATGGATTCCCTCCATCTTGAAATGTCTGTATACTAAATGCTTGTTTAGCTCCCTGAGGTTTATGACTGGCCGCCATTCTTTATCCTTTTCTTCACTAAAAATATGTTGCTCACCAAGCACTTTCCTGACTCTTCTACGCGCTGTACTGCACCTTTCTGAATAAGCGACTCTATCTCTGAATCCTCAATCACCTCCTGTTTCTTTGACATTCTTATCTCGCTTTGTTCTCCTTCCTTTTGTGGGCAACCCACAAACTCTATAGCATACCCTTTTATTGTGCCTAACACCCAAGGGTCCTGTGTTAACTTTAATCATTCTGCTAAGAAAAGTTTCAAACGTCCCCCTACTCTTGTTTGGATAGTCCCAGTACTCACCTTGTCTTCAACCTTACAACTGTCCTCGTCCCCTCATGAACCTTCCCCGCCTTTGTATACCCATTCCTCCCCTGCTAGGGTAAAATCATGTGAACGATTGGAAACCTCTGGCTCTAAATTTTTGCCATACTAGGAATTGAATGGGGAACTGTACAGGGACCTCTGTATTCCACATCCAGTGATAGCTCCCCTTCTCCTGGCCCTGCCAAAAACACTATCTCATGCACCTTGCGCCTTATCCAAGGAGGTGAAAGTGTTCACATATTTTTCAATACCTTTCAGCAGGCCTTCTCCGAAATGCAATCCCTTTGCATCCTTGTTGGTGTCCTTCTGTGTCATGTCTCCCGGTTTGGGCCTTATTTTCATTAGAATTGCCCCTCTCCTCTCTGCCAACAAACAGGCATTTTCTTTTCTTAGCAAGACCACTGCTCTCTTGACTCCAACTTCTTAGTAATTCAAAAATCAACCGGCTCCTTATTAGCATATGCCTCTTCGGCAATATCTTATTTCCTGGCCAAGGGACCATTAACATCCAAGACCTTGTCTAGGCAGATCTTCAAGGAATACTCCAGTTCTTTTCTCGAGTCCCTGCCTAGGCAGAACAAAAAACTAAATTGTTCTGGATCTGAATTTGGTGTGTTGCATACCTTCTCCTCTATGACTAGCCTTGAGCACTCTGCTCTCATAACTCTCTGCACTTCCCTATCAAAGGTTTGCAAATCCATGCCGTTATAAATTTTCCTATGTGATGGCCACCAATCACTGCTTCTTGGATACTTTATATTCAAGTGTGTGAACATTTCTCCTCCAAAAAGATCTTTAATTGTATGATGAGCATGCCACTTCAATATACTTAAAATCCTTATTGAACTCATCATCCTGATATAAATCTAATACATTCTTATCAATTATACAAGCCAGACATCTTCATCTCCTCTTCGAAGTCCTCCTACTCCAGTGTGCCGCCAGGGGTATCATTCCTTTCCATTCCAAGGACACAGTTCTTTGTGTGTTGCCACCCGTTTTTGTAATGGCATGCAAACCATCCTTACCACGTTTTGACAGCATGTCTTCCATGTACCTTGTCTTCCTTGCCCTCTTTCTTCCTACATCACCACTTTCTCCATCCCCTTCAGAAAGGGAAAAAATTCCTCCCCTGACTCTGCTTCTCTTCTTTTCCTACCTTTAAGAATGCCTTCCACATTTTCCTCATCCTGTTTCCACATTTCATGTTCTATGACTATCTTCATAATTTTTTAATTTACCATTGAACTAGTTACAGCAAACCCTGTTCAGCTTCCATACCTCCTAGAAAACTTGAACAACCTAACAGTCTAGCATCTGTAACTACCTAATCATTTTTTTATCACGTGAGGCGACTACAAATATCTCAAATGGTTCTCCTCCCTCTTTCAGCAAATTTAAATCAGCAATTACCTCTCTAAACCTATTCCTGTCTCCCTGGGTGTTCCCCAGGGTTCTATTCTCTCTCCCTCTCTATTCAATCTCTTCATGGAACCCCTCACCCTCATTCTTAAGCAAGCAGGAATCAACTACCACCTCTATGCTGATGATACACAGCTTTACTATAAGATCACATCCCAAGCGGACATTCTGCACCTCAATGATGCCCTGACTAAGATTAAACACTGGTTCCATCACAAACACCTTACACTCAACCCTAAAAAACACAAGTCATTCTCTTCGCTCCTAAAAATAACCAGCTCCCGATTCAACACTGGATCTTCGACCTTAAAGCTCTCAACTGCTCTTTGTCCACTTCTAACTCAGTTAACTCCCTCAGAATAAGTATTGACCAGGACCTCAGCCTTTCTCCCCTCATAAAACAAGTAGCCAAAGGCACTCTCTTCACTCTACATCACCTCAAGAAAATTAAACCATTCATTCCTGCTGATGGCTTTACATTAGTTGTTTAATTACTAGTACTTTCTAGATTGGACTATGGTAATGCCATTCTCTCTGGAACACCGAAAGTCCACTTAGCCCCAATCAAATCAGCCCTTAACCTCGGGGCCAGGCTTATTTCCGATTGTAGGCAGTTTGACCACATCGCACCCATCCTCAAAGATCCCAAATGGCTTCCCATCGAAGGCAGATCCACCTTCAAGAATGCTTGCATTACACATAAAACCTTGCATCATCACACCCCATTGTATCTCTCAGACAAACTACACAAAGAGGGCTGCGCTAGAGAAATGAGCACAAATACACTCATGCTAGTTCCTCCCTTGGTAAACAAGAAATCTACCCAGTCACGCTTTTTCTCCAGAAATGCACCTATTATCTGGAACGCACTCCCCAAAGATCTACGTTGCAACCCCTCCTACCTCAGCTTCAAAAATATCTCAAGCGGCACCTTCTCAACAAATACTGGGATCCTTAATCCTGCCACCAAACAGGGTTTCTCAACCTGCCCATGACGGTGCTATGTTCTCGCCACATTATACCTGACTTATTACTAAGCATGGGTGGATTTCGCGGATTCACGATCCGCGAATTTGCGGACTTGCGGATTCGAAAAATCTGCGAATTTGCGGATTTGCTGATTTTTTAAATGGAGGGGTCTTCTGTGCGAGTTCAAGTGCCTCTTGTGTGTATAAATGGTCAGAGACCGATCAGAGCAGCAGATGAAGAGAAGGAAGCTCCTGGTCACAGGAACAGCACGAGGATTGCGCTCGTGAAAGTCAAGGATACAAAGGCCTCTATCCAGCATCACAGCTGATTTTCGACGGTAGATATGGAAAGAAGGCACACCTGTCCAGCCTCGACGACGCTCACGATTGTTTTTGGGCTGTTGAATGAGTCACTGAATTTGAGCTTCAACTAGTTCCAGCGACCATGTGTGTGTTACTATGCAATCACGCCGAAGGGCGCATGGGTCCCTTGAGTGAGCTGTCCATCATAGTGGGTAAATGGCGGGAAGACGGTGCACACCGCGAGGGTGTGGGTGGTGCCAAACGGGCGGGGCTTCCATGCGAGTTCACATGCCTCTTGTGTGTATAAAAGGTCAGAGACCGATCAGAGCAGCAGATGAAGAGAAAGAAGCTCCTGGTCACAGGAACAGCACGAGGATTGCGCTCGTGAAAGTCAAGGATGCAAAGGCCTCTATCCAGCATCACAGCTGATTTTCGACTGTAGATTTGGGAAGAAGGCTCGACGACGCTCACGATTGTTTTTGGGCAGATGAATGAGTCACTGAATTTGAGCTTCAACTAGTTTCAGCGACCATGTGTGTGTTACTATGCAATCGCACCGATGTGCGCAGGGGTCCCTTGAGTGAGCTGTCTATCATCCTGTAACTATTTTAGGATGGCGCCGGCAAGCTGCCAGTGCCATCCTAAAATAGTTCCTAAATTAGCTTCATCAGGAAGCACTAATAGATAGAATAAAGCAGGTGCTCGAGCTCCTGCTTTATTTTATCTATTAGTGCTTCCTGTTGAAGCTAACTTAGTAACTATTTTAGGATGGCGCTGGCAGCTTGCCGGCGCCATCCTAAAATAGTTACAACAACTTCAAGCTTGAAGGCTTGAACTTTTGCCCCCCGGATCAGCCGCTCGCAGATTTGCGGATTTTCGGTAAATTCGCGGGAGTTCGCGGATTGCGGATTTACCGAAAATCCGCAAAATCCGCGAGCGGAACGGATTTTGGGCTCACACCTACTTACTACCCCCTCTTCTCATTCTTACAAATACTTCCACCCTCCGCTTACTAGTTCTCTTATACTCACTGCCTACTCCTGCATGCTATCACCTCTCCCATCACCCTCCTCACTTCCTCCCTACCTCCATACTTTCCCTCCCCATCCCTACCATCCACGCTAGCTTAACTATACAGTACTGGCCTAATTGTACTCCTTATTTTCTTGTCCTTGTAATTACTGTTCTTTGCATATTGTTTTTATTGTCTTGCATTTTACCTTTTTGTACAAATGTTATATTGCAATTTGTTCCTCCCCTAACCCTTGTAAAGCGCTCTGATACCTTTGGGTCTAGCCAGCGCTATATAAAACTGTTTAAATAAATAAAATAAATAAAATCTGAAAGGTTCCTAAGCCCATAACTTTGTTTTCAGAAAAACTGGAGTGGCGCCATGTAATATCTTATCTAGCACCGTTAACGGCTAGAACAGAACTCTTTTGGTGATTGACAACCAATGTAGACTGTTGAGAGCTGGTAAAATGTGTTTCCTATGTCAGGTGCCTGTAAGTAAGTGGGCAGTTGTATTCTGGACTATCTGAAGATGTCTAAGTAAATTGTCAGGGAGGTCCAGATACCCAGGGGCGTTGCTTAAGGGGGGGTTGTTTGGGGTGTTACACCTATTTAATAAATGTATTCTGCAGTAAATAGTTGGGTACAGGTGCTTTAAGTCGGGTATGTGGAGGTGTTTGTCAGGTTTGCCTGGGATTATTACATACACATGCAGAAAAATACGCACACTCACTTGACTCTGTTTTAAAGGTCTTAAAAATTGTTATCTTATAAAATATTGAGTTATAAGTACCCCTCACAATCTGCACTCCCCTTCCTTCCTACTGTTCCTTAAGCCCCCCCCTTCCACCCTGCCTCTCATACAATGTATTTTAACCTGTATGATTGTTGGGTAATCTGAAGCTCACATCCCCCATACTTACTGACCAAATTATGCCCCTGCAGATACCAGGTGTTTCCGTAAACTATCCATACAAGAATGAAAGCATTTACCACTGGTATATAGAAGACTCTTTCAATAGGTTCTTTAATTGTTTAAGGTGGCAGAAACAATTGTCAGCTGTTTGACTACTTTGAAGTTCATCTTGATTTTTCCATCTATTACTATGCTCAAGATATGAACAGATTTTGAAGGTGGCGGACATGGACCCATTGAGTTAGGCAAAATAGTAAAAGGAAGTGCAGTCACTGAGTCTTTGATAAATAAATATTCTAATCTTGGAGGCATTGAGTTTCAGAATGATTTTCTCCATCCACTGCTGAATAGTGGAAAGAATAAGGGTCCAGACTGAGATGGAATTAGACCTAATAGGAGTTTTATCCCTAATCTGCTATAGATAAAAAATAATCTGCACATCATCTGCCGACATATAAAGGTTGACTCCACTGCCTTTAAGCAATTTTGCTAATGGCACCACATAGATAATAAATAAGAGCACGGTTAGAATGGAGCCTTGAGGGGCACCATATTGTATGGTTTAGCCTCAAACTGGAAAAGTGGCATGATCACAGATTGGATCTAACTTGCCAAGAATGATTTAGAAAATTGCCAAGAATCATTTAAACAGTTTTAGTGATTGACTGTCACAACCTAACTCTTCAAGACAAGACACCACAAGGATATGGTTAATAGTGTCAGATGCAGGAGACAGGCCTAAAAGAAGAAGACAGTCATTCTCAGCCCATTCTGTGACCCAACTGATATTTTTGCCAAGAAAGATAATGAAATTGACCAATAGTTTTTATTATCTGATGCAGACAGAATGGGCTGGTTCCACTTCTCTCTACAACATACTCTTAATTTGGCAGCTCTGCAGTCACCAGCCAGTGCAAGGAAAAAGTATGTGTGTGTGTGTGTCTATATATATATATATTTATATATATATTGTTAGACCTGGCACCTTGGCGTGAGTTTCCCTTCCACTTTTTGCTGATGTGCCTCCGATGTTTTGCTGGTTTTCCGATACTCAGGGCACTGCGCCACGGCCGACCCGTGCCGCAGTGCAAGTGCTCCCTACTGTAAATTGTACATGTGATTGGTATCCATGATTGGTTCATTGGATTTACTGTTAGTCCCTAGTAAAGTGCACTAGGAGTGCCAGGGCTTGTAGATGCCAATACTGCTAGTGGGCCTGCAGCGCTGGTTGCGCCACCCACAGAAGCAGCCGTAAGATGTGTCTGGGGACTGCCACCGCAGAACCCGCATGCAGTCTCGTACTGTCATGCCGGCTGGGCGAGTGCACCCACTCGCCAGCCCCTGAACCTTCCCTTGACTGCATATTAGTCACCCCTATGGTAGGCCTGCGGGCAGGGTGCATTGTAGGTGTAAGGTAGGACAAGCCCTGATGTGTGTGGCCTGCCCTAGTAGTGACTTACAACTAAATTCGTATTTCACTATTGAAGGCTACCTGCTTCCTTTAGGCCAGGATGGGCTGCTGGAATTATTACACCCTATAATCCCTGCAGGCCCAAGGAGCATGGTAGAGAGTCATGTTTAGTATGCCTGAACTCAGGATGATAAAGTATTTCTTTTAGTAAAGTTTATTTTAATATCCTGTGTTTGCAAATGCTACTTTTAGAAAGTTAGCATTTGCTTGCCTAACCATTTCAGCCCGCCTCTGCTGGTATGTGTATCTGACTGTCTGGGACGTGTGAGTGACAGGGCTGGGGGAATGACAGGTGGTGAATGCGCAGATTACACCTTAGTGGGAGGTAGGAGTGGCTCTTGACTCAGAATCTTGCTGTGCTTTGCCACCACAATGCTGGCTCCACCCTCCTGGGGAGCGACTGATGACTCAGCCGACACCTGGCCCAGGAAGGGCGAAGCCCCATCAACAAGGTACTCTGGCTGCCCCTGTCCGCACAATGCTGGCTCCACCTCCTGTGGGGCGTCTGATGCGCCTGCCCCTCACACTGAAAGCAGAAGCCGGAGTACACCCACCAGAGTACTCAAGGACTGAAAGTGGCTATGCAAAGGCCCCCCTGGCCTGCGAGAACAAAAGAAATGCATTATAAAAGAAGGAGCCTTGCTCCTTGTAAATTAGATCCTGTTTGGGCTACAGAAGGAACTCTGCCCGACGAGAAGGACCGGGAAGGACAAGGAAGAGTGCTGGCTCTTGCCTGTGTCTGGTGCCTTGCTGCAGAAGGAGAGGAAAAGGAAAGACTACAAGAAGACTTTTGCTTTGAGAAACTTTGTGCCAAACTCTGCTGAGAGATCTCCAAGGGCTTGCTGTTGAACTTGCCCCCTGACCAGCGCACCAGGACAAGTGGGCGCTACATCCTGAAGAAAGCGACTGTGTGTGCTGCTTATCGCTGCAGTACTGACAGAGGGGTCTGGGAGCGCTGGGCAAGCCTGCCACGCTCCCCGTAACCAAGGCATCGACATCCCCCTGAGCACCGTGACCGGGGCCCAAAGCAACAGCGAGAACAACGTGAGGTCCAGCCGCCGCTGGCCCGAGCACCGCGACCGCAACTGCACCGGGAGCCCGAGAGCAAAGTGAAGGAGGACCCGTCCGGTCCAAGCTCCCGAATTGACTGCGCTTCGAGCCGTCAATCCACCTGCGAAGACGGACAGCTGCCCTGGGATAACCCCCTCTGGTCGGTAGCCTGCCCGACAGCCCAGCTGTGAGCGCACAGCTACAACCGGTACTTTGGCTGGGTACGTCCTGCACTTGGTGACCGTACTGCCACTGGCCGTCACCACACAGCCGCCGCCTCCAGGGTCGAAGCGAACGACGAGGAAAGGACCCTGCCGCCACAGAGCACCGCCGCCCCGGATGACCCGTGACCTGCCCGGCTGAGAGCCGCAGCGAACAGCGACCCCGGAGAAGCAACGCGACGTGGGACAGCTCCCCTGGAAGCCGCCCGCTCCACAAGAATTTGAAAGGTACTGTGTTGTATCCTCACGGTGCGAGCGTCCTGCAACTCGAGCTCGCACCGCGCTATCTGCTCCCAACGCGAGCCTCCTCTGAAACCGAGGCTCGCACAGCTCCTGGCCCTCGAGGCCCACGCAGAGAGCGCATTGAGGCGCTACGAGACACTGAACCTTGTCAAACCTGGGCAGAAGGCCCAAAAGACTGCTTATTGCTAAAAGAGAACTGTGGCAACCTGAACTTGAGTAAACTGGAACCGCTATTGAAAGTTTGACAACTGTATTTACAAGCCTGCTTGAAAGTTATATAAAGATATACATTTTTACGAATACAGTTTGGTGTCATTGTGTGGTGGGTTGGTTGTGACGGTGTGATATTGCAAATGTTTAACCCTATGTGCCCCAAAGATTAGCCTAAGACTGCTTAAGCCACACTACCTAGAGGGTAAGCAGAGGTTGTCTGGAAGGTAGCCCTCAGCCCTGACGAGGAAGAGAGAGTCCCTGCTTGTCGCTAGTGCTACACTGCGCCAACTAGAGCCTCCCCCTTCCTACATATATATATGTGAGCAAGGCACAGGGGTGCCGAAACGTCATGAAACCGACAGGCGAATAAAAATTTAACTGCCGAAAAATTTGGTCCGTGCTTGGTGTACCTGTGCTAGCTGTGACTGCGACGCGCGGAATATACTTTGGTCTAGCGATATATATAAATATATATATATATATGTATATATATATATATATATATATAGAGAGAGAGAGAGAGAGAGAAAGATAGATAGATAGATAGATAGATAGATAGATTAGATAGATAGATAGATAGATAGATAGATAGATAGATAGATAGATAGATAGATAGATAGATAGATAGATAGATAGATAGATAGATAGATAGATAGATAGATAGATAGATAGATAGATAGATAGATAGATAGATAGATAGATAGATAGTTAGATAGATAGATAGATAGTTAGGTTCATGTTATACCCATACAAAACCATAGAAATTCAGGAGGTCTAGTTATACTTATTGTAATACTTATGTTAAGAAACTAAAACTCATCGCCTAAAATGCCATGATTCGCTCCCTGTGCTCTCGTGCCCACCACGAGGGGGGGTCAAAGTGTCCCTTTACAGTGTTCTAATAAGCTTTCAGACACTCCCCTTCATGCATATCCCATTACCTATAGTTCCATACTTACTGCTTTGTCTCCACCCCTGCAGGCCAAGGATGGCCTGCAGGGGTGGAGCAGGCTAGCAGCTGGCTGCTGCTCGCCTGCTCACACCTGATGCATGTGATTACTGTGAGCTCTTTTAAACCACAGCTCCTTTCAGACCAGTGTTGTTCATTGTAGCTGTGTACTGGTGAGACTGACCCTTGTTTCCTGAGATTTGGATATCCTTGTTTCCAGTGTTCCCTGAGCTTTAGTTATGTCTTGTTCCTGAGCTGAGCGAATAAAAATTTAACTGCCGAAAAATTTGGTCCTTGCTTGGTGTATCTGTGCTAGCTGTGACTGCGACGCGCGGAATATACTTTGGTCTAACGATATATATAAATGTATATATATATATGTATATATATATATATATATATATATATATATATAGAGAGAGAGAGAGAGAGAGAGAGAGAAAGATAGATAGATAGATAGATAGATAGATAGATAGATAGATAGATAGATAGATAGATAGATAGATAGATAGATAGAGATAGATAGATAGATAGATAGATAGATAGATAGATAGATAGATAGATAGATAGATAGATAGATAGATAGATAGATAGATAGATAGATAGATAGTTAGGTTCATGTTATACCCATACAAAACCATAGAAATTCAGCAGGTCTAGTTATACTTATTGTAATACTTATGTTAAGAAACTAAAACTCATCGCCTAAAATGTCATGATTCGCTCCCTGTGCTCTCGTGCCCACCACGAGGGGGGGTCAAAGTGTCCCTTTACAGTGTTCTAATAAGCTTTCAGACACTCCCCTTCATGCATATCCCATTACCTATAGTTCCATACTTACTGCTTTGTCTCCACCCCTGCAGGCCAAGGATGGCCTGCAGGGGTGGAGCAGGCTAGCAGCTGGCTGCTGCTAGCCTGCTCACACCTGATGCATGTGATTACTGTGAACTCTTTTAAACCACAGCTCCTTTCAGACCAGTGTTGTTCATTGAAGCTGTGTTCTGGTGAGACTGACCCTTGTTTCCTGAGATTTGGATATCCTTGTTTCCAGTGTTCCCTGAGCTTTAGTTATGTCTTGTTCCTGAGCTGAGCGAATAAAAATTTAACTGCCGAAAAATTTGGTCCTTGCTTGGTGTATCTGTGCTAGCTGTGACTGCGACGCGCGGAATATACTTTGGTCTAACGATATATATATATATATATATATATATTAGAATCCACAATCCTGAAGCGCCGAGGAAACCAAACGGACACAGCCAGGTACAGACCACAAACCAAGGATTTCAAAGGAAATAAGGTGCTTTTATTCCATCAATGGGGATGGCAGCATGACGCGTTTCGTCCTGGGAACCCGGACTTGATCACATGACAAAACCCAGAGACATAAGTGGTTTTATACTGTTAAAAAAACGGAACTCCTCCCACAAATTAATAGATATGGAAGAAATATCATTCACAGTATACAATACATCATCCAAAAATTGCATTGATATAGCAAAACAATATACATAATATAAACATTTAAAATCTGTTCAACGTATAACCTCATAGCTGCTATTACACATTCCTCCCCAGTGCTGCGCTGTCCATTAGAACTAGTGCTGAATGGACGTTCAATGGTCGTGCGCAGCACTGGGGAGGTAGTGCTGCCGTCGGCCAATGCACCGAGGCAGCACTTAAGGGGTTAAAGGGCAAGTGCCCAAGCGGATTGCTACCAAGTTAAAATGCATTTAGTAACTGGATGAAAATCAAAGCCCATAGGGTCCGTTATTCTTTCAGTATAACAATCTGAAAAACGCTACTAGATTCAAAAAGTGTAAAGAAGAAAAGTGCAGGGTGCTAAATCCCAATAAGGAACAAACTAATTTAACCAGGTGAAACCCTGGGGCAGACGAATTGTGTTAATAAAGTGCAAAGTGACAGAAAAGTGCAAAATCGGCAGTGCATAAACTAATTAGTTTAAGAGGAAATACAAACTGGGTCTCATAGTATATAGCAGCAGTAGTTGTGGAAAAATGCAATTCATAATATCACAACTGGATAATAAATACATACATGTCAGATTTATCAACAATTGATTGAATGACCAGAGCAGATCTTATTAAACCATCCTCAACATGAATAAATAGATTAAAACCATAAATAGTCAAAAATCCATTATAAGAAATCATGCATATGGTAGAATAAAATATTTACAGAAAATTATTCAAGTCTTCTCCCATGTTCAAGCCATTAGGGATCTTACTGTTAAGTCTCAGGATGTATTGACTTTCTAGTTGCCTCAGTCTTTTCTCTCTGTCACCACCCCTTTTGTTCGGGGGAACTGAGTCAATAACAAAGTATTGCAGGTCATTAAGATTATTTTTGTGTACCAGCTTGAAATGACGTGCCACTGGATAATTAGGGTCAGAGTTTACAATGGCACGGAGATGCTGTAGGATACGATTAAATACCTGCAGTTTCGTGCTGCCAACATATTGTAAGTTGCACGTGCATTTTAAAACATAAACTGCATGGTCCGTTTTACAGGTATACACGTTCTTAATAGAAATGACAGCATTAGTGAGACCCTCAACAAACTCGCTGGTGTTCACACCGAATTTACAGGCCCGGCATGAACTACATTTTCGAAAGCCTGCTTTGTTAGAATACCAGTTAGATTTGACAATAGTTTCAGGGCTAGTTTTGACCAGAGCATCCCTCATAGAGGGAGCTCTTCGAAAAGTGATATTGGGCATATCTTCTAACAATGGGCCCACCACGATATCTGTTTTTAAGATGGGCCAGTTAGATTTAATGATTTGCCTCATCTTTTTGTGTTGGTTGTTAAAAGTAGTGATTAGGCGAATAGAAGTTTTCTCTGATACAGAAACTTCCTCTTCAGGAATAACCTGAGCTGGCTCTTCTATCGTGGCCATTAATTCAGTAGATAAAGCCCTTTTTAGAGAGTTAGTGAGGTTATGGATATTGTAACCTCTACGCAAAAACCTTTGGTAAGACCCATTTAGGCAATTCATGAGATCAATTTCATTATTACATATGCGCCTGATTCTTAAAAACTCCCCATAGGGGATGCTTTTGATAAGATGGTGTGGGTGGTTACTCTGCGCATGTAAAATTGAATTTCCAGCCGTGGTCTTTCTATACATTCTCGTCATGATTTCATTATTCTTGATATAAACCTCTACATCCAAAAAGTTTACTTTTACATTGCTGATGTCGGCGCAGAATTCTAGATTTAGGGAGTTGTTATTGATATTGCTAACAAACTTTTCTGCTGATGTTCTATCCCCCTGCCAGATTATAAAGACATCATCAATGAAACGCCACATTTTAACAATACCATTTTCATCCTCATCCAAACAACTACGGATCCCACCCAGGACGTGCCTCTCCCACCAGCCCACGTGTAGACACGCGTAGCTGGGGGAGAAGCACGCTCCCATGGCAACACCACGCAGCTGTTGGTAAATCTCATTATTAAAAAGAAAATAGTTGTTCTTAAGGCATAAGTCAATCATGCTGATGAGCATTTTACTATGTTCATAATACTTAATATCTCTGGCTGATAAGAAGTATTCAATTGCATTCAGACCATCAACATGGTTAATGGAGGTATAAAGAGAAGTAATATCCATGACTAGAAACAAATAGTTTGATTTCCACACAACCTCATTCAGCTTCTTTAGGAAGTCACCAGTGTCTTTCAAGTAGCTTGGCAAAGCCTCCATATACTCATGTAAATAAAAGTCAACATACTTTGAAAGGGGTTCCAACAAACTATTTTGGGCGGAAATGATGGGTCGCCCTGGAATTGGAGTTGTGCCTTTATGGATTTTTGGTAAAAGGTACAATGTTGGAGTAATTGGAAAGTCCTTCTTTAGAAAATCAAATTCTTTTTTACTAATGAGTCCTTCTCTCTTCCAAGTAGTTAAGTTGGTATGTACAAGAGTTTTGATTTTATTCAGTTCATTGAAAGAGGCCTTCCTATAGCAGGCTGGATCATTTAATTGTCTTTCAGCTTCTTCTAGGTATAAAGTGCGTGGCCACAAGACAATATTGCCACCTTTGTCCGCTTTATTGACAATGATGTCACCTCTAGATTTAATTTTTTGCATCAATAGAGAATATTGTTTGTCTCTGTAGCTTCTCTTTTTCTTATTTTTAGACACCATTTTATTCAAATCTTTCAGATCTTCCACAACCCTGTCATTGAAGATGTCGATTGCATCCCGTGGCATTACCGGAACGAAAGTAGACTTGGGACAAAAGGGGCTATTACCAGCGCTGCCACTACTGATTCCCATACCATATATAGAGAGAGAGAGAGAGAGAAAGATAGATAGATAGATAGATAGATAGATAGATAGATAGATAGATAGATAGATAGATAGATAGATAGATAGCTAGATAGATAGATAGTTAGGTTCATGTTATACCCATACAAAACCATAGAAATTCAGGAGGTCTAGTTATACTTATTGTAATACTTATGTTAAGAAACTAAAACTCATCGCCTAAAATGTCATGATTCGCTCCCTGTGCTCTCGTGCCCACCACCAGGGGGGGTCAAAGTGTCCCTTTACAGTGTTCTAATAAGCTTTCAGACACTCCCCTTCATGCATATCCCATTACCTATAGTTCCATACTTACTGCTTTGTCTCCACCCCTGCAGGCCAAGGATGGCCTGCAGGGGTGGAGCAGGCTAGCAGCTGGCTGCTGCTAGCCTGCTCACACCTGATGCATGTGATTACTGTGAGCTCTTTTAAACCACAGCTCCTTTCAGACCAGTGTTGTTCATTGAAGCTGTGTTCTGGTGAGACTGACCCTTGTTTCCTGAGATTTGGATATCCTTGTTTCCAGTGTTCCCTGAGCTTTAGTTATGTCTTGTTCCTGAGCTGCTGCAGTTTTTCTTGTTCCTGAACTAGCACTGTCTGTAGTGCTACCGTGACTCCTGAGCTTTAGCATTTCCCTGTTCTTGAACTAGCACTGCCTGCAGTGCTACCTTAATTCCTGAGCTTTAGCTCAATTCTAGTTCCTGCTCCAGCACTGCCTTCCGTGCTACTTTGTATTCTTGATTCCTGAATCAGCACTACTCTAGTATATCCTTGTAGCCTCCCTTTCTGTGTATACTTTTCCATTCCCTGCCTTTCTTCCCATTTCCTTGGTTCTAGTTCCCTAGTTTGCTGTCTTTCAATTCTTGCTATCTAGGTTCTATTACGTTGTATGTTTGTTACTTGCTTTCTGCCAAGTGTGCCCTGGGATTTCCTTAATTTCCTGTTAAGCACTCCTCCTTGCTAGCTCCTTGTCTATCATGCTTGTGTTTAGTTCTACCTCCTTGCTGTTACTGCCTTGCGTGTTCCTGTTTGATCGCTAGGATCGGTGGGCACAGCTGACAACTGAGGTTGTGTTTCTTGTTCACAGGGAGTATTGTCTTTGAGTTACAATTATAACATCACCATAGGTATCGGCTCCTATGCATGCATATCCTATATGTGGGTATTTGCAGTATCAGTATCTGTAACAGCAATTGTGGGTGAAGAAACTTCTGAGCTTCAGTCTTACCATGTGGAGCTCCATTTATTATTAATGTTGTTTTATATATATGTATTGCACATCCATCCTTGGTGTAGTTATTCTGAATGCTAAATCGCCTCCTGAGGGCCTATCCTTTCTGAGTTCCAGCTACCTTGTTCCTTTGTGCAGGCTTCCCCTTTCGTTCCCTTTTCTCCTCCGACTTCCTGTGTGATCCTTGGCAGTGCTGTGCTCCTCTTTCTGCTTACGTTTTATACCCAGTCACCACTCCTTGCCCAAGTCCCTGACTGTGTCCCAGACAGTCCCGGACAGTCCCTGACAGAATGACCAACCCACATTTCCAAGGTCATTTGTGAGGTTTCTTTGCATTCAGTTAGCCACCATTTTTTTCAAAACCCACCCAGTTGTTTCTCGCCAAGATGTTTATCATCCGATCCAGAAAGTCTGCGTATGCTGGCAGAAATCCCTAGTGAAGGCAGCGCAGTTCTGTACACCCTATTATAAAGTCCTTAGACTCTAGAGATCGATTCATGGAACAAAACAGACTTTTACTTGCTGAATATTATTCCCTGTGGTTGGCTAGTCCTTCTATGTTAGATTTGCATTCTATCTATAACCCTTCTATGTTAGATTTGCATTCTATCTATAACCCTGATCCTCATCTGACGTCAGGGTGAGGAACTTACTGAGCTTCAGTCTTACCTTGTGGAGATCCTGAGTGCTTTACCTCATATTCCCTTATTGTTAATGTTGTTTTATATTAATGTCTTACACATCCAAATATTCTGAATGCTAAATCCCCTCCTGAGTGCCTATCCTTTCTGAGTTTTAGCTATCTTGTTCCTTTGTGCAGGTTTCCCCTTTGGATCCCTTTTTTCCTCTGACTTCCTGTGTGATCCTGGGCAGTACTATGCTCCTCTTTCTGCTTAAGTTTTCTACCCAGTCACCAGTCCTTGCTCAGGTCCCTGACTGTGTCCCAGACAGTCTCGGACAGTCCCTGACTTAAAGTTCCTTAACAGCATGAGTTATAGTTTCTTCAAATATGTATATAGCCATATCTACTGAATTTCTATAGTCTTGTGTGGGTAAAACGTGAACATAACTGTAATGTCCATGTAACCTTTGTTGTTTTTTTCAGTGAATTTGTATGTTTTTTAAAAAATGTAATGTAATATATAATTGGATCCGCGGGTGGGGTACCCACAGATCCACGGAAGATCCACTTCCCTAGATATGCAAAGTTTTATTTCATTAATAACTCCGAAACTACTGAACAGATTTACACCAAATTACATAAATGGCTCTTTTTGGACCAAGAGCTAGCGTTCTGCTGAATTTGTTGTAAATCCGTTCAGCGGTTCGGCCGGTGCTTGTGTCTATAAATTGCAGAATTTCCTTAGACATTGCATGGGGAAAAATTATTTTGGGACCCTCTTTTTCTTGATTCCCACTTCACAAACCATTTTCCATGCAGAACTAGGCAAAGTAGGACACTTTTATGGAAACATTTCATGAAGATTTGTGAAACAGCGCCAAAGTTATTAGGAAAACAAAAAACGTTTTGTCTATGGGAAAAGTTGGTCCTAACTTACTGTAACTTCCTACTGGCTGTCACCAGTAGTATATATACATAATCCTGGCTCACCTCGTTGCTGATGAGTTCCCCCAGGTACAGACCACCACTCGCAGACAAGATTGATTTTCAATAAAGTGCTGTAATCGTGCCAATAGTGCACCATTTGTATCAGGCCAGTTCCTGCCATGATGCATTTTGTCTGGGAGAAAGGCTTCTGTGTAAGCTGAAATGTGTCAGTGGCTGGAAAACTGGATGCTATAATGAAATAAAACAATTTGCCCACTAACTGGAGTGCCTGCTGTATTACGGCCAGCCGTATCCTGCTTGAGAAAGGCTGCTCGCCGAAACGTTGCTGAAGAAAGTTTGTTGCGCTGCTTTTTTATGCCTGAATAAAAGCCTCTTGCAACCAGTATTGGGCCTCACCTGCTTTGTGACACTGGAATGGTGTGCTGATGGGTTTTTCCGAGCCCATTTTTTGTGAGGCCGCCTTGAAGGGTCGGAGGCTCCGGAATCGGGAGACTGCGTGTTTGATATATATATATATATATATATATATATATATATATATATATATATATATATATATATATATATATATATATATATATATATATATATATATATATATATATATATATATGTCTGTATAGTGTAGGTTTTTTCAATGGACAATTCCCAAGTATCAATTTCCAGATACTGTAAACTAGCCCTTGGTTAAGTGAATAATTGAACAGTGCCATTATCTTTGCTTTTGGAAATTTAGCTATGGTATTTATTTTTTGGACATTTCTGTCTGTATTTAGTAAAAAAAATATTTTGCTAATGTTATCTGTATTCATCCATACCTATTTAGGGTTTTCGGTAGAGCACCAAGTTCCATCTCAGTGTATTTTAATGAATGCATCCCTACTAGAATGAAGAACCCATCCATGAAATCTGACGGTCCAAAGTTACTTCATCAGAGAAATAACAAGCATTTTTAATGCAACGGTCTCGCCTTTGCAAAAGCTAGAGCTATTGGCATTGTAAATGACAACATTTGTATTTATGTGTTGGTTTTGAAAACAGATAAATAAATGGCATTGTCATTTACAATGCTAATAGCTTAATCTCTCGCAAATGCCACACGCAAACACACAGACCCCCGACACACACACACAGAGCCCCCCACACACACAGAGCCCCAAACACACACACACACAGAGCCCCACACACACAAACACCCCCCCACACACACACAGCCACACACACACACACACACAGCCACACACACAGCCACACACACACATAGCCACACACACACACACATCCACACACACAGTCACCAGTCACACACACACACACAGCCCCACACACACACAGCCACACACACCGCCATCTTCATTACCTTCTTGTTTTATCACAACTGTGATCAGCCATCTCACATACTGTAACTTTTCGTTGTTGAGTTTTTCCTGTATTTGTTTGTCCAACTTGTTTCTCTCATGAACACACTTGCACCATCTCTTAACTTCATTGTTCTGACTCATGAGCCTATGATTTTGCCCCAGTATTGTTTTATCATTAATTGCCCTGCTCAACATGCATGTAGCATCTCATTGTGTGCGCTGTACATAATTTCTTTGCTTCATCGCTGACCCAACTTCCTTCCATTGCCAGCTCATCATCCACCCTTTGCTCCATGACGGTGTCTTCCCAACGTCCTCTGTGTGCTGCACCTTATCTGTCTTGCCCGGCATCCTCTCAGTCCTCATGACATTTTCTCTTGAATGCCTGCTCAACATTTTCCCAAGGCCCAAAATCTGCCCATTGCCTCAAAATGCCTATTTCCTATCAGCAGCTCAGTGTCGTCCTGCACCTTCCTCATTCATCTTCTGACCATGTGGCCATGGCTTCACCTGTTCATCCCAAAATATCTGCATAAACGTCTCTCTGCCACCAGCCCAATATTTTTGTGTTGTTTCCTCTATTCATCCCAGCATTTTCACACGGCCTATCTCAGCCTAACATAGATTTCCATTTTTTATTTTCAGACAAGTATACTACTCTTCTATCTACAATATTATTTGGAAACTTTCTTTAATTTTTACCTTGTTTTTTCCACCATACATTTGTATGAAATGCATTTATGTGCTACTTTGAAACCTCACATGTAATGGGGTGCTCATGAACCCCTTCTTGGATGGTACGTCACTTCAAAATAGTTTGCAGTGGTACAGGTCCTACCCCACACTTGGTTCCCTAGGCTCAAAACAATGAGCTGTATTTGTTGTAGGATGTAGCGAACTTTACTTCAACAAATGCAGAGTAAAGCCATGTTAAATGTGTCATTGTGTAAAGTTTTCAGAGTAAGTGAACACCCATGAACAAGCTTAAGCTTGTGTTGCTCCTCAGCTCTGGCACCCCTCTCATGCCTCGCCACACCACCTCGAAGCCCATTTTGTCTGACTAGGCCCTATGGTTGAAGTGGGCATGATCTAGTTGGTGCAACGTTCCGAATCTTTCTTACTTTCACTGAATCAGTTTCCTGTTCTTTTTGTTAAAGAAACAACTGTCACTGGATAGTTGATTCTGACCTTCGGGGTGCCTCTGGATCAAAGGGACGAGGGTCCCCTGTACTGTGATGCCAGAGGAGAGGCAGACTGTGAAAACAAAAAAACAGCCTTGTCATGTTGCCTATTACCTCAAATAAATGTAAATGTGTGCAGTTGGCTCATCAGCAGACTTAAGCGCCGCTTGGGAGCAGTATGTTGCTTTAATTTGTGGGAGCTATTTGATATTTGAAGCTTTGTGGTGATAAAGCTGTATTTCTAATGGAAACAAATAAAAAAGGTTTGCTATGGGTACAGTCTGATTGCATGTTCTTGAAAATATGAATAAATTGAAGGCACTTATTTGGTCTTAAACGCTAAATCTCTGTACACATTTTTCAGCATCCCAACTTATATGGTAATAGAGTTTTAAAATAACGATTTACATACCACAGTGCTTTTTATGTATCTCCCTGAAGTCGAAAGGCCCAAAAAATAGTTGTAGATCACAATGTTCTTTTTTAGCTACTTGCCTGGGACTGCTGCTCAGTCACTGACCCGACACATTGCACTCAGGATCACAGTACCCATACTTTTTTATGCACTTCAAATGCTGGCTAGTCCAAACATCCCCTCATGTCAATCCACACACCTCCTCGCTTCCGCTCTATGTGCAAACCATTTCCTCCTAACATCTCAGACATCCATTGGCTGCAATACCTCCCAGTCACTTGTTCAATGCCCCTTCGCTCCTGCACCTCTTTCCTCCTGTCTGACCTAGTCCCCTTCTACGGGACTAGGTCAGACATCCCCTAACTGCAGTCTGCACCACCTCGAGCTCACAGGTCACATCTCTCGCCTCCACGCGACCTCACCTTCACACACTGCACTCCCTCCCGTCTGACTGACTTTGCGTCCCCCCTCTCTGTAGTGCCTGAGTGAGTGATGCCACTCACTGCCTACCTTAGCACCTTGCATGCCCACCCTCACGGCGCCCCGAGAGTGAGAGCCAGGCTGCCTCCTTTAACGGCGCAGCCTTTGTTTCCGGCTCAGAGGTGCCGGCCCCTCGTTGCATCCTGGTCATTTCGGCACTGATTATTATTGAATGATGGATTCGCCTCGCGCTGCCCGTCCTGTGACTCTCGAGCTCCAGTGTTCATTCTTTGATTAACCCCCCCACCAACCCACAAACGTTTAAAATGAAGCGCCTACGCCCGTGTGTAATGCGGTCTGAGCACGCACTTTGAAGTTGGGGGGCGGTGGCGTCTGAGTGAGCCGAGCCTCCGCAACTTTGCGGCTGCACCAGCGGATGAAGCCTCCGCCTCGTATCCCCCTCCTCCTGATGTCTGTACCGCTACTAAGTGACTAGGTCAGACTTCCCCTCACTTCAGTCCACACCACCTCACCCACACTTATACATGCAAAGCACTACCACCTCGCAGTTAAGACACTCATTCACTCTCGTCTGGCCACATTACACCCCAGTGCCCTCTTTGTGATGCCCATCAGTTCAGGTAACACTCCCTATCTCACGTCTCACCACACCACCTCACAGCACCTGTAGGTCATCTCCCTCACAGACTTCAGTTCACAGTTATCAGTTCACACTATCTCGAAATCTCCAGTACTTGCCACCCTCTCCTCCCCGTCTATTGCAGACAGCCCCTCACTCCTGTCTGGCCCCACCTCCCTTCTAGCTCAGAGGTCTCCTCTCTCGCCTCCACATGACCTCACCTTCACACTCTGCACTCCCTCCCGTCTGACTGGCATTGCGTTCCCCCTCTCTGTAGTGCTTGAATGAGTGGCACCGCTCACTGCCTACCTTAACGCCTCGCATGCCCACCCTCACGGCGCCCCGCGAGTGAGAACCAGGCTGCCTCCTTTAACGGCGCAGCCTTTGTTTCCGGCTCAGGGGTGCCTGCCCCTCGTTGCATCCTGGTCATTTCGGCACTGATTATTATTGAACGATGGATTCGGCTTGCGCCGCCTGTCCCCTGACTCTGGAGCCAGTGTTCATTCTTTCATTAACCCACCCCCCACCAACCCACGAACGTTTAAAATGAAGCACCTAAGCCCGTGTGTAATTAGGTCTGAGCACGCACTTTGAAGTTGGGGGGCGGTGGCGTCTGAGTGAGCCGAGGCGCCCCGACTTTGTGACTGCACCAGCGGCTGAAGCCTCCGCCTCGCTGGCAGTGCCAGGATGACTCAGCTGTTTCGTGGGATGGGCACTCTTTTAGCCCCATCCTTTTCAGATGGGCTCGGCATGACTTACTGCTGCGGTAAAAGGTCAATTATCTTCTTTATGGGGCGAAACAGATGGCATATCTATGAATGAAGATGGCCCCATAAAGAAGATCAGAAACCTTTTACTTCAGCATTAAGTCAAGGAGCCCAGTCTGAAAAGGACGGGGCTAAAAGAGAAAGAAGAACGTCCCTAGGACCTCTTCTCCAATGGTTGGCCACCGTTTAGGAGGCCAGCCAATGGAGAAGAGGGGCGGGGCTCAAGCCTCGCTAGTGAAGTACACCTAAAAACATCAAATCTCGCGAGCTCGACTGCGCATGTGCGCAGTACGCCACGCAAGACCTAAAAACTTTACCTTATCAACATGCTAAAGCTGAGAACAGTTGGACTAGCCCCCCGTCCTTGATGATTGGCATGATTCTGAGCAAGAAGAGTAATACAATAAATTTGTATTATCTCAACAAACAGGTGGTAACAGATTACGGACTCTCATAACAGAGGGCTTGTCTAGCTAGAAGTATCACATTTGGAGGTGTTTGACAATCACTGTAGGTCACCTGCCAGGAGTCCAATAGCCTGATGGAAGCCTTGAGCAGAAAATAATCACAATTGGAATTTAAATAACAAAATGCTAAAGAGCATTTTCAACTTTTCAACAATCTTTTCACCAAAGTGGGGAAAGCAAAATGCAGAAACTGTGCCTTCAGGTACCTGTTACATTGCAGAGCAGGATACTCTGATAAACAACTTCTCCAGCCATGCTAATCAGGTAGCTTCATCGGCCTTATACAAGCTTAGGATCATCAAAAAAATCCTACCTTATCTTCCAGAGAACGCAAGGAAAACAGTGGTGAGCTCCTTGGTACTCTCCTCTCTGGATTATTGCAACGGATTATTTGCAAATGCACAGGTACGGGTGGTGGCCAAACTGCAACTCATCCAAAATGCTGCAGCAAGGCTACTATCCGGCACTCCTAAATTTCATTCCATCAAGCAAGCAAGTAATCAGAAACTACCACTGGCTAACTGTGAGAAATCACATCAGATTTAAAACCTTGTGCCTCACCTTTAAAGCTCTTAATGGTCATGGCCCGGCGTTTCTCAAACAGAAACTTCTCCACTATTTACCTAACAGATCTTTAAGATCTGAACAGAAGCATCTACTGGCAGTGCCGCGTACCAGGACGGTCACATGGGGCGATAGATGCTTCACTAACTCCGCGGCCAGACTTTGGAATACTCTTCCAAAGGAAATCAAATCTTCACCCTCGCTACTTCAGTTTAGGAAACTGCTGAAAACCTGGTTGTTTGACCAATAATAGTCCACGGTATCACTTCCGAAGGTAGATAATGCTCAATCAGAGATCTTTAGCCGAGTCACAGCGCCAAGACACCCACGGGTATATGTTGCGCTTTATACATTTTTAAAATAAATAAATAAATAAATAAATGGTTTGCTGCTTTGGCCATGTGTTTTGTGAGACAAAGTCTCCATCTCTCTGGTACACATGTATAAGCAGACAGTGGGATGTTTTCCTTCACTTTGTGCTGTCAGGGTCTCCATGGCAGCATTTGCTTTGCTGGCCATGCTAAGCGCTGAGTGCAAGAGATGGACAGTAAGGTGCAGAGGCATGTGGAATGTCAATTATGGGTGGATTCTTCCTACGCTAGCCATTCTTCGGCAGCACAACATTTCCGGAAGATTAGGCTGATCTAATCCTTTTTCTATGCCTATCCAAGACGGTTGCCTCTCAAGTGTTTTCTTTCTGAAAATCCCAACCTAAGAATGCCTATTTCTTTCTTCTTGATATAATTTCCTTTCTTAACAATTGGGCTTGAGAAGGTTTTGCCACAACATGTGTTTCTTAATTTTTAACTGCTTTCATCTGCCATTGCTATTGACTTTTGTACCTGATATTTTTCCTTTTTAGGTCTCGCAGAGAGACCTAATGCCGCCGATCCAGAAATCTAACTTTTATGATCCGGATTTGTAGAAGTGCACATGCTTGTGACCGAGCTTCTATCCCCCTGCCTTGCTCTTCAAAGGCTCCCCTTACCATTTGCTCCTGCCTCCCCGCCCACTGGTTCATTCACACTTCACGGCCGCAGGCCGTGACTCGCATCTCGCCCACTGGTTCACACTTCACGGCCCCCGGGCGTGACTCGCATCTCTACTCCCCCCTGGTCTCACATCGAAGGCAGCAGCCTCCCACAGGCTTCCCTCCCCCCCCGAACGTCCTCTTTGGCTCCTTAACTTCTGCCCTCTTCCCCCCTCCCTGTTCCTTTTCGTGTTCTTCGATGGTTTCTCTTGTTTTCTTGCTTCCTGCACTCTTCTCTTATCTTTCCTCTTCCTGCTCACTTTCCTGCTCACCCGTCACAACAATGCCGAGAGCTTGTTAGAACACGTAGGCTATCAAGCTGTTTACGTTTCTCGGGATGGCGTCCGTTTCACTTGTACATTGTCGTCAGAGATTTCGGGCGTCAGCAGCTGCTCCTTTGAAACATAGCTTCACTTGTAAACCTCTCATGGATCCTTGATCAGTTTATCTTGGACCCACAGCTAAAGGCTTTCCATTTTGGCGCGCAATTGCTCAACAGCTAGCCTCCTTACAGCTAGCTGCATTTAAATTGCCTGCCGCCCAAAATTCTTTTTGGGAATATCCCGTACAGTAATCGCCGCTCTCCCGTAGCATTTACCCAAACAAATACGACAAGACTTCATCATATTTAAGGTGGAAACTGGCTCATTCAGCCCATTGGAAGTATGACGGAGCGTGTCTACAAACATAAAACGTGTTTTGGCCTGCTTTGGTGTTAATCCCCCCCTCCTCTCCATCCCTCCACCCCCCCACCCCTCCTCTCCATCCCTCCATCCCACCCCCCGCATTTGAAACTCTGAAAATACTAGCTACGTTTATTTGCATCTTCTGAAGAGAAACTTTCATCCTAACTGCCTGCTTGTAACCTTGAGTAGAATTGTAACATGGAACCTTGCACGCTCCATCCTCTCTCACCCTTGTGAATTCATTTTGCATTTAATGTTTTCCAGAACTCTTGGCAGGCAGCATCCAATTACTCTCCCTGGTGATACATTCAGTTTGTGTAAGGTGAGCGATATCGTAGAATATCTATCGCGAAAAGAACAGTTGATGGACAGAATGCATACATTCACCCCAGTACAGAGATCTGGGCATAAAGCCATCTTTTTAGGTCTCGGCCTAACCAGGCAGCCCACACCCTCCCTCTCCAGTGCGCGCCTCATTCTCTCTCTGTTGCCACACGCATTAGTAGGCAGCCCACCCCTCCCTCTCCATAACAACAATTGGTTCAAATATGTTCTCTCAATGTTTCAAGCTTTATTACAAATGTCACAAAAAGATGTTAATATTTTACTTCTGTTCTTGGACTTTCGTCACAATAAAATACACTGAACATAATCTTCACAAAAGTCATTTACAAAAGTTTAAGCTATTGCCATTATAAATTACAATAACTTTCATTTAAGTATTAATTATTTAAAAAAATTAAAAGCCATTGTTATTTGTAATATCAATACATCTAAGTCACGTAAATACAACACATATTGCAGTACAACTGCTATAGGTGTCACATTTGCGAAAGTTAAAACTATTGGCATTGTCAATGACAAAGCTATTAATTTCGCTATTTTCAAAAACCAACACATTAATAAAAAACTTGTCATTTACAAGACCAATAGCTTAAACTTTCCTAATGCTTGTTCTGTTTCTCATGAATTTGGCCTCCAGGAAGACTATTGATAGGCTCTTTCTCAACTCAGAGTTAGGGTGGTGTTGGTGCCTAGCTTATCAACCTCAGTCGTGCCTCTTAACTAAAAGCAAGAACCATCACATCTGCTGAGGGGGATTTTTGCTCTTATCCCTTTTTCTTTCTAATTGGGATCCTCTTAAAGAGACACTAACACCTTTTAGATAATATACAGATAAGGCAGAAACGGATGATTAAAACCGCACTACCTTGCTAATCACTAAGTAATTGGACACAATAAGTCACACTAGGTCTAGATGCCCACCTCCAGGGTCCGCTGCCAAAATACTCAAAAATTATAATACATGAAAACAATGTTCGGAGAGGCAACTCAAGAAGAACGAGTTTTAGTACATTAGTAATGCCACAGAATGATGCCAGGAGTCTTTGATGATGCTTTATTTATTTTCAAAAATACTGGAATACAGGACAAGCAAATGCAGCCAATGTGTTTCACCCTGAATAGGGTTTCATCAGGGCAGTATATCTTGCAAAAATTATTTGAGAGAGTGTCAACTTCTTAACGTCAGCCAGACACGCTCAATTTGTAGGCACGTGATGTATCCAAATTGATAAAATATTTGAAAAAAGAAGAAGAAAACATACGTGGAAAAATAGAATTAACTTCATTAGAATTCATTTAAATAGAAATCAAGTTCTAGGGCCAAATGGTCCACCCATGTCTAACATCCTTGACCTTGGTTGCATGGCTCCTGAAATCGTTCATTAAAGCCATTTGAACTTACCAAAGGACTGTGTGGACATCCATAAGGAGGTAAAGTAACATAATACGAGGGATGCATATGCCTTCATAGGGAAAAGTTCTACTTCTGGTGCTTGCAGAAAGATCGGGACCCTAGTTCCTGTACAGAAGTGATTCTCCCATATTTTCAGCATTTTGCTAAAGCATTTTGCCATTAAGGTATATTTTGCAGCCATTACAGTCTACATAAAGAGTCCATCAAAAAAATCCTTTTTAACCATACCAATTATTAAAGATTGTTTTTGAAGGCTTAAAGAAGTGTTTTCCTCTTATTCAACACCAGTTCCCAATGGAGTTAAATATGTTTTTCTCAAGAATAATGTATCTGCTCTATGAGCCATCACACAAAGCCTCTTTGCAGCATTTATTTGTGTGGAAGTTTACCTTCTTTTTTATTACAATCACATCAGTTTGTAGGGTTAGAGACAATCAAGCCCTGTCAATTCAGGAACCGTACATGGGTCTCCAATGGCAAGGACTCGAGGTGCACAATCCTCAAGATCAAGGAATAGCTGCCTATTGCAGTAGTGAAGTGATGCAGAGGAGCAGGAAAATACATACACCAGGAAAGAACAGTGGAAAGCACAGGAACAAGATAGAGAAGGCAAAGCCACCTTAATATGAACAACCAGGGAACAGAATCATTGAAAAACACACTGGGTTACCACTAGGGTTGTACACAGGTAAACTCAGAACTTCCCACAGCAACAGGGAATGTCATTGTCTCTCTTCAGATTGCTCTTACAGAGAGTCACCTTGGAACCCCAAAAAAAAGGAGGCAGCAGAAGTGATTCTGTATCTGGACCCTAGGACGCTAACAAGCATTGTACTTTTACCTTCGGGTCTAGCTAGCGCTATTTAAAACTCTCAAATAAATAAATAAATACACAAGATAAGCTCTGATGAGTCTAGCAGGGAACACAGTGGCAATTCCTAAGAAAATAGAATTGTCCCACTGTCACAGTTAAAACACTTAGGACTATATGTAACACAAGACAAATCAAGGGGCAGAAGTTGCCTCCTGGAAACCAGGAGCAACCCCTATACAAAGGATTACACTTATATACCATTGAAGACGGAATAGCATACTTACCAGACACAAAAGCTCAAGAGGAGAATGCAGAGCAAGCACTAAAAAGGAACCTACGACCTGTAGTAAATTGCCTGGAACAGGACATTCACAGAAAAACTGGAGAGCAAACTGGCACGCCAAGCACAAGGATTCCAGGAACTGTAGCAAGAAAGAGACTGGAAGATCAATGGGACTTGAGACTGCAGGAGAAATTCGGAGAAGGGGAACACAAGCAAGGGGCATAGTCTAGGAAACTCGGAAGAAAATACATAATCTATGGCAAACAAAGGATTAAGGAAAGGTAAATGATAGCAGAAACAGAAGGAACAAACTAGGAACAATTGGAAAGGGAGCATCCCAGATGCTACACCTCACTGTAGAAAAAAACATGATATGGGCTCTGGCTGAAGCAAGGCAGGAACTAGACAAGAAGATAGCCAACAAGAGGTCTGGTACATAAAAGTTCAACATTCAATGAACAAACAAGAAGCTTCAGGCATTGAATTAATGACTCAATGAAGAACTTTATAAAGCACATGAATGCCTTGGCGTCTTAGCGCTGGAAATTGCCAGCGTGGTCATATAGTGAGGACAGGCGCTGGCTTAAGACCTGGGTAAGAATAACCATGTTTTGAGGGATTTTCTGAAAGTCTATTAATTTGGGCCCTCAGAGAGGTAACATAATCCATCATTTACAGGTGAGGTAGAAGAAGCTTCCACACCCCATTTTACAGTCTGTACCCTGGGAATATCCAGGAGGGAGGCCGATGACGATCTAAGATTACATCGTGATTTGTGCCATCTGATGCATTTATTGAAATGAGCAGGGCCAACGCTGTCAAGTGTCTTGTGAACAATGCACAATGATTTGAATTGAATCCTCTCCATGACTGGCAGCTAGTGCAGATCACGAATAGCTTTTGCAACTGAACTAAACGTTGGGATTTTAAGTAGTAGACGTGCTGCTGAATTTTCGCTTGTCTTTTGGCTTTAGCTGAAATTCTATTTGCAAGTCCTCCTTGATCTTCAACTGGCCCTTTGGGACCTGTTTCCAGACGCATACAGATGCCAGATCAGGCTTTCAACCGGCTCCTAGGTCCACAACAGTCCACCCCATGCTGGTACTAATTTTGACTTTACCAGTTCCAGCCTTGGACCCAACTCCAACACTAAACACATGTTTGCCCTCTCCTGCCCTATGTGGCGCTATGCGACTGCAAAAGTGCCACCAGTCATTATGCAACCAGACTCCAATTCTCAGCCTCTGCCTCAATGCGAGTACTATCAGAGGCTTGAAGACTTATTTGGACTCTGGCGCAGTTAAGTGTATAAAAAATGTTACACATGACACTAATGATGATAAGGCAGACAACCGACTCCCCTCTCACTATGATGATGAAAGACTATAACTGGACTTACAGAATGCCAGTGTGCTAGCTACATCTCTATAAAATGAGCGGGACTCGCCATCTGAGCCACCTACAAAAGAAAGTGCTTCTTTCACCATAGTAGTGCAAAGGGCAGCAGAAGTGCACAGTTTAAATTTAGAAAATGCTTGGTGCATGTGCTAAGGGAATCGCAAACTGCGTATCCCTATTTGCAGTTGTAATTTTAGGTAATCACCTTTTTTGATTACCTAAAATTGCGACTACCAAGCCTTTCATACATATTGAAAGGCTATTTGGCATTCGCAAACAGTCAAATTATGCAATTGCCACTGGTTGGGCATTCAAAATTGTTTCATACATGTGGCCCTAGGTCCGTATGACAGACTTATTGCAGATTTAATAATATAATGCATTGGGCTGCTGGAGTTGCGTAATGTGAAGCCAAACTGCATGCAAACTGCCGTTTAATGCACACAACACCTCTAGTTGCGACTTAATGCAACAACAGATATCAAGAGAGGAGTGGGCTACAACAATACGACACACTACTTAAAAATAAACATCCATGTTACCAGATTAATGTTATAGAAGACTTTGGATGAATAGAAGCCACATATACCTTAAAACAAATTCTGCAACCTTGGCTGCTCCTCTCCTCTCTACTTGCTAAGTCCCCGGCACATTAGCATAACACAGAGAAGCTGTCTGTCATTCCAACTCAAAGTGAGAGGGAGTTAGAGCAGAGATGATTCAATTTCCAAGACTTATAAAATAAATGTAAGGCTCATTAGGCAATGCTAAGGCTCATAAGTAACTCCGAGGGGCACAATATTACAGCTGAATAAGACCATATAGGAGCTCATGACATAGATGCCACAGTGATTTAGGCCGGAATGACCATATTTAGTTGATGAATCCTCTGCATATTGATTTCAGCTCCTATGTTCAGGTTGTAGTCAGTCTCTGGGGACTTTGAGCAACCATTTCCCAGCAAAACCGACCTGTGATATACAAAGGAAAAGAATGTGAGACCTGTTTCATACCTGCTAATTACGTTCCTTCTATATCTTACAGGGTAATAAGTACATATTTGTTGTACTCAAGATATCCACCAAGTGGGCAGAGCAAAAGCCTCTCTCCGAGTAGGTCTTCTTATAGCTCTTTTCTGTTGATCATGTAATATCTGGCTACACTGAGGGCCCCAAAGTCCGCCCGCCACAGAAACGGAAAACGGGACCGACCGCCAGAGGTTCGGCAGTCCCGCAAGGCCAATTAGGATGCGCCCGCCAATCTGGGCTTTAACGTTGCGGCGGCAGTGCTGTCAGCAGCACCTCGAGCAATGTTAAATAGGCATGGAACCGCGTGGTGCCTGCCACCTTGTGTATGGAAATGTAGGGGGATACCATACGTACCCCCCAAGTGCAGCCCCCCAACCCTCTGGGTGCCCGTAACAGGCCCCCAAAGCAATTCCCGCATGCCTTTCCATAGCGGCATTGCCGCCATGGAAAGTCCTTCACCATCAGGCATCCTAATATGGATGGCGCTGTCTTCCAGACACCGCCACCATATATTGCCTGAGTTCCGCCCGGCCGGCAATCGTGATGATTGCCTGCTGGCGGAAAAGGCGGCGGACGGACTTTCCGTCCACCGCGGTATCCCCCGTCATGGAAATATGGCGGGGGTAAATGGCGAATGGGCAGGGAGTTATGGCAGGCAGATCGCCATCATAATGGCCCCCTAAGTGTTCAAGCCAGATCTAAAAATAGTGAACACAGACACTAGGCGTGTCTGTAATAGAGGCCTCCTATGATATTCTATAGAGACCCAAGATATCCTATGCCATGGCACCAATCATAGATTTGTATTTTTCACTGTTGCATTTGGTCCTGTAGTGCAAATAGTAGTGAAAGCGCTCCAGAGATACAAACAGTGTTCACCTGGAAAACAAGCACAAACCTCAGTGGCTACAATATGCTTACTAGGATACCAATTGGGTCTGATTATACAAGAATGTTTTACTTTATTGTTAATTTCGAAGTTTCTCACAGAGTTGGTGTGTGCCTTGTTCAAGAGTGTTGTCTGCTTACGTTTTGTCCCTTGTGTTCTGCTATAGGTTTTTCCTAATAACAGGGTGTAACATCATCATTTACATTTTACGTTTGCCTCCTCTTCAACCATGATCACTATACCCTACTAGGTCTATCCTTTGTTCTTGTCTCCCTCCCTTTCCTTCTTTTATCCACATTGTTTTTTTCAGGGTCCCATCAATTTACACTCTTTGCTCCATTCCCTCCTGTTCTTTTTTATTTTATTTTTTATTTGGACAATTAATTTGAACGTGACTCAAGGGTATCTATCAGAGCACTGGGCATAGAAAAATACGATCATTTACATAGTATTTTGGTGTCAGAGCACTATACAGAGAAACACCATTACCCATTACAATAATTCTAGTACCATGGTCTACAAAATTGTACAAAAACATAAACGTTCTCCTCTCCACATGCTCTGCTAGCTGCACGCCAGCACCAATAAAAGTTAGCTGTGGCTGCCGAGAGGTACCTCGGGTATCAAGCTCTCCAGGCGTCCATTCTGAATCTAGGAGTGTGTAGCCAGAGGGAGCTGGTGCACCACAAGGAGTGTCTGCCTCCTGAGATCGTGAGCTTTTGTGCTTGGTACTAGAGGGCATCATAATACAGGGCTGTGGGTGTCAGGCAAGCTATCTTCTGCTAGATTCTGGCTTCAAATGGGATCAATATTAAAGACTCAAAAAGTTGTCAAAAGCACTGGCAAATAGGCTCATGCAGTTGATCCCAGACCTAGTACATCCTGATCAGGCTGAATTTATGCACAATATTTGGCATCAATATAAAGCGCTGGCGCTAGCCGATAGGCTTGACGGTCTAGCTGCAGTTCTTCTTGTCGATATTGAAAAGGCCTTTGAATCCGTGAGTTAGAAGTACTTATTTATACTCCGTCATGGCTTAGATTTCGGCCCTAGATTTCTTTCCTATCTCGGACTACTATACACTGACTTGATGGCGACTGTACGGGCGGACGGTGCCAGACTGGAGCTGCTTCTAATACAGCGGAAGATGAGTCAGGGTGTCCCCTGATCCCTTTGCTGTTTGCCCTTGCCATGGAGCCTCTGGCAGTGTGGGTGAGGATGGGCACTCAGGTTCATGGTTTCAAATGGGGGGGGGGGAGTCTCCGATACAATAGCATTTTATGCTAATGATGTCCTCTTCTTCCTAACCGTCCCCAAGAGCTCGGGACCCACATCCAGCAAATTTTTAATATCTCCAGCCTAGACATGAATGCGTCAAAGTCTACAGTGATCTCGGCAGGCAGCTGTCCACAGGACCTCAGGTGAGCGTTGGGATTGCGGATTGCATCGGATCGGGTTCAAGTACTTCTGTGTCATTGTGTCCCCCCAACGAGGCATTGGCATGGTCGAGCAACTTGAAGCCTTGATGGCTCGTTTTGAGAAAAGATGTCCGGGTTTGGCCGGTCTTGTCCTTATACCTGACTGGTAAGTCTGCAATTTTCAAAATGTTATTGTTGCTCTGGTTTTTGTACCAGCTGCAGAATTTTCCCTATGATATACTGCGGAAATGGTTCATAACACTCAGTTCCATTCTTAATGGCTTCTTCTTGAGGGTGGAAGCCCCTGCATTGCCCTCAGTAAATGCTTTCCGTCTACTTATTGTGGATGTATCGCTGCAGCGGATATTGAATCCTATTCTCGTGCATCACATTGGCTGGTCATCAATAACTGGTGGTACAACCTCTAAGGAGAACACACCTTTGCGTCCCAGAGCAGTTACTTGTTATTGTTTACGTCTTTTTATCTTCTGTTCCCTTTTTTATATGTTGGCCCTCTGGGCCCTGTACATAATTTAAAAACAATCACTAACATTGGTTAAAAAGAAATATGATAAAGACTCGAGCAAAGATGTGATATGGTCGAAACATCTAGTTCTCGTTATCCATCTCTCTGCGGTACTGAAGGTGCTTTGAGTGGTGGAATTGGTGAATTTGCTAATCCTGTTAAGGTTGTATTACCATAGTCTAGTCAGGCTATAACTAAGGATTGAACTGGTATCTTGAAGTCTGTTAGCGGGATGAATAGTTTCACCTTCTTGAGGAGGTTGAGATGGAAAAAGACACTGCATTTTGATGATCTGTGTGTCTGCATGTTGAGGTTCTCATCAAGGGTTATCCCAAGCAATCAGTGATAACGTGCTGACATTTCAGGATGTCCAGGTGGTTGATCCATTCTTGTATTGTTGGGGGCTTTGCTGTGGGGTGGGGACATGAGTGAAATCTGTTTTTAAGCAGTTCAATTTGAGGTGGTTTTGTGCCAGCCATGTTTGGGTTTTAACTACCGTCTCAAATCTCTACGATGAGGGTGGTGATGGCGATCTTCCTCTAGTGACTTGAGTAGTCCTGAACCATGGTGCCGGCTGTTGCCACAGGTGGCTGCGCTGGAAAGCTTTCGGAAATGGAACCTGATCGGTATCTCTGACTTTTGTGATGACAAAAGTTGAATGGTCCTTAAGACTTTCTAGACCCTTCAAGTGGAGTACTAACTCCATAGTAGTCAATTCCATTGGTACCGTCAGCTCTGACATGCGCTGCCCTTATACATTTCGGCTCTGTCTGATCTCCCTGAATTTAACCCATTAGAAGGTAAACTTAATGTAGGGGATCTGGGAGACCATAGGATTGTTCAAATATATCAAACACTTATCTCCAACCACCCCAACACATTCCTTGCTCTAAGGGGAGGATGGGAGCCTGATGTAGGCATGCTGGAAAATGAGTATTGGACAGAGGCTCTCCGGGCACCTCGGGAGGCAGCTATTGCAGCCAAACTTTGACTGATCCCGTTTAAATAGCTCCAAAGGGTGTATTTAACATGCCATCGACTGTCTTTCATATAACGCAGAGGACGGAACATACTTACACACAGTATGGGGTTGCCCTGCACTTGATCGGTTCTGGCTAGGGGTGACATCTAGCATTGTTGGGCAACACCCATGTAAGACTGGTATAGGGGGTTTATACCTCAACCCAAACACTGCTACTCAGTTAAACAGTCTAATCCAGTGCTCTGTGCCCATCTCTCTAATAATTTTACGAAAAAAGGGGGAAAATGTAGATCAGATCACTCGTAAAACAACATACCCTCAGCAACTATGTGTATGTGTACCACAAACAAAAATGTGTGGAAAAATGAGAAAGCACCTCATGTGCGCACCACCAGAGGAGCTACTGGCAGGTTCTCACCAGCTTGCCCATGTTTTTATCATCATCGGGGACTTTCTCATATAGAAAGGAAGTTTGTGTCCAGTAAAAAAAGTGTCAAGATGTGTACACTGTGTGATCAACATATCACTCAAGGAAACAGAAAAGGATAATGAAGACCCCATGAAAAACAAGAGACAGAATGTCTCAACTAACAATAAAATTGAGCTCAACTCACGTATATGGTTATACCTTTTTTTATCCGAAGTGTGAACTTGCTCAACATTAAAAACACAGCATGTTGTAAACCACTTCAAGGAAGGCCAACATGTTTCATTGCCCATATGTCTTTGAGGCAAATTCGTCAGGGCTTCGAGGTCAGCAATCACCTCCCTGGACATCTGGCATTGAGTCACGAGTGACTGACAAACAAACTAATAATATTGGTTAAAATCACCCCTATTCGCAGCTTACTTCAGCGCCGGTACTGTTTAGTCAGAACATGGACTGAGACATAGCCCCAAGTCCTATAGCATAAAAGTCACTATATTTATCTAGTGGGAGCCACGGGCCCGCATACCAGCTCCCGCAAAGTCAGGAGGGTGTGCATCTCTTACACTTTAATCCCTCAAAAACAGCATAGCCGGTGCTTATAGATTCATCTGTGGAAACATACCAATCTCATTGTTTATGTCTAAAAAATCGTCCCTCAATGCACCACAACATTGCTCTTTTTAATTCCTTAATTGGGACCTCACATTAATATAATCATGCAATACATGGATATATGACTTCGCAAATCGATGTTAATTCAATTTCCAACACACACACATGGCATACCAAGATCAAGCCAAACGGCGTACTGCCACCAGCTGTATCCTTAACCACACTTCGGCTACTACGCTGGGACCGGCAAAAGTACCCGAGACAAACGTCAGGTTTTTCAAAAAATGTAAACTCTCTCATTCAGATTCCAATAGCGCTTTCCAGTCGCGCAACTCTCTTGTTAGCATACACCCCACTGCACGCATACTCTTACCACTACCCGATGACTGTCATGCGGAATCTCAACCTGGCTTGTGGGTGTGGAAGAGCTTTCACTAGTTAAAGTCCTGTGGCCAATCAGGGCTGCGTTACAAACAGCTCTAATAAGACACGTGTAGTGATTTATGCCCCTTACGTGATACGCAATCTAGAAGTTAGTATGGGTGCCATCTTGGACTTTCCAATTCGCAACTTACAGGTGCCACTAAGCCGAAAGGATTTACCAGAACCCATTCAATAATTGATGTAGTTAGCATGTTATTTTGGCAACAATAACATCGGTAATAATTATCTTTCTATGATATTGTTATCAGTTATGTGTTTCAAACAGCTGTAATCGTATGTGTGTCGTGATTCACGCCCCTTATGCTACACCCAATCTAGAAATTAGTATGGGCACCATCTTGGACTTCCCTTTTCGCAACTCATAGGTGCCACTAAACCAAAAGGATTTACCATAACCCATGCAATAATTGATGTAATTGGCATATTATTTTAGCAACGGTATCGTCAGTAGTATTTACGTTTCTGCGATATTGTTATTAGTTTGATGTTTCAAACAGCTCTAATCTGGGCTGGTCAGAGCGCTCAAGCTTAATATTGTATAGGAATATCTAAAACAACATAAATTCATATAACTATATTTAAAAACAGGAAAATGCGCCATATCGACAAATGACTGAATCTATCATGTTATTTGGATTACGACAAAATTACCCCTGTCTTGTATGAACCATATCATGTTCTCAGACCAGGTTCTGAGTGCTTGGTTTAACTTGGTCATAATCTGTACACTATCACTGAAAACAAAGGAGGCCAGCCATTTATCCAAATGGCACCATATCCTATTCCTTCATATCACTGTTTGCTGATTTTATTCCACTCTATTTGGTCATTCAACCCAAGATGATCTGCTTTCTCAGAGAAGATCCAACTGGCTTCTTTTATGGCCAGTATCTTATCCAGATTATTTGCCTCACCCACTACTTTCTCTAACACCACCCATTTCAAAGCTCTGTGTTGATGTTCCCGAAAGTGTTGTACCAAACCCTGATTTAATCGTGCTCAATGTAGTGCAACCCACACTGGCACGTCAATCTGTAAATAACACTAACAGAATTGAAGTTGCTGAATCTGTTTAGGTACCAGGTTTTTCCATTCTGCAACTTCACGTTGTTTTTTTTTCCAGTCAAATCACATACTGAGCAACTTCCACATGGGTAGTGCACAGACGGAATTGAGGTATTCATGGTGTGCTGCACCGGTCACGTGTGCACTAGTTTGTCCTTCATATTCTGTGCACGCTTAACGCCTTAACCGCGGCGGCAATTCCGCCATGGTGCGGGCATTCTAAAGAGTGGGCGGGGCTGCGACGGCCATTGGCCTTTCGCAGCACCAGGGAGGGAGTGCTCCCGTCGGCCAACGAGCACGGAACGGGTTAAACGCAAACCTGGGTTGCGGCATCTTGTACTCTGCAGTGGACAGTAGAGACCAATGTTTTCTTATGGCCTGATGAATCTTTGTTGACAAGGGGTCATAAACGTTGCCTGCCAGTCAAAATGACTTGCAGGCAATCATTAGATTGTATACAGTTCCTTTCAAGGAGTGCTTCCCCTGGAGTGTTATCAGCCCTTTTACAAGCTCTATTAACTATCCTCCTGGGATAGGCCAGATGTATTAACGTGTCAGTAAAATTTTCAGACTGTTGCATATAATCATGTGTAGTGGAAGAGTTCCTACGATATCTTAGAAACTGTCCCACTGGGAGATAATCCCGAAGTGCTCTGGGATGGAACGATTGATAATGCAATAACGAGTTCCCATACACTTGTGCTCAACTTATTGTCAGCCAGTCCAATGTCCAGATCAAGATATACAGCACTTTAGTTACTTATGGTCCATGTGAACCGGGAGGCAGTTATCATGACCATTAAACCAATCCAAGAATTTAAGGAGGTGGCTTTCAGATCCGGACCATATAGACAAAACATCATCAATATACCTCTTCCAGAGACCAATATGCCTCAGGAAGGGGTTTGATGGATAGTAAAGATGATGTTCCTCAAACTGGCCCACATATATGCAGGCCAGACTGGGTGCAAATGTTGCACCCATTAATGTACCAGATACTTGCAAAAACTGCTCATCTTGTAGCTGAATAACTTAGGGCTAGTTCAACACATTGCATCACAAACGACTGAGGGGTGTCATAGAACCAATCCTGAGCCCCAAGAGCGTGTGCTACTGCCACCAGCACTGCCTCTTGGGGTATACTAGTGTACAATGACTCAATGTCAAATGTACCTAGAAACTGCTGTGTGGGGTCGAAATCCACGTCCTCAAGAATGTTCAGAAAACTGAATTTTAGAAACCCAACAATTGGTCTTTCAACACCCTCCAGTTTGTACTTTTTTATATTCAGCAGGTTGTTTTGAGCACTGATATTAACTGATGTGCTTAATATTTTTATCTATGGAATTCATTTACTACAAGTGTCCTTGTTGTGGAATATGGACATATATACACACACAATCCATTTGTTTTGAATTGTTATTCAAGGAAGATACAAGAGAGGTTATTGGCGGCTTGCAGCAATCCAATCTCCCTAGAAGTTTTTTATTTAGTGAAAGGACTTGAACGCTCTATGGTTTCTTCAAACGCATTGTAAGCAGACATTCCAATAATATGGTGCGATAGTGGCAGGCAATCTATTTGTGTAGTAAACACACAGGGGCAAAAGTGGGAAAAATAGGACAAAGAAATCTACTTATGCTTGTTACAGGCATGGGTCTAAAAATTGCCTCAGTAATAATCCTTTTTGCCTGCCACTGGAAAACATGATGTGTTAAAATTGCTTACTTCCAAATAGTGTGTAGAAGTAACAAAACTTCAGTGTGTATCAACAATGTTGATGTGCCTGAGCCTTATGAATCTGATGTCTGTCCTGAGAAACTCAGCAGTGTAGTTTTGACAATTGAGTGCAATAGTGTCACACGTTTGAGTACTGTGAAGGGATCTTTGGTTGAAGCCATTATTGGTGAGGTATCTTTGCAAGTCATGGCAGATTCAGGATCTCCAGTAACAATATTAAGAAATTCTGCGTTCTATAAAATTGAACAAATAACACAACACTACTGCCATCTGATGCCAGTCCCAAAGCTTTTGGAGAAAATGATATTGATATGGTTATATATTTTATCTCGAAAATAGAATGTTTAGGTAGGTGCACAATATCCATAGTGTGTGTTGCATTAAAGGGCAAAAACATCATTGGTTGGTGGGATTTAGCACAAATTGGAATATATCTTAAACTAGGTTATGAAAATCCTATGGTTGTTGGTGACATTACCTTAGCTTATGTGGATGGTGAACAAAGTAACACCATAGCAACTATCTTGGGTAAATATGTCAATGTGTTTCGTGAACAGGTTGGTTTGGTCAAAGGTTATGAACATCGTATCAAACTCAAGCTACAAGCACAACCAGTGATTTATAATGTTCGCCCTATTCCTCTTAGTGTTAGGGAGGATCTGAAGCAGGATCTCAAAACACTATGCTCTGAAGGTATTATTGCACCCACTGAGTGTTCTCGATGGGTTTCCCCCATCATTATGACCCAAAACAAACCTGGGGAGATAAGGCTGTGCGCTGATCTAAGTACCTTAAACTGAAACATATTAGTTAATTGCCATTCTCTTCCAAAGATACATGAGGTATTATTAGCTAATTTGGGAGGGGCATCGTATTTTCATTAGTTGACTTAAAATTGGCAAACTGTCAGATTGCCCTCATACCTGAATAGCAAGAGCTCACAACATTCATAACCCCCTTTGGCATATAAATATACCTTAGATTACCTTTTGGCCTAGCTTCAGCAGCTTGTGTTTTTCAGAAGTTGGTGGGCAATTTGCTGGGGGACATGGCTGTAGAAAGTATTGAATTACATAACAAAATTCTGAGTGATGTGTTATGTGTGCTCTCGAAAACTGTTATGAATATTAGATGTGACAAGAGTATGCTTAGTGTGCAAGAATTTGAATATTTAGGTCATTCAATTTTTTCATCTGGTATAAAACCCAAGTTTTTAAGGATTGAATGTCAACAGTGCCTTAGTGCATGATGATTGTCCCATTCAAGAGTTCTCTTCACAGTCCTCTACAAGCTTATAGGGTAAACCTTCAGAATAGAGTTAGTTCTTGGTAGTCTCTAGTCTTTGGTAAACTATTGCGCTTTTTCAATGAAAGTCTGCATTATGGAAAAGAAAAGGTCTTTTACTCTTTTGAATCATCACTTGTATGATGGGTGCGGTTGCATGGTCGAATGCTTGCAAGGAATGCCAGGACTTATCTGTTTTCTTTGTCTTTTTGTCTTTTTAGAGAGTGGTGAATCCAGGTCCAGCACGGTTGAAATCAGGAATGCAAGATGCAGAAACAGTAAGGGGATAATCGCTGAAATCGGGTGAAATCAGGATGCTGGATGCGGGTACAGGTAAGTGGAAAATCGCTGAACTTGCTGTCTTCTTGGGCGAGTGACAAACACAAGCAAAGTAAAGTATACAAAAAAATTATGGATGGAAATCTTGAAATGAAAGGAAAGGAAAGGGAAAAATTCTTTATTGTATAGTTAATTAAAACCATCACAATGTTCCAATACATAAAATCCAATTTATCTGCATGTTAAAACCATCACAATATTCCAATACATAATATCTGATTTTTCTGTATGTTAAAAAAAATACCCCAATGTTAAAAAGTAAGATTGCTGTCTGCAATACATTAAAATGTACTTCATTGTCTCTATTTACAAACATATAACTCTAAGGAGGCTGAGCGGAGACACTAAGCGATGTTTGTGGCCTCTATAATTGTTTTGTTAAGTTCTCGTAACAGGTTAAAAATGTTATCAGTTTGAAGATTGACTGCGGATCCCTTGAGTCCAGACTTTTTAGTATTGCGGATCTGCAGGGCCAGATACCTCTTTCATCAAACTGTCTCTTCAGCAAATAACGTTGGTGGTACCCTAACACTGGGCAAATACAGATTAGATGTATGTAGTCCTGTGTTGGTGACCCACATAGGCAGCATGCTTTTGAGACCTGTAACTTCCAGTTTAGAAGATCAGCATTGGAAGTTAGTTTCCCATGGGTAGTTCTAAAAATGTGGTTTTCAGGTAAGGGGAAAAAGCAAGGCCCAGGTATGTCGCTGGCTCGAGCCTATTGTAGGAGTGTAAAACCATCCATGCATGGGCACGTTGACTCAACATAGCTTTGTCTTCCATTAGTGAGTGTTCTTTTGCCGCCTTTTTCACAATTGACTGGAAAGAAGATAAAGGTAGTTTCTGATCCCAGAGATCTGCCATTCTGGTTATTTGCAATGAGGCGTTTAAATACTTTGCGTGGTGTTTTGGATCATTTTGCAAAATTTCCCAGAGTGCTTAATTGATTTCTAGATCACGATTAATCCAAATTTTGTAACAGGTTTTGATTGACTCATACCTTCTGTAGTGCTTGTTGCTGCAGTCCAAACTCTAGACATACCTGAGCAGGTGAAGCGTCGCATGGTAGACGGAATACTCTTTTGTACACTGGCATTTGGATGTTGTCTAGAATTGCAACTCTGTTTCTGTGATAAACCCTGCTTCCATAGGCGATGTTTCGAAGAAGTTTTGCTTTCATGACTGCGAGTAGTGGAGTAAACAGTAGACCGTTTAACAATTTGGATATGCTGCAAAATGCAAACAGTAGAGCGATACCCTTTTTTTGTATAGCCTCATAACGCATGGAGAATGAAAACCTTCGATCCAAATAAATTCCAAGATATTTATAGCTCTTAACCACCTCTAATTTGGCGTTGTTAATTGCAAATGTCATCTGTTTGGGTAGTCTATGAGTAATGATCATGACCTTTGTTTTTTTTGTATTCATTTCCGTCATGTTTGCTTCGGTGTACTCAGGTAATTCGTTTATTGATCATTGCAGACCGATTCTCGTCTGGCTAAGGAGGACAACGTCATCTGCATAAGACAGGTGTGTTAATGGCAGTGTGCCCAGACGTGGTGGATGTGAATTGACCCCGTTGAGCCTTGGTGTTCAATACGCCATAAATAGATTGAACAGGTGCGGGCCAAGACACATCCTTGCTTTAGCCTTCATTTGTGTAGATTTTCCTTGTTAGCCTCTGTCCATCTGGGATTTTTACCTGCATCCAGGTGTCGGTGTAAAGATACATCATTGGATTCAGAATTGTGTCCGGTAGACCCTGCTGCTTCAATTCAGCCCATAGTGTGCGTCAGTGACCCGGTCAAATGCAGCCTTAAAATCCACAAAGCATAGGTGTAAGGCGTGGCGTTGTTGTAGACTTTTGTCGGCCAGTAGCCCTATTGCTAATGGATTTGTAATTGTACCAATGCCCCGTCGAAAGCCCGACTGGTTTAGAGGAATTTTTTGTTCTCGTCGGACCAATTAATCAGATCTGTTAGGATCAGTGATGCATAATATTTGGCCTCTGCGTCTATTAATGCAATCAGTCGATAATTTGTGGGGTTTGTGCGCTCCCCTCCTTTATATATTGGAATAATTTTTGCACCTCTTGAATTAATCTCAGCCAGTCCAGCCCAAACTGCCAAGCCAGGTCCTCTCTGAACCGGAACAGAAGCAACCCAGGACCAGTTTTGTCTTAGTTATGGGCTCAGCTTAGTTCCAGTGACAAAGTGTGCACAGGAGCCATGTCTGGGAATACCCGTCCTACTTAGGCCAACACATTAAAGTATACAAAAAAGTGATGGGTGGAATGTTTGAATTAATCTCAGCAATACATTTAATGAAAGAGTACAGGCCCTTCTCAGGAGCGAACAGGTACTCTAAATATTGAGTACCTGCACTTCTATATTTCCATTTAAGGCGCTCTCCATACGTGACACATATTGGTGATGTCTGCGCATATGTGAGACACCTTCCTGCTACACAACAATGGATACATTAGTATCTATGGGCCATATGTATGAACATATTTTCCCATAGACACAGAATGGGTAAAACCCTTTGATACATGTGGCCCTAAGTAACTACTGTTAAGTTATCAAACTTTGCAAAATGTGTCCTTTTTTCAATGCTCACTATTTACTAACAACGTTTATGCTTTTAGGTTGTAGGCACTGCACTAACAACATGTATATCTCTAAACCACAAAAACAAATCAGAGGGTTCTGCATCAACATCAAATTCTTTTTGAATAAATTCTTACCCTAATTGGGCTAGGCACACCTGCTCGAAGACATTGTTCTTACTTCCATTGGACTATCATTTGTTATGATCTTTTTTTGTGCAACTGTCCCTGAATATGCGATCATTCCTGTTTTCTACTCCTACTTGATGTTGATTTTGCATCTATGTCCTTCCTCCCATCCTATTGTAAAGCGCTCTGATATCCCTCGGGATTTTTGTTTGCGCTATATAAAACTTTATAAATAAAAATGGTAATTTCCCGGGCTGCAGCCCAATCCGTCATTATTTTGCACACCATGTCACCTCAGTTTGGACCCAGTTATATGCAAATCAGTCTTAACCCTGCTGCAATCGGAACACTCCAGCCCGAACTTTTAAGCCAGGTCCTCCCTGAACCGGAACACAAGCAACCGAGGACCAGTTTTGCTTTAGTTATGAGCTCATCAGCCGGGTACAGCTTGGCTCCAGTGACAAAGTGTGCACAGGAGCCATGTCTGGGAATACCAGTCCCACTTTGGGCAACACATTAAAGTATACAAAAAAGTGATGGATGGAGTGCTTGTATTAACCTGAGCCACTGGTAATTTCTCTGGCCTTCCCAATCAATCGTTATTCTGCACACCACCTCAGTTTGGACCCAGCTACATGCAAATCAGTCTTGACCCTGGTCTTATTGGAACACTCCAGCCCGAACTACTAAGCCATGTCCTCCCTGAACCAGAAGACAAGCAACCCAGGACCGGTTTCGCCTTAGTTATAGCCTCATCAGTTCGGCATTGCTTGGCTCCAGTGACAAAGTGCGCAGAGAAGAGGATGTGGTGCAACGGCCAGAGCTGCAGAGTCAGGGGCTTGGAATTCGGATTCAAACTGTGGTGTTGGTGTAACATCCTGTAATTCTGGGCAAATCACCTAATCTCCCCTTGCCCGTGGACAGCAGCGCTATATAAATCTACAAACTTAAACTATCACTGCAACCTATGCATTGCATGCTCCCCCTTTCAAATTAAAACAAAACCCACCCTTTTAACATTCAGAGACCACCTTAAAGCATATCAGGACAGTAACAAAGGGGGTTTGGTAGATGTGTCATTATTCCACAGGCCCTACTCTTCTTCGGCAACCTTTATTTATAATTCTTTATTGCAAGCAAGCCTGCCATCTACAGGCACCTGGCACAAGATGGAGCCATGTTTTTTGTTTCCGTGACCTACATGTTTTTTAATATTTAGAAATATTTAGAAATAGGTGCCACTGTCTAAAATGGAAGAAGTGTTCCGAAGGCCTTGCATTAGGTTTAGTCCCCAGGCTTCACATTAACTTCTGCCGAGCCTGGCACTCACCTCATCGAAAATGATTAAATAAAGAAATACTCTCACTCAAGCAATAATAGTAGCAATTTGATCTATAAATGACAACAATCTCTGGGACTTTTCATAAAAGCCTTCTCTTTGTGTGTACACATAATAAGCACCAATAGCATTTGCATAGGTCGAGCATTGTGGGTGCGTCTCTATAGCTCTTGCAGCCACATGCAGCAGGTATGTATGCAGCGCTATAGCAGTACTTACCCCCAGGGCGTAATCGACCTCGGAGAAACTAACAGCTATGACGTAGATGACGAGAACCTTTCACACACGTCTGCAGCAGGGGCTGAGCCCATTGAGCTGCCTCTATATGCATGGTGCAAAACCGCTTAACATTATCATCGAAGGTTGCTCATCTAAACATTAAAAAAACAGCTAGGATCCATTAGAGGAGTCTCTTATCCTTATAATCCACGTCGCCATTAAAAAAGAGAGCAAGGAGGCTTGATTTAACGAGCAGCCTATTTCTGACCAGAAATCGTCGGCAATCACTGCAGCCAAGTGTATGCTCATGAATAATAAACCCGCTAATTGAGTGCTCATGAATAATACACAGTGGAAAGGCCTAACAAGCGGCCCGTGCCGAGTACTTGCTGGGCCGCATGTTTAATGCCCTCTGATCAGGGCCGCCTCGTGCGCCCTGTGCTCCCAGGACCGAAACGTGCGCATCCCGAACCGAGATGGATATGAAAGGACCATAAATATTACCAGCTGGTAAAAGGCCGTGACGTGGCGGCCTGGGGCCCCGTTTAGAAAATGTGCTGTAATTGTTCGCTTGTCATCCATCCTTCTGGCGAAACCATTTTCGCTGCTGTGCACGAAAGGAGGGGGAGGGGCTATGACCCCGCCTCGTCCCCGAAGCTGCAAAAGAGAGAGGTAGATGTAATGTCATTACGTTGACCTTGTGCTGACCTGCAGTGTTTTGTAAGCGATACCGTTGAGTTCGAATCGAGTACTGCACTGTTATCAAAGTTACTGTTATCAAAATTTATTGTATTGTAATTGCATTTATATAGCGCTTACTACCCCTGACGAGGCGTCTAAGCGCTTTTTCGGCGGGTAGCACGCTACTCCGGGACCCATACAGGATTAGTGTTGAATTAGTATAGTGAAACATGCAAGTACATTTTAAGTGGTGGATAGGTTAGTCAGTTATTTGGATTTGGACTGATAGCAGAAGGATAGAGGAGGAAAAAAAAGGTTTGTATTTATATAGCGCTTGTTACCCCTGATGGGGTGTTGAAACATGCTATTCAGGAAGCCCATAAAGAATTAGTGGTGAGTAATATGGTGAAATATGAAAGTAATTTCAGTGGTGGATATTAGTCAGTTATTTGGAGTGAGAAGGATAGAGGAGGGATAAAAGGGGAAGAAAGGTTTGCATTAATATAGCATTTGTTACCCCTGATGGATGTTGAAGCGCTTTTCTGGTGAGTAGCACGCCACAACGGAACTCATAAAGGATTAGTGTTGAAAATTAGTGTAGTAAAATATGAAGTTATTTGAGTAGTGGATGTTATTCAGTTATTTGGGTAGAGAAGGGTAGGTGGCGGGATAGTGAAGGGAAAGAGGTTTGTATTTATATAGCGCTTGCTACCCCTGATGGGGTTTTGAATTGCAAGTAGCACGCTACTCTGGAACCCATCAGGATTAGTGTTGAATTAGTTTGGTGAAACATGAAAGTAATTTTACTGGTGGATATGTTAGTCAGTTATTTGGATTGAGAAGAGTTGGGGAGGGGTAGAAAAGAGGGAAGAGTTTAGAAAGGTTTGTTTTGGGGGATTGGTATAGTACAAGAGATATAAGATGATGCAAGGGTAGAGTAGGAGAGAGTCTAGAAAGGGTTATTTTGGGGATCATAGTAGTGGTTTGGGGCTTAGGGTTAAATGAGAGAGTGGATGTAGAGGATATATTGAGCGAAGTAAAGGCACTGAAATAGGGAAGTGCATTGGAAATGCTAAATTAGATGAAAGTGATAAATATATAGATCCATAAGCGCATTGAAAATATGTAGATGCATAACAGGTATGTATATTGGGCAGCATTTCTGGCCCTGGCCCTGGTCAGTCTCGAACTAGAGCTGCAGAGTTACACACTGTGTATGGCCACCTAGCGTTGGGTCCGGATGTTTGCAGCCTGCCCCTGCTCCAGAAAGTCCCCGGAAGCCACAGGACAGGCGACTCCTCCCCTGGACCACACCGCGCACGGGCAAAGCTACATCCCCAGACCTTATCTCGCCATTAGGGAAGTGATGGAGTTTTGCAAGAAAAGTAAGGATGTCCATGTAATTTGTATCTAATTAGGATAATACTGGAACAGATAAAGGTAGCCGGGGAGGGGGGTGGGCGTGTGTAACTCTGCAGCTCTACATGCCAAGAACAGATGCATACTGGTAAGTAGCATTTTCTGTTCGAGGCATATGAGCTGCAGATTACACACTGTGCATAGATTGTAGTGCAGTACCCACATTTAGCGGCGACCAGCAGTATCTGTTGCAGTGGTTTGAAACAGGGTTTTTAGTACAGCTTGGCCCACAGTAGCTTGTTGTTTATTTTGCACATCTACACAATAGTGTTTTGTGAATGTATGCGGTGTAGACCATGTAGCTGCTTTGCATTTGTCGTCTAGGGGAATGTTCCCTAAAAATGCCATTGAAGCCCCTATTTTTCTAGTAGAATGGGCTTTAGGAGGAATAGATAACGTACGTTTAGCTTTGTGGTGACAAATTTGTATGCATTTGACAATAAACCTAGCTATCCCAGATTTTGATATGGGGTAACCCTTATGTGGTGGTGAAAAAGACACAAAAAGTTATCTTGTTTTACGAAAAGTTTGTGTCCTTTCAATGTAAATGTAAATGTGTTTCGATTTATATAGCGCAACACTTTAACCCAGGGGTCTCAAGGCGCTTGCTTAGGGAACCTGTCCTGGTATTCCCCTGTGAGATACCCCGGCCAGGTATCCACAAGGTGAAAGCCAGGCATCCCGCCGCGAGGGGCTGTAGTGGAGATTAAGCAAGCTATTGCCCAGAGTCGCAGAGTGTGACCCCGTGAGTTGAGTAGGCACCGGAGCGAGAATTGTCGACTCCGTGGAATTTTGAGCCCGAGACCCGCAGAGGCGGGGATTCGAACCCTGGTCCACGGCCGATCTCAGCTTCCGGGTCTGCCGCCTCTAACCACTGAGCCACGCTTCTCCACATAGTAGTAGTGTAGTAAAGCAATGCTCTTTTGACATCTAAGGTGTGAAGAGCTCTTTCTGCGACTGTTTGTGGCTGCGAGAAAAATACGGGCAGCTCAACAGATTGATTTAGATGGAAGGTTGAAATTACTTTTGGAAGGAATTTAGGATTAGTACGGAGAACCACTTTATTATGGTGCATTTGCAGAAAAGGTTCTTGAATGGTGAATGTTTGTAGTTCACTAACTCTTCAGAGAGAAGTAATAGCTACTAGGAAAGCTACTTTCCAAGTTAGGAATTGCAATTCACATTTATGTAACGGTTCTAAAGGGAGGTCCCATTAACCGTGTGAGAACAATGTTTAAATTCCACACTGGTGAAGGTGGTGTTCTGGGAGAGATTATTCTTTCAAGTCCTTCCTTAAAAGCCTTTATGGCAGGCACTCTAAAGAGAGATAGATGTTGTCTATTTTGTAGGTATGCTGCAATGGCAGCAAGGTGCAGTCTGATAGACGTGTACACTAAATTACATTTTTGAAGGTGTAATAGTTTTCCTATGATGGTGTAATAGGTATCCTATGATGTGTTGAATAGACACATCTAAAGGATTGATGTGGTTGTTTTGACAGTATATTACAAACCATTTCCACTTAGCAGCGCCTTGGGACCCTCACAGGTAAGTAGCGCGCTTTACAAGTACTCTGATTGATTGAGTGCATAACATGCTCTAGTGTTGGGACGTCTAGCTTCTTTAATAACGTTCATACAGTCTGGAGGGAGGTTAAGGTAACCAAACTCTATGACTTCAGGAGCCAGATCGCTAGGTTGAGCTGAGCTGGGTCCGGGTGTCTGATCTCTCCATGGTTCTGCGTTAATAGGCGTGGAGATAGGCATAGTTTTTGGTGTGGTACCACAGAAAGTTGTAGCAGCGTGGTGTACCACTGCTGTCTGGCCCAAGTTGAAGCAACTAGAATGAGTGTTAGGGAATATTGCTGTAGTTTGCATACTACTAACAGAAGTAGTGGGAGAGGTGGAAAAGCGTACGCAAATTTGCCGAACCAGCTCATCCATATCAGATTGCCTTTGGACAGCGGGTGTGGATATCTGGTGGCGAAGCTTGGGCATTTTGCGTTTTCGTGGGTAGCGAAGAGGTCTATCTGAGGTTGTCCCCACAGTTGAAAGAATGGTTGAAGAACTTGTGGATGAAGTTCCCATTCGTGGATCTGCTGTGTCTGTCGACTTAGCAGATCGGCTATGGTGTTTTGTACTCCTGGAACATGTTGGGCTAAGAGAAAGATTTTTAGTGGTATAGCCCATCTCCATATCTGCTGCGCTAACAGAGAGCTGTAGAGAGTGTGTTCCCCCTTGTTTGTTTATGTAGTACATGGCTGTCATATTGTCTGTGCGGACTAAGACAGCTTTGCCTGATACTTGCTTTTGGAATGCTTTTAGGGCTAGAAATACAGCTAGTAACTCCAGGTGGTTGATGTGGAGTGACTTGTGTTGTGATGTCCACCTGCCTTGCATGGTGTGATGCAGTAGGTGAGCTCCCCAGCCGGAAAGCAATGCGTCTGCTGTTATGACTATTTGAGGAACTGGCTCTAGGAACGGTCGGCCTTTTGAAAGGTTTTTGGTGCTCCACCATTGCAGAGAGCGATGAGTCCGACTGTCTACCAACACAACAAGGTCTGTTAGTTGACCGTGAGCCTGTTTCCATTGGCGTGATAAGCACTCTTGAAGTGGACGCATTTGTAGTCTTGCGTGAGATACTATGAATATGCAAGATGCCATCATTCCTATGAGCTGCATGAACACTCGAGCTGGAAGAGAGTGTTGCGGTTTGAATTTTGTTAGGAGAGTTTGTACACTTATTATCCTGGCTGGAGAGGGATAGGCTAGTGCTAATTTGGGGTTTATTGTGGCACCGAGATATTGTTGTACATGGGACGGTTGCAGATGGGACTTAGTGTGATTAAATGTGAATCCCAAGTCGTGGAGTAGTTGAATTTTGGTGTGAGTGTGTTGTACACACTAGCTGCATGAGCTGGCTTTTATGAGCCAGTTGTCTAGATATGGGAAGACGTGAATATGCTGTCTTCTTAGATGTGCTGCTACTACTGCTAGGCATTTGGCAAACACCCTTGGTGCTGTTGTGACTCCGAATGGGAGTACTTTGAATTGGTAGTGCCGCCCGTCTAGTACAAATCTGAGAAATTTTCTGTGCGCTGTGTGGATAGAAATGTGGAAGTTGGCGTCTTTGAGATCTATAGTAGCAAGGAAGTCGTTTTGTAAAAGGAGTGGAAGGACCTGCTGGAGTGTGACCATATGAAAGTGGTCTGATTGTATGTACAGGTTTAGGGGTCTGAGGTCTAGAATAGGCCTCAGAGATCCATCCTTCTTTGGAATTAGAAAATAGAGGGAGTATACTCCTTTGTTCTGCTCATGCAGTGGAACTATTTCTATTGCATTTTTCTGCAGGAGGGATATTACCTCCTGTCTGAGCAGTATCAAATGTTCTTGTGACATTGGAGGCTGTTTGGGTGGTAAATTTGGGGGGTAGATGTTGGTTCGAGACAGTAACCGGACTGAATTATTTGTTGCACCCACCTGTCTGACGTGATGTTTTTCCAGGCTGGCAGGTATTGTTGTAGCCTTCCCTTGACTGGAGTGGATTGCGGTGGGGGAAGGGGAGGGAAGTCTTTGGGAAGGGGTGGAGGCAGAGCGGGAGTTGTTGTCTTTACCTCTGCCTTTATTGTTGTTACCTCTATAACCGCCTCTTTGGTAGCCCCTACTATAGGTGGATTGTGTGGCGGCTTTGTAAGAAGTAGAGGGTGTGTCTGAAGAGTATCCCCTTGTGGTGCCCCTGTAAGATGAGCGGTGAAATGAGCGTCTGGGAGCATGCAACTGTAAGGCTGCCATAGATTTGGCTGTATCGGTATCATTTTTCATCTTTTCAAGGGATACGTCCACATTAGGTCCAAATAAGTGTCGCTCATCAAAGGGCTGGTTGAGTGTGGCACTTTGGACTTCAGGTTTAGCCCTGAAATACGTAGCAAGGCGTGTCTACGCAACAGAACACTGGTATTAATTGCTCTGGAGGCAGTGTCTGCAGCATCTAGTGCACAACGAATAGATGTGTTTGTGATATTTTTTCACCCTCCCGTAGAAGCTTATTTGCCCTGTTTTTATACTTATCGGGGAGGTGCTGCATTAATGATTCTAATTCATCATAATGTGCCCTGTCGTATCTTGCCAGTAATGCTTGTGTATTGGCAATACGCCACATGTTTGCTACTTGTGACGCAGTTCTTTTACCGGATGCGTCAAAGAGCTTAGACTCTTTATCTGGTGGGGGAGCTTCACCTGATGTTTGTTAATTTGCTCTTTTGGGTGCATTAGAGACCACAAGAGAGTCCTATGGTGCTGGACCTTTAATATATGCTGGATCTGAAGGGCCAGCTTCATATTTCTTCTCTATTTGTGGGTTGATGACCCGAGTTCTAACTGGGTCTTTGAAGACTTCTGGAGCATGCTTAATAACTCCCTTAAGCATGGGTAAAATTGACACGTACCTTTGTGCATTGACAAAGGTATCCATTAGGAAGTCTTCTTCCACAGGGTCGGTATGTAGGTCAACCCCATAGTATTGTGCAGCCCTTTGTACTAGTTGATTAAATCCCATAGTGTCTTCTGGTGGGAGGGATATATGTCGTCTTGGGGGACGTTAGGGACGTCTGGAGTGTTATAATCATTCCAAGGGTCAGGTGAGCCCGGAGGAATAGACTGATCTGGTGGCTCACTATCTGCACCACCCTCTGTTTCATCAGAGCTATCATCTCTGTTGTCATCATTTGCTATGGGAGAAGGTGTAGGGGAGTGATGTGGTAGGGTAGGAGGAGGTGATGGTATATGTGGAGGAGGAGAGGGAGGAGGAGGAGAAGGAATTCTTAGAGGAAAGGTAGCAATGTCCTTCTTCTTTGGATGAGGAGCAGGTGTAGGCGTGTCCAGTGGTCGTTTCTTTGAACTAAGAGTTAGTCGACCAGTGTTTGGATCCTTAACCCGAGTCTTTTGTGCAGGGTCTGGATGTAATAAGTCCTCTGCGGGGGCAGATCTTTTGGTGCAGAGGGCTTTTTTGGCACTGAGCTGTGAGCTTCTTTTGGCTTTGAAGCTTGTTGTTTGGCAGTGTCTTTAGCCAGAGAAGTATGTGCCTTTTTCGGCTCCGATGATTTTTTCGGTTCCAATGTTTTTTTTGGTTCCGATGGGTTTTTCGATCCGAGGATTTTTTTGACTCAAAAGTGGGTTTGCTTGGGTCTGAGTGTGGTTTCGGTGCAGAGGAGCTAACACTAGGTTTCAGCGTCGATTGTTTTGATGCCGGAGTGGAGGCTGACAATGGTATCTTTTTCGCTGCTGGTAGATGTGTGCCGGCACCGTGGGCAGGCTGACTCGGGCCCGAGTTGCCTGAAGGCTTATTGGGCTTCTTAACTGAGCCCGAAGGTGGGGCATTGGACGCAGTGTCTCGGTGTGCACCCGAGACCGAGGGTGTGACCAAAGCAGTTTTAGAATGTGTTGAGGAAAGGATGGGTCGACGTTCTTACTTTTGACCCTTTGTGCTGGAGTGATGTCCTGGACTTCAGAATCTTCGACCTCAGAGTTGCTGTCGATGCCATGTTGTTGTTCTGGGACGTCAACGCCCTCTTGGAAGATGTCATCTGGAATCGGAGCTGATGAACGAGCCATTGTTCTCCTAGTTCTTTGGTCCCGGATTGTCTTCTTGGAGCGGAAAGTGGCATAAGCGGAACAGTCTCTGGCCTCGTGCTCCGGTGAGAGGCAAAGGTTACACACCTCATGTAGATCAGTGTGGGGAAACTTGGACCCACATTGAGGACACCTCTTAAATGGCATCCTTTCCATGAGCTGGAAGTTTAGGCCTAGGTAGGCCCGAAGGCCTTCGATGACGACCAGAATCGAAGATTTCGGAATTGAAGAGTAGCGTCGACTGGAAAACGCGTTCGAAACAATACAGTCAAAGCTGGTGAGGATTGCGCGCCGAAGGAAATCGGTTCCAACACGGAGTGCTGGACACACATCTGAGCCCGGTGGGGAAAAAAAATAATCCGGGGATGGAGCCGACGCCCACGAGCAGCACGATCCAAAGGAGGAGCCACCCTTCCTGCGACACCCAAAGACCCCCCAGAACAAAAACAGAGATTCTCTCAAGATTTATTTTAAGACCAAGATATCCGCAAATATGTAATTACGTTTTTCAGGAAAAATACTTTAAAAAAAAAAAATGACACATTGCAATTTTCAAGCCCTGCAACGTTCTCCTATGGAGGAAAAGAAGGCAGCTATTTTTCAGGTAACTGCACGACTTACAGATCCAGTCTTCAGGGTTTCAAGTCAACACCAGGCAAGGTTCAGATTGGCATCAAAACTGTACCACCAGCGGCACAGGCACGGCTGGGTGCAGAAGTCAGATTCAGGGTCGGTGCCCAATGTTAACCAATGGAGACTGGGGTTCTCCTGGAGTTAGGTAAGAACAAGGTGGGGTCCTAGCTGTTTGTGTTTGTGAGCCGGGAGGTTGTGGTTGTGGTGCATTCTTTTATCTTTGTGCTTGAATTTCGAAGCACTTAGATTTCCTGCTGCTAATTTTTAATAATCTTTTAAAAAAATCGAAAATCGTTTTTCAATTGAAACGAGTCAACCAGTGACTTCTGCTCACTTACTTCCGCACTGCCCTGCTTCCTAATTCCATTGCAGCCAATTTTGGGGCTGGGGAGATTCTCTCCCGGGCAGGCAGAAATGCAGCTGCCTTTTTGGGTGGGGAAAGCATCTCCACTCATTCGAGTGGCCAGTACATAAGGGGATGGACTCTCCTCCCCGCAGCGGACGCGATCAGCGGACGCACCAGATCTGCGCCGGAGTCACGCCAGAGTCCTGCCCGTCTGCGCCCGTCCACGCCCGTCCGCGCCTGTACATCGCCCTTCGCCAGGAACTATGATGAAACAAGTAAAGAAGTAATATCGTACTTAAGACAATCTATACTAACCCTAAGAGACTCGAACAGAAAATGTGCCAAAGTAAAACTCTCATGTAGACAAGGTCCCTTCTCATGCCCATGTGGTTTCTCACTCCAGAGTCCTTCAAGACCACCATCCTTGAATAAAGTCTCGCCCCAACAAATCAGAATAGGCCAGTTAAATGTAAGATCCATGCAAAAACATTGCTCGGAAATTCACGAGCTACTTTCTAACTATTCTTTAGACATTTTGTTTTTGACAGAAATGTGGCTGCAAGACGACATGAACTCTGTTATCAATCTAGCCACCCCCTTAGGATATACTACACATACGCTGAATAGACACACCAGGGGAGGGGGTATAGCAATCATGGCTAAATCGGACTTTACTTGCCACATATTGATACTAAAAATTAAGGAGAGTGAATGTGCACGATTCACAATTAAGATAAACTCTCAACTTAGTCTGATAGGTCTTCTGATATATAGAACCCCGGGAGCTAGCACGAATTTCACTACTTCGCTCCTGGAGCATTTATGCTCTTTGATCACCGACACTGCCAACTGCACCATTATAGGTGACTTAAACATTCACTTTGATCTTACCTCTGATACCAAGATCAATACCTTGCTAGCTGATTTGGATGCTTTTCAACTCCGACAGTTAGTGAGTGGCTCAACACATAGCGGTGGGCATCTCTTAGACCCCATTTTTTCCAATCTAAATAATGCGACTGCTGAACCCCCCATCCCGATGGTTTGGACCGACCACTGTTTGGTGATTATGACCATCCCTTTTGCTAGTGACACTAACTCAAAACCCACTCAACAAGTCCTGAAAAGACCCTGGAGGAAGCTTCGCCTTGAAGACTTCCATGCACTCCTTACTATGAATTCCCCCAATTAAGCGAAGACCTTGATCAAAACTATGAGCAGTTTTGTGAGTGGATCAAAAAGGCCTTAGATTCTCTGATACTAGCTAAATGGATCAAAGGGCGTACACATGAATCTAGACCCTGGTTCAATGAAGTACTTTCCCTGTAAAAGAAGGAATGCAAAAAAGCGGAACGAAGATGGAGGAGAGACTATGATCCCTCACTTAAAACCCTCTACATTCAAATGCAAAAAAGCTATCATCGGAACATTTGCAGGACTAGAACGGATTACTACACCACGGAAATCAAGAACAGTGATAATGCCTCCCAAACTATCATCAGGATATTGAAAGAGCTCAGTGCTAAGAAAGCGACATACAACCCTAATATATCTTCTGCATTTTGTGACACTATGGCGACTTTTTTTAACGTCAAAATTTAAAAAATCTATAGCGCCTTCCCAACAAGCACTGTCCTCGCTCCTCAAGCTGACTTGAATGGGCCCAACCTATCCGAAATTCCAGCACTTAATCAAGCCGACTTCCTCAAACTATGCAATAAAATCAAATCAGGCTCACCTGCAGACCCCCTGAAACCGGAACTATTCAAAAACTCAGACTGGACGGTCTTAGGCCCTCTTAGAGACATAATAAATCTTTCCTTCTTGACAGCCAACATGCCCATTAAATGGAAGCAAGCCTGGGTGACTCCCATCATCAAAAAACCCACACTAGATCCTGCCCTACCCGAAAGCTTCAGACCCATTTCTCTCCTCCCCTGGCCGGCAAAAATCGCAGAAGCCCACGTCAACTCCATTCTGACCAACTATTTGATATCCAATGCCATTCTGGATAGATCTCAACACAGCTTCCGCACGGGCCACAGCACTGAAACAGCTCTTCTTAGTGTGACAGAACACCTCCGTACCATATTAGACTCTGGGGGGACGGCAGCACTGACTCTTTTAGATCTCAGTGCTGCCTTCGATACGGTGTCACATGAGATATTGCTATCAAGGGTGGAGGGGATAGGAATAACAGGGCTTGCCCTCAAATGGTTCAAAGCTTTCCTTTCGGGCATATCCTTTAGAGTCTCTACCCCTCCTTTTTTGTCTAAAGAACACCCCATTGAACAGTGTGTGCCCCAAGGGTCAGCTCTGAGCCCTACCCTGTTCAATGTATATGTCCAACCCTTGGCAGAAATAGCTAGAAAACATGGTCTCTCACTAGTGACATATGCCGATGATACCCAGCTGGTGGTGTCACTGGACAATGAAAACGGCCTTAGTGCACAACATTTTAAGCAGACACTTATTGACATCACCAGCTGGATGACAGCAAACTGTCTCCAGCTGAACGCTGGAAAAACGAAGTGTTACTGGTGGGAAAAGAAACAACGACCTGGGGAAACAATTGGTGTCCAGAAACTCTCGACCAACCTCCCGAATGTAGAGACCACGTAAGAAACTTGGGAGTCTGGATGGACACCGACCTGTCTTTCACTCTCCATACCAAAAGGGTAGCAGCTACCTGTTTTGGCATCTTACGCAACCTTAGACCCATCCTTAAGTTCTTAGACCACCAAACCCGCCAAATTGTGGTGCAGTCAGAAATCCTGTCTAGACTAGACTACGCCAGCTCTCTCTTGTTAGGGGCAAACGTAGCAGAGAAAGCGAGGCTCCAGCGAGTTTAGAACGCTGCAGCGAGAGCGCTATCCGGTATCCCACGCTACAAGTCAGTGTCTACTGTCCTTTTGAAACTTCATTGGCTTCCTGTCGAAAAAGAGGATCCATTACAAAACCCTTTGTTTGGCGTTCAAAATCCTTAAAACTGCCTCTCCCCCATGCTAAGTTCCCTCATCACATCGTACGTTCCCCGACGTACGCTGCGTTCAGAAGGACAGAACTTGGCAGTAGTACCCCGCTTCAAACTGGCAAGAATGGGCGGTAGGTCATTTAGACACCTCGCCGCAAGACTTTGGAATGGACTCCTTATCCATATTCGAAAAATTGAAGAACTTCTACCTTTCAGGAAAGCGATAAAAACCCACCTTTTCTGCTAATGTACTACGACCTCACTGTGACAGAACTATCACTCTTTACTGACACACTTCTTACAGCAAGCGCCGGGACGCCCCTTGGCTGGGGCAGCTGTGCGCGGTACAAGTCCATTTAACATTAACATTAACATTAACAAAGTAGCACCAAGCCTACACCCCTGGCAGCACATGGGCAGCTGGGTGCAGAGTGCCAACACAGCATTCGGCCTCCAATACAATTCAATTGGGGAGATAGAGGTTGGAGAAAGGCAGCAGGCTCAGGCCAGGAGGCCGGACGAAGAAAACTCACAGCTGCACAGGTAAATTGAGATGCTATGAGATGCAGTGATACCGTTGGTCAGGATCCCCAAGGCCCAGGGTTTCGGGTGATGGGTTGTCCTTAGGCATCGCAAAACAGTCTATCGGGCAAGTAGCGGTCAGGAGGAGTCTTCGAGTTGATTCTGCAGGGATCGAGGTGGAGTCTGGCAGGGGTTAGCCCATGGTGGCCTTGTGCTCATAAGGACTGGGGAACCTTCACAGTTCCAGTGAGCCACATCGACTCGGGACGTGGGCCTCAGATGCAGAGGTGGCTCAGGAAGTGAGCTTGCGGTTCCTCAGAGCAGTTAATTTCTTTGTAGATGGTTTCTTCTTGACAGGTCGGCTATCCATGGGAGATTTAGTCTTTATCGAAGGCAGGGCTTTGGAGGTCACTGGGCCTGCAGGACGGGTTGTCTTTTGTAGCAGAGGCAAAAGGCAGCAGACAGGCTGGCAGGGCTGGCGCAGAGTCAGTCACTGGTCCTTCTGGTCTCATACTTGTGCACCTCGTTGGTGTCCTGGCTTCTTAGGTCGTTGTAGATCCGATTTCAGGATCTAGGGGAGCCATATAAATACTAGACTTAGGGGTGTTACAGGGGAGTAAAAGGCAGGGGCCAATGGGTTCCTTACCTGGGGTATCCACAGTCACTGGTATACGACCTTCATGTGGGGGGGGGGCATAACCCCAGCCCTGATTGGATAAGTCGTACCATCTTAAAGAAGGATGTATGCAAAGAATTTACTTACTGCTGTCGGTTCTGGTGGAAATGTTTTTTTTGCTCGTTTTGTTTGACCCGATGTAATTATCTCGGGTCCCATCGCGGATGGAATTTTGCTCGGCATCTGTGAAGTGAGCGGGAATTATTTGTGCACTGCAGCGGGTGCACTACTCTGTCGCAGCATTCGATATATTTTGCAGAAACCCTGCATCATCACCGAGGCAGGGATTCCCTTCGCACATCTCTCCGAATACCTGTGCAAGCATGGACGGAGGCATTCGGGGGACAGGCGAGTGCTATCCTTGCATTCACATTCTTTGAATGCGCTTTTAGTTCAAGCCTACAGCCAGCGCCTGAGCCATCCGTTTTGAGAAATATGTTACTTACCAATACCAGAGGCTTGGAGCCCGCCCGTTTCTTACCATTGGTTGGCTTTGCTGCCATCCTCCTTTGAAATTATTCGTGTTCCAACATGTCAATCTGTGTTTGCCTCCCCCTCCCCCACCATCTCTACCATCTCTTTTAATTGGCTGGGGTCTCCGCTTCCATTGCTTGCTTTTCAAACACGGCTTTTTTTCTTTTGTGTTAAGCACTCAAGTAGAGTGCATGTGTTTTCAAGCTGCTTCCTTAAAGCCTCACTTTAGTTATCAACATATGTAAAAGTGCATTTTATATATTATATAACACTCAGAGCAACACAATACAATATTATTCCTGAGAGCTAGTCTTCTTGGAGGAACATGGCGGCTGCAGGCTAGTGCGGCGTGCGCGTCAGATGCCGTTTCTCTGATGCACCGCGGTGCTGCTGCCCTTCTGGAGCGCTGATGGAACATTGAGACGAGTGAATTGTTTCCCGCTTACCTCGATCTGTGCAGCCGGTAGAGACGCCTCTCACGTGTTCTGCTTCTTCGGTGCTTTTTCCTTGCCGTCCTCCGTGAGACTCATGGATGTGCCGGGTTGGAGGCGCTGCTTCCCAACCCCTCCCCCCTACCTCGCTGCCCCTGTGGAGCCGTGGAGCTCCACCGAGGTCGTATGGCTTGGGGACTCCTTCGAGGTAAGCTGGGCTGCGGTGGGAGCGTGGGTCAACAGGTGCAGCAGACCCCCTCAGAACTAGCCAGCAACCCCAGTGACGGAGAGAGGAACCAGGGGAGAGTCTATACAGAGGAAAAGACTGGATGCACTCCCACTGTGACAGTGGATCCCACAAAGGAGGTCGGGGGTAGACGAAGGTACGGAGACAGATGAATTCAGTAGCAGGAGAGCCCCTAATCGGAAAGTAAATTCTAAGAGCGCAAGCAGGAAGCGGAGGAAGAATCAGAAATTTGAAAAGAAACTACAAGTCCCAGAATCTCCCATTACAGAGGGAGCTATGTTTGCGGAATCTCCTACCTCTGGTATAGAAAGTACCAGGCTCAACCAAAGGGCAAAAAGCAGTAAGGCTAAGGCAGAGGCTAAGGGCAAAAAAAAAAGGGTGGTCCTCAAAAGGGGTCTAACACTTTAAGTTCAAATACTGCCACTGGAAAGCTTACCCCCTCACTGGGCTCATATTTCAAAGTTTTGCCCCAGGTGTTGGATTTGCTACCTGCTAAAATCCCAGATAAATCCGCTCAATCACCTACATCTCCCCCAAATTTACCTACATCTCGCTGGGCAATCTCGCTGATAGCATCAATAGTAAAACCCCCACACTAGCTCCAGATATGGCTGAATCACCGCCTCTCCCAGCAATAGGTGTTGAAGGCAATGTTGGGTGCGAGCAAGATCCAACAGGTAAAGAGAAGTCAATTGATCTAGAGGAGGGAGCTGATGCAGGGGCCAAAAGTGAGAAGGCAATTAATACCGAGAGCGCTTTGGAAGCCGTTGCAGCCTCAATAGCGTCAATGAGAGAAGAAATTAGGAATGATTTCCTGATTTCTAAGGCAAATCAGAATGATATACGAGCATCATGTGAGGTGCTGGAGAGGAAAGTAGACGGGCTGAGTGAAAGGACAGAAATACTTGAGGGCTCTGTGAGGATATTGAAGGCAAGCCTGGAAGTAGCTGAACTAAAGATCCAAAATTTACGGAGGGAAGGAGATGGCATGAAAGAGAGAGTCGAATCGTTGGAGAACTATTTGCGGCGAAACAACCTGCGACTCCTGAAGATACCAGTGTCAAGATTACGTTCCACAGGATCCGGTCGTTGCTAATGGGGGTCCATCTCCTAACGTTACCAGCTCCCTGATCTTATAACACAGGGAATTGGAACCATTAGGCGAGGGATATCAGGAACGGGGAGGGGACTGCTGGGACAAAGGCTCTGAAACGATATAAGTACAGAATACACAGTTAAACATTGCATAGCAACAACATGACTACTCTCTTCAATTCTCGCTAAGAGTGAAACGCCTGTTGGCACATAAACACACCTGAACCACAGAGTCAATTAATACCCTGCAGAGTGTAGGGAGGAAACAAGGATGGTGTCTTAGCCCTCTCCAACTGAGAGAGCCACGGACTCACAGCAACTTCCTGTAAATACCGCAAAAGTAAAGTTCACCACAGGTTCCTTAGGATTGCAACAATGTTCCTTCACAACTGAAATATTGTAAAGCCATATCCAGCTCGTGACAAAAAGAAAATGAGGATGAAGTTGAATCTCAACCGCAAACAAAACAAATGGTAGAATGTGGCAGCTACCACTATAATCCGCTCTTTAGAAAGATAAATACACACAAGAAATCACGGCAGCAAGTGGTTGGCCAACACACCTTGCTCCGCTACAAACGCCGGTATGATTAATCATCCACGGTAGCGCGTGGCATTAACACACTGCGCTCCGCTCATAGAAATGAAGGAATGGAGAACACGGTAACATGTGGCAGCCACCACTATGTTCCGCGATCCAGGGTTGATTAAGTGGAGCACTGTAGGGACGCATGGCCAGCCGACACACAGTGTTCTGAAATCAGCAAGAGCGCAGGCACGCTGAAACACCTCGGAGCCCAGAGGACAGGAGAGAGCTGAAAGAATAACAGTAACGTGTGGTCGGATGACTCGTGACGTTCCGTTATAAGTGGAGGGAGCGCTGCTAGTCGTACACTCACCGCAGCAACAGCGAGGATCCAGGAAAGCCACCAAACAACGAGGCGGAAGCAGCCAAGCAAAGTATTGAGTCCCGTTCCTACGGACCTCCAGCAAGGAACTGGCAACCAAACAGAATTACGCGCATCCGCACATGCTCGTGAGATCGATATGTACCTTCCTGTTACGAAGGCTCATGGGACTTGTAGTTCATACGCTAGGTAGGCGCGAGGGGAGCCTGAACTCTTACAACCAGAGGGAAAAGAAGGGGGGATCTCAAGGTCTTCGTAATTAAAATACTGAAGGACTCCCTTAATCTCGAGGAATCTGTTGAGGAGCTTGACAAAGATATCCAACGCATTCATCGCGACCCATTTCGCTTAAATCCTGGCAGAACAAAGCCTAGGAAGATCTTGATTAATTTTCTTACGTACACTCTGAAGGAGAAAATTTTAAACCTTTAATTAAAAGCAAAATCATTAAAGGGCCCTGACTTCTCTTTCGAAGTACGATCTGACCTCTCCAAACCCAATCTGGATAGACAGTGGGAACTGGGCCAGAGGATGGACAAGTTTAGGTCTGCCGGTGCAACTGTCCAGCTAAGGTTCCCCGCATTTTTGCGAGTTATGTACAATAACAAGATGCACAACGTCAGATCCCCTTTGTAGGACGACAAATTGTTGGAGTCCATCAGTAATCACTCTCAGGGTCGAGTTTAGTGCTGGAACAATTAGAGCGGGCTGGGCCTTGTTGCCCATACTCTTCACTCATAGAAAGGATATATTAGTTGACTTTGTACAAGTTACCACTTCCCTCTTCCCATGCCATCTAACGTTCCGACCTGTAATTTGGGGGGAGTTTAAAGGTATGAAAGGTATGAAACATAAATCCTACTTTTTTCTTTTGCTCATATTAAATGAGGTCGGTAAAAAATGAAAAAAGAAAGTGAATATAAATAAAAAACAACCATATGAAAAATAAAAGGGGGAAGATTTGGGTTTCAGTTTTGAGTTCTCCAGGAAAAATGTATTAAAAAAAAGGAAAAGCAAAGAAGAGAAGGGGAGAAAAAAAAGAAAAAAAGAGTTGAAGGTTAAAAAATGAAAAATGAAAAAAATATATATAAATAAATAAATAACCACGTGCGTTTGCTCCAGAGGGGTCCAGGGGGCACTTAGCGGTGCAGGAGGGAATGGTGTTTTAGGACGCAAATCCGGCCTCACATCTGGTCGGAGTAAGTATGGGAGGGTTCTTCAAGGGTGGGGAGGAGGGAGTGGGGGGGGGGGAAAGAATAAAAAAGTCAAAAATCCTCAGGAGTCAGGTCTTCCTATTTTTGTTTTGTGCCCTAGCTGGGTATACTGCCAACCTCGTTAGGAGGAAGGAAATGGGAAAGAGGATAGACACCAGACGATGACCTCTGTTCAATTCTTGTCATGGAATGTCAATGGTCTGCACGTGAGGGGCAGAAGAGAGCGCATTTTATAATACCTAAGAGATTCCCCCGCACAGATCATTGTCATCCAGGAGTCACATCTCCTAAAAGCAGAGGCCAATATTCTTTTAAAAAGGCAGACATGGATAGACAAATTTATCTGCACTGACCACAATGCCAATATAAGAGGAATACTCCTAATATGTAAAAAATCAGCGAAGGCTCAGATCCTAGATTATAAGGAAGATCAGAGCGGAAGATGGCTTTTGGTGAATATGTCTATTGACGGTTGGGTGTGTAATCTAGTCGGGTATTATGGGCCTAATATAGATGACCCATCCTACTTAGAGATAATAAGGAACCATTTGATGACCTCCCAAGTTCCCATTATCTAGGCTGGGGATTTTAACATTGTTCTTAACCCAAAATTAGATAAATCTACCAACTCTAGAGCCTGCATGCCCTCCAAATCCAGACAGTCCCTTGTAGGAATAATGACACAGCTGGATTTGGCAGACCTATGGAGAGAAAAGGCGGGTAACAAATTATGGGTTTCTTACAGGAACCTCAAATACAAACACAAATCAAGAATCGACTACGCGCTTTTCAGCTATTGTCTTAAAAATTCCCTCTCTGGGATAAACTATCTTCCCTCTCACCGATCGGACCATTCAGCTCTTTTGTTTGTTCTCAAACTTGAAGCCCAGACTAAACATCCATCTTGGTCATTCGATCGTACTATCCTATTAGAAGAAGAGGAAGTCAGGTTTTTGGTAAGTGAGACAACTTCATTCTTGGAGGTAAATCTAGATTCTGCAGCACTAGATACGGTTTGAGAGACTCTGAAAGCATTTCTGCGAGGATGCATAACAAACAGAGCCTCCTACCGGCATAGTATGTATCAAAAGAAGATCAAGAATCTTGAGCAGGAAATGGAGTCGATTGAGCAGAGGCTTGGGGCCTCAATTGGCTCACCTGACGACCAAAAAAACCTGGGTGAACTGAAAAATCAATTAGAGAGCATTTTACAAGAAAGAGTCACGAAGAGATGGGAGGCGAGTAAGATCTCCCATTTTGAGTTCGGGGAGGCTGCGGGCAAGATATTGGCATGGAAGGTTAAGGCAGACCAAGACCAAAATCAGAGAAATCAAGATTGAAGGTGAGAGCGTAGCCAGGATTTCTAATCAGGAGATAGGTACTGCTTTTAGGGACTTTTCTGAGGGGATATATAGGGAAGATACCCCGGACGATCAGCTGGCAAGGGATACATGGTTGGACCAGATCTCCCTACCGTCTCTCTCATTAATACAGAGCGAAGGTATGGAGATGGAAATATCTGAGGCCGAAGTTAGGAAAGCTATTAGGCAACTAAAACATGGGAAGGTGGCAGGTTCTGATGGGCTACCAGGTGAACTATACCGCGCCTTGGGGGATGTCACCGCCCCTCTTCAATGAAATCCTAGGGAAGGGGCAAGATCCCCCAAAATCTTGGGGCGAGGCGACCATAGTACTGATCCCCAAACCAGGAAAGGACCCAAGTTTATGTGGGTACTATCGCCCGATATCGTTATTGAATAGCGATTATAAGATCTTTGCTTCCATTATGTCATCTAGATTGGGGTCAGTAATAGGCGAAATTGTACATCAGGATCAGAGAGGATTTATCAAAGGGCGTCAGTTATCTGACCTGACGTACAACTTGGTGGGAGCAATAGATATTGCTTCGACCTTTTCTCTTCCATTGGCCACACTCACCCTAGACGCGACCAAAGCATTCGATAGGGTCAATTGGCCCTATCTGGCTGCAGTGCTGAAGAAGTTTAACTTCGGTGAGAATTTCTGTCGGACCGTATCCCTCATGTATAATGCTCCATCGGCAAGGCTGCTAATTAATGGTGCTTTGACAGACTATTTTAAAATTATGAGGGGCACGAGGCAGGGCTGCCCGCTCTCTCCCCTCCTCTTCAATCTGTACATCGAACCGTTTGCGCAAATCTTAAGAGGAGATGAAAATATTCCATCATTCAGATTTGGGGAGTGGGAGAGGCGGGTCGCACTCTATGCAGATGACATCCTTATTTTAACATCCGATTCGGAGACATCATTCCCTGTGGTTATTAAGAGGGCTGAAGAGTTTGGTCGCATCTCGGGGTATGAGATAAATGCCAGTAAAACAGACATCATGGCATGGAACATCCCCAATTTACAGCTGGATGTGACCAACTCAATGCGATATCTGGGAATCCGGGTGATTCAAGATGTTGGAGGCATCGCTCAAGCCAATTTAGAGAGAGTGTACAATGATTGTAGAAAATGTAAAAAAATTTGGTTCAATCTTCCACTAACCATATTAGGCAGAGTGAGTCTGATAAAGATGTCTATCCTTCCTAAATTTACATTCATTTTTAACACCATTCCCCTGGCCTTTGATGGTAAAACCTTGGATAAGTGCCAGAGAGAGATAAATTCCTTCATTTGGAAATATAAATCGGTGAGGGTGGCATGGAAGAAGTTGAGGAGGAGGAGGGAAAAGGGGGGGCTAGCCTTGCCGGATCTGCAACATTATGCATGGGCCTTTCAGTTGTCCCACTCTAGAATGCTTTTAAAATCACCATCAAATACCTCTGCTGGGACAATGTTTAAAGCCATGCTGGTAGGTGCTGCCTTACCAACCAATGGATATTTGTTCAAATTTGGGGACCAAAAATACTTTAAAAAAGCCAAGTTAAAAATCCTTATGTCTCAGACGAAAGCCTGGCTACAGATAAGGAAAAGACTAGGTCTGCCGTATTTTTCAAACTATGCACCTATCTGGGACTCCCCAGGCTTGCCACTATGTCTGAAAGACAGACTGGCAATTCCGGTGAGGGATGGAGGAATAACAAGATGGGGAGAATTGATGTCAGGAAGGTCCTTGAGGTCTTGTAAGGAGCTACGGGAACAGTTGGGCCCTGGGTTCTCTAGATTTAAGTTCCTACAATTAGACAGCTGGGGCAAGGCTCTGTGTAGGACAGGGGTAACATTTGGGAAGTTTAGTACCATGGAACAACAGTTGGCGGATCAACAAGGGGGGGTAAAGAGGTGACTCAGTGGTGCTGGTGCTTGCTAGAGGAGGCTGATGGAGAGTTCACTCTCCCGGAGGAATTGTGGGGGGAAGAGTTAGGTGCCCAATGTACAGAAACTTGTAAAAGATCTTGTATCCTCCTATACAAAATTGTTAAACCAGCATGGCTGAGATGTAATCATTTTTTTACGATACATCGAGCTTACCTCTCACCCTTGAAACTGTCTAAATTAATCCCAGGCAAGAAATGCAATAAGTGCAACTACATCGAGTCATCGGACGTCCATATGTTCAAAGACTGCCCTTACATTGCCCAGTTCTGGGAGGAAGTGAAAGTAACTCTAGAATCTATCTTAAACATATCTGTGTCCATCACACTACCACTTATTATCTTTGGCTGGGATGCTAGTATAACTGGTCATGCAAGGTCTCTTTTGTTCTATGCAGTTTTGCTGTCTCTGGGCAGAAAATACGGCACCATTACACGCAAACTGATTTTCATCTATGTACGAAACATCTAAGGTGGATATGGCCAGATCTTGCAGTAATCGCAACTTGGCTTTTTGGGACCTTTTGGTTTAGTGGAAATAGTTGCCGGGGTTCTTTTTTTTTTTTTTTCCCCCGGTCCTATGATTATGCCATTCAACTCCAAGGACCAGGGTCCCTTCCCTTCATATCATGGTTGGTCCTACAGGCTATTAATACCAAGATGGAGTAAGTGCAGGCCCGCTCCTGTTTATTCCCTATACCTCTTAAGGTCCATCTACTGCCAATCCTCAGAAATCGTGTTACCGAGTGGGCAACATTAAATACCTCGTATCTCGGAGTATGACACACATGGTGGTTGGCGGCTTATTAAGAGGAGGGCAAGGCAAATGAGGACCAAAAAAGAAAATAAATAAATAAATACAATACAATATTATTCCTGCACATGAACCGTGTGGTTGTTAGCAGAGGGCATTAAAATGCATCCAGAAAAACCAGACCCATTCTGTTCAATCAACAGCAGAAGCGTTAATTTGCAGATTTGCATCCGTCTGCCGTTTTTGTTATGTCTCCTTTTTCCGCATTGGAACACTACCGCTGTTGTACATCTACTTTCAGCATGTTTCTTTAGGAGTGGCAGAATCAATTGCGCCAGAATTCTGACATACCTCTGGCAGAACAAGGACATAAGTTGAAGTGACCCAGCAGCAACAGTGAAGCAATGGTAGCCATTGTTCCTCTTGCATCAGTTTCCTCCTGTTCACCCTAGCTATAGTTAGAAGGCATATCTATTCAGCACAATAGTCTTGGCCAGATAAGAATGATTGGTCCTCTTCTATGGGACACATCAGCCTCCTTTCCTCTCTCGGCATTCTTCTTCTTCATACTTGCGCCTTCCGGATTGTCTTCACCTGGGTGACCAGCGAAGGATGGACAGAAAACCCCCCTTTCCCTGTTTGCTTGGTCTGTTGGATAGCCAGGAGCCAGAACCTCTGTCCAACTCTCAACAAAATTATAATGATTCTGGTTTGCATCTCAAAGCTGCCTCCTCAGCCTGCTAATTAAGTCCGACATCAGTGTTTAGTCCTTCAGGGCACTCACAAGCACATCCCACCGAAGGCAACCCTCACATGTTCAACAAAGCTAGTAGCATCAACCATCACAGAAAGACACTACATCTGTCTGCCTTTAACCATTGGCACTGTTTTCTGCTGTCTACAAGACGCCTGTTCTTTTGTTATGGCAGCCTGCCTGCTGCCTCGCCATCACTGCGCAACAAAGGGGGAGAAAGACTACAACCCCCAGCCTCCAACACGGCCCTCACCGCCTACGCAAGACTTCAGCGCCTGGAGGCACTTTAAACCTGCTCTTGGGCTCCCACGGCGCGGGTTGCCTGTTCTTTTGTTATTGCTGCCTGCCTGCTGCTTCGCCATCACTACGCAACAAAGGGGGAGGAAGACTACAACCCCCAGCCTCTCATGTGTCCCTCTCCGCCTACGCAAGACTTCGGCACCTGGAGGCGCTTCAAAAGTGCTTCCGGGCTCCCTTGGCGTGTGACGCGCCCGGGCTCATCCATGCACGGAGGAGGCTGGGCTCCCCCTCTAACAACAGGCCCTTCATCTTATTTCATTAATCTCACATCGATTTTGAGGTACCGTCTTCAAATACATTTCTCTATTGTCCTACATGTAGTGTGAAAATTAGTAATCCCGCAGTGATCAAGAGCAAGGGGGTCAAGGGGACTCTGGACGCCTTTATAAGAGGGCAGAATCATTGCTACGCCACGAAATAGAACTAACAGAGAGGCGGCTGTCTTTAGATCCTCTATCTCTCTCAAGGCGATCCTCATTAGGAACACATAATTCGGCTGTCTCTCCCCAAAATCCAAACCTAATTCTTTCTCGCTCATCACCACTTAATCCGGGGGCAGCGTCGGCCGTCCTGGATACTCCGGCCCTTGCACATGATGACTTGTCAGCACTACATACGGATACCTCTAATGGGCCCGTCATAGCCTTTAGGACTCGGACTTCCCATTTTCCTATAGAGGGTATAAGGGCTAAGACAAAGTCGAAGGCACCCGCGAACCGTAAGAAAGGTGCGGGCCCACTAAAACAAAAACATCAAAAATAGCCTCAGTGCAATACTCAGTCCAAATCTGCGGTGAAGACTTGCTCCATAGGCACACAGACCACGGATGCTACATCATTTACACAACCCTCCCCCTTGGAGGATGACACCACCACCACCACTGCTGCCGGTGTGATCGCCCTGGAAACCCCTCTTGATTGGATTAGGGAATCCAAAAACAGAAATGTTGCCTTATTGGTTGGTCGTTTAGAGCATCTGGATGGTACATTGACTAACTTGTCAGGGCGCTTAGAATCGTGTTCCACCCCTGTGAACCAACAGGTGTCGATAGAGGGACAGAGCTCTGGAAATGCCTTAGACCATCAAAACTCAGCTTTGGTTCCACTAGAAAAATTGTTGACCATGACATCTGTCATTGAGGACCTGCTGAGTAAAGTACAGGGTGTAGGCTTAAATAATACACTGCACAGTCGCCTAGGGTGCACATCAAGTGATGGAGTAGCCAACCCCTCTTTGGCTGATACCCTTCAACTAGCCCCAGGGGGAAGTGTTGGCCTCAAGAGTTATCCTAATTTAAATCATAATAAAGTGCCACCTCAAATAGCACTCAGCGCCTCTCAAAGAATGCTTAATTCAGGTGCTACTCCTAGGGAAAGGGACAAGACAAATGAAGAGGGGGTGATTTTAAATGTACGACCAGAAGCCACTATAATATTGGCGATATACCACAACCCACCTTTAAATCAACTGATTCTAGGAGTCCTTACGTAATAAGACTCTTTGCTGGCTCGGATCTTAAACTGGCCTAACTGATGTCCTATTTAGGGAATTTAAAATGATAAGGAGAGTAGGATGGGTGGGGAAAAGCGATAAGAGGATCCCTGGCGACTGTATTGTCCTCACATTTAGAACACCAAACCTAACACAAGAAATCCTGCACCAAAAGGGCTCCACTCATGTGACCAATTATGGCATGAATGTACTGCCTCTGGGCTACTTCTATTTTCCGACCAACTACCCTCCTTATGAAGGACAGCAGATGCAGACCATGGCTCATCCCATGAATCACATGTATTATTCTCAACCTAGCATACCCCTGCTTAATAGATTTGAGGTTCTTTCTTCACTGGAAGACATTGATTGACTCAAGAACAGTTGCAGTAATGCGGTCTGATCTCTAACCATGGGAATATCCTTGCCACGTATAGCTCCCACAGTAAATATCGAACAAGCCGATACCGAGGCAAGAGATACAGCTAATAACTGCAACATCCAGAATAGAATAACTCAATCTACCATAAGCATCACCCATAGCAAAATACAAAACAGCTGTGATGGCCTCGATGCTGCCCCTTCCCCCACAAATTCCGCATCTCAGCCTGGGCTTAGAACTAAAGAAATGGAAATTCTGTTCTGGACTGTGGCAGGTCGTAAAGCCAAATTGACTAATCCCGCCTCGCTGGAATTTATTTATAAATTTGACATTATGTGTACCCAAGAAACCTGGACAGGTTAAATGTACGCAAGATAGACCTAGCGGAGTCCAAGATCTATTATTAGGTGCTTAAAATTAACCTAGATAACTTCCATTATTTAGTTTTGATACATTTTTATAATAACATACCCGCTGAGGATACCCAACACATTTTAACGCACCTATACGGAGATCTAGACAAGACCCAAAGAAGTACTGGCAAAGACTATTGCTTAATCTGGGTGGGGATTTCAATTGGGGACCCTGCCCACATACCATAGGAGATGTTTGTGGTATAGAACTAGATGATGTTAATGATTCGTCTCACTTTTTGCATTCTGCTCCCCGTGATTTATTTAACTTGTTAAAATATACTCTGGATCTAGGATTTGCTAATAATGTGTGCTCACCCCCAATTCCTTTTAGTAGCACTTTTAATGGATGTGGCCTGTCTTCAGTTATAGACCACATATTAGTATCAAATAGATACGCAGACAGAATACATTATTTTAAAGAACACCCGTCGCTTTTAGTTATCACTATCCCATTAGCGCACTTCTAGATCTTACGGCCAAGGTGTTAACTAGTAAAACAATGGCAATTTACCCGGCGGAAGACATTGTCATTAATAGACAAAATGGCTATACAGTCAATGAGCAGGCGTAAATTCAGCTGAATTTTGCAAGCACCTTCTAACCACTTGTAAAGACGAGATGTATGACGTTAGCACGCATACTATTACCACGCATACCTTTACAACGCGGTATTTACAACGAATACCGTTACAACGCATAGCGCTTTGAGGTGCTGGATAGTGGTAAGTATAATTTTATATTCCAACTCCAGTCCCCGTGGACACTAGGGAAGGTGTTGGATATAAAATTAAACTTATTCCCTATCCTAGAGCGCCCCCCAGCGCAATGCGTTGTAATGGTATGCGTGGTAATGCCTGCGTTGTAATGGTAGTGCGTTGTAAAAAATGCGTGCTAAACGTTGTATACCGTAAAGACGATTTCATGGTCTGCCTTAATGAAACTGCTAACCAATCTGACGTTCTTAGCTCCTTTAAAAACATAACCCAGTCCATACAAAATAGACTACAGGTAAAATGCAAAAAACGGGCTGATAAGAGAAGTGGTTGGTTTGATTTTAAATTCTCATAAGCTCCTGCAGCCTTGTTAACTGCCCTACAAACGCCCATAAAAGATCGAGGAACTATAAAAAGGGCTAGATTAGCTTACAAGACGTCCCTTAAGGAACGTAAGTCATCCATAAAGCTTGAATTATGGCAAAGCATAATATGAGTATTAGATTTGAATGATACGAAAGGCTTTTGGAAGGCAGTGAACACCACTTTTTTTGCCTCAGGTAATTCACCCAGCATCGAAATTACAATAGGGGAGGACAAATGGGTGACTCACTTTTCAGGCCTTTATAACAATCAGGTGAATCCTCAAAATGAAAAGGCCTTAAGCATACATTTCCCAAACCATCTTCCGATTGAAATTGATTTTGATGTCCAGGAGGTGATTTTAGCCATAAATGAAAGCGTGGGCGGTAAAGCCCGAGCCCAGATAGCATACCAGTGGACTTATTTAAATCAAACCCAGCGCTCTAGGGACCCTTGTTAGCCCTGGTCTTAAAGGCCTACTTTACCCTGGGATTCACAGCTACCTGGGAGGAGTCAATACTTGTCCCTATCTACAAGAAAGGTAATCGTGATGACCAGTCCTGTTACAGACCAATACCTTTATTGGACTCTTTTGCAAAGGTGGCCGGGCACGTCTTAAATAGCCTCCAGCACTGGGGGGAGGAACAGGGCATAATTTCAGAATTACAGTATGGTTTCCGTCAAGGCGTGGGAACCATCGAACAGAGTTTGAACCTGAATTTACTGCTAGGAAAATATCTACAGGCCAAAAGGGGGAGTTTAGTTTTGGGTTTCGTTGATTTGAGTTCAGCTTTCGACTGCCTCAAACACCACAAGCTATGGAGCATTTTAGAGGCCATGGGGGTCGATTCACCTATCCTAAGTTTTTTAAAACAGTCCTACTTAGATGCTAGGGCCCGGGTGTGCTATGGTAGATGTGGCGTACTCAGTCATAGCTTACCTATAAAGAAGGGGGTGAGACAGGGGTGTGTATTAGCACCCCTCCTGTTCACTCTTTATATTAATAGCCTGGGAGCAAAATTAAGTAGTGACATCCAGGATTTACCATGTATAAACAGACGACCAATAGGGGCATTGTTATATGCGGACGATGCTGTCCTATTGGCTCGTACCCCCCTTGACCTACAAAATGTGATGTCTAGCTTTTCTGCCTACATGTTAGATCTTGACCTCCAAGTAAATATAAACAAGACATTTACAATGAAATGCTGCAAGCCCAGCATCAAGTCTTGAGAATTCTTTATTGATAACAGGAAACTCGAATTTACAGCTCACTTTTCATACCTGGGTTTTGTATTTGAAAAAAGGGGTCTATGGTCTAAAGCTATAGAATCTAGAAAATTACTATTTTGTAAAGCAACTGGTGCATTGATTAACTTTTTCAGGAGGTTAGGGAGGCGCCCAATTGCTGATCTATTAACAATCTACAAAGCTAAATGCACACCCGTTGCCATGTACGTAGCAGGCATTTGGGACTATGCTAAATTTGAGTGCCGGCAGCTAGTTGAAAATACGTTTTGAAGATATCTCCTAGCGGTCCCCAACAGTACATCCGTATCTATATGCCACGCTGAGCTGGGCCTGCCTTATCTTTAGGATCTGATCAAACTGCAGCCTATTCTGCTGTGGCATAAGGCCTGGACTGGTACTTCTACTGGCCTGAACAGGGACTTGATTAATGATTGCCTGTCCCTTGATGAGGCAGACTGCATTCCCTGGTTGACCTACTTTAAAAACTTAGGACACCCCGAGTACTTCTCCAACCCTGACAGAATGAATAATGTTACTAGAAATAATTTAAAATCACCATGTCTAGATTATTTGGAGTCCGTTAATGTAGCTAGTAATACAGCTAGTAATACTGCAAAACTGTCAGTGAGACCACACCAACTACTTTTGACTCAACCAGGAATACAACCATACCTATTAAATACGATAGGAGCTTATGACAGGTTGTTATTGACCTGTTTGCACCTTGGTATTTTTCATATCAGGGTCACTTTTCCAAAGCTCAACGACTGGTCTCGCTCTTTATGTCTATATCCGTGTGATAACATCTCTGCACAGTTGACAATTCATGTTATGTTTTTCTGTAAATTTTACTCTATGCCCAGTAAAAAATGGATTTTCCCTATTTTAAAGAGGTATGGCCTGAGACAATGTCAACCCGCCTTTCTAAAGCTGCTATATTTGAATGATGGACCTGTGACTGATTATATTGGCAAATATCTGAAAGGGGGGGTTAGACACCGGATGACAATGGATGGTCCAACTCTTTTTTAAACTGTCTTAATTTCTTTTTAATTTATCTAAATTATCTTGATGTAATTTACGTCTTTTTAACATGTACTGTGCTTTTATGATTTAATATTTTTTTTAATCGAATAAAGCGTATTCAGATCTGATCTGATTTGCACCTCAAAGCTGCCTCCTCAGCCTGCTAATTAAGTCGAACATCGGTGTTTAGTCCTTCAGGGCACTCACAAGCACATCCCACGAAGGCAACCCTCACATGTTCAACAAAGCTAGTAGCATCAACCATCACAGACAGACACTACATCTGTCTGCCTTCCACCATTGGCATTGTTTTCTGCTGTCTACAAGAAATATATTGACATCATTGAACATCTCCACTACTGGACAATGATCATGCCTACGTGAAAACACATCTGTAATAAGTATTACTAAGCCTTTTCATAGTAGAAATGACTGATGGACTAATTTTGCCAGACAGTATTTACTCTAGGAAGCCACAAAATGATGCACTGTCCTGTTACCAAGCTGCATGGCCATATTCGAGAATACTACAAGCATTTAAGTTAATCTACAGTTTACGTTATGCTGCTTCAAAAGAATGAACCAATTGTCTTCATACGTTCAAATGCTATATAATATTGTGCATAATATAGTTGTAATTGTTCTCTCCTTTGTGTACTCTATATTTACTCTTCAAGCCTCTTTATTGATGTTAATATATCATTATGCCCAGGCTGTGTTCATTTTTTTGTATTATTGATGATTCATATATTTATAGCTGCATGTTCATGCCATATACTGGTGGAAAATTAATGCAAACTTAAAACATTAATTCAATCATGAAAACTTAATGCACTCGTACATCTATATTCTACACCTCACGGCGCAGAACCTCCCTTAGGATGCCACTGTATCCTAAGCATGAGTCCCTGAGCCAGGACCTGGCAGGCTCCTGTATAATCTGCCCCTCCCACCCATATGACTCTCTACCCGACCCCTCGTATGCATCACTCCCTACTCCACCAGGACATCCCCCCAAAGCACAAACTATGGACCCAGCTAAGGCAAATAAATCTGGATAAATAATTCAACTACAAAACATGAATAGGAACATGAAATAAACAAACATGCATCACGCTTTTTCAACTAATTCTAGAAATCTTGCCTATGTTAGTATTGTAAACGAAACCTGATTTTCTACAGCTCTCTACATTTACCTGGTCCTGTGGCATTAAAAGCAAAACGTTTTCTCAACATTATAGTATATTAAGATACACTATGGTAGGTTGGCTTTCAAGATCAAAATTGTAAATGTCCTTTTAGCACCTACAAAAACGTTAAACGCGCGATCCAGTCATCAGATACTAACCCAAACATATCCACTACCATTTTGACTACCTAAAACTCACCTCTTAATATGAAACTGCCACCACCACGGACAATTAAAAATTCACTAAGAGTGCAATTCAGGTAAATCCTTCTCTGGCTCGCCTTGCTAATACATCAACAGGACAGGTGGCCTGACACTGATAATCTGAGACACTGTGAAACAACTGGTTCTTTGGCCCCTGCTCACCATCTGGACAACATCAACCCCATAGCAACATCTCTCACTGCAGAACAATCGAACCCCATCACAATTAATCGTAATAGTGAACCTAACATTGACTTCTTTTCCACATTATCACACGGAAATTCAACACTCCAGTTGCTACCTCATGCTCACCTAATAGACAAATGACATCAAATAGTGTATTTAGCAAGAGGAAGTTAGTAGATTTTGTAATCCCTAAAAAAAACATAAAAACTGACAATCACCGCATAGTAAAATAACAGGCAAATTATGAAAACTAACTGTGACCAGTGTCTATGGGATAAACTTTCATTTAACTCCTGAAAGCCTTTCCCTCCCTCTCTTAAAAAACAAAAACCCTGCAGTGAATAGTCACCAAAAGTCAGACCACATCCATAAACCCATCATTAATCATAACAATGTGTCCTTATGCTAGTGTGTACCGCTGGCATTGGAGGCTTGGCAGCCAAACTTGTCCCCATCAACATAACTCTTCCTTCTCTAAGCTCTTCAATTTTCAAAGCAATCTCTCAGATCAATCATGATATTTACATCCATATTCACAACTCCTACCACCAGCTAAGCTCACCTTACAGAGCCAGAAATCATACACCAGAACCCTAATGAGCAGCTACTACCATTCCAAAGTCACACCCTGACTACAACTTGACAGTCATTAATTACCAAAATACACTATATCAGAGAACCAAATCTTGAGACTCCACTAAACTCATTGCAATGAAATCAGACACTAGGCATTGATAGTGTCTTAATATCTCAGATAACAAGGTCTAGTGTGCAGTCAACAACTGCCGCTCAGCCGTTGTAAACGACCCATTCTCTGTCAAAATCCTTCTAGAACAAGAGCCTGGCACACTATTACTCACTTACTCTTGGCTCTCCAACTCCTCACACCCTTTAATGGATGGTATACTTGCCAGAGTTGCAATATTAACTTATTAGATAGAGAAAATAATACGGTCAGTGAGTGGTTATCAGCTATTAAAATCCCATCCGTTTTATTAAGGTCAAATAGACTAAAAAAAGACTATGAACCAAGAAATGCAAAGGGTGCTACTCTGAAGATGTCACCTCAGAGACACAGATGATACACCGCTTGAAATGCCAATGGAAACAGACCCTTCTGCTGGACAAGTCAGAAAATAAAAATGTCAACATTTTAAGAAAAATATTAAAAGGGATCTTTTTCTATCACAGGCAACATTCTTAGAGATGCCACTTAATATGACATGTTAGAGACCTACATTATAAAATCACAAAATACCCATGAATCAAATTGCCAGCCCGCTCGATGGCCGCAGGGCAGATAGGGGATTGTGGGTGGCAATCCTGGTAGTTGAGGTCATTTGTCATTGGTGCACAGGGGTCCATCCTACTAGTGCACAATAAACCTTCCAAGTGCAACCGTTTCTGAATTTGCCTCCCAGGTTAGCAAGGGTGAGCAATCATGGCCATCTCACTGAATTTCTGCGGGAGCAAGAGGTCAGAACTCAATTAACAAACAGACAGATTAAATTATTGATCAGAACAGTGCTTGTCTTTTAGTAGAAGCAAGTTCTTTAATTACACAACAGAACTAACTACTACACAATTCAATTTATGTTAAGCAAATGTAGGGTTGTGTCCCTGGTTGCGTTTCACTGCAGACACTACCCCACACCCCCTCTCTAGTATCATCTTCCTATCCGAGTAAACCTAGGAGGTACAGTCCCCCATATCTAATGGCAGATGCATGGATTCAGCACATGGATGCAGAGGATCACAGGGGCTTAGAGCCCAACTCATTATTTGCTCTTACCCTAGGTTACTTTGGGCTGAAAGTCTCACGTCTCTGTGCTCAACTCGGTTGGAGCGCATCTTAGACCTTTTGTGCCAGCTGTAAAACAACATTGGAATGCCTGCAAACCAGTTTTCACAGGGCAAAAATTGATGCAGGGCAGCCAGCATCTTCCGTCTTTGCAGTAGCCGCTAATGCGGTTGATGTCATTGGGTAAAGGCAGCACAGCTGGTCTGGAACTACAGCACACTCTCTGATGCCATTTACATTGTTTGAGTGCACCACTGACCAAGAACATGCTGGGCTTCTCCTCCTTGACAGTCTCTACCCCTACAAAACCAGTTATTCTCCTGTCTCTAAGCAGGCAGACAGGCAAGCTTCAGGCCAACAGCAAACCCTCAGCTTCTCCAGCAGAAAATGCAGACTTTAGGTGTTGTCCGCTTACCTCTGGGAGACTGACTGTCAGGCAACACTAACTCTGGCTACACAGCTGTAACCAGGGCTACTGTCTAGTACTCTGCGCAGCGCTACCTTCCTTGATTACGTCGAAATTGAGAGCGCCACCAAGTGGGGTGGTTAGGATCCCACTTTTATACACATTTTCAAGACAAGGATGTGAAGCCACCTTCAGAAGCAGTTTGCGTGGCATATGGGAGGCACCCTTGACAAAATGCTGCCCCAGGCAAAATGGAGATAATGTTTTAAAAATGGGTGTGCTCCTAGTATCTTATGAATAACATGTGAACAATGCCTTAGGAGCATTAGGTTTCAGTGGTTTGGCCCATCATGAAAGAACTTGAATATTTAACGACCGTTCTTTTAATGCCTAATGCATTTGAGCAAATTTATGAGAAAATTGTACTTTGAAATGGAATTTTTGACTCTATGTTTTTCAAATTTATCTCAGAGGGAAATAATCCTCCAAACCCAAACCTCTGAAAATAAGTTAGGTTCCATCACTGGAATTTGAGACAAGTATTACGCCTCACTACTTTCAAAAGTCAACAGCTGCTACTGCTCCCTGACCAGGTGTAGCAATAGAGGAATATCAGACATTCACTCTAGCCTCCCCTGTATCTTTAGCAAACTGTACATTGTTTGAAATAATCAAAAAATGATCTAAAATTTTACAAAACTCGTACCTACATAAATAAAGTACCTGCTTTGAATAGTGATAAGAGAGGGAAAACATAAACATACACGATTTTAGTGAACACATTAGATTAGTTTCAGTGGAGGTCAGAGACAAAGAAAGGTTGATAAAAGAGACCTTTTGCACCTGGACCTATATTTCCCATGCTCCACATATGGGCGCAATAGCTCCATGCAGTTCTTCTCATTGTGTTCCACTGTTTTCACCAGAAGATTACCATTGGAACATAATGAATTAATCTGTCAGAGAATAAATCAGGCTGAGAACGTTAAGGATGAATTTCTGAATTATATGATACAAAAGACTTTGAGCAGTGACGTGTGGACATTCAGCCATTATTGATTTGTCATCTAGCAGGGTGTTGAAAAATATAATCATATAGCAAACGACACTTGTTGGCTACTGCTTGGATATTTGGGTACTGGAAAAAAGTAGAACAAGGTGCAGTTCAAAAGACGGAGAAGAGAGCCAAATGGTTTATGTGGGTGGCGTGGTGAACAAAAGAACGATGGATTAAACCCAGATGTTTGTGACTGGGGTGAATGTTTGCATTGTTCAGCATTCCGTTCATCATTTGTTCCTTTTGCTTTTGTCGCCCAAAGTGAGAAGGGTATGCCCATACGTGGGTCCCGTGCTAACTGAGCCACTGTATTCAAGCTAGCCTGGCTGATGAGGGGTGATGCCTCGAAACCAGTACCAGGATGCTTGTTTCCGGTCCAGGGTGGAGCTGTCTTGGTAGTTCGGGCTGGACTGTTTCCATGAAGAGCAGTGTCAAGACTGATTTGCATATGGATGTTTCAAACTGGGGTGGCCTGATGAGTAAAATAATGTTGGATTAAACCCAGATCTTTGTGACTGGGGGTGAATGTTTGCATTGTTCAGCATTCCATCCATCATTTGTTATTTTTGCTTTTTTTGCTTCAAGTGGGAAGGGTATGCCCAGATATGGATCTCATGCTAACTGAGCCACTGGTTTCAAGCTAGCCCGTTGATGAGATATGATGCCCTGAAAATGGTCCCAGGATGCTTGTTTCTGGTCCAGGACCTGGCTTTTAAGTTTAGGCTGAACTGTTCCCTTGAGGAGCAGGGTAAAGAATGATTTGCATATCCTTGGGTCCCCAGCAATTCTACGTCTTCTGGTTATAGTCTTCACTCAAGTCGTGGTTCGCGTACCACCATTTTAGTATATTGTTTGGTCTCACCCTGGCAACCACCATGTATTTGTGCTACTTACTTGTTTTAATTGCAAAGTATTGTGTACATTGTGTATATCTCCAGACAGGAGATATGTGTATGTTGTAGTGAGTGTCTTATAATAAATACCTATTTTTATAAATACACTGTGTGGTTCTCTTTCACTTAATTCTAGACCAATAATATTACGCTCTGGTAAAACAAGCTCCTTGACACTCCTTCTGGACTAAGCCTGAAGGCTGTTCTCCACAACTACCACTTAGAGAGCTTTCTAAGGTTGTCTAAGACCACTAAAATCACCATAAGGGTTGTCTGGATCAGTGCAGAGTGCCCACTTACATAAGTGTGCACCATATACTAAGCCAACTTCTTACAATAACCATCCAGGAGGCGGCTAAGCTAACCTGTATAGAGAATGTTCCACTCATAGACTGGATCTCAAAAACACAAGTTCCAAAACAAATTGAGTTCTTTTTGATTTGGGAGTGCTCTTAATAAAGTAGGGGTGGCTTACCAATGTATGGAAGCTGTAGTGGTTTGCTATGGTTGATTTCTGGTTTCTCTAGCATCCGTAGTCAGTACCTTTTGTGATGCCTAATTCTAGATTCCGATGTAGAATGCTGTTATGTGTTTTCAGTAATGCTGTTGTTTTGAACTGTCATGACTGCTGTGCAGTACCTCCTGCTTTACAATAAACTTGCTGTTCAAACCTGACATGCCCACGTCAATTACTACAATTATGTTGGCGACGAGCTGAGGGAGGTACTGCAGTACCCACAGAGCAACTCTGGAAGAGGAGCGCAGAAGTAAATAGGTTGTTTCCTACCGTCAACCTCGACACAGCAGTCACAGAGTTAAGTCAAGGATGGCACACTGGCGGCAAGTAGTCAACCAACTGAATAGATAAGTAGATTCTGGCAAGCGCATGCTCTCTGTTTGAAAAACGAAGCTGGAGCGGGGTTTCGACCATTGTGCATTTTCCCCAGTGGCCATTACGTGTCAGCCTTGTGAGAGTGGTTGGCAAACATGGTTGGCAGATGTGTTTGCCTAACGCAGATGAAGCGCAGTACTGGTTGGCAAATGCGTTTGGCAGATACTGCGTGCATTACGTGTTGGCCATTTTAGAGTGGTTGACAAATGTGGTTAGGATATGCATTAGCCTAACACAGACGGAGTGCAGCACTGGTTGGCAAACCTGGTTGGTATATGTTATTCCCAAACGTATACTAACCCCAGCACGCCCTTCTCAGCACTGTTCAAGCATGAAGCACGTCTGTTTTTTATTGTAACGGCAGCATCCAGCTTACACTGTGTCATCCTGAATTTCAAGTTCTGGTTGGCAACTCTTCTTGCACGTGGTTGGCAAACTCAGGAGAAGCTAGAGTCTTCGAATCTGTTTTTCACTTGTACAGATGTGCGGAGATGTGCACCCTTAATTAAATTGTTTCATTGCTGCCATCCGGGATTTTAACACAGTTTTGTTTTGTTTGCATCGCTGCTGCAACACTTGGACTGTCACAGTCAAGTTTGAACAACGCATTTATAAATAAAGTTGCAGCAAGTTTGAATCATCTTCACTAAGGCCAATACTAAACCACTCAAGGGAGTGTTTATGAACGTGAAATACACAAAATGGTTGGTTAGCCTAAACGTTGTCGAAGAAGAACCTTTACAAAAAAAAACGTGGCTCTTTCCAATGCTGACACACACACCTAGTGTGTCAATAAATAATGCAACATTTTAAGTTTCAGGTGTGAACTTTCATCATGCTATCTGTTACTGATCCGCCATCTTTCCTAGAGACACCTGGAAACCCACCTATTGTGTGGAAAAAATGATAAGATGCACTTGTAACTTACCTGAGGCCCATAGGTGCTTCTTGGTACCGTCCAGAAAGGAAGAAATGCTTGCTCTTGCACTGCTTAGAGTTCGAAGGAAGGTCGATTTACAAACATTTGCCACCATTGGTCAGGGTACACAATGAAGAAGACATCAACAAATATATGGAGACTGTTAGGAAACTCGAGTTGCGATTTGATGTACAAGCAAGTTTAGTTGTCATTCGTCACAAAGTCTTTAAAAAGGAACAGTTGCCTGGAGAAGATGTGAACACTTTTGTCTCAGGCAAATTAGTGCAGATTGTCAATTCGAGGCATTTACCGAACAGTTGGGACATGAATTGTCAAGAGGTTTTTGATTGGATCAAATCTCAGTTGGCTGGTGACAGGATTATTAAGCCCTTTGACCCAAACAAAAAAGTACTATAACTGTTGATGCAAGTGGTTTCGGGTTGGGTGCCATCCTCACGCAAGACAATGGTGACACTGAAAACACGTTGGGCTATGCCTTCAGGGTACTGAGGAGAGCATAAACCAACTTCTCAGTTATTGAGAAAGAGTTGCTAGCCTGTTGGTGAGCCATCAGGAAATTCAATCCCTTCATTTGGCGAAACCACTTTGTTTTGAGGACTGATCATAGTCCTTTAGTTCCTATTTTGTTAGGTGAAGAAATTATAGAGCACACACCCAGAATTGCTAGACTTTCCTCTAAACTTTTGCAGTACAACTTTGATGTTGTATACTTACCAGGCTCAAGGAATGTTAGGGCGGATTTTCTGTCCCGTTTCCCAGTGACAGAGTCCGCCTCTGAATTAGAAAAGGATGACAATCAAGATGACTGCTTTGTTGCCGCTATCGATGTTGAAGATATGTGTGCTGTGAATGTTGGCTGGAGATGATGTCCTTGTACAGGTCATGAATTTTGTCAAAAAAGGGTGGCCTAGAGAAAAGAATGTTACTTATCAGTTTCAAACCTTTGTAAAGATTTCTCATGAACTCACTGTAGAGAATGGTATTCGTTTACGAGTAGAGAGGTTGGTACCTCTTGGAAGTTTAAGGACGCGTTTGCTGAATGGTATGTATTAAGGACATTTAGGAAAAAGCCTTACAAAATGCAGATTGAGAGAGGTGTTCTGGTGGCCACAAATGGACATGAGTGTTGATTAGATTGTTGATAAATGTGTGGTTTGCGAATGTGCGGAAAAAGGCTTCAAGGTGAGGACTCCTCCCATGCAACCCGTTGATTTCCCAAGTAGGCCATGGAGAAGAATTGGTGTTGATCTTGTTGGTCCTTTCAATTTACTTCCTGTGTCCTCTAGGTTTGCTGTGGTCGCTATTGACTACAACTCCAAATGGCCTGAAATTTGGTTCTTCAGTGAGCCTACCTCTAAGAACATCATTCATTTTCTGAAAGACATATTCTTAAGAGAAGGGTTTCTGTCTTCTATCGTTTCAGGCAATGGCGTACAATTTGTCAGTTCTTAGTTTCAGAGTTTTCTGTTATAAGGGGGAATTGTGCACCACAAGAGTTTGCTTTACCAACTTCAAGCCAAGGGGCTGGTTGAGAGTATGAATAGAGTTTTGAACAATTGCGTCCAATGGGCTATTGCCAGCAAGTGTGTGGTACAAAATGCAGTACGTTCAATGCTTTGGTTTTACCGTACTACTCCTCAGTCTTCCACTAGGGTTTTGCCTTTTGAACTTTTGAGGGAAAGAAAGCCTTCTTTCAAACTTTGCCCAGGTTGGATGTCCAAGTTGGTCAAGATGAATGTTATGGATGATGTGGATGAGTTAGTCAGGTCAAATGTAAACAAGCCTCAAGAACAACAAAAAAACTATTTTGATGAGAGGAAAAAATTGTTTCCCTTAAAATCGGTTTGGGTGATGTGGTGTGCATTATGGGTCCCCTCCACACGCCAAAGGGACAAATTAAGTTTTCTGATGCTCTTATTGTTAACAAGATGTGTGGCAATGCCATTAGGGTTAATTACAAGAACTGGTGGAACATTGCCTGAGTGGTTAAGATGAAGAATCAGCAGGCGCTTGACTCTAGTGCTGATGTCGATGGGGGTCATGGTGACACAATCAGTAATGATCGTCCTGGTTCTGTTTCCAAAGGGAAGAATGAGAACATCTCTGTTTTTCCCCGCAGGAGCAAGCGACAATGCACTGTTCCTTTGAGATTCTGATGAAGTCATGTATTGTATGTTTATCTGCCCTCGTTACTTGCTTCCTTGCTGTTTGTTTTTCCCATATAGGATTCTCACTGTTATTTATTTCTTTTTTTCATTTTATTTTGCTTCTACAATGCTTAGCAGTTGTTCTGCCAGTTTATTTTCCTTTGTTAAACTTCTGGGAGGAGAAGATAATGTAGTGGTTCGCTATGGTTGATTTCTGGTTTCTCCAGCATCTATAGTCTGAACCTTTTGTGATGCCTAATTCTAGATTTAAATGTAGAATGCTGTTATATGTTTTCAGTTATGCGGTTGTTTTGAACTATCATGACTTCTGCGCAGTACCTCCCGCTTTACAATAAACTCTCTGTGCAAACCTAATATGCCCACATCAATTACTACAGAATAGGACATCAATGCAGTAGAACGCCAGATAAAAAATATGAAGGTTCTTGGAAGCAGGGAATTTCTCAACAGGCCGGTAGTAGGAGTTTCCCAAATATGCTGCCCTCAAGAAGGTTGTGTCACTGTGTCAGGATTTCAATGATATATGGGCCAGGGACTCTGATGTTAACCCCACTCCTTTCCCTTTCCTGAAAGCTGTACTGAACACCAGTCTCTGTAGAAACTACAGGAGAAGATGAAAATGTATATAGAGAGAAGAAACATTGTCAGAGTCTTGAACATCAGACCTCTTCAGCATGAAGGGGTGTGGCAATGAAACCTCGGACTGAAATGGACTGAGTTGTGCCCCCTATAACACTATAAAATAAGGCACCATCAATCTGAGTATATATGCACAAGAAGATGACGATTCCTGAGCAAGGACCGATAGGGCTGGCTTACCAATGTATGAAAGCTGGGAGACTGTAACTAGCCGTCAGACACCGAGGATAGCGGCCAGGGAATGAAGATGATGCTCTACTACAGTTGGAGATACATTGTATGCCAGGATGACTGCAGGGAAGCAGGGGAATTGACTAGTAGGACGTAAAACTCAGGTTCTGATGAAGGAAAACCTTAGCTGCCCCAACCACCAAAGGGAACTGAAGGGAAACACAACAAGCACTGGCAAAGCCAATAGGCATCCCCTATTTAAGAGCTATTGGCTTTGACAATGTGTTTTTGCCGTGTTGTACACCATTGTGCTGATGTTCATCATGGCTAAAAATTAGTGGCGGGGAGTGTTGTAGAAGGGAGTAGAATTCAGTGATTCAGTGGCAGAGAGTACCGTAGAGTGCAGTGTCATAGAGTGCATTGTATTAGAGTTGAGTGGCATAGAGTGGAGTGGGGTGGAATAGGGTGGAGTGGGTTGAAGTGGATTGAGAAAGTAGGGTGGATTGGATTGAAATAGATTGGGGTGGAATGGATTGGGGTAGAGTGGGTTGGATTGAGTGGAGTGAGGTGGGGTGAACTGGATGAGGTAATTGGATTGGAGTAGGGTGGAAAGAAATAGGGGGAGGTGGATTAAATGTGGGTGGCTTCAAGTAAGGTGGATTAGATTGGTTTGGAGTGGGGTAGATTAGATTTGGGTGGGGTGGATTTGAATAGAGATGGATAGTTTGGAGGGGGTGATTTAAAGTGGAGTGGAGGAGGTGGGTTGGACTGGACTGGAGGGAGTGGATTAGAGTGGGGAGAATTGGATTGGAGTGTGGTAAAAGGAATTGGAGTGGGGTAGATTGGACTGGAGTGGGGTGGCTTGGAGAATGATGGGCTGGATGGATTGAATGGGGTAGACTGAACTGAGGTGAGGTGGGTTGAATTGGGATAGAGAGGAGTGGATGGAAGTAGAGTGAGGTGGATTGGACTGCTGTGGAGCGGGTGGATTGGAACGGGATGGACTGAATGGGGTGTGTTAGATTGGAGTGGGGTGGATTGAAATAGGGTGGAGTGGAGTGGGGTGGGGTGGACTTTAGTGGAGTAGGGTGGATTAGAGAGGGGTGAATTGGAGTAGTGGATAGGACTGGAGTGGAATGGGTTGGACTGGAGTGGGGGACAGTAGTGGGGTGTAATGGAGTAAGGTAGAATAAAGGAGGGTGGAATGGAGTGGGGTGAATTGGAGTGGGATGGGGTGGATTGGAGTGGAGTATATTGTTTTGCAGTGAGGTGGATTTAATTGGAGTGGGGTGGACTGTATTGACGGGTTGATTGGGTTGAGATGGATTGGATGGGGTGGGGTTAATTGGGTGTGGTGGGGTATTTGGATTGGGGTAGAATGGATTGCAGTGGGGTAGATTGGATTTGGCCGGATTTGATTGGGGTGGGTGGATTAGATTGAGTGGGTGGATTGGGATGAGGTGGATTGGAGTGGGGTGGATTGTTTTGGATTGAGTGGGCAGATTGGAGCGAAACAGCTTGTTTTGGATTGGAGAGGGGCAGATTGTTTTGGATTGGAGTGGGGCTGATAGGAGTGGGGTAGATTGTTTTGGACTGGAGTGGAGCTGATTGGAGCGGGCAGACTGTTTTGGTTTGGAGTGGGGTAGATTGTTTTGGTTTGGAGAGGAGCGCATTGTTTTGGATTGGAGTAGGGCAGATTGGTGTGGGGCAGATTAAAGGGAGGCAGATTGATTTGGATTGGAGTGGGTAAATTAGGGAGTGGTGGAGTTGATTGGATTGGGGTGAAGTGGATTGGATAGAAGTGGGGTAGATTGTATTGGGCTGGATTGTGGCGAATTGTATTGGTGTGGGGTGGATTGGATTGGAGATTTTGGTGGATTAGAGTGGTGTGAGGTGGATTGTATTGGAGTGGGATTGATTGGATTAGCGTGGGGTGTCCTGGACTGGACTGGAGTACGGTGGATTGTGGTGGACTGGAGTGGGGTGAATTGGGATGGAGTAGGTGGATTGGGGTGAGTTGTATTGGATTGGAATGGCGTGCACTGGGGTGGGAAGATTGGAGTTGGTCGGATTGGAGTGAGGTGGATTGGAGTAGGACAGATTGGAGTGGGGCAGATTTGAGTAGGATAGAATATAGTGGAGCAGATTGAAGTAGGGCAGATTGTTTTGATTTGGAGAGGGGCAGATTGTAGTGGGGTGGATTGGAGTGGAGTGGGGCAGATTGGAATAGGCAAATTGTTTTGGACTGGAGTGGGACGGATTAGAGTGGGGCAGACTGTTTTGGATTGGAGTAGGATGGTCTGGAGTGGGGCGGATTAGTGTGGGCAGACTGTTTTGGAGTGGAGTGGGGGCAGATTGGATTGGATTGGAGTGGGGCAGATTGGAATGGGGAGATTGGAGTGGGGCGGATTGTTTTAGATTGAGTGGGGCAGATTGTTTTGGATTGGAGTGGAGCAGATTGGAGTAGGGCAAATTAAAGCGGGGTAGATTGGATATGGGCAGATTGTTTTGGATGAGAGCGGGGCAGATTGGAGTGGGGCAGATTATTTTGGGTTGGAGTGAGGCAGATTGGAGTGGGGTAGATTATTTTGGATTGGAGTGAGGCCAATTTGAGTGGTTCAGACAGTTTTAGATTTGAGTAGGACAGATTGGTGAGGGGCAGATTGTTTAGATTGAAGTGGGGCAGATTGTTTTGGATTAGAGTGGGGCAGATTGTTTCGGTGTGGGTTGAGAGGATTGGATTGTGCTGGATTGAAGTGGATTGAATTGAGGCGAATCATTTGGATTGGAGTGGGGTGAATTGGATTGGTCTGGGGTGGTTTGGATTGAGTGGGGCGGATTGATGTGAAGTGAGGTGGGATGGATTGGCGTGGATTGCAGTGGGGCGGATTGGAGTGGGGTGGAGTGGGGTGTACGGCGCGACTGTGTAAAGCATCATTTCAGAAATTGCACATAAGAAAGAAACAATGTTGCTTTGCAATAAGATCATTCTCATTTTTTTAGAAAAACTTTCATGAGCAAAAACAAAAGAAAGAAGACCTGGCGAAATAAAAGAATGTTAACTGTAGAAAATAAATCTGTGCAGTTTTGTTTGTCCTACTGGGCACGTTTTTGCCAGTCACATGCCTTCTGTTTGCCAGGCACTAAAGGTTAAACAGACCAAAATAGTATCTGAATCATATCCTGAGCAGTGGATGGGTAATGATTAAGTTGAATACACCAGTGCTTGGTCCCTGCTCCACAGAAAGGAACAAAAATTAAATTAGTTTATATTAGAATGTATCAATATATATTTTCAGTGTCAGTTTAGTCATTAGCGTTTAGTTTTCCTTCTCTTTAGTTCAACAGGCACAAAACCCGGTGCAACTTTGTCCTCTTTCCTCACAAGTTGTTTCCTTGCCAGGGTTCATCCTATTAGGCATGGGCCCCTTTCTTTCTTTCTAAAAAAAAAAAAAAAAAAAAATTAAGTTAGGCCTGCCTTGATGATTTACATGACTGAAAAGAAGAGTGCCACCCAAGCCAACAAATTGTAAGCAACAGGTGGACTCCAGACCATTTTTTAGGTCTCGTGGCATTGAACAGCGCGAAGTGCGGTCTTGCCAGAGACCTTTTGTTAGGGATTCTTCTTTCCAGGAGAGGGGACGGGAGCTGGCCGCGCGCTCGGAATTGAGCGGGCCACGCGCACGCGAACGCACTCGCTGTGGCCAGCTCCTGTCTCCTCTCCTGGAAAGCTGTACCACACAGCCACACCTCCCCCTGCTTACGCATGCACACACACACAAGCACACCTACAGACACGCAAGCACACACACATACAGAGACCCCCGCCCCCCCTCACCCCCTGCCGCCGCTGCACACATACACACACACACGTGCGCACACACACGAGCGCACAGAGCCCCCCCCTGCCGTCGCACACATACACACACTCGCACACACACACAAGTGCACCGAGACCCGCCACACCCCCGTTCCCCCTCCAAGTAAGGGCCACTTACCGCCACTCCGGACATCTGCAGCCTCCGCGGGGCTCTCCCTCGGGCATTGGAGCCCCGCGTCACCGCTGCTCCTCTGGCCAGGCACTCCGTGGGCGCAGGCTTCACAAGACGGAAGTCCCGCCCCACGATAGGTTTCGTTTTTTGTCAGTGCGCACACACGTCTTGTATTTCTAGGCAGGGGAGAGTGGCAGGCCTCAGAGTGCATGTGAGCTTGTCTGCACACTTTTTACTATTTTGACTAAACCACACAATAGAGGGTTATTAGTTGAGCCGAACTGCACATCTTTCATCATTTTTATAAATGTTATGTTTATTTATTTAGTTTGAAAAAATGTCGATGTTGAAAATCAGCACATGCCAACATGTTAGTGTGCCTACTTGTGTCCGCGATCACAGGGCAGTGTGCGGCGGACCCTTTAGGCCTCATCATGTGCTCCTCGTGTTGTGATGTCGCCAGAGGCCCGAGTTCCAACTGCCCCAGCAGTTACGTGCCCGTGCCCGACCGCTGCAACTGCTGTCTCGTCTGCGCCGTAAAGAGGACCCGCTGTGTGGGGACAGTCTTGAGTGCAAGCACCCAGCAGGGAAGCGCATGGCCAAGGGCGTGTGCCACTGCCAGTGCAAGCTGACTTCCAAGGTGTGTGGCAGTGATGGAAGGGCCTATGACAATGTGTAGCAAATGAAGGTGGAGACCCGCAAGGCGCTGCAACAAGGGCTACCCGCCATCCTCTAGACGCAGAAGGGAGCCTGTGAATCGGGTAAGTTGTGCAAGCATCACCAGCTTATTTCACCACTGGGCCTTAACTGAAATCTGCTGTTACTATTTTTGCCAAATGCAAATACTTATAACTGGTTTTAAATGAGCTTTCACTTTTGTTTGTGAGCTTCACGTGCCCGGGCTTGTTTTGCCCCATGCAGGGCAGCCGCCAGCCCTGAGGGCCCATCACGTCTTGGCGAGCAGTCTATTATTGTTTATTTGCTTCCCGGGCTCGATGTGAGAGGGAGCTCGCCTTTTTCTGCAGCCTCTCTGTGCTGTCTCGTCAGCCCGCAAGGCCCTGCAATGATGAAACCTGTTGGAATTAGCAGCGGTAACTAGCGATAATTCAAGTCTTCCAGATTGTGAAAAAGCTGGTGTCACCGTTATGGTACCGAGCGGCCGTGGGGAATGAAGGTAGACGCAGCGCTAGCCTTCAGCTGAGCAAGAAGTGCCATTCGATGCAGTTCGGCGAGGCATTATCACTGATTGTAAATAAACTTTACCCAGTGCCTCGAGGTTCCAAGCAGCGCATATAGGCACTTCATTTTCCGTTTCCGCTTTGACTTTTGTTAGAATGTGTGTTACATCCGCATGGAGGTGGTGCCAGTGACTGGCAGTCTTTAGAAGACTAATGACCGACCAGTGAATATTGGTCCTTTTATATAACTCCACTGCAAGTGTTCAGCACTGCAAGGTGGCCGGGGCTTAATTTCTGCGGTGGTTATTTGGATGGGCATTAACATTTCGCTTTGGAGCCCGGGTTTTTTTTTCATGATCGGACTTTGACCCCCAGCCAGAGTGAGAAAGGTAAGACAGGATGAGTAAACAACATAAAGGAAAACCATGAAGAAGGAAAAAAACAGGGATGAAAACCACGGCACAAGAGAGAGTTGAATGGCAAATGAAGGGGGGCACAATGTGGCATCAAGATCAGGCAGCCTTGTCGTTCGGCGGTCCCTGCTTATGGGCTCATAAGAAAAGCCCCGCATTCCTGCGCCACTTATTTATTTATGGATTGATCGATTACTAATTAGGATGAACCTGCCACTGTTAGTCTTTTGCCATAACATCACTGTCAGTGTGCAGCACTGCAAGGACCTGCACTATTTAACGCTGCCTGAGCTCCGTGTTCTCCTGCCAGCCATGATGGACATAAACACTGGTGCAACAACAGCGAAAACAGAATCCTTCGTAACTTTTGAAAAATGCAGTTCTTAAAGTCTTGGGACTGATGAGTCTTGCTAGTGTCAAAAAGTGACTCCCTGGCTATTCCTTATTGTTGTGCTTAAATTCCAATGGGCCACTCAGCCTTTTATCCTTCTGAGGTCGATAACATGAGAACAAATGTGTTAGGAAAAGCGAAACATCTGTTATATACAAACAGTGCAAAGAGACCCCTCGGGTGAGTGTGCGACTGTGAGTCCTATACATATGCCTGTTAGGTTATGTGATATAAAGAGGTGTGTGACTTGAGGAAAAGACTGCGCAGTATACACCGATATCAACCATTTTCATGATGCGCCACCAAATCCTGCAAAACCAGCCCGAAGAACTGACTGACAAATTATATATGCCTTAAAAACCTTAGTTTACGCTCCTGATGCCAACCCCCAAGGAAATATTGTATTTTTTTGCCAGCAAGATGATGTACATTACAAGCCTTAGCTGGGTGAGGGGTGTGAAGGTGGAAACACATAATAATCATAAGGAGAGGCTGTTACAGCCTCCTGCTGCCAGGAGGACACAAATCTCAAATATTTACCTTTTTAGGTCGAGGTAATATCCGGTCTGCCGAAGGCAGAACCGGAAATACCGAGATTTAATGTTTCTTAGTGTGGGCTATTTGTCCCGCCTCTGTTTTTACCTCTCTCCCATTGGCTGGCTTCCTAAACGGAGGTCAGCCATTGGAGGAGAGAGCTGTCCCTCCTAATAGGCTCAGTCCTTTTCGGATTTGGAGGTGTGTTCGGTGTTCTTCTTTCCACTTTTAGGCCACGCCGATTCTGAGAACACCGAACACGCCCCAATCCGAAAAATTTGGAACGTTGTGTCCGCCATTATTTGTTTTGTCTTCCCATGAGGATTCTCTCGCTTTCTCCGTGATGCAAGGACCGGCAGGTAAGCCATATTGGTTTTTTCTTACATTCTCTCTTTTTTTGTGTTTGCTTTCTGTGTTTCCCTGTGAGCTGTTTGTCACGTCCGATGTGTCCTGTTTGTCCCGTCCGATTTTTTTGTGTTTGCTTTCTGTGTTTCCCTGTGTCCTGTGAGCTGTTTGTCCCGTTCGATTTGTCAGCGTCACGTCGTGTATGGCCCCCTTTTCCCAGTGTGCCCATGAGCTCCGTTTGCAGTAGTGGCCGTCCGGCTTTCTCCGTGATGCAAGGACCGGCAGGTAAGCCATTTTGTATTTTTTGCTTACATTTTCTCTTTTTGTGTTTGCTTTCTATGTTTCCCTGTGTCCTGTGAGCTGTTTGTCCCGTCCAATGTGTCCTGTTTGTCCCGTCCGATTTTTTCGTGTTTGCTTTCTGTGTTTCCCTGTGTCCTGTGAGCTGTTTGTCCCGTCCGATGTGTCCTGTTTGTCCCGTCCGATTTGTCAGCGTCACCATCCCGTCGTGTATGGCCCCCTTTTCCCGGTGTGCCCGTGAGCTCCGTTTTCATTAGTGGCCGTCCCGCTTTCTCCGTGATGCAAGGACCGGCAGGTAAGCCATTTTGTATTTTTTGCTTACATTTTCTCTTTTTTGTTTGCTTTCTATGTTTCCCTGTGTCCTGTGAGCTGTTTGTCCCGTCCGATGTGTCCTGTGTGCTGTTTGTCCCGTCCGATTTGTCAGCGTCACCATCCCGTCGTGTATGGACCCCTTTTCCCAGTGTGCCCGTGTCCTGTGAGTTCCGTTTGCAGTAGTGGCCGTCCCGCTTTCTCCGTGATGCAAGGACCGGCAGGTAAGCCATTTTGTATTTTTTGCTTACATTTTCTCTTTTTGTGTTTGCTTTCTATGTTTCCCTGTGTCCTGTATGCTGTTTGTCCCGTCCGATGTGTCCTGTGTGCTGTTTGTCCCGTCCGATTTGTCAGCATCACCAACCCGTCGTGTATGAACCTCTTTTCCCGGTGTGTCCGTGTCCTGTGCCCTCCGTTTGCAGTAGTGGCTGTCCCGCTTTCTCCGTGATGCAAGGACCGGCAGGTAAGCCATTTTGTAATTTTTGCTTACATTTGTGTTTGCTTTCTATGTTTCCCTGTGTCCTGTGAGCTGTTTGCCCCGTGATATGTGTCCTGTGAGCTGTTTGTCCCGTCCTATTTGTCTTCCCGGTGTGTCCGTGTCCTGTGCGCTCCGTTTGCAGTAGTGGCTTTCCCGCTTTCTCCGTGATGCAAGGACCGGCAGGTAAGCCATTTTTAAATTTTTGCTTATATTCTATCTTTTTGTGTTTGCTTTCTATGTTTCCCTGTGTCCTGTGAGCTGTTTGTCCCGTCCGATTTGTTAACGTCACCATCCAGTCGTGTATGGATCCCTTTTCCCGGTGTGCCCGTGTCCTGTGAGCTCTGTTTGCAGTTGTGGCTGTCCGGCTTTCTCCGTGGTGCAAGGACCAGCAGGTAAGCCAGTTTGTAATTTTTGCTTATATTCTCTCTTTTTGTGTTTGCTTTCTATGTTTCCCTGTGAGCTGTTTTTCCCATCGTGTATTGACCCCTTTTCCCGGTGTGCCCGTGTCCTGTGAGCTCTGTTTGCAGTTGTGGCTGTCCGGCTTTTTACGTGGTGCAAGGACCAGCAGGTAAGCCATTTTGTATTTTTTTGCTTAGATTCTCTCTTTTTGTGTTTGCTTTCTGTGTTGCTTTCTCTCTTCCCCACACCCCTCTCTTCCACACACCACTCTCTTCCCCACACCACTCTCTTCCCCCACACCACTCTCTTCCCCCACACCACTCTCTTCCCCCACACCACTCTCTTCCCCACACCACTCTCTTCCCCCACACAACGCTCTTCCCCCACACCTCTCACTACGTCACTCTCTCTCTCCCTAACTCTCTCACTAACACTCTCACTACATCTCTATCTCTCACTACCTCACTATCTCTCACTACCTCACTATCACTCACTATACTACACTCTCTCACTAACTCTCTAACTCACTACTCAACTCTCTCTTTCTCATAGCAACACAATATCACTACAACAGTAACTATCTCTCACTCTAACACACTACTCAAAATTCACTCTCTCTCTATCTCACTACCTCTCTATCACTACATCACTCTATCTATTTCTATCTCACTCTCACTACCTCACTATATCACCACAAACTCTCAAAAAATAACTACATCACTCTCTCACTACCTCACAACTTCACTCTCTCTTTCTAAATTACTAATTCACTCTATCTCACTACCTCACTCTCAAATACACTAAGTCACTTACACTCTCTCTTTCACTACCTCACTATCTCACTACATCACTCTGTTTCTATCTTAATACCTCACAACATCACTAACACTCTCTCTTTCAATACATCAATCTTTCTCTGTCTCACTACCTCACAACATCACTCTCCATCACTACCTCACTCTCTATCTACCTCACCCTCTCACTACATCACTCACTCTCTATTTCAATACCTCTCTATCTCGCTACCTCACTCTCTCTCTGCTAATGCAATATGTCTAATGCAATATGTAACACATATGCAAACACTTAAGCTATTGACAATAGAAATGACAATAACATTTACTTAGGGATAAAAATAAATAAATAAATAAATAAGCAATGCCAATAGCTCTACCTATAATATTGCAGAGACCATTGCATTGTAAATGCTTGTTTATTTATCCTTATGCACACGCAGCTAATAGTCTTCCAAATCCTGATGGAGGCTGTGAGAGCAGGTGTTTAGGGACTGACCTGAAGTAAACAAGCCGAAAAGAGGGTAGGGTAGAGTGCCAACGGAGGCAGACGTAAAGTTCTCCTGCCCAGCAGAAGCCTATTCTCCCTTCCTTGCAGCATCCCGGCCTTAGTGACATTGTTAATTATTTTAAAATTCTACTTAAAACAAGCATATTCCTTTGCACGTCCCACCAGCCACTCTAATATCTGTATTGAACACCTTCGTGCGGTGGGATTAGAGATGAAATAGCTTTCTTGCCAAATTTCAGCAATAAGAAATTACTGAACAAGCATTGATAAAGCCAATAGGACTTGTCTGACCGACTAGGTTTGTCAATTTGTTTTAATTTGGATTGCTGCTGCACACTTTTTATTGAACTACTCTTTATGAAGTTGTGAAATCATCCCAGCAGTATGCGCTATTGCTTAGAATATTATCAAGTCAGGACAATTTTAGAGCACATGTTTCTAAACTGCTTTGAAAAAACCTCTAAAGTTGTGTACTTTACGTAAATTTTTGGAGACTCGATTGGCTGGAAGAAGGGTTGTGCAGTTTGTGAGTAACACAGATACAATGTTCAGTAACAATTGCACACTAGGCACCCACCCTTTTCCTCTCCAGTGAGGCATTTTATTGCTCTCCTTCAACTTGTGTATCTGATGCTTACAGTGGTTTAATCATTTTGCTATTCCATGGCTGTTTCCCTTTTGTGGCATGATTTCAGAACCTGTTTAGCCTTATACATATGTCAGCATGATTTGTATGAAGGGGGCCTAGGGATGGCTAACTTCTATCTGTACTATTTAGCATCCACGATTAGTTCAGTGGGGGGTGGGTGAAACCCATCCTCCTGGTGGGAACGAGGTGCATCATCAGAGCTGTGTGAATAATAACTGCGTCAGCCCCGTGCGTGAGGTGCATCATCAAAGCTGTGTGAATAATTACTGCGTCAGCCCCGTGCGTGAGGTGCATCATCAGAGCTGTGGGAACAATAACAGCTGTGAGCCCGTGCGTGAGGTGCATCATCAGAGCTGTGTGAATAATAACAGCTGTGAGCCCATGCGTGAGGTGCATCATCAGAGCTGTGTGAATAATAACTGCGTCAGCCCGTGCCTGAGGTGCATCATCAGAGCTGTATGATAATAACAGCTGTCAGCCCGTGCCTGAGGTTCATCCTCAGAGCTGTGTGAATAATAACAGCTGTGAGCCCCGTGCTGAGGTGCATCATCAGAGCTGTGTGAATAATAACAGCTGTGAGCCCTGCATGAGCATCATCAGAGCTGTGTGAATAATAACAGCTGTGAACCCGTGCCTGAGGTGAATCATCAGAGCTGTGTAAATAAAAAATGTGTCAGCCCCGTGCGTGAGGTGCATCATCAGAGCTGTGTGAATAACAACTGTGAGCCCGTGCGTGAGGTGCATCATCAGAGCTGTGTAAATAATAACAGCTGTGAGCCCGTGCCTGAGGTGCATCATCAGAGCTGTGTGAATAATAACTGCGTCAGCCCCGTGCGTTAGGTGCATCATCAGAGCTGTGTGAATAATAACAGCTGTGAGCCCGTGCCTGAGGTGCATCATCAGAGCAATGTGAATAATAACTGCGTCAGCCCCGTGCGTGAGGTGCATCATCAGAGCTGTGTGAATAATAACAGCTGTGAGCCCGTGCCTGAGGTGCATCATCAGAGCTGTGTAAATAACAACAGCTGTGATCTCATGCCTGAGGTGCATCATCAGAGCTGTGTGAATAATAACTGTGTCAGCCCCGTGCGTGAGATGCATCATCCACATTGCTCAGGTCATCCAAATTCCTGCACTCTCTACCACACTGCTTTCAAGAACAGCATACTCTTGCACACACTCTCACTGCTCACCAATTCAAAGTTTGCTAAAATATTTACTATATTCATACACAATGCCAATAACTCAAACTTTAATGCTGCGAGATCTATTGCATTGTAAATGCATGTTATTAACAGTCATGTTTTGCAGTCTCGACGCTAATAAACAAATATTGGGACTTGGTAGCGAATGAAAACGATTGGAATAGAGAACACACCAACTGCTGTTGGCAGTCAAAGTACACAGTTGTGACTGGTGTTTAAATCCTTCCGGTTCTTACTGACCTAGACTTTCTATGTGTTCTATGGCTGCCACCTTTTGAATACTAAAGCTACCCGGGACTTTCATTTACTCTCGTTTGGCATGGGTGATTGCACGAAGCAAGGCAAAACGTTGCATTAATTTATTTTCCATTTTCAAGGCCTGCGCATGTAGCTCTATATTGCATTGCTTCACATGAGCAACTGAGCAAACTTTAGTAAATATGCATCCTTAGGCTTGTTATGAGTAGGGCTCCCAGTATTATGGTATTTTTTTGTGACATTTCCCTCTGAGTTATCCATATCTATTTTTTCAAATTGTATCAGTATTTATACATATTTGTTTTGGGTTTTGTGCAAAAATTAAACTGAAACCAGTATATTTCCACATTTATTTAATTGATGTACGTGCGTATTGCATGGCTGACAGGTTTCAATGATGCGAGCACCCACAGATGATAAATCCATGCACTTATTTGAAAACATGAACATTTTAGTATCAACTTTGTGCATATCGGCTGCTGTTTACACATCATTACCAAAATGTATTTATTTTTTATCCCATTGACCTGTCAATCTACTCAGCCATTGGCTTGGCAGTCTTTTCGATATACAAAAAAAACTACTAGTTTCTGTTTTTATCTACATTTATAAAATAAATACAGATAGGAAAATAAATGTGTTTTTTTTGTCTGTATCTGTAAAAATCAATAAAGACGGAAAACAGAGAGGCTTAATTGGAAGTACTTAACCTTGCCGGAGGATTAGTATATCTATGCCTGTTATGTTAGGTTAAGACTACTTGAAGAGCGCATATCTCGACCGGTTTGGTATCCAGGCACTAGTTAAGATGGGCACAGAGTTAGCCGACACTGAGGTCTAGGTAAAGAGTCATGTCTTCAGTTTCTTGACGAATACAAGGACTGAAGAGGTGGATCTGTAGGGCGACTGACTCCGGAATGTGGGGATCCAATTCGATCCCCGGCACCAGTGGCAGATTAGCCCAGCACCATGTGACTCTGGGCAATAGCTTGCTTAATCTTCCCGGCGGCCCCCAGCGCCTAGAGACCCTTGCGGGTGATTGTGCGCTTTACAAATGTGGATTTATTTATGTGCTTGGATGTGAGTTACGAGAAGGCGCAGCAGCTGGCTCTGCAGATGCAGGGTTTGTGAGCGAGTGTGAGGCCGGCCAAGCGTAGGTTTCTGGTCTGGTCTGGTCTGATCTGGTATGGGAATTGATGCACCTGTTGAGGTAAGAGGGAGCAAACTTGTACAGGGCTTGGTGTGTGTGTTCGAGGAGCTTGAAGAATGTGCATTTGTGGAGGGAGAGCCAGTGGAACTCTTTGAGGTTTGAGGTGATGTGTGTGCGGGGAGGGAGCCTCAGGTTGACTCTGGTCTCTGTGCTTTGTATGACCTGAAGTCTTTGGGTCAGTTTGACCTCTGTGCACCATTTTCTTAAGCAGTGAGCCAACAGGGTCTACCTCTCCATCTTCCCGCCCATGCCCTTAGCGACATCACTGGCAATAATGAAGGGTTTGAAATCTGTCTCACCCGTATATCCGTGCCCGGCCAAATTCTTGGCAGCCATGGCAGAGATTTTGAATCCCATTCTTAACTGTGTTTTAAATACATCCCTCCTTAATGATCAGGTTCCAGTATGTTGGAAGAGTGCGAAAATAATTCCTCTATTAAAAAACCTACGGCTGACCCCTTGGTCTTCACTAACTGTAGACCTATTTCTCTTTTGCCTTTCTTTGCAAAAACAGCTGAGAAATACGTTCATACAGTGATAAGTAATTTGGCAGAGACTAACAACCTATTTCATCTTAGTCAGCCTGGTTTCAGGCAGAATCTTAGCACAGAGACGGCACTGCTGGAGGTCTCTGAATCGATCAAGGAGACCTTGGCTGCAGGCGGCAAAGCAGTCCTTGTCCTCTTAGACCTCTTGGTGGCTTTTGACACCGTGCCCCACGTCCACCTCCTGCAGAGGCTGAGGGAGTGTGGGTTTGAGGGCACGGTGTTGAAGTGGTTCGCGTCCTTTTTGGAGGATAGAAATTAGGAGGTCTGGTCATCCCCTTTTTTGGCCAGTATACCACCGTTGAAGGTGGGTGTGCCACAGGGCTCTATCTTGAGCCCTGTACTTTTCCATCTGTAAATAGCCCCCCTGGCTACTATGGCTGAAGAGAACGAGGTTACAATATTATTATATGCCGATGACACACAACTGCTGTTCACCTGTAGGAAGGGAGAGGAGTTCAATGGAGAGAAGATCAACAAGTGCCTGAAAGAAACTTTTGCCTGGTTCCAACATAATCATCTGAAATGTAACACAGACAAGTCCGAAATTATTTTCGTTTTACCCCCCCCCCCCCCCACCCCCCCCCCCCCACGTTGGACGCCTGGAAACAATGGTGGCCCCAAGACATATCCCCTCCCCAGGCTGCAGTCAGGACTGTAAAGAACCTTGGAGTAAAAATGAACCACGCCCTCTCTATGGTAGCTCAGGTTCAGTTGGCAGCCGGGACCTGTTTCGGTCTCCTGAAGATGCTTTGGAGGTTTTTATTTTTACTACAGACCTCGCATAGGAAAACAGCCATTCAGGCTCTTATCATCTGCAGACTGGACTATGCCAACGTCCTCTATCTGGGCCTTCCGGATTCCTTACTCAACAGACTGCAGGTAGTGCAGAACGTGGCAGCCAGGGCTGTTCTGAGTCTTGGACCCCGAGATCAGACCTCCTACCATCTCAAGAATCTGCATTGGTTACCTGTCCGCAGAAGAATAAGTTTCAAGGCTCTGGCCCTGGCTTTCAAGGCTCTGCATAGTATCGGAGCAAAGTACATCTGTAGAAGAGTCTCTTTTAACGTACCTGGCACATCTCTTAGATCGCTCATCAATACCTTATGGTCACCCCTAAGTATCTCAGAGCCCTCAAAGGCGGTCGCTCTTTTCAAGTGCAAGTGGCTGGACTTTGGAATAAGCTGCCGCCTCTACTTAGGCAAGTCACTAATCTTCTCGCCTTCAGGAAACAACTGAAAACCTGGTTGTTCCGACAAACATTATAATCCGTCTCTCTCTTTTTCTCCCCCTGCATCTGTTCTTTTCTGTCTTAGCGCTGGGATACTCTACTGAGTAGCTATGCGCGCTATAAATTAACTATAACATAACATAACATAACAGAATGAGGCCACATCAAGAGAAATGTTGTCTAAAATTATCTCTTAATGTCAACTATAGAATAGAATGTGCCTATGTCTATTTTTCAAGGACATTTACACGTTCACAGGTACGGTGAAAGGAACACAGCGACAGCCGCCGTGGGCCATCTGGTAGGACGTTGTCTGTCAGAATTCAGTTTGTCATATTTTCATTAAATGCACTAACAGCTTTCAGCATTTAGCATGCTATTAACAAGAATTCTTCTTCAAACACTCATTAAGATATCATCATTAGGAAAGTGTGCAGTTTTAATTAAAAAAGGCGGCTCCACTCTGGGCTTCCTCTCATTAACCATTAACGCTGCTTTGAGTCTGAGAGCTCTGATGTGTTGCACGTGGGTTTTAGACCAGGTTCTACAGGAATCTTCAGGCAGTGTCACAGAAATAATGTTAGCTAAGAGGACGACCAGGGGCCGTATCATGAAGGTTGCACTGGCTGAGCGCAGAGTCAAGCGCCTGTATTTACACACCTACAGTGTGCAAAATGGATTAATTTGCCTAATATTACACTGAGTTAATGCATTATTTTAGACAGCACTGCTCAGAATCAGAGAGAGGCAAATCCTGCTCTATAGAATCCATTTAACACATCCTCGTTCCTCACTCTGCATCCCTACTTTTTTTAAAATGTATTTTATTTTAGGAGTTTTATATAGCGCTAGCTGGACCAGAGGGTATTAGAGCGCTTCACAACAAGTAACTTATATGCAAACAAGCAGTGCATGGATCATAGTAGAACACAGAGATTCGCGACGGGTAGAGTTCAAACACAACATGAAGAGTGCAGGTCACACAGAAGAAGTAGCTGATAAGTTTTCTTGTTCAGGGTGGAGGCAGGAGATAGGATTTCCAGAAGAGGTCCAGGGGTAGAGGATGTCAGTGTCACAGGACAAAGAGTTAAAGTCAGATGGAGTGCCGGCTAAGATACTTCCGTGGATCCTATCAGTTCGCTAGTGAGTAGTCGAGGAAGAGGACTTTGAGCAGGCTTTTGAATTTTGCAAAAGAAGGGATTGTTCTGATGTGGGAGGGGATGGAGTTCCAGATTTTGGAAGCGTTACCAGCAAACGACCTGGCCGCATTTTGTTGTTTGCATGTTTTCAGCGGTATGAGTAGCAGAGTATTGGAGCTCCTGAGGTTCCTGGGCTGGCCGGCCTTTTTGAGTTTGGTGGCAAGGTATTCCGGTTTTCCTGTGTGAAGGGCTTTGTGCATGAGGCAGGCTGTTCTGAAGCAGGCCCGCATTTCAACTGGGAGCCATTTTAGTTCTCTGAGTGCGGGCGAGATGTGGTCGAATTTCTTAGTTCCGGTGACCATTCTGGCTGCTGCATTGAAGTTTTTTTTGAGGGGGGCGAGGTGGGATTTTACTGTACCAGCCAGGACTGCAATCCTGTAGTCGAGTCTGGACAGCACCAGTGCTTAGGTGGCTTGTGGAGGGTCCGAGGGCGGGAGGAAGGGTTTTTTTTTGTGCAGTAGCTTCAAGTTAAGGAAGGCACTTTTAGCGGATCTTGTAATGTGTTTTTTTATGTCCAGTTTCGGGTCTAGGGTGATACCTATAGATTTTACCGATTCCGCCAGGGTGAGGTTACCATTGAGAGCTTCAATAGCTTTGAGCCATTCTGTAATTTGGGGGTTCTCTTCTTTGCTGGAGATGAGGAGTATTTCCGTTTTCTCTTGTTTGAGTTTTAGATGATTGCTTGTAAGCCAATGTTGTACCTCTCTGAGCGTGGCGTTTAGTCTCTGGATGTCATCAATGGGGTGGTTTCCCCAGATATATCTGTGTGTCGTCAGCATATAGGTGGAAAGGGATGCTGGATTGAGTAGGGTGGTAAGGGGTTCAATGTAGATGTTGAAAAGCTGAGGAGAGAGCACTGACCCTTGTGGAACACCCCTGTTAACGGGGTGAAAGTCAGACTCAAAGTTTTTGATTTTTATTCTTTGTGAGCTGTTGTGTAGGAAGGAGGAGAACCAGTGTAGGACCGTCTCTTCAAGACCTGCCCTTTTTTGTAAAACCTTGATGAGAAGTTTGTGGTCAACCCTATCGAATGCAGCCGATAGATCCAGGAGAATGAGAAGGCAACATTGGTCCGAGTCAAGTGACTTGTGTAAATCATCTATGACATTAAGGATCGCAGTTTCAGTGCCGCTGCCTTTTCTGAAGCCCGTTTGGTGGGGATCTAGAAGGTTGATGTTGTCCAAGTGTTGGGTCGATTGTGGAAGTACACATCTTTCCAGGATTTTGGACAGAAGAGGTAGGTTTGAGACAGGTCTGAAGTTATTGAGGGGCATATATATCAAAACTGTTATTGCGATTCCCAAATAGCGAGTTGTAGAGAACCGCTATTCGAGAATCGCAAAACGGGTTGTAATAAAAAATGTGCAAATATTTTGCGATTTCTTGGCATTCCTTAATTGCGATGAGTACATTGAGAATCGCAATTAAGGAATACTTCCCATGGCTAGGAGGCCCATAGGAATGAATTGGGAAGACATTCTCAATTTGCGATTGCCAATTAGAGAATCTCAAATTGAGAATGCAATTTCAAGGGTGCCAGGGTGTCAAAAGGACACCCTGTTGCACACCTGAAATATGTATGTGTGCACATGTGGCTCACATACATGCCCTAAGGGCATGTATGTATGGCACATGGCACTTTGAAAAAAGCTAAAAAGTGCTTTTTTCAAACAATTCGCAAATTACGACCAACTGTTAGTTGTTGGTAATTTGCGATTACTTATGCCAAATTTGCACAACGTAGGTGCATTCTACATCACATTTAAGGAATCGCAATTTGCTATTCCTTAAATATAATCGCAAAATGGAGAATGGCAATTTTGCGTTTCTCTAATTTGCGATGCCCTTTTGGGATGATACATCCCAAAAGACCTTTCCCCGTTCGCAAATGGGCTGATTCTGAGAATCGGCCCGTTTGTGAATGGCAAAAGGGCTTGATACATATGCCCCTCAGATCCTTAGTGCATAGGCCGTGCTTTTTCAGCATTGGCGTGACTTGACCGACTTTGAGGCAGTCTGGTACGACTCCTGATCTCAAGGAGCTGTTTATGATCTTGCACCATAGCCGGGCTAGGACGAGCTTCATGTCCTTGGTCAGTTGAGGGGGTCACTGATCAAGGGCGTGGGATGAGTGCTTAGCCCTGGAGATATGTTTGACTATCTCTGCTTCCTGAATTGGAATGAAGGAGGACCAGTGTTTTGGGGGGTTCTTGGAGGCGCTGTTGTTCGTTTCAAGCGTCGGGTTCTCTGTGGAGGGGATGTGATTGGTGCCTAGTGAGAGATCAATCTTGGCGATTTTGTCGTTTAAAAAGAGGGCGAAGTTGTCACACAGTTCTTTGGATGCCTGAATTAGGGAGGCAACAGGCTTGGAGGTTTGTTTCCTGATGATATTGAAGAGCTCTTTAGGTCTGTTTTTTGCGTTGTCTAGCGCAGAGCAGAAGAATTATGTTTTTTTGTTCTTTATCTGCTTTTTGTACCTCCTGCGGGCTGCTTGGAGTTGATCGCGGTGGATGACCGTGGGTATGTTCCTCCAGAGTCTTTCTGAGGCTGTTAGTTGTCTTCTTTCTTTGTTGATGTCAGTGGTGAACCATGATCTGGATGGAATGCTCCTGTCTTTTTTTAGTTTCAGAGGAGCTAGTTGGTCCAGGATGAGCGTCATATTTGAGATGTAGAGAAAGGTGAGTTCAGTAGTGGGGAGATGATCAGTGATGTTGGGGAGGAGCAAGCTTACCCTTTCTTCTAGTTCAGCTCGAGGGATCTAAGCTGTGTTTCTAATCCATTTGGGGGGGTCCTGCGCGGGGTGTTGAGTTGGGATCGATTGGTTGATGTGAAATAAAATGATGTTGTGGTCAGATTAGTCTACGGGAAGGATGTGGTTGATAGTAATTGCACTGCTTCGGGCAATAATTGCGCCACGGGTTGCTCGTCTGTGATGAGTTTCTTCTAAGCAGTGTTGGGTCAGATTGTTTTCTTGTAGGAGGTTGTTTAGGGTTTAAATTAGCGTGCTATTTGTTTCATTCCACCTTAGTTTGAGGTCACCAAAAATTGTGTTGTTTGAGTTTGAGACGTTCTCCGAATGCGGTGGTGTTGCATGGGGGGTGATACAGGAGGTGGCAAAGTGTAGGCCTGTTGTCACTTGTCTTGATGTTGGCTGTGAGACATTCAAAGGAGCTGTACAGGCAAGTGGCAGTTTCAGTAATAGAGATGTTATTCTTGTGTATGATTGCTGTACCTCCTTCTCTTAGGACTTTTCTGTCTTAGTTGATCATTTTGAAGCCAGGAGGCACCAGCATGTCCAAGCTAGGGTAGGAGAGATTGTTGAGCCAAGTCTCCGTGATGTATGCTGTGTCTATATTGTGGGAGAGGATGGATTCTGCTAGTTCGGTTGCATGTTTAGAAGCTGATCTGCAGTTTAGGAGCATGCAGTTGATGGGGGACCCTTCCTTGCTCAGATTCTTTGTAGACGTCTGAGCATACCCTGCCACACTTATGGCGGCCAAAAGCGGTACGAAAGGGGGTGGTGATGGACGGAGCATCTGAATCAATCAAACACTCACACCCAGTCAAAAGATCTGGGTTTAATCCATCACTGTTCTTTAGCCCACTCTGCCACCCCAGTTGAGACATGGCTATATGCAGATCAGTCTGGCCCTGTGCCTCATGGGAACAGTCCAGCCCGAACTGCCAAGCCATGTCTTCCCTGGACCGGAAACAAGCTTCCGAGGACCGGTTTCTGGCATTCCAGCTGTCTTCAGCCCGGCTTGCTTGAATCCAGTGGCAAAGTGAGCAAGGGGCTCAAGTCCGAGCATACCCTGCCACACTTATGGCGGCCAAAAGCCGCCATCACCACCCCCTTTTGTACTGCTTTTGGCCGCCATAAGTGTGGCAGGGTATGCTCAGACGTGAGTCCCTTGCTCACTTTGCCACTGGATTCAAGCAAGCCGGGCTGAAGTACGGCTGGAATGCCAGAAACCGGTCCTCGGAAGCTTGTTTCCGGTCCAGGGAAGACATGGCTTGGCAGTTCGGGCTGGACTGTTCCCATGAGGCACAGGGTCAGACTGATTTGCATATAGCCATGTCTGAACTCGGGTGGCAGAGTGGGCTAAAGAACGGTGATGGATTAACCCCAGATCTTTTGACTGGGTGTGAGTGTTTGATTGATTCAGATGCTCCGTCCATCACCACCCCCTTTTGTATCAAAATATTAGCAGGCATCACATATGAAAAGTATAGCCATTTTATTAAACCTCATATATCAAGATTGTGATAATTTCCCAGCAGATTTCAACATTTTGCACCAGCCAGTTGTATGGATATTTTTAGTTGCCCGCCTATGGTTTTGTTGAAATCTGGGTTTCACATCTCAGAAAGATCTGGTTGACTGTTTTTTTGTACTTTAATTTTGCTTGCTTTATTTTTTGGATTGTAACAATAGTCTTGAGCCAGCAATATTTAAATGTGTTGGTTAAATGATGTCTGAGGAATTGTATATACGTTCTGCATTGAAACATTGCGGGCAGAATATTTGAGTAGTGTAATTAAAATGCGTCCAACACACATCTGTTCACATTATCCTCACAATTCCATTAACAAAATAAAATACTTCAAACTCAAAAGCTGTCTACATGATTATCCCCAGTGCTTATTGTCACTCAGTAAAACATGGTCAATGCACTTCAGTAATGTACTGAAGACTTAAGTACTGTGAAAACCACTCATCATCAGTGAACCCCAATTATCCAGTGCACAACCTCCTATTATTTCTGTACTGTGACCCACACAAGGCCTTGCCAATTCAACTTGCTCATGATGTATATTATCTCTTACTATTCTAGGACTGGATCCAAGGACTGCAATCTTTCTCCTCTTTTGGTAAACCTTAGAGCCCCTAGAAATAGGCAAAATGCTCTTAACTGGTTTTCTTCTATATGACTAACGACCAGTTCAAGAGACAGTGCTTAATTATAGTCAGGAATATACTGCAGCTCTGTCTGACAGTCTAACTAATCTCAGGCACATACCACCCAGACCGAATTCATACTACACTTCCACTCACTCAGCTCTGTTTATATAGTCCTTACAGCAGCCACCAGATATACTTCTGATTGCCCATTATATTGGATATTGGATTGATATATATATCGTGGCCCTCAACTATATAAACAAACACAATTGTTTTACACATAAATAAAAATGCTTTTTTTCTGACAGCACTAACTAGGCATATCTTTAAACTGTGGTAGACACACCAGAACCATCAAGACATCAAGACATCAAGGTCCTGATTTAGGTTTATGAGCAAGTGTGATAGCGCTCAACCCGAATATATAATTTGTTCTTCTGCTGCCACTACGAATCCTGCCATATTGAGCTGCACAGATTTCAGCCACAGCCCTTGGAGACTGTAACGGCCCGCTAGTGCACCACTAGCTCCTGCAACCAGCCAGCGCCCGACGCGGGAGGAAGGGAAATACATCTCCCAGTATTCCTCTTTGGCTCCAGCATCACGTCACCACCAAAGCGTCAGGAGGCGCTTTAAAACTGCAACAGGGCTCCTGCAGCGCCGTCGAAGCCAGGAGGAGGCAGGGCAGGGCCACCCCTCTTTCATTGGACTACCTGTGTTTCCAAGGACTTGGTTATCGGCTTTGAACTTTAAACCTGAATCGTTGCCTATTTATTATTATTTTTAGCAATTGCTTACACTGATAGTTGTTAACTATGAGTAAGGGCAATTATAAGGGTGTTGGGGGTTCAGGCGTTGTAGGAAAGCTAGAGGCATTCCTTATGAGGGCAGAATCTGTTCTTATCCACGAGATCGAGCTTACCAAAAGCAGACTCTCTTTAGATCCCTGTCGAGCCTCCACTGAGGCTTCCCTAGCTGGTCCCTTGTTAATCTCGGATCCATCTGCCAAATGTATGCCGCAACTGGCCCCTATGTCACCAGTAGCACTACTAGATGACCCATCAACTATAGTCAGGGTCCCTACCCCCATTCCCTCATCCCCAGTTAAGATTCTTACTCGCCAGCAACGGTTAACCCAGGCAAAGGAAGGGGAGGGCGCTACCACTGCCTTAGCTAAGAAAAGGAAAGCCAGTGGTTTGCCACTTACTAAACATCAGGCCAGTAAAGTGGCAAAAACTAGTGGGGTGGCTCGTGGTAAGAAAGGCGATGCCCACGAGGTCGCAGCTTCAAGCACATCTAGCCCAATAGATATCAGTTCACAGGCCTGTCCTAGGCAGGTGTCATGTGATCTGGAAGATCGTACTTTAGTTAAAAATTGAAGAAAAACTACTGGTAATGCTTAAACCTCTACTAACCAAACTCTCAGATATTGACTCTAGATTGAGCAAAATTGAGCACCAGCTTTCCTTTCCAAAACCTATTCCATCTAATAGAACGTTTAGTGGTTCTATTGATTCCACCTTAGCAACAGCCCCTGTATTAAATCTGCCCCCCATTGTTGCTGGTGCCGGTACTAATGCTGTTGCACAAGCTCCCCCTGAAAATACAGGTAGTACGCTTGTCTTACAATCAAAGGCCAGCTCTATGAGGGAACCATTTGGGGGTAAAAACAAAGGAATGATCCGGGGAGGCTTGGGTAGCCACAATGGCAACGATTGTCTCAATCTACCTCAGGATGCTACGCCATACACTATTATACTGTCTAATGTACCTCCCTTACAACCTGGTACTGAGGAACATTGGGTTTCACTTAGGAACAAGGCCCTCCACCTTTTGAATACCAAAACAGGGTTGGGTGGTTATCTATTCCAGGAATTTAAAATGACTCGTAGGATCTCTTGGATATGGAAGTCAACAAAAACTAGTAGAGGTGATTGTGTGGTGTCGAATTTTGGGTCCCGTCTAATAGTGAAAACGATTCTTGATAGGGCTGGAACAAGGTATTTGAGTAGGGAAGGTATTAATATTCTACTTTTTTTTATCGAAATGCACCCACATCGACATCTGGAAGGGTTGATCATAGGGCTACAACTCATGCTCAGGTAATGTATGAGTACAATGTACCTACTTACAACAGATTTGAGTCCTTTACAAATTTGGAGGACATAGACTGACTGAGTCCTTCATCTTTACATGAAAAGACCTTATTTCCAGTGGCTGACCTAGATGAGGGCGATCATGTATTGGGCACCATCAAAAGCTATGGGGCACCCTCCCACGAAACTCATGGGTCAATGCAGAGTACAAATTTGGGCTCATCTGGAAGTAGTAGGGTACGCAACTATGGTACGGTTCACTTAGGTAACTCTATTACAAACGTTGTTGATCCTCATGTGACAGGGTGTGGCCCAGACCCTCAGCTAAGAACTAGAGTTCCCATGGATGATAGTACTGGCCTAAAACTAGCTTCATGGAATATTGCAGGGCTTGTAAACAAAAGAGCCTCCATTAAATGTTCCTCATTTATTGATGAGCAAGGCGTTATATTTTTCCAAGAGACGTGGGCAGTGGATCAGGTTTTTCGCCCAGGTTATATGAACTTCACCAAAACAGCTGAACAGGGTGATCGGGGTAGACATAAAGGGGGACTGACAATTTGGGTCAGGCAGCTTTATCAATATAAGTTAGAGGAGATTTACATTGATACCAGGGACATTCTCATTGTTAGGTTATCACAGGGAAATGTCCCAGATATTTTACTTATTAATGTTTACTCTAGGGGCTTGTAAGGTGGGAAGGCCTCAAACATTGTAGCCCTTCTTGATGTTTTTTTAATAAATCAAAGAGGTCAGAACAATATATTAATTGTGGGAGATTTTAATTGTACCTATGAACCCTTGGATTGCGAGGATATGAGTTTAGTGTAGAGGAGGATGAACAGTGGGTGATCCCCCCCTTGGATCTTCCTCCAATAAAAAAGTGGACTAGCGCAGCACTACAACTAAAAGTACTTTGCCTGGAACACGGGTTGAGATCAGCTAACAGTCGTACAAAATCAGATAAAATTGGGATGCCGACATATATTAGGGGGCAACGTACCAGTCGTATAGACTATTTTAATATTAATAAGGAGCTTTGGCCCAACCTGCTAGACATTATGGCCTACGATCGACCAGAAAGCGACCATAACCCTTTACTACTCTCTCTGCGGCATCTGAATTCAAACCATGCAGAAGGCCCGTCATTATGTGTAGATTTCGTAGAAGGACAACTGTTAAATGACACAAGACGCCTTAAATGGGCTAAGGTGCCTTCAATGTAGAGAAGGTGAATAAAATGAGTAAATTGGAAGCTAATGCTATAGTTATTCTCCAGGCTGATGCTGCGCATGAGGCACATTTAGATAGAGTCGGCCAGGCACATGAGCACCTTTTTAATGAACTTAAAAGTTTTTTTATTATTTAAAATAAAAAAGTGCCTAGGGTATTAAATACTTGGGAGTGTTCATCTCTGATATTCCTGCGATATCCTGGGAGCGCAACCTGGTGCCGGTTTGGGATCGGGTCTGGACGGAGATGAAGACGTGGTCCCGAATGCCCCTTACTATTTATGGTAGGTCGGCCATCTTTAAAATGGTGGCCCTTCCCCGATTGCTTTATCAACGACAGAATCACCCATACCCGATTTCACCCCAGTGGTTCCGGCAGGTTGACTTGGCTCTGGGGCAGATTCTTTGGGCTGGGGGAGCGGTGCGGGTGGCGCTGCACACCTGTTTTCTGTCCACATATGATGGGGGTTTGGCGACCTACGATATTCTTTCATACTGCCAAGTCTCTCCTCTCCTGGTCCTTAATGAATGGTGGTATGGAGATAGGGGTAACCCGGCATACGCTCTGGAACGACACCTTATGGGCTCTAACACTCTACATACGGTCCTATACGCGACAAAGCTGCGGAAGAAGTTGCCGCCGGCCACCCAGGTAATGTTTCAGATCTGAAGGCAGGCATTACGTTGAATGGGATGGTGGGGCAAGCTGACTGAGTAGACCCTGTTGTGGCATAATGGATGTCTACCTGCTCTGGCGTCTCTCCAGGGCTTCAGGGGCTGGGATGATATCGGAATCTCGTCCCTAGGAAATGTAATGTCAGGAACGACGCTTAAACCTTTCCAGGACCTGTGCGAAGAGTACGATATGCCCCGGTCCCAATTCTTTAAATACCTGCAATACCGTCATGCGATTGCACCAAGCCTGGAGGATCTTGACTCCCTACCAGAATTTAGTCCACTGGAAGCTAAGGTCTTTATGGGGGACTTGGGGACAAAAAGATATCCTGCATATATCAAACATTGGTCATACATTGCTCCACCACACTGCTGAAGCTCCGGGAGTCCTGGGGGAGGGATGTAGGGGCACTAGAGAAGTAGGACTGGCGGGAGGTGCTGGTGGCCCCTAGAGGCGCGGCCATAGCGATACGGCATGGCTCATCCAATTTAAATACCTGCACAGAGTCTACTTTACAAGGGAGAGGTTGTGGCGGGCTGGCCTCATTGCGTCCCCAGACTGTCTCCGGTGTGGCAGGGAGGTGGGGACATTGCTTCATACGGTGTGGAGCTGTAGCTCATTGGCCAGGTTCTGGAATGTGGTGTGGGATTGTATGTCCGAGGTCTTAGGGTGGGAGCTTCCACGCACACCGCAATAAGGCCTGCTACATGTCTTGGAAAGGGTGGGGGTAACATGAGGCATCTATTGCTGCTAGGCCTGACCTTGGCCAAGAGAGACGTAGCCAAAGCATGGAAGGATCCCCGAGCTCCCTCGGTTTTGGTGTGGAAGAAGGGACTTGATTTTTGTATGGGGCTGGAACAGCCAATCTTTGTGGCCCGAGGGTGCCCACTAAAGCATTACAAGATATGGAAGAGATGGGCAGACTATTGGGACCTGTGGCTGGAGCCTCCAGTGTAACGGGAGATTGATCGGGAAGCGGTATAAAAGGGCCAAACGGAAGGTGTGTACACTCTATTAGAACGCAGATTGAGTTGTAGGAAATGTGAGACGATGTTGTGCGACCGGGGTGGGTGGGATCCGGGTGGGGGGAGTTGGGGGGCAGGGGGTGTTGGGGGATGGGGGGGGGGGGGGGGAGAACCTGTTAAGTTTGATGCAACATTTGAACCCAAAACACTGTATGGATTGACAATTCTTTGATGCTGTATATTTGATGGGCAGTTTACTCCGGAGTGCGGGGTGCTGCACTATGTGTGCGATCTGTCAATAAAAAATTTGTTTAAAAAAAAAAAAGTGCCTAAATCCCCGTATCACAATGCTGCAATTTGTTATAATTCCTCCTGTCGTACGGCCTATAGCACCCTTGCGGCAGCAATTAGGACTAAAGAACGGGACACTCTAAGAGAGAAGAGGTCGGCATACAAGGCAGTGCAATCCCAGGCCAAAAGGGACTGTGACGAAGACCACTGGGCTGAACTACTTAATGCATGCTCGGGGAGAGATATGACGGCTTTTTGGCATCTGGTGAAGTGGGTGAGCGGGCATCCTAGGAAAGTTCCCATTAACTATGTGGAGCAAGACTAGTGGGTCCATCACTATAAAGGCCAGTTCTCTTGTGATTCAGATGTTCAAGATATTTTTGTAATGCCGTCATGTATCCCAGTTCTATGCATAACTAAGAAAGAAGTGGAAAATGCCCTTCTTCAGGTCCCCAAAGGTAGGGCTCCCGGGCTTGACTGCATCCCCGCAGACCTGTTCTTCCAAGATCTGGATTCCTGAGCATCGTATATTCAGCTCCTAATGAACGCAATCGCTAAGGGTGCAGCGATGCCCAGTACCTGGGCAGGAGCAGTAATTCTTCCTATTTTTAAAAAAGGGGATCGCTCAATACTGGGAAATTATAGGCCGATAAGCCTGATTGACTGCATTCAAAAGATATCCGCAAGGGTGGTGCTTGGTAGAATGCAAGCTTGGATGGAGGAATGCCATATCCTCTCTGACCTTCAGGCAGGGTTCCGGCAATGTACCAGTACAGTGGACCAGGTCTTAAGGTTCATCCTTATTTACTAGCGCACTGTAACCCTGGGGAGAAGCACTATATATGCAGCCTTCGTGGACCTCAAGTCAGCTTTTGACTTGGTCCCATGACCTAAGATGTGGCACACTCTTTTAAAGTTGGGTATGCCGTTGGACATCCTGGAATTCGTTGTCAAATCACATACGGACAACTATGCTCAGGTTAGATGGGATACAGCGGGTAGCATCACGGAAAAGTTCCCGGTTGAGAAGGGTGTGAGGCAGGGGTGAGTTTTAGCACCCACCCTCTTCTCAATATATATTAACGGGGTAGTGCAATACTTTTAGGACTTCCTCACGGATTCCCCAAATCGAGCTGGGACAAAGATACCAGTACTAATGTTCGCTGATTACACTCTTATTCTTTCTAAAACGAGACAGGGCCTCCAACGTGCCCTCTCAAGATTTGAGGAGCTCTGTGTGGACCATGATCTTGTTGTCAATGTTGACAAAACAAAGTACATGGTCCAACAAAACACCAACAAAGTCATCAGTGAAGTTAGAATGAAGGAAGGGGCCTTAGAAAATGGCAACATTTTCCTACATGGGGGTAACTATAGACAGAAAACAAAGCTGGAAGCAACAAATAGACTGCCTTACTGTTAGACATGCTCAACTTTCAGGCGCCCTGCTCAAGGAGCATAGATGTTCTCAAACTAAACCTATAGCTCCTGTGCTACAGATCTATAATACCAAAATTGGTGCCTCAATCCTGTAAGGGACAGAGCTGTGGGGATATGCCAACTTGGATTCGCTAGTGTTGGGCCAGAACAAACTTTTAAGATCCCTAACTGGCCATCCCCAATCCACCCTATCGGCACCTCTTTTCTTCGACTTGGGATGCCATTCAATTAGGGATACACCCTATAACCACTCCGATAAGGTCGCCTATAATAAATGTTGCACACTATCAAGCACTCAATGCTGCATCACAATTATCTTCCTTGATTGTGTTGTATATATGGAAAGCACCTTAGACCACCCAGAAAATGTACATTTGACCATCCAACCTAAAAATGGATGAGCCATGCAGTGCACTAATCTGTACATATAAAACACAAAAGAAAGTCTCTCAAAAATGATTTCTAAAATGAACATTGAACAAACTCTCTACTAATCTTACACAAGCAGACACCAATTTTCTTTAGACACAAATATTTGATGGTGTTTCCATAACAGTTCGAAAAGGAGCCTAGAGAAGGCAGTAACATGCCACAATAATATCAGTAGGCTCAACACAAATGCACATAACCTAATGCATCAAAAGATCATTGTCAGATCCCACACACGTTTCAATGTTTACATTTACTGTCAAACTTATGCTAAAGTATGTAGCCTATCAGTCTGCCAGGTTGTTGGAGGGTAGTACCTCTGCCCCCATGGCCGTTGACAATTAGCTATATTTAGACCTCGGAAATCTCCCTGGCTGTTAGCATATAACATAAAAAAGGGTTCCAATGGGAAAAGAATCTCACCTCGTAAAGAAAGCACATTTAGTGGGCATGTAATGCAAACAGCTCAAGTAAACATTAACTGTTTGAGTAATGGTGTCACTCAGGTTTATACCACACCCTACTTACCTTAGGTGTGAGTACACAACAGACAATGCACTTTTGGTACAATATAATTGAAGAAGTATACCCCAGCACTCCAGTCATTCGATGATATTTAGTAACATGTATTTGTGAGGTTTACTGGAAGAACTTTGTTTCCTTTTATTTCAGTTTTTACAAAAAGGAAAAAACTACAAGGCCTATGCATTTTGACGATGGCATATCCTAGTCAAATTAACACAGCCATGTTCAGTGATAGACAACAGCTGACACATGTTTTGTCACTGTGGTGGCTTTTTCAAGGCTGTATAGTAGTAAAAAACATATTTTGAACAACATTTCAACACCAATATTACATTTGCTGAGTATCTATTTGCTTACTGCCTAACCTATACCGAGTGTCATAAAAAAAAGGCGTCTGTGTGAAGGCCCAAAAGTGAGAAAAAATGAACAAGTGGATGGTAGACCAGCAATAACCAAGAATTTAAGGTTGCGAACGGCATGCAGATAGAGTGGTAGAAAAAGATCCCTTAGGTCCGCGTATCGGCAAATAAATTTGATACAAAGAGTAGAAAGAAGAAAGGATACACCAGCTGTGGTAGGTCTTAATACTTAACCCCTTTGGTGCTCATGACGGAATGATTCCGTCATGAGCACCAGTGCTCCTGTGCTCATGACAGAACTATTCCGTCATGTGCACAGGTGCACAAAATGCCTCTGCTACAGACAGCAGTGGAATTTCCTTTTTTTATTTTTGCCTCAGGAGGTGGGGAAGGGCTTCCCCTGCCGCCTGAGGCTTTTTCTTTCTTCAATGTAATGAACATTGCGTGCATGGCGCACTGATATCATTTCATTGAAAATTAAAATGAAACTTAGTTTCAGTGTCATTGTTTCGGTGCTCGTGGGGCTATCTCAGCCACAAGCACCAAATTATATGGGAGAGGTATAGTTGGAAGGGGAGAATCTCCCCTTTTTAATGGTACCCTTCCCTAGTGGATCCCTGCTTGGGGATCAGGGATCCACTCCAGTAGGCCCCAAGGAGGGGTGAGCGGCCCCTTTGGCAAGGGCATTTGCTCCCCCCATAAAAAGTGGCATATCCAGTCTTTCTGCCCCCCCCCCCCTCCGGGGCAGAAAGCACCCTAGACGTCAGGTATGACTTTTTTGGGTCAGGGGTGGGCACTGCCCAGAATGTGCAACCCTATGCCCCCACCCTTCCACCCCAAAAAATGCAAAAGTCTTTCTGCCCCCCCCAGGAGGCAGATGGGGGCAATAGCCACTGATCTGCCCCCGGGGGGCAGAAAGGCCACCAGGCATCAGGGCTTAGTTTTAAAAAAAATGTATTCCTAGGGGTGGGGGCTGCCCAGATAGGCATGTCAATGACCCCACCCCAAAAAAATTTGCCACAGTCTTTCTGCCCATCCCTCGGGGCATATTGGGGCAATAGCCCCTTATCTGCTTCCCCCGGGGGCAGAAAGCCCACTAGACACCAGGGATTTCCAACCACTAGGCCCCAGGGAGGGTTGAGCGACCCCTTGGGCAAGGGCCTTTGCTCCCCCATAGAAAGTGGCATATCCAGTCTTTCTGCCCCCCTCGGGAGTCCGAAAGCACCCTAGACTTTAGGAGGGCAGAAAGCCCACTAGGCACCAGGGATTATTTTTTTTCAAAGTTCAGGGGTGGGGGCTGCCCAGAATGGGTATGACATTACCCCCCACCATCCCCCCAAAATATGCCACAGGCTTTCTGGCCCCACAGGAGGCATATGGGGGCCATAGCCCCTCATCTGCCCCGCCCCCTGGGGGGGATGGAGTCCACTAGGCGTCAGGGATTACACTGGCTTTTGTATAAGTTCCAGAACTTTCCATCACATAAATGTGAGGACATTTTTTTTTTAAGTTTGAGGTTTGCAAGGGATTCTGAGTAACAGAAACTACTGGTGAGTGCCACACAAGTCACACCCTTCTGGATTCCCCTGGGTGTCTAGTTTTCAAAAATGTATAGATTAGCTAGGTTTCCCTAGGTGCCGACTGAGCTAGGTTTCAAAATCCACAGCTAGGCACTTTGCAAAAAAGGGTTTGTTTTCACTGTAAAAATGTAGTGTGTCCACGTTGCGTTCTGGGCCATTTCCTGTTGCGGGCAGAAGGTCTACCCACACAAGTAAGGTACCATTGTTATCGGGAGACTTAGGTAAAGTCAGAATTGTACTGCAACTGTTATTACCTATTGACTTTCTATGCATTTCTGGCTTCCAAATGTAAGACAATGTGTAAAAAAGAAGTCACTTTGAAAAATGTCCTATAATTCACATGCCAGTATTGGTACCCACAATTTCGGAGATGTACAAATAACTACTGCTTCTAAACTCTGTATCTTGTTCCCATTTCGGAAATACATTGGTGTCCTTGATGCCTATTTTCACTCTTTAAATTTTATCAAATGAGTTATTGACTTTGGGTTCCTCAGGTTCTTGGTGAACCTACAAGTCCTATATATCCCCACAACCAGAAGGGTCCATCAGATATAATGGTATATTGCTTTAAAAACTATGTCATACTTAGAAGAAGTTACAGGTGAAAATGTTGGCACAAATGCCCTAAACTCATCTTCAATATTTCTTATTTTCAATGGTTACTTTCTATGAAAAGACCTTGAAGGATCTACACAAATAAACACTTGTTGAATTCAAAATTTTGTCTACATTACAGAAATGTATAGCTTTCCAGGATCTAATATTGCTTTCATACACATTTCTACCACTAACTGGAAAGAGGTTGAAAGCACAACAAGTAGCAAAAAAGGCTATGTCCCAGTAAAACGCCAAAACTGTGAAAAAGTTTTTAGTTTTTTGACAAAAATCTGTCTGTTCCTGAAAGATGTGAAGATGATGATTTCAGCACCACAAACCCTTTGTCGATACGATTTGCAGAGACAAAAACAGACGCTTTCTTCTGCAGCACTTTTTCTCCATTTTTCTCCAAAAAAACAAAATTGAGCTGTATTTTGGGCAATTTCTGGGTTCACTCAAAAGGAATCCACAAACCCAGGCTACCTTTAGAATCCCCATGATGTTGGAAGAAAAGAACACAAATTTGACATGGATACCTTATGTAGAAAAAAAGCTACAGGGGCTTAAGCGCGACATCCCCCAAATAGCCAAAAAAGGGTTTAGCACGGGGGGAAGGCCTAGCAGCAAAAGGGATACATTCTAAAAGAAAGTCTAACGTTCTACGTACACAAACGATGTTGTACATAGTGATGTATGAGACATATGGTGTGTAGATAAATAAGTGGTCCCAAGAGCCTCTGGGTGTCAATCTTGGCTGGTATATGTATAAAATCGAAGCAAGAAAAACAAATCACTTAGAATAAGAAGTCCCTAGGTCTGATGTTAAAAAAGTATTGCAATCTCTTATGAACTGGAAATTACATTTTCGAAAAAGAAAAATAATTGTTTCTAGATTCGATTTTGATGGAGTCGGTCAGAAATTAATCCAAACAGGAATTACGAATGGCCCATTCAGAAAGGGGCCTGTGATTACAATGGCAGATTCCCACTACCTTTCTATACCGGCCTTTCAGACACAGAAAGGCTGTGGGAATCTGACTTTGGGGGCCCCCAGCGGGGCCCCCTGGGGTCAAGGCCTCCGGAAAGTGGCACGGGGCACCTATGGTGCCCCCTGTTGATCCCTGCACCCAGTGGCAAGGATGAACTGCACCCCTGCTCTTTACAATAAGAGCATGCATTCCATTCGTAATGCATGCTCCCATTATAAAGAATAGGATTGTTTACCAAACAGTGTTGGTCGCAACCCACTTGCTGTTTTGGGACCACCAATAGGAGGTCGGTCCTACTTCCAGGTCGATGTCGGACAAAATTGGCCCCATAGTGTCCTTTTTCTCTATGCGATGTTGTTTGAAAGTCTGAATATTAAAGTGCATTACCAAAGAAGAGAAGGGCAAAAGTAAATTGTGACTCCATTTGAAGTTGATCGGGTAAAAGATTCATATACAAAACCTATTACTCTATGCTAACATAGGTCCAATTAATGTGTATTATATATAAGCTTTGGATCAAATTTTCTTGCCAATATGCAGACCTAAGGGATCCTTTCCTACCACTCTATCTGCATGCCTTTCATATCTACCTTATATTCTTGGGTATTACTGGTCTACCATCCGCTTGTTTGTTTTTCCGCACTTTCTGGCCTTCACACAGATGCCTTTTTTTTATGACACTCAGTGTAGGTTGGGCAGTCAGCAACTTTAAACTCAGCAAATGTAATATAGGTGTTGTAATGTAGTTCAACAAATGTTTTTTACTACTATACAGGCTTGAAAAAGTCACCTCAGTGACGAAATACGTGTCGGCTGTTGTCTGTCACCAAAATTTGCTGTGTTAATTGGACTCGGAAATGCCATCATCAAACTGCATAGTCCTTGTACCTTTTTCCTTTCTGTAAAAACTAAAATTGAATTTATATGCTTTTAGTGGGACTATTAAACCATTGAGAAAATGACTTTCTTCGGTATTTTGTAACCTGTGAAAAGGAAACAAAGTTTTCCCTGGCTGTTAACAATGACTGCCTGGTGGGGACCGCTCTTCTAAAAAAGACTCCTGTAGCAGGGTTTCCGTTCTCCCACAGAACTGTGCATAGAGATCTAGAACCTCAGTGAGTTAGGATGATCCAAAAACTCATCTCAGTGTCAGTAATCTCGTTACCTAGCTAGCTACAGTGTCTCATGGATCATTATGGAATGATACATGTATTAGACAAACCAGAACATGATCTTTAGAATACCTCAGGAGTCGTGGAACACATGAACACTCTTTCGTTATATAATCATTTCAAACCAAAACTGAGAGTCAAAGAACACAAGTGCAAGTTTGAAATATTTATTATTCAATGCAAAGTTCTCAAACGCAGTATCTTGTATAATACCAAAATGCAGATTATAAAAACCATAGTCAGCAGCATAGTCACTAATCCATAGTAAGCAAAAGGTGCTAGCATGATATAATGCAAAACCTATAGAAATCTATATCACCTATATTTCGCGCACCCTATCTAGCATATTATTTTATATCTAAGAAGGTCTCATTCGGGCTTTAGCAGGGCGACCCCATACCTCTCAATGTCAGTAGGAGCAGTTCACATCAACCGCTACCAGCTCTCTTCATGCGCAGCACCAAGTGTCTACGTTCATTCCGTGTAACTCTATCTTAAACCCGCGTAGAGCCCAAAATGTTGGCATCAACATTATTTGTGTTATGTCTAATGTCTAATGTGGTGCGAGGATCAGACTTCCCAGCAACCTTGTGTTAGGTTAATCTTAGAGTGTGCAGCCCTCAGTGTGCAGACAGTTGTACCAAGTGTACGAGGCAAAGCTGATAGCATAGGAATAACATATTATTCTCAAATAAAACACCTCACCGCTTCTAGGGTGAAAGCTACAACAACAAGTACGTGTCGTGTGCAAAACTGAAGCCGAAGGCAAAGCGGCTGTTTAAACATGTAATACACTCATGCTAACTTAACGCAATATATGTAATGAAGTATCCATATGACACTCCTACATAATGGCTGATCCCTTCACAGCAGCAATGTTTGCGGAATGGGCCCCATGTTTAAAGTTCCAGCCAAGCAAAGCATTTTTGTTCTAAGAAAACATGCTCCCAAAGCCGGAATGCCGGATTTATTTTGCTCCTGACCAAATGCCTCATACATGTAGGACACTGCCATGGTGCACGTGGGTGCTGTTCAACATTTTCCATGCCCATTTCTGTTATTCAGTGCATGACGGACACTTGCTGGGAAAATGATTGATGATGCCCAGCAGTCTTGTGGTGCATAAACCATCAGATCAGGGATTACCATTGGTAACGCAGAAGTTCCCCCAAATATGAATAGAGCTAGAAAAACGCTGGATTGGTGCATCGGGAGGAACGCTGGTTTTTGCTATTCTTATCGCCCTGAAAAAGCATAAATATGGCCTTTAGTATAAATATGGCATTTAATATTGATTATAATGTTGAAGATAATAATGTTTTAGAAGAGGAGCTACGCGCCGGACCAAGATGGTGGCGTAAGATCTCGGCTCTGCCGTAACCATCCCCCAAGTCCAAAATCCTGCCAGCTATCCTTATCTGGAAGCCTGGGGATCGACAGAAGAGTGGGAGCGGCACACCCTGTGGCAACTCCGACCTTCCTGCGACGTCGGGGGCTGGAGATGTGACGTCCGTAACTTGAGGCCTGTGCCAAGCCCAGAGCCGGGGACCAGCGTGAAATCGGGGCCGCCGCGGAGTGATACAACAACAGGGACTCGGCCCGGAAGTCGCCAGTCATGCCAGGATCGTTGGGAGAAACGAAGGCAGTCAGCCGCGGTGGCATGTAAGAGGCGGAGGGGGCAGGCAGTGGTGCCTTGAGAGGCCCCCCGCGCGCTTGCTCCTCACAGTGGCTGAGCAAGCACTGGAGCCCAGGAGACGTTGCAATTTTGGGGCAGGCTGCAGGACTGGGGTGAGTGAGGGACCGTTACGTTCCCCCACCTTCCATACTATCACAAGAGAGGAAATACTGCCGGATTTGAGAGGACGGTCTCTGGCGCGCGCAAGGTCATAGAAGCTGGCCTGTGATTACTGCAGCAGACCCGCGGTGGAGCGCGGGGGGTTGGAGGGGTCTTGTTACTGGTGGGGACACCCCCCGGAGGCTATTCTTTAACTATGGAGGGCCCCAGCAATATTCTTTAAGCCGGGAGGTGGCGGCTGTGAGACAAGGGTCGGAGATCCAGCCCGGATTTTTACTACTGGGGGGGTCCGAGAGGAGCGGGCCCTTCCCCCTGATTAGGACCTTCACTAAGAAACAGGGGCAGCACGTGGGCAGCCGTTTTGGGTCAGTGGGGACACCAACTCCACACAGTATCAGACGGTCTGGGGTGACGGAGGAAGCTACGGGTCCGCATTGGCACAGACGAACCCGTGTACCCCCAGTGAACATCATACAGGCTAACCCCAGAGGACAAGTGGTCATGCTGAAGGCCTGCAACGCGAAAGCCGGTGAGTGAATTCTGCAGCTAGATCCAAGGGGCAACAACACTGGTGTACGCTGAGAGACCATCTACTAATGGCGACCAACCCGGACACCGAAAAACATCAATCTAGGACATACAAGGGAATGAGGCAAATCCAGACCAATAAATTGGATCGATACACGCTGCCCAAGGGTTCTCCAACAGATTCAAGGCACACCATTTCGGCCGGAGGAGAGTCCTTGGGCCCAGCATCAGACCTGACTTTGCTTGATGTAATGGCGGCTATAGATTGGGTCATAGCATCCCTAGGGCAAAAAATGGAGTCGCTGGGCAATAAACGGGACACAGTCTCCATAGAAGTAAATCTCATATGCGCGGATCTCACCAAAGTCAATGAAAGGGTCAAATAACTGGACATAAAGACAGCCAGTCTGACGGACGATGTGACGCAGCTCCAGCAGGAAGTGCGAGACCTTAAATCTTTCCATGAACTGATTGAGCGTAAACTAGATGACTACGAAGGGAGGGCCAACGCAATATTATACGCATCTTAGGTGTGCTCGAAAAATCTGAAGGCCCGGCCCATGACCTGTTCATTGAAGACTTCATTCTAAAGCATCTCAAGCCCAAGGGACTTGGTAAATTCTTCACCATTGAGCGCGCACACAGGGTCCCAGGAGGGCGGTCAAAGCCTGGTGCGGCCAAAGCCTGGTGCGCCCCTGCGTCCGATGATCGCCAGGGTCCTGAATTTTAGGGACAGAGAAGTTATCCTGCAGGCGGCTCGAATGGGAGCCCCCCTATGCTATGAGAATGCTACCCTCTCTTTCGTTCCCGATTTCACACAATTGGTGCAGAAGCAATGCGGGAACTTTCTCGCAGTTAAGAAAAAACTTAGAGACAAGCGGATAAGGTCCGCCATGATGTTTCCGGCTTGTCTGAGAGTGGAGATTGAGGAAAGAGCATGGTTCTTTGACACTCCGGATTTGGCTTCTGACTGGATCGACAGCCATCGCCCCCGATGGTTCGAGGTCACGGGACCGAGGCGGAGAGCAAGCAGCACAGGATCAGGCACTTATGCTCATGGACTAAATGTACTTTGCCAGGTACTGGGGTGTTGGTCCAGCGTTAGGATATCTGACTATTCCCAGAGTGAACCAAGACTGTAACGGTAAACATCGTTTACCACAAAGTTTTTACAACGCGGTACCTTTAGCACGCATCCCTTACAACGTAAGTCGTTACCACGACTTGCGCTGGAGGGCGCTAAAGGATTAAAAATAGTAAATTTACTATCCCAATACCTTCCCTAGGGTCCACGGGGACTGGTGTTAGAATAGTAAATTATACTATTCGAAATCCGCACCCCCAACGCAAGTCGTGGTAACGACTTGTGTTGTAAGGGATGCGTGGTAAAGGGATGCGTTGTGACGGTACGCGTTGTACCGTCATACATCCACTGTAACGCGTAATGAGATCTTCAAGGGTTAATTTTGTTTGAATTGATACAGGTTGGGGTAGGGGGAGATGGAGCGCTGGCCTCCCACCTCTTTACTACCTTAAGTCATATAATAGGTTTGGTGTGTAGGGCGACAGGAACTCTGCCAGTTGGAGATGGGCGAACGCCGTGAGCAGGGGTGCAGGGGGGGGTGAGATGGGAGGGGTTTGTTTCTATTCTCATTTTAGAGTTTGTATTGTTTGCAAGTTTGTTTATTTCGACATCATCAAGGAGCATAGCAGAGCTGAGTAGTCTTCTACAGAGGAGAGATGTCGAGCGATAGACAAAGATCAGGGGTCAGAGTGCTAAGCTGGAACGTAAATGGGCTGTGGGACAAATTAAAGCGGGGTATGGTCAACCAATTTGTCAGAAGGCATGCACCAGAGGTGATCCTTTTAGAGGAAACCCATCAGCTAAGGAACAAATGTTTGGCTTTGCATAGGGGAGGATATAGACTGATGGCACACGCAGGATTCACTTCAGAGTCGAGGGGGGTTGGCATACTGATCAAAAATCTGTTTCCCTTCACGTTACAAAACACGTGGATAGATAAACAAGGTAGATACGTAGTTTCAATACATGCCCCCCCGGCCTACAGGCTGAAACTTTTAAAGATCTTGGTGTGATTTTCCTGACTCTTCCACTAGGTATTCTGGTGTTGGGCGGTGATTTCAATGCTGTTATGTCCGGGGATTTAGATCGACCTCCCGCGAGCGATTAGACCCGCTCAGAGGTGGCTCCCTGAGTTTGTAGACATAGTAGGACTAGTGGATGGGTGGAGGACACACAACCCTGATAGAACACAGTTTACAAATGTGTCGGGGGCACACCACAGTTGTTCTTGAATAGATTATGTACTAGTCCCGGCGGCACAAGCCCATACTATTCGAGAGGTACGTCACTTGGGGAGGGGAATCTCAGATCACTCCCCCGTGTGGCTCCAGTTGGAGTGGGACTACGTGAGTGTTGGTAGGGTAGCCCCCATTAATCCATGGTATTTGAAGGATCCATGCACCCGTAGCAGCGTGGTCAAAGTCACAGGTCATTATTTTCAAGAAAACAAGGACTCAGTGTGCTCCGCGCAGACAATATGAGAGGCTTATAAAACGGTTGTTCAGGTAGAGGCGCTCTCCCTGATAACGGGGAAGAAGAAGGAGAGGCAGGCTGATCTAGAAAGAGCAGAGGAGGACGTGGTTAAAACTGAGGAGGAATTGGCCTGGGCGGTTTCCCCGGAGGGCCTTCACCTCCTGCGACTGAAACAAGATTAGTTTCACAGTATCACTAGAGATAGAGCCAGAGCGCAGAGTAGAGAGGTCCAGGGCAGAGTATATGAGCTCGGAGACAAAGCAGGAATGCTGATAGCAAGGTTAGATAGACGGGAATGGGCATCCCGAGTAGTGCCTCAGATAGAGGGGCTTGATTCCGTTCCTATAACAGACCCACAGGCCATAGCGGACACATTTACTGCCCACTACCGTACCATATATACTACAGCTGGCAGGTTCACGGAAGAAGACAATGCGGAAATGTTAAGATATAAGACTACCCACGCTCTCTGATGGAAACAGAGAATACCTGGATTCTCCTGTAACTGACGATAAAGTGGGGCAGGCTATCCAGGGAGTGAACTCAGGAAAAGCAACAGGGCCCAATGGTATCCCCATTGAATTGTGTAAATTGAATTCCAATAAACTGGCCCCTTATTTCCGGTCCATGTTTAGAGTAGGGGGAAGATACTGCTTCCAAACGACCTGCGTGTGGCAAACATATGGTCATATACAAAGACGGCAAGCCGAGGACTAGCTGCGCCTCCTATCGGCCGATATCACTTTTAAATGTGGAGCTCAAGGTCCTTGCCAAATTATTGGCGATACTTCTGATCAAAGTAATCACCACTCTGGTACACCCAGATCAGTCGGTCTTTATGCCACATTGTAATACGGACCTTAACCTATGTCGATTGCATGGAATATTGAGTAGAGTGCACACCATACTGGAGCCGGCAGTTATAGTATCGTTAGACACCACTATGGCGTTTGATATGGTTGAATGGCCCTATCTATTTGCGGTCTTAGACAATTTAGGTTTTGGACAGGAATATATTGGCTGGATTCGTCTCCTCTACTCTGGCACGATGGCCCGGGTGGTGGTAAATAATTGTAAGTACCTGGATTTTCAGCTCAGTAGAGGCACTCGGCAGGGCTGCCGCCTGTCTCCGCTCCTTTTTGCGTTGGCAGTGGAGCCATTGGTGGCTTGGATCAGGCAGGATCGGTCCACCCGTGGATTGAGGTGGACGCTGAATTGGGGGGACAAGATATCCCTGTATGCAGATGACATTCTGTTGTATCTCACAAATCCCAGAGGTTCCTTAATCTGCCTCCTTGATGTGCTGGCAATATTTGGAAGGTACTCTGGGATTTACAGTAAACTGGCTCAAATCGGTGGTTTTTGTCCTACAGGGTGAACCGCCTAAAATACCGTGTGGTTGCCCGATTCAGATTGCGTCGGAAGGGTTCCAATACCTCAGAATCTATGTGACCCTAGACTCTAAACTCTGATACACCCGCAATCTGGACCCATCTCTGCAAAGACTCAAGAATGATGTTGTGCATTGGAGATCTCTTTCTCTATCCATGCTAGGCAGGGTGGTCCTCTTCAAAATGATGGCGCTTCTACGTTTTCTATATGCACTTCAGAATACGATGGATCCAGTTCCCGCACCCTATTTCAAGGAAATCGAGAGTCTCCAGAGACAACTCTTATGGGAGGGCAAACCACGGATAGCATTCTCCAAATTGATCCTTAACTGGTAAGATGGGGGAGTTAGTCTGCCAGACTTTAAGAAGTACTAATGGGCGTCTCAATTAGCAGCAATCAACCACAGGATCTATGGATAACCAGATGACCCCGGTTACGCCATGGACAGATGGCTGCTCCCGGGGGTGGGACTATACTAGAGCGCTATATGCTAAACCACGTAGATACCCGCTGACTGGACCTACAGCACATGCCGTACAAGTATGACATAACGTCACTATGCACCTGCAGTGGGAAAATAAACTCACGCTTTCCACCCCCCCTGTGGCACTCGGAAAAATTGGATAGCCTTTGGAAGTCCAAGGGGTTCGATAAATGGGACTTCAAAGGGATTTCCCGAATCAAAGACATCTGAGCGGAAGGAACGGTACAACCGATTCCGGCACTGCAAGCGCAATATAAAATGGCAGACACCGAGCGTTACCGTTACCTTCAGATTCCCCAAGCATTACTCACTCATGAGCCCGGTGGCACGTCACTCCCGGAAGCCTCCCCCCTGGAGGATATAGTCCTCGATGAGCATCTTCATGAAAAGACTATCAGGCACATGCATCAAGCGATTTTGGAATCGCAAACGGTGCGAATCGCAAAAATCGGCCGTTTGCGATCCCCCCCTGCACCCTTGAAATTGCATTCTCATTTTGCGATTCCTTAATTGCGAATTCGCAAAATGAAAATGCCTTCCCATTGATTCCTATGGGCCTCTAGGCCCATAGGAATCAATGTAAGCGATTCCTTATTTGCGATTCGCAATTAAGGAATCGCAAATAAGGAATATTAAGAAATTGCTAAAACTTTTGCGATTTCTTGATGCATTGCCGTTTGCGATTCCTTAATTGCGATTCCTTAATTTTCGCAAATAAGGAATCTCAAACGGCACCAATGATGCATGTACCTGATACTATCCCTAATATATAGGAAATTGATTAATAACATGGATGTTCCGATGTTGACTCTCAGAGGAAAATGGACCGGAGACGGTCTAGAACTTGACGATGAAGACTGGCAAGAGGCGATTTCCTCCCCACAAGTGGTCGCAATCCAAGTCAGGCTGAGGTTAGTGCAGCTTAAAATATTACATAGGGTCTATGTAACGGGTTCCGGCCTGGTTCGAATGGGACAGGCGGAAAGTGGGGAGTGCAGATGGGGGTGCGGGGAACTGGGAACGTTCATACACATACTGTCAACACATAGAACGTTATTGGACAGACATCCACTGCACACTGCGATCTGTATTGGGGGTGGACATACAGCCGGAAGCTCGAAGATGCATATTAAATGTCTGGGAGCCTACGGATCTAAATACATATACCACACAATGGGCTATTCTTGCATTCATGATCGCGAAACGTAACATCGCACAGCTGTGGGGGGCTAGTCAATCGCTCCAATTGGGGTAGTAGAAGGAAGATCTAGACTTGTGCATGTACAGAGAAAAGTCAGTTTTCATAGCAAGGGGATGCCCAGGAAAATGGATTAAGGTATGGGGAGCGTGAAACCGATATAGAGGCGACATCTGTCTCCCGCCAAGCTGTCAGGAGGACTCTGACACTTTTGATACCCCTTAAATTAACTCAGGTACTAATTGTGCTTTTATTTTGCAAAATGTGATTGGTCTCAGTGATAGAAGATGCAGCCTGCTTGCAACTAATTTGTTGTACTTTTGTCGAACTGTTTAATAAAAAATAAATAAATAAATAATTTTTGTAGATAGATTCCTATAAGAATGTGCAGTCACACAAATAAATTAATTACGTTCAGAAGAGTTGGGTACTAGTGAAGTGGGTAGATTTACTGAGGCCAAGACACAAGGGAAAGTGACCCCCTCAATATAGGCTGACTGCAATCAAGACCAACAAGAGATGTAGGGTAGGCCTCTTGAACTATATGAGTGCATTCCATGAACATTTTATCTGCACTATGATGGCTGAATAGAAATACAAGCCCTTGCATAGGGTCGGCTTCTCCAACATAATGGTATAACTAAGTTTAGGATCTCAAATTCTATTTTGTGATTCACAAAGCATAAAATACATTTATAAAGAGATCTACTGAGACATAATATTGCATCACCCATGGATGTCATTTGTGACCCCCAGCTTGCTCTTTGTAACTCCTGGTACTGCATTTAAGACCCCTGGCCTCAGAGGTGGCAAAATCTGTGCCAAGAACAAAGGGACTGCTCCATCATTCTCTTTGGCCCATTTTTATTACGCTAACAGTGATTAATTACATATTATTCACTATTAGTGTAATGGAAAATGGCGTATCAGGAACTGGAATGTGACCTCCCTGTCAGATGAGGTAAGTAAAATGTTTTTAAAGGTATGCTGTGGACATGCTGAATGAGTGACAACACGTGAGTGGTGTTATGCTTGTGAGTTGACCTTTGGAACAGCCATACCTAAGGTAGTTCTCAGCTTATAGAGGCACCTTTGGCTAAATACTGGTGCAGCACACTGGAGATAATTCTTAACATAACTGGGAACTGTGACAAAATACTGCCACTGACACACTAAGGGTGTATGGTCATATGAGACCTGCATGACAAAAGGTTGGCACAGGCATACTGGAGGCAATTTTTGGTATGGGGCACTGTTGAACCACGCCCTTTATGCAGCTCATCACAAAATGGTATGCCTTCCACCTCCTATTTTCCTGACCCTCTTGCTGTTGGCTTTAGGACTCTGGGCACTTTACCACTGCTAATAAAGTGCATGTGCTCTCTCCTTTAAATATGGTATGATTGGCTTGCTCCTGTTAGGCATATTTAGTTTACCTGTGGGTCCATTGTACAGTGGTATCCCATATACCCAGGGCCGGCAAATTAAGTGCTACTAGTGGGCCTGCAGCACTACTTGCAACACCCACATCCTTTCAAACCTGTCTCAGGCCTTCCTCTAAAGGGCCTGTGTGCACAGTTTAATGTCATATTGACTTGCCAAGCCTTAAACAGATGATGCAAAGGGTTCCCAATTCAGGCGACACACAATTGCACTGACCAGAGCTATTGAAGGAGCACTCAGCACACCCTGGTCCTGAAAGCAACATTAGCACATGGGCACTGAACACACGCTGATCTTTGTAAATGTCCCGGGGCCGGTTTCAGGTCATTATAGTAGAGCTCCAGTGAATCCTGAGCTTCCCAATGAGCCGGGGAGTAACCAGCCAACCAGCCCCTGGAGAACAACTGGGGGGGGGCACAAAAGCAGGGTAGCAGGCAGCAGGCCAGCACATAAGGTAGTTTCCAAAGTGGCAGTCCATCTTGCAGCTCACCAAAGAGTAGGCAGTAGATCAGCACAACATAGCAGGTAGTCCAAATGTTGGTTCCCATGGTAGCACAGCAGCCCTCTGTCAACAGCGTTTGGTTACAAGTCCCAAACAGTGTCTGGAATCATGGGGTCAGAGCAGTTGTTCTTATACTCCAAATTTATTTGATCTATGGATCTCAAAAGAAACCTTACAAGTGCACAACACTCCCTTTAAATTCCAGTCCTGGCTTCAGACGTTCCGTAGGGGATATATCAGCCCTTTGTGTGAGGACAATACAGCCTATACAAATGTAAGTGCACCCCGCCTCCCCCTCTCCCAGCCCAGGAAGACTATCAGTATGCAGATGGATGCAGATGCCTCTCTTGTCACACCCAGCCCTTCCTGTATTGGGACTGTCTGAAAGGTATGCACAAAGTGGAGCTGTCAACCAGGCCAAGACATGGATTGGAGTCAGGCTGCAAAGCACTAGAGTTATAAGCACGGGGAAAAGCCCACTTTCTTAAAATGGCATTTCTAAAATAGTAATGTAAAATCCAACTACACCAGTAAGCAGAATTTCACACTACCATTCAAAACATTTCACATATGCCTACATTACTCCTTTCAGATCAGAAATTGCCATTTAAATATCCATAAGGGAATTTCTAATGCTAGCCTAAGAAGAGTAGGTCTAACAGTAGTGAGAAATAAAACAGCATTCCTCCCTCTACACCAAACCCGCATTTTCCCTGCTCTATTCACATCTGGGGGAATTACTGCATTATTAGTGGTAATCCCTGCTCTGATGGCTTTTGCACAACAGGACCGCTGGGCACCATCAAGCATTTTCCCAGCAAGTCTGGCATTTGGTCAGAAGAGAAAAAATCCGGCTTCGGGAGCAAGTTTTCTTTGCCAAGATGGCACTCTTATCATGGGGCCCATTCAGCAAACATGGCTGCTGTGAAGGGAGCAGTCATTATGTAGGCTTCTTTTTATAGCAGAGTGGTTCCCACCAAGCAGGCAATGTTAACAGTCAGGGAGATGGTGAAATCTAAATGTAGCTAACGGTCAACTGCCACGGTGGCAGAGGTAGTACCCTCCAAAAACCTGGCAGAATGATAGGATACCCACTGAGGCATAAATAAGATAGTAAAATTCCAAACCTGTGTGGGGTCTGACAATAATTGTTTGATGTATTGTGCAATGGGAATGTGTGTAGAACCTACTCATATTATTGTAGCATAGTAGTGCCTTCTCTAGGCTCCTTTTCGAGCTGACAGCGAAATCCCATCAAATATTTGTAACTATCGAAAATTGGTGTCTGTATGTGTAAAGTTAGTAGAGAGTTTGTTCAATGTTTATATTAGAAATTATTTGTGGGAGACTTTCTTTTGTGTTTTATATGTACAGATTGGTGCACTGCATGGCTAGTCTATTTTCAGATTGGATGGTCAATTGCCAATTTTCTGGGTGGTCTAAGGTGCTTTCCACATATGCAACTCAATCAAGGGAGATAATTGTGATGCAGTTTTGAAGGATTTATGATGTGCACCATTTATTATAGCTTATCAGAGTGGTTATGGGTTGTATGTTGGTGTTTGAAGACAGTGCTGTTGGTTGGGTAGTGCTTTGCCAACTAAGGCCCTGAAAGCAAAGTAAGTGGATTTATGTGATTTAACCCAGTTTTTGGGGTGAAACTCTGTTTGAAATTCCCCATTGCATTGATTAACACTCGCTTTTATAATCTAATTTTGGTAGATGGTAAATGAGAGTGGAAGTAAATACAGGTGGGGGTATACATGGAGATGGATGTGAAGAGTGCCAGAGGGTGAGGGAGGATGTTGTCTGGCAGGGGAAGCCAGGCAATTTCCAGGGACAGACCAGTCCCCAAAGCAATATTTGGGCTGGTAGTATCAGGTCCAATGTTTCTGAACCCTGAAAATACTTATGCAGGTACCAGACCAAATATATTCGGGTGGAGTGAAATCACACTTATTCTTAAACTTAAATCAGGACCTAGATGTCTTGACGGTTCTGGTGTGACTACCACAGTTTAAAGATATGCCTAGTTTGTGCTGCCAGAGAAAGATCATTTTTATTTCTGTGTAGAACAATTGTATTTACTGATATAGTTGAGGGCTACAGCATATATATCAAACCAATATCCAAGATTATGGGCAATCAGAAATATATCTGGTGACTGCTGTAAGGACTATATAAACAGAGCCGAGAGAGTGGTAGTGTTAGTGGGTCTCAGAGGTATGCACCTGAGAATATTTAGACTGTCAGACAGATCTGCTGTATATTCCTGTCTATAATTAAGCACTGTCTCTTGAATTGTAGTCGTTAGTCCTATAAGAGAATAGCAGAAGAGCATTATGCCTAATTCTAGGGGCTCTATAGTTTATCAAAAAAGGAGCAAGACTGCAGTCTATGGACCCAGTTCTAGAATAGTAACAGGTATTATGCATCATGAGTCACAGTATAAAAATAATAGGATGTGGTGCACTGCAGCATTGGGGTTCACTGATGATGAGTGGTGTTCACAGTACTTAAGTCTTCAGTACATTACTGGGGTGCATTGAGCATTGTTCACTGAGTGACAATAAGCACTAAGGGTAATAATGTAGACACTTTTGGATTGAAAAGTATTTGATTTTGTTAGCGGTATTGTCAGGCTAATGTAAACAGATGTGTGTTAGAAGCATTTTTATTACAGTATTCAAATATGCGGCCTGCAAATTGTTGAGTGCTGCCAACAATGCTTCAATACAGAATCTACATAAAATACTTCAGACACCATTTAACAGCAACAAATTAAAATATTGCTGGCTCAAAACTATTGTTGCAATCCGACAAAGCGAAAAAAAAGGGAAATACAAAAAACAGTCAACCAAATCTTTCTATGATGTGAAACTCAGATTTCAACAAAACCATAGATAGGCAACTAAAAATATCCATACAAAAGCTTGGTGCAAAAAGTTGAATTCTGCTGGGAAAATATCACAATCTTGAGATATGAGGTTTAATAAAATGTCTATACTTTGCATACGTGATGCCTACTAATAAATAGTCTTTCAACAGTTTGTACTAAAAAAGCAAAACAATATGTGGCAATTAGTTATGAAGAGGTCAAAAGACCATTCAGATGCCGTGTGTTAACATGAAAAAAGAAAACATGAAGGTGATAGTTTCCCTAATTTACTAACATTCTCCCAGCCCCCATTGTTTACTGTAAATATATATATGTTTTTAAATTAATACATGTTAATTATGAGCAAATCATAGATGTTACACCCACAGTGCATGCTGCTGACATTAAGGGTTTGTAAATGAAACATTTTAAACGGCTGACTGGCTTATTTTTGCAATTGAATCTGCATTCACCTTGAACTTTTCCTCTGTTCAGGCCTTGCTCTTCCTGGTTTCCTATTCACTGAAGCTCTCCAGGCCTGAAATCTGCAAACTGCAAGAGAACAAATACAGCTCTCAGACCTAAAGGCATCTCAGAGGAAAACATTTTATTTCTCACAAATATAAAGGAAATCTGAAAAGGTTTCAGATGAATTGGATTGCACTATCTACAGTGTTCATATTAAATATTGTTTTCTTACATATGAAACTGAAACCAGAATGGTTTTCGGAGGAACTGTATAACCCTTTCTTCAACTGCTGATTTATGGACCTAGGAGGGTCCATTGTCTTTGCAAAACCACCAGAGCTTTCTGCAGATGCCAGTGTAAACAGAAAAACACTTACTTAAATAAAATGAAATACTGTACAGCCTTGAATTCACTAAAATGCTGTACAGCCTTGAATTCACTGGAAACCAACACTCAGGTGTATTTCCTTTCCTCCTCAGTCTTCACTTAGCACAAGCAATGGGGAGGCTGTTTTTCAGTGGCTAGGTCAATAGAATGCAGTCCTTTCTCTTAACTCTGGTAGGATGTTGCCAACCAATCAGTGTGAAGGTGTGTTTCACAACAATGACAATGAAATGTGCTGGTATGACTGAGGGATGAGGAGTGAGGAGCAGGGATGATGGATAATGGATGAGGAGTAGGGTTGATGGATGAGGAGAAGGGATGATGGATGAGGATTAAGGATGATGGATGAGGAGAAGGGATGATGGATGAGGATTAAGGATGATGAATGAGGAGAAGGGATGATGAATGAAGAGTAGGGATGATGGATGAGGCATAGGGATGATAGAAGATGGATGAGTAGTAGGGATGATGAATGAGAAATAGGGACGATGAATGAGGAGTGGGGATGATGCATGAGGGGTATGGATGATGGATGAGGGGTAGGTATGATGGACGAGGAGAAGGGGTGATAGATGATGGATGTGTAGTAAGGATAATGGATGAGGAATAAGAATGATGGATGAGGAATGAGGAGTGGGGAGTGGGGATGATGGATGAGGAATGAGGAGCCGGGATGATGGATGCTGGATGAGGAGTAGAGATGATGGATGAGTAGTAGGGATGATGGATGAGGAATGAGGAGCAGGGATGATGGATGAGGAGAAGGGATGATGGATGAGGATTAAGGATGATGGATGAGGAGAAGGGATGATGAATGAAGAGTAGGGATGATGGATGAGGAATGAGGATTAGGGTTGATGGATGAGGCATAGGGATGATAGAAGATGGATGAGTAGTAGGGATGATGAATGAGAAATAGGGACGATGAATGAGGAGTGGGATGATGCATGAGGGGTATGGATGATGGATGAGGGGTAGGGATGATGGATGAGGAATAGGGGTGATGGAGGAGGATTGAGGAGTGGGGATGATGGATGAGGGGTAGGGAAGATGGATGAGGGGTAGGGATGATGGATGTGGATTAGGGATGATGGGTGATGGATGAGGAATGAGCAGTAGGGATGATGGATGATGGATGAGGAGTAGGGAGGATGGATGATGGATGAGGAATGGGGAGTAGGGATGATGGATGAATAGTTGAGATGATGGATGAGAAAAAGGGATGAAGAGGGGCAGAAAAACAGGTGTGGGGCTCAGCGCTAGCAGTCGTATCTGGTCTCTTAGGCTTAGACACATAGGTTGACCTGTACCCTCTGCTCAGTTGGTTGAAACAAAAAAGACACAACATTGTGCGGTGAATTATATCCTTTGCTAGTGCACAGAAGCAGAATCCTAGCCCTTTGATCTTGAATTGTGTTCTGGTGGAGTATGATTGGCAATTTAGGGAACATGCAAGTCCTCCAGGGAGAGATTTAGAAGTTTAAATAATAGTTTAAAGAAGACCTTGTCAGGAACCCTGGCCTTGAGATCAGCAATAGGGTACAATAGTATTTACCCTTCAATGGACAGGGATCTTGCGGCTTGCAAGGTGGGCAAGTGTATCTGAGAACCAGATGTAATTAGGCTAAGCCAAAGCCATGTTGATGAGACAGCACGTCAGAATTTCACTCATTTTCTTGGGGAACCTCAGGAGAGGGGTCAGCGAGAATATATACATGAACATACACTCCAATCCAGTATCTTGCCATCTCCAAGAGATCTGGGCCAACGACCCATCCATTAAATGAATTGATTTCATTTAGTGTTCATGCCATTGGCAAAGGGTAATACACGCACCACATGAACTTCGAATATGGGGTTGAGGACTTTCTGGAGAATTTAGCATTTGATTCTCAGTTTAACTGGAAGGTAGTAGAGAAATTTCAAAGAGGCTGTATGTAATAAATTTTCTTGTCTTCTTTCTTTTGAATTATCTATAGTTTTTTAATCATTTTTTGGGTGCCTACATGGATACTAATGCACTACTTTCAGTCAGGCATCACCACGGACCTGGTCATTTCTTCCTAATGAACCTACCTAATGAATATAACTAAAATGTCATTTAGCCGCTGGACTGGGGTCAGTGTTTTTCACAGGACAATGGACACTGCTTATGGTATTGTACTTCTGTTGAGACAGAGGTTTTTCTCCTTCATCCAGAATTGCATGTGCTTTGACACACACAGTAATCCGCATTTTACTAGTCGTTCTCCAAATTTCATGCTGAGGAATTTCCAAAGGTAAGCATTTAACAAGCCTCCTGCTCCTGCAGACTTATAGTGCACTATAGATAATTTTTATCTTTGATGATGCATTTAAGCCAATCCTAATTTCTTGATTGCGAGTGGAAAGCAATAAGAAAGAAACACCTCAGTTTTTAACATTCATGTCTTTTCTCACCATCCTGCTTTCAAAAGAATATTGTGGTTCATGTAATGAAGGAGGCAATAGGTTGAATAACACCAGGCCTGACCTCCAACTATATTGACTAGGAACTCTTTGCAAATCTGACTCTCCAATGGAAGCATGAATGAGCTGGTGAGGCTTACTTCAGTAACTGATATTTGGCACATTAATTTCACACAATGAAGATCAATTCCCAAGCGGAGCTATGTTTTTTTTCCTAACAACTTTATCTTTGCAATTTCTTTTTAATTTCACAGTTACAGGAAGATGGGCAATATTACAAAATGCTTTCATATTTAAGTATTACTTTTACAGTTATCATTTCTGACTCTCATGGAACAAATGTGTCTCTTCATTCTTCAGTCTTGTTGTGATAGGAGCTTCTATTATGGCCATAAGATAGCTCAGAGTAAAGAAGGTATTGACCATCTACCTCGGAGGAGGAAGATGTTTCTCATAATTGAGAGTGATGCAATACCCCTCACATAGTGGCTGGTTACCCTCATCAAACTCAGGCACTTGTAATGGATATCTTAAATGACAATCAAACCTTCTCAAACGTATTTACTGTATCATGTAGGATGCCTGATAATTTCTCCATGGCATTACTATTCCGAACATTTTCCTATCACGTGTAGTAGGAAAGTAGTCTGCAATTTCCAGATGTTTGGGACTGACAGTCTGGCCACCAAGTGCAAATAGGGATTAGTTTGGTCACAGGTGTATGTAGTGGCTGTGTGTTATTCTCGCCCGTGTCACCAAATAGTAATGCTAGTGGTCAGAGAGTGAGGGTGATCATGGTTATAACTCTAATTTGAGATATAGTTTATTTCTAATAAAGTTCTGTACAGTTGCAGCACTGCCACATCTTTACCAAGATGTATCTGAGCCTCCGAACATTGCTTTCTAACTTGTTGGCATCTGAGCATGAATTTGTATATGTTTTCCTTATAATGCACACAAATGGATGACTTGGCTGCTTTGGCAATTATTTTATACCATGTTTCTTCTGGAACCTCAGTCCCTAAGTCACTTTTCCAGTTAGTTATACACTTGTGTTTATGTAGTGGCTGTAAATTGCATAAGTGGCGACAGAGCTATTTAGTGCCTTTCCACCTTTGTCTGTTTGAGAACATTGTCTCCAGTTTGGCTTTCTCCCTGCCCACCAACTCCTTATAGGTGTTTGTCAAATGTAGTAGTTGAATTAGATGTAATTAGTTTTCTTGGGTAATTATTAGGCTTTAATGAATTCCCTCTCTTGGGCCAACTTCCATTCCTGAGAATAGGTCTCCCAACAGTGGTGGGTTAACATGGTTCCACAAGCACCTATGGTTTATTTCTTGGGTTAAAATTCCAGACCTGAGCTGGTTGGCTATGAGCCACCTGAATGTAGGCTTATATGTTTTGGATTCCTACCGTTCCCTCCCCTGTTGTGGTAGAGTATATTCTTAGTGACTCTCTGGGTGCTCTCCTTCTACCCAAAGAACAATAACTCCTTCTGCATTTAATCCAATATCGCTTTAGGAAGTTTAAATGGTAATGCTTGGACTGTGTACAGCAATTAGGAAGCAAAATCATGTTTAAACTTGTAATTCTTCTCATAGAGGTTATTTCTATTTTTGTGTGCTCTAAAGTACATGTATTACCACATTATGTAAATGTAAAATATAAATTATGATTTTAAAACTTTGGTAGCCCACACTATTCCTTTATTCCTTATTAAAAGGTGTAGTTACAGGGTACACATACCTTTTTGAATTTTTTTGTTACTGCCATTTTGATAGCTACTGTCACTAACCAACAATGTTTCATAACAATTAACACAACCCTTTCCTCTCACCTCACTCCATCCCCCATCCTCTATATATTGTCTATCTTTGTAGTCAGATAGTAAGTCTACTGTACAATCCCCATTAGTGGTTTTGCTTCCTAATTCCAACTTCCATCCCTCCTGGGTCCTTGCCTTGTATGATGTAGTACAGCTTTGTAATTGTGGGTTGGTGTGAGGTAGAGATGAGACACGGGGTTGGTGCCCTGCATGCAACAATGTTGGGTAATTGATTGTTCTGGGGGGATAGGATTGGGTGGTTTAGTCTTATCCGATGCATGCTTGTGACAGTGTTAATTTCAGAAGGTCTACACGTCAGTTTCTGGCCTATGGTTGCCTGCAGTGCAAGTGGTTGGGCTGTGTCGTGTTCTATCACAATGTGTATCCTATATGGGGATGGGCTTAGTGAATAATGGGCAAAATGTGCCTGGGCATAATGGTAATAAAATGCTGGTGCAACTATCCTTACATGCTCATGTGGTAGTTTAAGAGTTTCCCAGCGTACTCTAAGTTGCTTGCCTGCCCAAGCTAATGTGATCATGTGAGATATTAGCATTTTAAAAAGGTGTTTGTTTAAAATTACGGGTATGTTTATAAATAAGTAAAGAAGTTTGGGCAAGATTACCATCTTCATAAGTGCTATCCTTCCCATCCTTCCCATTAGGGATAGGCAAGCGGGTTATTTATAGCTCCCCTTATCAGTACATCATTTATAAAGTGTTTAAATTGGTGGCTGGAGCACTGCCATTTTTGGGGCATAAGGACATCCCATGGCAGTGCCCTTGACTTGCATATAGAACTGATCATTAAATAAAAAATAGTTCTTTTTTAGAGCTATTTCTGCAAGTCGCAATATGAAGCACGTGGGAACCCAGTGTGGCTTTTCTCTCATCTCTAAATACAGCTTGATCACCTCAAGGGCCTCCTCCTGGGGGATCTGCGTATAAAGGGACGTCACGTCCATGGTCACCATTATTTGTGTAAGGGGATCAGATGTTGTTCCTTCCACCTTCATCAGAAAATCTGTAGTGTCTTTGAGGTAAGACCTGACATTTTTGAGGAAGGGCTTGAGAAAAAAGTCAACGTATTTTGATATTGGCTCAAGGCACGAGTCACAACCAGATACTATTGGTCTCCCCCGGGGGTTCAACTAGACTCTTATGGATCTTGGGTAAAATATATAATATCGGGATTCTGGGAAACTTCTTATTTAGAAAGTCAAATTCCTTAGGGCACAGGAATCCATCATCTTTACCTTGCTCCAACACTTTGGTAATCAGTCTCTGGATCTGTTTTGTCGGATCTTCCATTAAGGCTCGGTACCATGTGTCGTTATTCACTTGTTTCTTTGAAAATACGAGGAAAGACAGGCAGCCAGCTCAACTCAATTCAGTTCAATTCAATTCAAGGCAGTTCAGCTCAATGTTCGCTGAACATAACTATTGCAAAACGACATGTGCACTTAGACACTGGTGACTCTAAGCATGCTTGGGCCCTATTACTGTAACCGGTCCTCCATTTTTGATAGGTCCTGGATTGAACAAGCGGTTATTGCCAAAAAGACAAACAACCTTTTTCACAATTCAGGACACACGTAAAAGGTATGGGACATTTGGCGATGCATATGCGGAGTTCATCCACATTTATAGTAAAGCGATAGAATATCACATACGAATCTTTCTCTCTAAACAGGATCACTTAGACAGTGACCCCGACCCTTTCCTTCCCTCCAAAGAGGCGCCGAATGGTGCACATGGAGGTATGTAGACTCGAGATACGAGCGTTTGAGCGCTATGAAACGTTGTGTTGTGGCCAGCATTCTTACATGGTTTGCGCCTTTATTCATTTTTTAGAAATAAAACTTGAGACCCATTTAATACCACGTCTTCAGTGACACACATGGAAACAGCTCCCGCCTGACCAAAGTATACAGTTACAATTTGATGACTCTATAGACAAGGAATGGTAGACTTGAGGCATACAGGTTGTCAATAAAACTTTATTGTTTTCTTGCATCCTATACAGAAAAATAACAAAGCCCTGATGAGGGTTTGAGAACTGGGTACTCGAACCTGAAACGCGTCGGCACACCCTCAAGAGTTAACTATATCAAGTGCTACAGAAAAATAGACATATGCTGTGCTGCTCTCGTCATTTGACGTTGCTTTTTTTTAAAATAAGAAATTGATTTACAAACAGCGATGAAATGAATGAAATTTTAATGTTTAATGTTTTCTGTTAGCTGGATGTATTTTTGCTTTATGTGCATTTTTTGTTAAATTTGCTCCGTTTGTAATGTAATGTCATACATGTGTATCTTCTTTTGCCAAAAAGAATAAGTTTTCGAAAAAAAACATAAGTGATAGGTATAAATAAAAGTACCTGACCAGATTTAATGAATTTTTTTATTTGGTCTTTTGGAATAATTGCATTATAAAAATACGAGTGTGTGGGCACTTGTGGTTTTTTGCTCTGGATCTGAAATTAAGCAAAGGATGACTTGAACAAATAGTGGCAACTTATGTTCCTTATTACAGAAGTTTATGCAGATTATGAAGTATTTCGGGGGAAATGAGCTTCATTGATGTTCCAAATTTTAAAGCAAAAAGTAGGCAGCCCTAATGTCTTCGTCTTGGTATTGATATTAGTGTATAGTACTCTCTGTTCACCTTTATTTTGGTTGAGGGCTCATTGTTCTTAGATTGAATAAACTCTTTTTTCATTATTGGGCCCATTTGCGTTTTGTTTAGCGCTTTTTTTATGTAATGCCAGTCAATATTTTCAAAGGCTTTATTCGCATCAAATGAGAGAAGAACTAATTTCTTCTTTATCCTTTCTGCCACTTCCATGAGCATTGCTACTAGCTTTGTGTTATCACCGAGGGATCTGTTATGAAGCCTGATCGCTATGTTGATATAAATTGGAGACAGATGAAGTGAAATTGTGAGACAAACATTGATGTGAAAATGTTCACACTCATGACAAATATTCAGGAAGTTCATGTCTGTTGTCCTTTGTAAAAGAAATGGTGGAACCTTTGAGCACGCCAGTCTTACTGATGATCTATCTTCCTTAGGGTGTAATATTGAATCAAAATCTTTCCCCTATGGTAAGGCTGCCTTTTGAAAAGCGTACTACCTTGGGAAAGAAACCAGAGAAGAATCTTTCTTTCGCTTCATTAGGTGCATGAAGCAGTAGGCAAGTTATTGTTAATTGTCCTATGCAATATGGTTAATTGTCCTATCCAGCCTCTGGTTCCTATGTATCCACCCTCCTTGTCTGTGTACTTTGTTTCTAGGTAAAGGTTAGGCCCCTTCTTAAGAGTATGGTCATCCCTTTAGTTTTATTGCTGCATGTCCAGTGACATTGAGAAGGGTACCAATAAGAGCGCAATTGTGGTATTTCCTTTAAGACCAAATGAGTCTCCCGCAGGAAGGCCACATCTATTGCTTTGGATTTCAAACACTGTAGAAAGCTCTCTTTTTAATTGGGCATTGAGGACCTGGGTAATTTTAGGCCATAAATGTTAATATATTCATGATTCCCACCCTAGTGAATTTCCATGACTTTTCCCTCTCAGGTGTATTATTTATTTTTTCCATTAATGTCCTGTCTTTTTTTAGGTCTCGCCTAGGCAGCGCTTGCGCTGTCGCTTCGAGACATGCTGTATTCAGGAGATGGGCATTAACCATGTTCCACCCATACATTTTATTGGTTCCTTGCAGTGTCTTTTGGAATTCTTTTTATTTCATTGGTTTATTTTGTTAGCAGTACTACCTTCTTCCTGTTTAATACCTCCCTCTCTTCTGCTGTTACCTCACATGAGGACAGCCCCTTTTACATGTAACATTACTCTGTATGTTTTATTTACAGTTTCAAAGCACTCTTTTGTTAATTACTTTTTCATCGTAGCTGGCATTGCAGGCACAGCTATACACTTCCCCCAACCCTGGCTCATCAGTTGCTTCCGAGGGTGCTTGTTCCATGCACTTCCCTCTCCTGCATTGGCACACATGCATTTGCACTCATGGCACGGTGTACTTCCCACTCGTTTTCTTTTGTGAACCTTGTGTAATATTGTTTAACAATATTTATTAAAAGTTTACTTTTAATTTTTAACATAGACATGTTTTTTATACAGTCCACGCCAAGACTAGAACTTGGTTCCGTAGGGCCAAAGTCGGCATCTCTGTTTGCATTTACAGTATCGCACTTTCCCCAACCCTGACTCATTAGAGGCTTCTGAGGGCATCTGTTCCTACACTTTCCCCATCTGCATTGGCACACACAGCATTTCAGCAGATGCGGGAGCGGTGAACTTCCCCCTCCTACGTGTTTAATGGAGGTCTGGTCATTGTCGTAGTTGGATTTGAACACTGTGGTTTGAGGCCACTGTTGCTGCACTGGATCGGCGCATTAAATATAATTACTCCAGTGAAAATAAAAAAATCTAAAATAAAATAAAACAAAATGTCATTTTAAATGCTAAGAGCTCAAACTTTTACAAATGCGAGACTGATTGCAAACATTCCAGCAGTTTTACATCCTAGCTTTTTAGGTTTCGCCTGGCGTCCACTGCGCAGCAGTGTTCGCGCAGGCGAAATCTTATGTTAGACAGTACGGGGTTTTGTCCCGCCTCTCTCTTCCATTGGCTAGCTCCATAAATGGAGGCTAGCCATTGGAAGAGATGGTTGTCAATCACTCTTTCCCCGTCACGACGCGATTTGTGGGCGTTTCTGTCTCTTTTTTTAAGTCCCGCCCCCACACCCTCCCTCTCGTCGAGGAGTTATCTCGCCCTCCTCCCGCCGTCAGCGATCCATTTGCTCCCGTCTCCTCCCTGTTGTGTGCGATGACAACAGACGCAACGTTTTCCGCTCGTAATTACCAGTGTGAAAGGAGCCCCGGCCTGAGAGTGAGCTCTCGCTCTGACTTGGTGTCTGCGGAGTGGATGAACAGGAGACTGCTCGCGCCGGAGTGAATATTTTCCTGCTACCTCAGTCTCCGCATTTCCACCGTGACTTCCCGCCACCGTCTCAGAAGAGACTCAGAACCGAACTGAAGCGTCCCCCCTCCGATTTTCTTTGAGTGCATTGGAATCTCACTGCCCCGTTCTTACAGAAATGGTGACTGTCCGTTTTGACACGCATTCCTCGTGTTTTCCCTTGCCAAGTACAGCCGCTTTGAAGCAATCATACACGATCTATGGGAGCAGAGGATAAACAGCATTATCAGCTCGGGTTCGGGGTCTCTGCGCACAAGCCAGAAGCGCTCCCTCTACGTCAGGTAGGCCAGTTTACTCCCACCCCCCTTGTTAAAGCAATCACCCGGGCTCCTGTCTGCTGGGGCCTGCAGTATTGGGCAGAAATGCTGAAGTTACACAGCCCTGCTAAGCAATTGCTGATTCACCCCATTCATTGCTAATACTTTAGGTGATACCACAGGGTGCAGTATGTACAAGCGCGTTTTTAATGCGCTGCACCTCTTGACAACAAACGCTGTATATTCCCCTCGTTCCCAGGTGCCAAAATCTAAATGTTGCTGTTTTTTCCTACACAAACGCCACCTGTGAACATGATTCAAGGGAAATAAACCAGTGAAGTTTGAATAATGGCAGTATCCTGGCTTGGTTTAAACTCCTTCCCGAGTCACAGTGAAGCAGGAGTATCTTGGTACCCTTCTTTACACTGCATTCTCTGTAAACATATGTATCCGTGTGCACGTTTTCACCAGGAGACCCCCCGGCGAGGCGCTCTCGCAGTGCACGATAAGTGAAAGCACTGTACAGGAGTAGTGAACAGGCTCAGCTTCCCTTGTGTCGTGTTTCCACTGACTGAGATAGTGTCCCTTACCTAATGAATGAGTGCTAAAATATTAATTGTGCACAAATGTATCCCGGACGTTCCTAAGGCAACGGACCAGAATGAACGGGCAAGGCAACAGACTGTTATGCTGGCACATAAGTGTTTCATTATTAACCAACAGTGTGAAGTCCAACATTATCAAGTACAAAAATTGTATTTTACAGCATGCAGTGCACATATTATCCTTAATATATATAAAAGGGCTCCATGAGAAAAAATATCAAATGTGCAGCTCACAATGTAATGTCCCAGTCCTGCCATAAACACGTGCACACACATACCCACTTACATCCTAGTCCGGTCATATACACATGCACACACATACCCACTTACATCCTAGTCCGGTCATATACACGTGCACACACATACCCACTTACATCCCTGTCCAGCCATATTCGCATACATAAATATACACACACTGATGCATACGCACACCCATATAGGCCTGTACACGCACACGCAGACACCATGGCACAAATCCACGAACAGGCTCTGTACTCGTACAAAGCATATATCCCTACACTCAGATACATAGAGACACAAATATGTGCACGCACTCAAACACACATGTAACATATGCACACATATACACACAAACAAGCTCTTTATTAAAAAATCAGCACCCACTATGCGCTTCGATGTTATTTTCGTGAAATGAGTCAATATGGTTTTGAATTTTCGATATTGTAAGAGTACATTTGTTGTTCTTGTGGTGAATGCCTCAAAGTGTCTATTTTCGAAAATTATACCATGTAATTTTTGATTGCCTCAGATTTGGTTTTGGCAGCGCTCCTGTGATGAGTAAGTTTCAACTGTCCGGATGCTGCATTGTGGTGGTCGAGTACCAATTCTGTCCCTACTTCTATACGACACGGCGTAAACGTTGTAACCAAATATGTATCATTAGATGTCTAAGTAGTGGGACAAAGTGTAGCTGTTAGATTTAGGCGGTACACTGTATTGCAGTGGGTCATCTGTTTCATTGATTTACCACATCTGGGTAATAAAGATTTACCGTATACTGAATTTCTATGCGGTATAAGTTCAATAAAATAGCTCAATCAAATGAGAGGCAGAGTCCGTGGGGTCTGAGTTTATAAGGGTTTTATTCCATGTAATGGAATGGTTCGAACCATGGTATCGTGTTCCTTTACCACGAAGGTTCAGGAAGGGATAGACAATGCTTTATTAACAGTGCACAATATAGATAGTAAATGCATACAATGGTAAAGGATACAGAAGGCGTAACAGCTGAAAGAAACGAGATAAGAACACATGTGCGTAACAGAAGGCGTGCACGAGGGCGTACACGGAGGTGTGTGCTAGAAACGTCACATGAAAGTGTCATAAGTGGGTGGATTCATAGAGGAATCCTGCAGTGTCAGCAGAAATATATGGCTTGATGCGCGCGCAGACAACATGACGTGTGCATGACGTGGAACTAGAGGGTGAAGGGGACTTGACATTTAGCACTATAAGGGGAGACAGAAGTCTGGTGTGTCAGAACAACCTAAACCCAAATCATATCTGATATCTTGTGTTTGGAGAACTGTTTTATCTAGAAGGAAAGGTCTGTCGGGTAGAGGCTATTCTATACTGACTGCTATTGCGTGCATATGCGTCTACGTGTCTACGTGTAATGCGAGGGGCCATGGGCCTACCATGGTAACGGGAGCAATGAATTTCGTGCATGAAGACAGAAAGGCCGGGCCCTTTCCTCTGCAGCTGGGGAGATGTTTACCTAAATCACTAGACAGGAATGTATTTTCGAGGAGCGGAGCAGATAACTTGAAGGCTAAGTTGTCTTGGCAGGCAAGCAGGCCGAGCCGGGCACCGCTCGCCGCGCAGGGAGTAAGGTAAGGGTCATGGATGCAGATCCAGGCTGTAGCTTTCTGAGGCAGAAGACAGAAAGGGCTCGATGGCAGAAATCAGGGCCTAACTCAACAGAGCCAGGAAAACGTGAAAGTGTACCATGTAAAGACGGTGGCACGGCATACTTAGGAACGGAATTATCGACCCATTCATGGTGGATCTGATAGAGGACAGATTAACGTTGGACGCAAATGTATTTGCGTCTTCAGATTCGGTTGTGGAGGGAAATTACATGTACTTGAAGTGCATACATGGAGCCGTTGGGGTCTACGTTAGGGGACACAATTGACCATAAAAATTCCAATTACCTCATTCCCTCCTTGTCCCCTACGGACCCTTCATGATATATCAATCTTCATTAGTCCATCTATTTGTTCATATAACATCATTTGCTCTTCCTTTTTCAGGCGGGATTTAGAATGTGGACTTGGATGGGGAATACATGATGTGGCGCACAAGCCGCAAATCGCTGGCCCACACTGTAAACATAGACAACAACTGAATACTATGAGAAGGGCTATTCCGAGGAAGGATAGGACTTTCCATCCCCATGCTGATAACCGGACCAAGTCCAGGTGTCTGGATTCTGATGTATCTGACTTGCAATCTTGTGGAGACGGGTTATGGCTCTATATACTGATGGTGCATTTTCTGGAATGAAAACACAGCAACTCGATCCGATGACTCTACAAGCTCCGCCCCTATCGGCCAGGATGACGTCAAGAACGAGACGATTCTGAAGAACAACACGTCTCATAGCAGACTGTTCCTCTGTTAGGTTGCCTAAGGCGGAAGTAGTTTCATTTACTACGGCTTCAAGGGTTCTGGTTAATCTACGTATCAGTTTACTATTCGAGACAGTACCTAGATAGGGAAAGAAACCTTTATTGAAGTCTGTATACTGCTCCCATGCCGTTTCAGTATAATCGACAATCGGGAGATCTCTCTTGGGTCTATTGTGTACTAGATGGGAGTTCCTATGATAATCAGGTGGGGCTAGGAAAACAGGTGGCAGAAGGAATGCAATGTAACAGGTACCATCCCAATCTAGAGGTAAGCGTATATAAGCTGTCTGACCACAAATGAAATAGGAATGACGGGAAGCTTTGAAATTAGACTTGCCTTTATCACTGAATTCAATCACAGTAGTACATTCACTATGACCTAGGTGTACTGAACCGTTCTTTCTGACACATAATTCACCTTTGACTGGTAATACTGACATAGCGGGTAAGTCTGGTTTTGTATCGGACTGGACATTCAGAATCATGAGGTTAAGTGTGAAATTACCTAATCCATACACTTCGTTTTCTAGATCGGTCCCTGTCCTTCGTGGAAGACCCTACTTGTCAGGGAAACATGCTTCATTCATAACTGTGTTCAGGTTTCCCCATACCCAATTGCCCTGGTAAACTATGAAATCAGAATCTAATGAATTCAGTAAACTAAACCATGCACCACAGGAACCGTTGTGTGTGAACGGATACGGAAAGAGGGGCAGAACTCCCTTGTATTTCTGATAGGGAGGGAGTCGGCCACATATCCAACAATTTGTAGCATTGCTGGCCTGCTGGGAATGATGTAACATACTGATGAAAGTATTGTTGCGCAGCGCAAGTCTGTATGATAACTCGTGAGGGGGCAATTCACTGAAAGTATGCTCGACAGTATCATTTGTGGAAGGATGTGCACGTATGGAAATAGGAAAGTACATGTGTAACAATAAACCTGTAATAATAATCGTAAGACTCAGAAAAAACATAATCAATAATGTCACAATGCAGTGGCTGCGGAGAGATTTACAATATTTTCGTTTCTTGATCTGTTTCTGTCTATCTCTCTCTCTATTGGGGTCTAACTTGTACATGTCAGGAACCTGTCTAACCGCTTCACCTAGGGGAGGACTTAAACAATTAAACTGTCTGACTTGCTAGACCTCAATTTCATTCGGAACTCCTGCTGAGGAGTTTTTTCTACCAGGGGGAGTTTAGTATCAGTCTATGGAATGGGGCAGGGTTGGGAGTCTGTTTTTGGCGGAAGTCCATGGTATTTCTTGATGTGACTCGAGTGGAGCCAGCCTTTGCGGCCCTCCACCTTAACGGCAGTCCTTGTTGTTAGCAGAACAAGCTTCGGCTCCTGCCAGCGGGGCTCCAGCGGACTCCTCCTATCGAAATTCCGGATAAACACTAGATCTCCAGGGACGATCTCGTGTGGCTTCACCTCGGTGTTGTCAGGAAAGGCTGCAGCTACCTGTGAACGACATGATTGTAGTGCAGACATCAAGGAGGCAAGGTAATCTGTCAGCATATTACAGTCAACATCTGTGATCTTACGAGGCAGAGGCGTCCCCCACATATTCGGTGGCCTGCCAAAAACCACCTCGTACGGGGATAGCCCTGTTCTCGAATGTGCTATCATTCTCATATAAAAAAGGGCAACTGGTAAGGCTACTATCCAATCTACGCCTTTCTCTTTACACACTTTGGCGAGACGTGTTTTCAGGGTCTGATTGTGTCTTTCTACGAGACCTGCTGCCTCGGGATGTCGGACACAGTGGAACTTCCACTGATATCCTAGCAGGAGTGATACCTGCTTCATAAGCTCGGACGAGAATGGCTGACCATTATCAGAGTATACGATACGGGGCAAACCATACCGTGGGAAGAATTCACGTACCAGCTGCTTGGCAGTGGTCGGAGCAGTGTAATCTGGGACTGGAAATGCTTCTGTCCATCGGGAAAGTGCACATACAACTACGAGGACATACTTGAATCCTCAACAACGTTCCATCTGGATATAATCCATCTGGAGAACTTCAAAAGGGTGATCGGGAGGATGAAATCCACCTTGCTCTACAGGAATGCCTTTACCTGGGTTGAACTGACAACAGATCATGCAAGTACGCACTTTCTGTTTTGCTGCTGCTCGTAAATGCTTATTGAACCAAAGGTTTTGAATACTGTCTAACATGGCTTTTTCTCCTAAATGTGCAGGACTATGTGCTGTGTTAATGATAACTTGAACCATAGAGTCGGGGAGAAACCATGTGGCTTTTCCCTTCGTCATCCATCCCTGTTCTGTCTGTATCCCTCCTAGTTCAGTCCATTTCTTGATTTCGTCTGGTGTAGCATGTGTCTGTATGTCAATTACATCTAGGGCGGGATCCCTAACTGTCATGCAATGTGTCGGTGTCGGGACTACTGTCTTTGTCATATCAGTTGTGTGAGTATGAGTCTGAGCTGTATGCTTGGCTGTTCGGTCTGCCAGGTCGTTACCCTGGGAAATGGTATCTGTAACTTTCGTATGTGCTTTGCACTTCATAATGGCTATGGCTGTAGGCAAATGTATTGCTTCTAACAGAGCTTGAATGAGGGGACCGTGCTGGATCTTGGCTCCGTGAGAGGTCAAAAAACCTCTTTCTTGCCAGAGGACACCGAAGTCGTGTACGACTCCGAATGCATAACGTGAATCTGTGTATATGTTAACTCTCTTGTTCTTTGCTTGTATACAGGCTTGAGTCAGAGCAATGAGATCTGCTGCTTGGGCTGACAGTGTGTCAATGCGATGTGTTTCTATGACTTCTGTTTCGGTGGTCACAGCGTATGCGGCCACCAACTCTCCTGTACTTGTTCTCATTCATGAACCATCCACATAAAGTGTCAGGTCTGGATCTGGTAATGCGATGTCTGTTAAGTCTTGTCTGGGTTTCGTCGTAGTGTTAATGACTTCAATACAATCATGTGCCATAGGGTCTGTCATACTTAATGGTAGAAGTGTAGCAGGATTCAATGTATTGCAGCGCCTGATTTCTATGTGTGGCTGAAACAATGTCAATTCATAACCTGTCAGTCGTGCTATAGTCAAGTGCTGAGTCTGTGTCCTGTTCAAAAGGACTTCCACGGAATGTGGAACTTGTACTGTCAATTGATGTCCTAACACTATGGAATCACTTTGTCTGATTGCTAGAGCTGTTGCTGCTACAGATTTCAAACACGCAGGCAGAGCCTGGGCTACTGGATCTAATGTACTAGAAAAATAAGCACACGGTTTGTGTGAACCTGCTTGATCTTGGGTGAGTACTGACAATGCAGTACCTTCGCGTTCTGTGACAAAAAGTGTAAAAGGCTTACTGTAACATGGTGTTGCTAAAACTGGTGCTTGACATAAGACTTTCTTTAATTCGTCAAAAGCTTGTGTATGTTCCCGAGTCCAAGGGAGGACAGTCGAAGACGCTGCCTCCTGTGTTGTCAACTGTATGAGTGGCTTAGCTAGGAATGCATATTGTGGAATCCATTGTCTGCAATAGGAAGTGAGTCCAATGAAGGCTCGTACTTCTTTCTGTGTCTTGGGGTGCGGAAGATGTGCAATTAACTGAATTCGTTCAGGTGTCAGCTGCCTACCCCACTTGGACAGCAAGTGCCCAAGGTACACCACTTGCTGGGCACAGAATTGTAGCTTCGAAGGAGACACCTTGTGTCCCTTGTCCGCCAGGAAATGCAAAACCGTCAGTGACGCTTGTTCACATTCTGGTTCACTACGGGCGGTGATCAATAGATCATTGACGTACTGGAGTAGGGCAGTGTTGTCAGGCATGCGGATACTGTGAAGTTGTCTTTTCAATGCTTGGCTGTAGATACTGGGGCTTTCTGTGAATCCTTGAGGTGCACGTGCAAATTTGAAGCTTCGGCCATTTAAACAGAATCCGAAAAGGTATTGGCTTTCCGGATCGATGGGGACACTAAAGAAGGCGTTCTTCAGATCTATTACAGTAAAGAACGTCGCCTCTGAATCAATAGCTGTCAATAATGAGGAAATGTCTGGAACCACAGGGTACTGTGGTACAATACATTTATTCAATTCTCGTAAATCGATCACTAATCGATAAACTGGAGGTGCATTCGGATCAGTGCGTTTAAGAATCGGAATGATAGGGGAATTACAAATGTTGGAGTCGGTTTCTACAACCATTCCTTGTGCAATGAGCTCGTCAATGATTTTCAGTAAAGCCACTACAGCATCAGGGGGTAACTTGTATTGTCGGATGCGTGGTAGTACCACTCCTTGTTTGAGTGTAACTCGATATGGTGTAATGTGGATACAACCTACATCAGTGGGACCTTGTGCCCATAAATGTGCAGGAACATTCTGTAATCTGGAATCAATATCTCTCAACACATAGTGACCCTTAAAATCACGCAGAAACAGTCTTACTCCTTCCGGAGAACAACAAATTACAGCCCCTAGAGCTTTCAAGGTCTGTATACCAAGCAAATTTTCTGGACATGATTTCGTGAGCAACAAATCTGTAGTACGTGACAATGGACCAACTGCAAGGGGAACTGGTTTTGAAACTTCATTAACAATGGGCTTTCCTGAAAATCCAAGGGAAACATTCTGTGAGCCTGAGAGGGGTGCCCCTGGAACCTCGTTGTGACTGATTGTCGTCCTGCTTGCCCCTGTGTCAATCAAAAACTTTATATCCTTTCCTAATACCTGACTATGCACGTAAGGGCCCTCTTGATCTACAGGAACCTCAATAAGAGGCAAGCCAACCTCCCTCTCTAGGCTGTTTCATGTGTATCGCTGATAATCGGGATAGTCAGATTGTGCATATTGGTACATCTGCTGGGTTGCATGTTGTGTTGCGGCAATGAGTTGTGGCTGTGGTACCACTACGGTCTGTTGTGGAACCTGCTTAGGCTGGACATTCTGTGGAACGTGTTGTTGGACCTGGTCCTGTCTAGGAGGACGCGGTCTCTCTTTAGTTTTACCTGAAGCTATGTTGTGTTTCAAAACTGCACAATTGTTTACATAGTGACCTGGCTGTTTACAATAGTTGCATATCCCTTTAACAGGAGCTGCTGAATTTGAATTATTGGATTGTGTAGTACCCCTTTTATGACCGTCGGCTGGAACTGACTGAGCAACTAGTACTTTCATTTTCGTGTCTTTCATACGTCTCTGTTCGTGATCATGTTCTTCCCTAATTCTGTTCTGGTGGTACTGTAACATTTGTAACATTTGGGAGGGCGTATTAGCTTGCCATGTGCTCTCGACTTTCAGTACACGGTTCTTAACCTGGGGCAATGAATTCTCGACTAATTTGGATACAAAAAGGTGTGGGTATGACTCGCTACTAGCTTTCAGGCCACTATTAATAATAAAACATTTCTCAAATCGGGAATAAAAATCACTAGTGTCTTCATCGGGTTTCTGTTTGCAGGCTGAGATTGCATCCCAGTCCTCCTTTTTAGTTGCTAACAATCTTGGCAAAACCTGTACTAACAGTCCTGGTAATGCTTTAGTTTTATCCCCAAGACCCAAACCTGGGGTTCGACCAGTCTCTTCGGTTTCTAATGCAGCCCAATCAATCTTTTGGTCTCCCACCTCCCATTCCTTTTCTTTGAGTTTCTCGTAAATACCGGCAGGCAATAATACTTTCAATATTTTCATAATGTCGGGATAGGTGTAATCTCCCATGAGTAACATGTCTTTTATTTCACGGTGGAAACCTGCAGGGTCTTTATCATGACTGGGCACTATTTTCTTCATTTCCAATAATTCCATTTTAGTTATGGGCGTGTATACATACACACGTGTAAGGGTATCATCAGTGTTCCTGACTGGATGTACTTCTCGTAAAGGATTCTGTTTGTCAAAGTCAAAGTGAAATGGTTTCCTGACTGGGGGTGGGACGGAAACAAGATGTGGAGTCAAAAAAGTTCTATATTTGTGGCGTTGTTCTAAAATTGTTTCAATTAGATCGGTACCTAGACCTCTCCATCTTCTCAGGAGTAAGTCTTGCAATAAACTATATAACGGACCTGGATCAGATGCTTGGTTTTCATACTGTATAATAAGGTGTTGGGTCATGTATATACCAGCTAGTCGCTGTTCTTCTGGAGTAAGACTTAAAAATGTTTGCACTACTGAATCATCTTTATATATACTGTCATCTCCGGCCCACTGTACTGCGGACCGGGCTAGTTCCTGATCACGTAGGGTATTGAGTTTGTGATAACCTACTCTCTCTTTCCGTACTTTGTCAGTAATTTGGAATACATGTTCAAGGGTACATCGCTCTGGTATCGGGCAAAGGTAACGTTTCTTGTTTTCTAAACGAATGGGTCTATCGAAGGGCCTATCAAGAGGATACGGTCTAGGGAGTTTCTCTCTACCTACATATGCCATCATGTCTTTACTTGCTAGTTGCGATGTTTCTGCTGTCTTCTCTGGTTCATCCTCCTGCGAGGAGTCCTGATCGTCTGATTCGAGTGGTTCTTCAGACTCTCGACGGGCATGTATTGCTATTATTTCTTTACGGATCTTTCTAACCATAGCATGTACACATTTCTCTTTATCATGTTTACCATCAGCAATATTCTGACTCCATCTGTTCAATCTATCCATCTCATCTTGTGGAAAACCTGTCTGATCTTGTTCCCTTATCAAACAATTAACCAAAAATCGCATAATTAAACCCTTGTTCTCAACTTTCTGACGTGACATGGCTTCACCAACACACTCCGGTCTTTCTCCTGTTCTAATAAAATGATACAGATTGTCTAGATGATCTGGCATTTCTGCAAATAATCTGTGACACGTCTTAAACGTAGGGAAGCTAACAACATGGGTCCTGTTTTACCAGGCACTGTGTCATATCTGCAATCTGTAAGCTGTTCTCTGAGCTTTTCGGCTGGGGCACCCCTAGGTGTTCGCGACATTGCGAATTCTCTCATTGTCACTCGTTGTAACTGTGGCGGGGTGCGGTAACCTCCTATAGCACCTCCTGAGGCGGAGGCCTGAGCATAACCTGGCTGTAGGGTCGGTATCTGCTGTAACGTAGTTGGAACCTGGACCGTGCCAGTCCCAAAAGGATTAAGTGGATGTAGTCGTTGAATACCAGGGGGAACAACGGGTAAGGGTGTAGGAAGTGGTGCGGGAGGGGTCTGCTGTTGCGGACCCGGGGGCTGATGATCATGGGGTAGGTTAACGTCAGCAGGTGGTACATGGGCGGGTACATTGGTATATGCGGGAGCTACATCGTCTAAATAGGATGAAAGAAAAATATCTGCTGCGGTCTTGTGACGTAATTTAGTCGGAACCAATGGAGGGGGCAGATTTTTCGGTGTTTCCGGGGTCGCCTTGGGCAGGCCCTCGGCCAAGACTGGAAACAGTCCTGTCCTAATGGCATTACTCTGTCTGTCGTGTTGTTCCATTCTGACTCGTTCTCCTTCTTCTAGTAATTCTTTTTCTTTGGCTTTATCAGAATCCTCTCTACTTTTCTCTGCTTTTCTGAGTGCTTTCTCTGTCCGTCTATGTGATTCTTTACACCATAATTCAATGGCATCTTTCTGTGACTGTCTGGCTTTCTTTTTCCGCAACGCTTCTTCTACTCTCATGATGCACTCGGCATCCCATGTCCCTGTAACGGGCCATCTCTGATTCTCTGCTAAGTCTTTAGTGTATTCCACCCACAAGTCGAGAAATAATATGGCATCTAAGCCGTGCTTGTGGTACATAAAATATCCGGGAGTGTCCCTGGGTGGGATGGGAACAGCTTCTTCAAGTATCCCTTTCCTTGTTCCTATCTGTCGCAATTTAGAGAATAAAGGCATCGCTACCTCGATCTAGACACTATACACCATAAACACAGTAAGAAAAATGCGAACAATCACTCATACCACAACATTTAAAACATGTTGAAACATTATAAAACGAACAACAATAACTTGATACCTAGATACTTGATGCACTGCTAAACAGTACAGATACACTGCTAAAACAGTGCAGACCGGGTCTGTGTACCCAAACCCGTCTTGACCGGACACAAATTAATGCACCCGTCTAGATGCATCCCCAGCAACGGTACTCACCGGGAAGCACAGAACGGAAGGCCTCGGAAACTCGACTGGACTGGTCCAGACTGGACTCGACTCGACACGTGACGTAGGTACTTCGGAACTGGTGGGCCTCTAGACACCTCGGACCCTCTCTCTCGGCTGGGCTCTGGTCGGGATCCTCCGCACTCCTCACCGCCTCGTCTGGATGTCGATCGCAGTCTCCGTCACCTCCGTAGGCCTGAGGGAGATACAGGATATCCTGCGGGTACGCGTAGTTGTCCGTCACGGCTGTGGTAGGGGGCAAGGCCTGCGACGCATCGCCGGCGCGTAAGGTGGGAAGGGGTCCCTGTTCGGGCGCCAAATTATGTGGTAAATAAAGATTTACCGTATACTGAATTTCTATGCGGTATAAGTTCAATAAAATAGCTCAATCAAATGAGAGGCAGAGTCCGTGGGGTCTGAGTTTATAAGGGTTTTATTCCATGTAATGGAATGGTTCGAACCATGGTATCGTGTTCCTTTACCACGAAGGTTCAGGAAGGGATAGACAATGCTTTATTAACAGTGCACAATATATATAGTAAATGCATACAATGGTAAAGGACACAGAAGGCGTAACAGCTGAAAGAAACGAGATAAGAACACATGTGCGTAACAGAAGGCGTGCACGAGGGCGTACACGGAGGTGTGTGCTAGAAACGTCACATGAAAGTGTCATAAGTGGGTGGATTCATAGAGGAATCCTGCAGTGTCAGCAGAAATATATGGCTTGATGCGCGCGCAGGCAACATGACGTGTGCATGACGTGGAACCAGAGGGTGAAGGGGACTTGACATTTAGCACTATAAGGGGAGACAGAAGTCTGGCGTGTCAGAACAACCTAAACCCAAATCATATCTGATATCTTGTGTTTGGAGAACTGTTTTATCTAGAAGGAAAGGTCTGTCGGGTAGAGGCTATTCTATACTGACTGCTATTGCGTGCATATGCGTCTACGTGTCTACGTGTAATGCGAGGGGCCATGGGCCTACCATGGTAACGGGAGCAATGAATTTCGTGCATGGAGACAGAAAGGCCGGGCCCTTTGCTCTGCAGCTGGGGAGATGTTTACCTAAATCACTAGACAGGAATGTATTTTCGAGGAGCGGAGCAGATAACTTGAAGGCTAAGTTGTCTTGGCAGGCAAGCAGGCCGAGTCGGGCACCGCTCGCCGCGCAGGGAGTAAGGTAAGGGTCATGGATGCAGATCCAGGCTGTAGCTTTCTGAGGCAGAAGACAGAAAGGGCTCGATGGCAGAAATCAGGGCCTAACTCAACAGAGCCAGGAAAACGTGAAAGTGTACCATGTAAAGACGGTGGCACGGCATACTTAGGAACGGAATTATCGACCCATTCATGGTGGATCTGACAGAGGACAGATTAACGTTGGACGCAAATGTATTTGCGTCTTCAGATTCGGTTGTGGAGGGAAATTACATGTACTTGAAGTGCATACATGGAGCCGTTGGGGTCTACGTTAGGGGACACAATTGACCATAAAAATTCCAATTACCTCAGTTCATCCACTTTATTGATTAGACACCATTACTAGTGTTACCCACAACCCTCTGTTCTGACCCTTTGTCGGCTAAGTTCCTTCTGTGAAATGCAACTGATATCATTTTTGGGTTGTTTTATTTGGTTTCCTTTATTAGGTTTCACCTGCACAATCCCTTGCCTGTGCTTGAGAAATCTATTATTTTCAATATAACCTTAAAAGGGACCTACATCCCTCCTCCTCTCTTTCCTGGTTTCTCATGCTCTCCCCCTCTCTGTTAGTAGATCTCCTTGCCTCCATGTCACTCTGGCGCTCTGATGCCTTACAGTTCTCATCCTCGAAAACACTCGGTTTTCTCCTAGTAACCAGACTCCCTTAAAGTGGTCACATGTATGTCATGGCAGCGAGTTCTGGTACTTTAACCTTGCGGGTGTGTGTGTGTCTCTGTGTGTGTCTGTGTGTGTGTCTGTGTCTCTGTGTGTGTGTGTTTCTGTGTGTGTGTCTCTCTGTGTGTGTTTCGGTGTGTGTCTCTGTGTGTGTGTCTCAGTGTGTGTGTGTGTCCCCGCATGTGTCTGTGTGTGTGTGTGTCTGTGTGTCTCTGTGTGTCTGTGTATGTGTGTTTGTGTGTGGCTCTGTGTGTGTGTGTGGCTCTGTGTGTGTGTGTGGCTCTCTGTGTGTGTGTGGCTGTGTGTGGCTGTGGCTCTCTGTGTGTGTGTGTGTGAAATGAGCTGGAAACCCACATCCCACAACCCACACCTGCAGTGTGAGAGACAGCAGTGTGTATGAGAGACAGCAGTGTGAGAGACAGCATTGTGTGTAAGAAAGACAGCAGTGTGTGAGAAACAGCAGTGTGTGTGAGAGAGACAGCAGTGTGAGAGAGACAGCAGTGTGAGAGAAACAGCAGTGTGAGACCTTTTATTTATGTTTTGGTTTTTGAAACATAAATAAAACACATTGTTATTTGCAATGTCAATAGCTCAAACTCGCGTAAATACGCGACCTATTGCATTGCAAATGCAATCGGTCTCGCATTTGCGAGAGATTGAGCTATTGGCATTGTAAATGACAATGCCATTTATTGATCTGTTTTCAAAACCAACACATAAATAAAAAGCTTGTCATTTAAAATGGCAATAGCTCTAACTTTTGCAAAGGCGAGACCGTTGCATTGTAAATGCTTGTTTATTTTATTAGTCAGCCGGCAGACGCGATGGGTGTGCTTTAAATAGCAGACTCTCCCTGGTTGGCTGCAAGTAATGTGCAGCAAGCTTTGATGTTCCTCTGTGCAGCTTGCCTGTCTACAGTAATTGTGTCTCGAGATCAGATTGTCAGAGTCTCAGTTCTTGCTGCTTTGAGGGGGATCAATGCCTTCCGAACCATGAGACTTTTTGGGTTTCTGGGGGTAGAGAATTTCCTTTATGGATTCCATCATAGTAGCTTTTGATCTGCCAGACGCCATAGCCAGAATTGACTGAGGAAGTTCAGATGGAACCTTATTTTAATTTCCTCATGCTTACTTTATGCGCTGCTTATCAGTGTGGCTTCTTGATGCTTTATTTCTGACTTGTAGAGAGTTCTCTGCGATTCCCAGATGCTCGCAGGTTCTTTCTTATTTTGCCAAACGGCTGGCGCAGAGGAGGTCTCGCTTTCAGCACCCTAGCTGCTGACCTGCCCACCAGCCTTAGTTAGGTTTTATTGCTGCTGAAGTATGCAATAGTCAATGAAAATACTACAGCCGACATGGGGGGAGCACTTTCAGTGAAAATGCAAAATGCTGACCTTGCAGACAGGTCAGCATTTGTTTTGTTTTACGGAAACAAGCCCCCAAATTGGGGTTTGCCATTGCAAAACATAAACATGACTGGTTCTGAGTGTTCCCGCAGCATACAGGGGAACTGATGCACATCCTGGTGGTCGCTTTCATTAGAAAAACTGCATCGGAAGGTTTGCCATGGAGTTTGTGGTTTTACTCTACTTCAAAGGCATTTCCCGCCACATAGCCAACTGAGGCTTCCCTATCACCAGCAGTTCCACCACCTCTAAATGAGTTGGGGAAACCAAGGGCACAGGTGTCTACAGATATTTAAACCAACTCCAGAATGAGGACCTAAGTCTTTATGTAAAGTACTGAAATGTAGGGCAGTTAAAGAAGTAGCACCTACCCTTTAGAGCACTATAATGGGTTGAACGTTAGAGTTTATGGGCAATTTTAACTTAAGGGGAGGAATCAGGAACACTTCCTCAATCACTAGGTCCCTTTACATATAATTTGATTTACAAGTTTCAGTTCCCACCTGATGGTCAATGGAGTTTGGGTAGAAGACAAAGGGTAACAATGCATTGACCTTATCGTTTTTTGTCCTTATTTCTCCAGTTTGCACCTTCAAGAAGATACGTCAGTCGATCAGTTGCAAAACCGGGGTACCCAACCTAAAACCTCACCACCCAAAAGTGTAATGGAAATTCACAACCTCTGAAAGAGGGCTATGGGAACTGGATAAACATCTCAACTCACTAGGAATATGGTGTACTAGTGCCTCCTGGCGTGGATGTTGTTGGTGGATAAATCTGACACGGCTCATGGAAACAGGGCTCATCCAACTTGTCACAACTTGACTGGTTGTCAAAGGTGTTAGGAGAGAGAGTATAGCATTGATTCTTAACATACAAGCATATTTACAAACACTGTGGTCGTCCATGTCCATGTCTGACAATGGTATGTCAGAGTCAAGACTTTCCAGTTTCTATTGCAACCACTGGACAATGTGTCACTAAATAGGAGTATCTGTCACAGGGAAAAGGGCCAGGACCTGTGTAATTTTTACCGTATTTAAATTACCGCTAGACCAAACTCTTTAGTTTCATTTGATCTGCTACTTTATTTATTCGTTTTGTTTCAACTTTTTAAATCTTTTGTAGTATACTCAAAGCAGAAGAGGCATTAAAGTCTATGTGCAGAAAATACTTATGTACATGTGATTCACAAAACATTACACAACAAAATTAAGTATGTAATACACAATATTAGCAAAAATGAGTGAAAAAAACTTAAGCAAAACATCCTATACATATTATTTCAAAGGTGTTCAATAAGATGTTGCATAATTCAATATTTCAATTAAGAAAGAATGAATGAACACAGGGAAAGAAATAATGTCGTAATATATGGAACTTTTCCTCTATATGTGGACAAAAACCAATGTTATAGTCCCACCGTGTTCTTATCCTATATCATGATAAAGCTTAATTGAAATATTGAATTAAGAAACATCTTTTTGAATGCCTTTGAAATAATAAGTATAGGATATTTTGCTAATGATTTTTTTCACTTATGTTTGCTAATATTGTGTATTACATATTTAATTTTGTTGTTTAATGTTTTGTGAATCACATGTACATAAGTATTTTCTGCATATAGACTTTAATGTCTCTTCTGCTTTGAGTATACTACAAAAGATTTAAAAAGTTGAAAAAGGTATAAAGAAAGTACCAGATCAAATTAAATAAAGAGTTTGGTCTAGCGATAATTTAAAGACGCTAAATATTACACAGGTCCTGGCCCTTTTCCCTGTGACAGATACATATACGGCCCATCCAGAACCTGGCCCATCGGGTCTAACTCCCCATGCTACTAAAAAGGAGAAGGCACACACTGGTTTAGGCTTATCGTGAAACCAAATCTTACAAACCTTTTTTAAAAATAATGTGGGAGCCGTGTGGTGTAATAAGATGGTCTACATGGTTCCAAGTGATCAGGTCAATTGTGGTATTTCCTTTAAGACCAAATGAGCCTCCTGCAGGAAGGCCACATCTATTGCTTTGGATTTCAAACACTGTAGAAAGCTCTCTTTTTAATTGGGCATTGAGGACCTGGGTAATGTTAGGCCATAAATGTTAATATATTCATGATTCCCACCCTGGTGAATTTCCCTGACTTTTCCCTCTCAGGTGTATTATTTATTTTTTCCATTAATGTCCTGTCTTTTTTTAAGTCTCGCCTAGGCAGCGCTTGCGCTGTCTCTTCGAGACATGCTGTATTCAGGAGATGGGCTTTAGGCTTATAGTGAAACTAAATCTTACAAACCTTTTTTAAAAATAATGTGGGAGCCGTGTGGTGTAATAAGATGGTCTACATGGTTCCAAGTGATCAGGTCAATTGTGGTATTTCCTTTAAGACCAAATGAGTCTCCTGCAGGAAGGCTACATCTATTGCGTTGGATTTCAAACAATGTAGAAAGCTCTCTTTTTAATTGGGCATTGAGGACCTGGGTAATTTTAGGCCATAAATGTTAATATATTCATGATTCCCACCCTGGTGAATTTCCATGACTTTTCCCTCTCAGGTGTATTATTTATTTTTTCCATTAATGTCTTGTCTTTTTTTAGGTCTCGCCTAGGCAGCGCTTGTGCTGTCTCTTCGAGACATGCTGTATTCAGGAGATGGGCATTAACCATGTTCCACCCATAAATTGTATTGGTTCCTTGCAGTGTCTTTTGGAATTCTTTTTATTTCATTGGTTTATTTTGTTAGCAGTACTACCTTCTTCCTGTTTAATACCTCCCTCTCTTCTGCTGTTACCTCACATGAGGACAGCCCCTTTTACATGTAACATTACTCTGTATGTTTTATTTACAATTTCAAAGCACTCTTTTGTTAATTACTTTTTCATCGTAGGTGGCATTGCAGGCAACAATGTAAATGGCGTTTCAGGGGTCCAAAGTTCAAAGAGGAACCTCACTTGTATTTTTGGACATAAGAGGAGATGGTAGGACTCCAAGAAGTTGAAAAACCTTTTCAGACCAGAGTCTCAGGCCACCACTGGAGTTAAGGGCTCATATGTTCAAAATCCCACTACAGGGCAGGTGCACGGGGTTGCACTAGGAGGTAGTGTAGGATCACCATTGGATGCAGTTCTAAGTGCCTCTGGTGTGTCCTCAACCCTCTTGTGGTGCTGATTGTTTGATTCAAGACTCGTTATTTCAGTTTAAAAACAAAGATTGCTGCAGTTCCCCATCGTACAGCTTCTACTTTCTCAGTAGGAACTGGGAGTTTGTTGGACAACATTGTTGGGAAAATGCCAGATCGATTCCATGCACCCCCTAAGAATATGCTAACTCACAGTGCAACCATAGGTACCCCATAAGCTAGAAAGAGAGCAAATGAATTGTGCAACCTCAGAACATGACAACCTGTTTCCCCATGAAATCGTGGTAACATATCTAGTACCCTTTCACTCAGTCATTCGGGTGTACTCAAAGAGATTTGCAAGAAGTACACAACTAGGTCTTTCAATATTTATTGAAGCATTGCGATTCTTGTATAAAATATATGTCCTGCCACGAGTAATAGATGGAAACAAATGAGAGTTATTAGCATCACAAGAACAATGAAAAGGATCAACAATTCCCCCATTGTGCTAAAGCAGTGTATATATGTACTATGTTGGTGGACTCCTACTATGCGCTCCCTAACCTAGTTGCCTAGGGTGGGTGATCTGCCAGAATTCCCTACTGGATGGTCTGGCTCCCCATTATCTAAGGGTAAGTGTCTTCAGGGGCCTGTCTTTGTCACAAGTTGGACATCCCTCCCCTTGCCACAAGTTGGACATCCCTCCCCGCAGAGGGAAACAGGAACAGCTGGACTGGAATTCCGACAAGCAACAACTTTGCAGTGAAAGCAAAGTGCTCCTCTGATTTGAACACGAAAGTGCTCATGTTTATACAATAAATCAAACCATGCTACCGTGCCGAGACGTCAGCCAGGCTGTCGTTGTTTATCGTATGATAGCTATGCTACCGGACAATCAACAAACAACAACATTTGCGCAATGAACTCTATCCCTTGTACTAAATATTCAAGGTGTCATGATAATGTGTTAACGTAGTTGAAATGTAAACAAATGTGGTTTCTAAGAACCATATCCTGCACAGTCATGCAAGCAAAAAATGAACATGTAGAAAAAAAGGTAGCTTAAAAAACATGTGTATGTAAAATGGCAGTGTTTCTCCCCAGCCCTAAACCAGCCATGTGACGCCCTGCATACCCAAACTTTTCTGTCAGTTTTTATACCTGATTTTTTTACAGACGGTTTGCACTTTGTAGTTGAATTAGACCTTAGGCTGTTGAATAATCATTAATCAATGTGCTTTCATATATGTTGACGTATAACTAGCACTAGTTTGATTTTATGTATTCCCTAGAATGCTTATTATCATTCTGGGGTGTTATAAATGTTGCCTAATGCATTAATTAGGAACCTCACATATTGTGTACATGTTTATTTACTGATTGAGGCTCCAGGCCAAACACATCATTAGTCATTTGCAATAATGGATTACCTCATATGAGTTTATGTTTATTATCATGTCATGATGTGTGCTACATTCATATGTTCTGATAGTATGCTTCTAGTTCAGCTATTCTAATATTAGTTGGCATGCTCGTTATTTAGAGAAAGGAATAATAACTTTAACATGGGTATGTAAGTGAAGAATCCTGCTTTAATGCCACTTGCCATCATGAATCAATAGGATGAATTTCCCTAAAATAAACAGTATGAATTATATAAATTGATTGTTAATAGAGACCGAGGCTGCACATTTCAAGATGAGCAGAGCGCAGAGTAGTTTTACTTGGTACCTACCCAATGCCATTGTCTCATAACAAATTTGGTTACAGAAACATAATTCACCCGTGTCTTGGATCCAGGCTGAGACCTGGACAATAATGAACTTCAGGTATGCATATGCGATGATAGCACTTAAATACTGAACCTTCAGAAGTCGACAGAGGTTTGATGCTGGGATTAGACTTTTAGGGGTTCTGCTTTGTCTATTTTCATAAATGTTATTTCTGTGCATTCGATCGTAAATGATCTTATTACGTTTATTCTGCCCTAGAAACAGCTTTAAATAAAGCCTTAACAATAAGTGTGGATTTCTTGTGCGTGCACACGTGGTGCAAAAGGTTACCAGAATGCACAACAACAAATAAAAATGCCTGAAAGGCTCTTGCAGGCTTTGTTATGTACCTAACATGAATTCTCCCCAGGTAAGTTAAGAAAGATGTGTGGGAGATACCTTGTTTGTTCCACCCTGTTCATGCAGGTAAGTTTAGGCAAACCTTTATTTGCCTATGGGCCAAAGGAGATCTAATCAGGTCATGATTGGGAGAAGTACCTGATAATGGAATGGGTCTGCAGATCATAGTGGATCACAGTAGACTTTCTCAAGGCTTTTATCCTTGCAGCTCCTACTCAACTATGCTTCAGCTTTGACTCCTCTCTGTTGGGCCAACTCTGTTCCTCTCCTGAAAGTTCATCTCTTTGTTTTACAAGCAAAGGGGCAGCAGCTTCAGCCTTGTTGTCTGATCCTATTCTTCATTCTAAACTTGAGAAAAACAACAGCGAGGTATCATGTTCCTCCTGGCACATGTTGTCTCTCTTCTCGCTCACTTGGTGCTGCTTGTTCATCACTCAATTAGTAGAAAACTGCAGGATTTTGGAGGGGCAAGCCTAGGGATAGGTATACACCTGTTACAACGCAACTTTTACAACTACCTACTGTTACAACGCAACTTTTACAACGCATACCATTACAACGCATTGCGCTGGGGGGCGCTCTAGGATAGGGAATAAGTATAATTTACTATCCAACACCTTCCCTAGTGTCCACGGGGACTGGAGTTAGAATAGTAAATTATACTTACCACTATCCAGCACCTCAAAGCGCTATGCGTTGTAATGGTATGCGTTGTAATGGTCGCGTTGTAACAGTAGGTAGTCGTAATGGTATGCGTTGTAACATGGTACATCCCTAGGGATAGCTACATTCAGGTTACCACATTTACAGAAACAAAGCCAAACTGAAGGGGAAACAGAGTCTTGTGCTGCAGTTATCATGTCCTTAAGGAAGTCGCCACCCAGCACATGGACTCCCACACAAACACAAGCATACTACGCATAAGGCCTGATTAACTGTTTGACGGACAGTACTCTGTCCATCAAGGTAGTGGTGGTGGACATTATCTCCGCCATCATGAAGGATTACTATCCATCAAATTTAGAGATGGAAGCCAGACCTGTTGTCATATCTATACATTGAAATGACTCGCTGCCACTGTCGTTGCTTTCAATATATAAACTGTTTGTTGGATAGCTGCCATTGGTGTTGATGGCTGCTCACCCAACCTTTACAATTGTTATTTTCCAGACGTAAACTCCTAAAGCTAAAGCTTGTTTCTGAAACACAAAAAAACCTAATGACCGCCAAACTGTGGGAAGTTTCTTCCAGGATGTGGGGGTCATTTTTTTCTGGCCCTCACCGCCAAACTTTTCATGGGTGTGATGGACACAAAAAAAAGCCATTACTCGAAATAGGGCAGGCAGGCGATGTGATGTCCTTCATCTGCTGGGACCTAATCCATTTTGCCATCGGAGGAAGTTTTCCATCAACACAGCTAATAGGAGCATCATCGATGGAAAAAACATAAGGTTTGCCTGTCTGAATAAAACACTTAATGGTCTCAGGGATGTCAAGGTCAGTGGTTAGAAACAGACTAGATAAACCAATCAAGTTAAACGGGAATATCCAGCAACTATACAACACCCTTTACTATGAACTATAGAACCGCCAAGAGGACCGCCTTCAAGGATCGCCTAGACAACAACGCACACAACACCAAAGAGCTCTTCAGCATCGTGAAAGAACTCTCCAACCCCAGCTCCAACACCAACGACATCCCACCATCACAAGACCTGTGCGACTCCCTGGCCACCTTCTTTCACCACAAGATCGCCAATATCCACGACATCTTCAACACCAACACCCCCACACCAGCCACCGAGTCCACCACCCCTGCGACCACCACCCGCACCAGCCGCCTGAACGCCTGGTCCCACGTCAGTGATGAAGACACCGTCAAAACCATGAACTCCATCCACTCCGGATCCCCATCCGACCCCTGCCCTCACCACGTCTTCAACAAAGCAAGCACAACCATCGCGCCCCACCTTCGGAAAACAATCAACAGTTCCTTCAAGACAGCAACCTGCCCGGAAAGCAGGAAGCACGCCGAGATCAACGCCCTTCTGAAGGAGCCCAAGGAGGACCCCAAGGACCTCAAGAACTTCCGGCCCATCTCCCTGCTCCCGTTCCCAGCAAAAGTGGAAGAGAAGATCGTCAACCAACAGCTAACTCGCTACCTCGAAGACAACAACATCCTGGACCCCTCCCAATACGGTTTTCGCAGGAAGCACAGCAGCGAGACCGCCCTCATCGCCGCCACCGACGACATCAGAATCCTGATGGACAAGGGAGAAACAGCCGCACTCATCCTCCTGGACCTATCAGCAGCCTTTGACACAGTCTGCCACCAAACCCTATCAACACGCCTCCATGACACCGGAATTCAAGAGAAGGCCCTGGCCTGGACCACATCCTTCCTCTCCAGCAGAACCCAGAGCGTCTGCCTCCCACCCTTCCGCTCAAAAACCACAGAGATCATCTGCGGCGTCCCACAGGGATCCTCCCTCAGCCCGACGCTGTTCAATATCTACAAGACACCACTCGCCCACGTCGCACGACAACATAACCTCAACATCATCTCCTACGCCAACGACACCCAGCTGATCATATCCCTCACTGAAGACCCCCACACCGCCCAAGCCAACCTCCACAGAGGAATGAAGGCTGTTGCCGACTGGATTAAGGACAGCAGACTGAAGCTGAACTCAGACAAGACGGAGGTCCTCATTCTGGGACCTACCCCATCAGCCTGGGACGACTCTTGGTGGCCCACATCAGCCCTGGAACCCTCAGACTACGCACACAACCTGGGGGTCATCCTCGACTCCACCCTCTCCATGACCAGGCAAGTCAACGCTGTCTCCGCGTCCTGCTTCAGCAGCCTCTGAATGCTCCGCAGGATCTTCAAATGGATCCACCCGACACGAGAAAAACCATCACTCAGGCTCTCGTCACCAGCAGACTCGACTACGGAAAAAACCTCTACTCAGGAATAACAACCAAGCTCCTGATACAACTACAACGCATCCAGAACGCCTCGGCACGACTGATCCTCGACGTGCCCCAACACAGCCACATCACACCCCATCTGAGAGGCCTGCACTGGCTCTCCGTCAACAAGAGGATCACCTTCAAGCTCCTCACCCATGCACACAAGGCACTACACAACGCCGGGCCCACATACCTCGACAACCGACTCAGCTTCCACACCCCCACCCGAAGCCTCCCCTCGGCCAACCTGGCCCAAGCCTCAGTTCCTCGCATCAGGAAAGCCACTGCCGGCGGAAGATCCTTCTCCTACCTCGCCGCCAAGACCTGGAACGCTCTCCCTACCAGCCTGCGACAGATTCAGGACCTGCTGGCCTTCAAAAGACTTCTCAAGACCTGGCTCTTCGATCAGTAGGCCCCACCCCCAGCGCCTTGAGACCCTCACGGGTATGTAGCACGCTTTAGAAATGCAGTGATTGATTGATTCTGAATGGCACAGAAAGAGTGAGAGAAGGTAATGGATGAAGTTAGTGAACCCAATCTTTGATATGAGGGTTTCTTTCTTTGCTTCTGGCTATCTTGTCATACTCTCACTCTTATTTGCCTCTTCATTTAATTTTCTTTGTGTCTTTCTTTTCGTTTTACATCTTTCTTTCTTCCCACATTCTGTCTTTGGTTCCCTCTTTGTTTCCAACTTCCTTTTAATGTTCTGTGCATCTTCTTTCTTTGCTTCTTTTTTCTTTCCTTCCATATTTCTTTGTCTCTTTTTTGCTTCTTACTACGTTTTATTATTTCCATCTTTCTTTCAAACTTTCCATAATTATTCTTTGTTTCTCCGCCTTCTTTCTTCTTTTTAAAAAAAATCTTTTCATCTTTCTATAATTCGTTTTTGTACGCAGTTTTCATCTTCTCTTCTTTACCTTTTCCTACCTTCCTTTTCGTTCTTTATTTCCATTTTCATCTTGATTTTAACACAATTCTTTCTTTACATCTTTTTCTTTCATTCCATTCTATACTTTTTCCTAATGTATGCTTCTTTTCCACTCTTTCTTTCTAGCACACTCAGTGTTCATTTGGCCCTTTCATTTTTTGTGTTTCATAAACAATGTTAGTAATTGATCCTGCTTTCTTTCTCTTGATCACTGTGTCTGCCTACTTTGGGACCACTGGGCCTCCACCCTCAGCCCTGTTATGCTATTGGCTTGCAAAGTATTTATGAACATCTGCCCAGAAATCATCTTGTGTGTAGGTCCATAAAGAACAATGACATCAATTCATATTACAGAAAGGCAATAGCCCACAGCAATTCCTTTCCCCTATTCAGGGGCTTGCTTTGGTCAGTAAGACTGGGAGGGGCGACCTCCAGATTTTCTGACAATCACGCTGGCCTATGACGTCAATCACTAAATTAGAAGCAGCACCTGAGGGGGTTTGAGGTCCAGTGGAAAGGGAAAGGATTTCGGACTGTGAGGGGGTTTCTTAACAAAAGATATTTTGTAAAATATAACTATGTTTTAAGACCTTAAAATCAGAGTTGTGTGTTTTTGTCTGAGTATTTTAAAATCCCAGGTGAAATTCAGCAGAGACCTTACCATCCCCGACTGATAGCACCTTTACCCAACAATTTATTAAATAATACATTTATAAGGGGTGGGGTACAACCCCAAACACCGCCCCTGAAGCTACACTCCCGTCCCAACTGCAGGTGCTATAACTGAGGGCGAAGGGCTGGCTTCATGGCGCCCTAAACAGGATGGCACATCAGGGGGTTCTGTCTTCACACTATTGGACGTCATCTTGCTGGGGTAGCAGCTTTGGAACTCACAGTATTTCCTATGAATAACGATGCAGAAATTCCACCTGAGTGCACAGCTCTAAAATTCACTTTCCTTACTGCATTCAAGGACCGCCCAATTTCCTTTTAACCTCATTCCATTCTTTCTCTTTTTTTTTTACGTTTTGCAGCTTAGAAATAAGTGCATTTAGGAATACAAAGAACAGCATGCTCAGTCTTCTGACTATAATGCATCAGAGAGCATTCGTGTAGAAGTCACATGAATTTATTTGAGGATAGAGGCCAAATTTAAAATGAATAGTTTTGTGTACGTGAATGGATGCCCTCCTTTTACATGGCACTTTAAACCATCATTTTGCCTCTTTCATAGCGTTTATATTTTGCTGACAGACAGCCGAAAGGCGAAGTGATGTGCCCAAATTGATGGCAACCATTTCAGACCAGATGTCTTATTGATCTATTTCTTTTCCTCCTTCGACCCCCTTTATCAGCTCCTAGATGTAGTAAAGTGCACTGGCTACAAGAATCTTTCTCGTGGGGGTAATAAATAAAGTGGTGGGATGCAGCTGGCCAGAGTGACTCCATAATGTGTAGCTATGCTCTATTTCCTTGCTAAGTGAATGCAGACGACGGAGGGAATCACCTGGTGTTAGTGATGCATGAATTGTCTTATTCAGTTTATTTTATTGTTTAAAACATTACAGTTAAAATGTTTGTTGTCTCATTTATTTATTTATTTGTGCAAATTATATAGCGCATTAATACCCGAAGGTGTCTCGGCGCTGAAAGACAGAAAGCAAAACTGATGGAATAATTAGTTACTGGTTGAAGACCTATGTTTTACTAGCTTCTTGAAAGTAAGAAGGGAGGGGCTGGCCCTGATGTAAGGGGGCAAGGTGTTCCACAATTTGGCTGTGTCAACTGAAAAACATCTGTCTGCCCATAATGATTTCTTTGTCCATAAGACAGTTAGGAGTGGGTTTGAGGAGGAACGCAGAGGTCTTTTAGGGGTATACAGGCATAATGATTTTCTTAAGATCGCATGGACGGAGTTGTTTATTGCCCTGTATGCAATACATAGTGCCTTGAATTTAATTGGATTCCTGATTGACAACCAATTGAGCTGGCGTATTACAGGGGAAATAGATTTGAACTTGGGCGTACCTGACAATATTCTTGCTGCCGTGTTTTGGGCTGACTGCAATTTGTTCAATACTTTCTCCTGGGCATTTAGAAGGATTTAGTAATCAATCTTGGATAAGACCAGTGTACACATGAGAGTTTTTCCTGCGCTCAGAGGAAGGAAAGGGAAAAGTTTCTTAATCTTTTTGAGGGCGAAAAAAGATGATGAGACTACTGCATTTGCATGGTGAATAAAAGAGAGCTTATCGTCAAACATCACTCCCAGATTCGTAACCTTAGTGACAGGCTGCGGAAGGGCTCCCATCTCAGTTGTCCAACAAGTTGGGGACCAGCTGGGGGATAAGCTACCGAAGGTCATTACTTCCGTCTCGCTTGCCCTCTTGAAAATTTGCTGCCACTTCTAATCCATCATTGTGGACTACCAGCACAAGTTGGGTGTCGTCGGCATACGATGTTAACCTCATCCCATGGGTTTTGATGGTCCTTGCCAAGTCCGACACATAGATATTGAATAAGGTCGGGCTTAGGGCAGATCCCTGAGGCATTCCACATGGGAGGGACAAAACCGGGGAGTAAAATTCACCCAGCTTGGCCGACTGAGTGCGGTTGGCAAGAAATTATGTTAGTAAAGTCCTGGATTTTTGTTCAATGGCAGCAACACGGTCGATCAAGATGGTATGATCGACTGTGTCAAAAGCCGCAGGCAAATCCAATAGAATCAGGACAGCCGCTCCACCTCTATCCAAGATCATCCTGATCTTGTCCGAGGCCTTGATGAGGGCTTTCTTAGTCCCATGACCCTTCCTGAAACCGAATTGAGCATCATCAAGCAGCTTATTATTGTTGATGAATTGAGCCAGTTGCCTATTCATTAATTTTTCAATGATCTTTGATGGAAATGGAAGACAAGCTATAGGTCTGTAATTTTTTGGTTCTAGCCGATCAAGGTTGGATTTCTTGAGTAGGGGTTTAATGATGGCCTTTTTCCGTACTGAAGGGTAAACACCAGTACTGAAAATTGAATTGCATATGTCTGCAAGGGTATTGGCAATAGGATCCGGTGTCAGTTTGAGAATAGAGGGAGAGAGGGATCCGGAGTGGAACCAGATTTAATAGATAGAACAAGCTCACGTACCTGCTTGAGAGGGACCTGAGCAAATTCAGAGAATACAGTGGAGAGGGAGGTCTTAGTTGAGTTTAGGGGGTAGGCGGATCTGAATTAGCCTGGGTGACGAAATTTGAGTAGATATGAGTGACCTCCTCTTTAAAGTCAAATGATTTGTATAGCGCGCTACATACCCGGAGGGTCTCAAGGCGCTTGAAGAAGGGTGGGGAATTACTTGTCAAAGATCCAAGTTTTAAGTTGCTTTCTGAATGCTAGGTGGTTCTGAGTGAGACGAAGGTGAGTGGGGAGTGAGTTCCAGGTTTTAGCAGCGAGGTAGGAGAAGGATCTACCTCCCATGGTGGTTTTATTGATGCGAGGTACGGTAGCAAGGGCTTGGTTGGAAGATCGTAGCTGGCGAGAGGGGGTGTAGAAGGAAAGTCGTGTGTTGAGGCATTCGGGTCCAAGTTCGTAAAGTGCTTTGTGTGCGTGGGTTAGGAGGCGGAAAGTAATCCTCTTATTGACGGGGAGCCAGTGGAGGTTTTTCAGGTGACTAGAGATGTGGTCTTTACGCGGGATGTCTAGTATGAGTCTGGCTGATGCGTTCTGGATGCGTTGGAGTTTTTTCTGGAGTTTTGCGGTGATACCGGCGTATAGGGTGTTTCCGTAGTCCAGGCGGCTTGTAACCAGTGCATGGGTGACTGTTTTTCTGGTTTCGGTGGGGATCCAGCGAAATGTTTTTTTGAGCATGCGAAGAATGTTGAAGCAAGATGATGAAACTGCGTTGTCTTGTCTGTTCATTGAGAGTGAGGAGTCCAGGATGACGCCCAGGTTTCGTGCGTGGTCCGTCGGGATGGGTGCTTTTCCAAGGTCCACTGGCCACCAAGAGTCATCCCAAGCGGAGGGGGAGGTACCTAAGATAAGGACTTCTGTTTTGTCTGAGTTAAGTTTCAGACGGCTGTGCTTCATCCACTCGGCTACTTCTTTCATTCCTTCATGTAGGTTGGTTTTGGCGGTGTTAGGGTCTTTGGTGAGTGATAGGATCAGTTGAGTGTCATCCGCGTAGGAGATGATGTTGAGGTTGTGTTGGCGTGCGATGGTCGCGAGAGGGCTCATGTATACGTTGAAGAGGGTGGGACTGAGTGATGACCCTTGGGGTACGCCACAGATGACTTCAGTGGCCTCTGAGTTGAATGGTAGGAGGCGGACTCTCTGGGTTCTTTCGGTGAGGAACGAGGTGATCCATTCCAGTGCTTTTCCTTGGATTCCGATGTTTCTGAGGCGCTGTAGAAGGGTGCTATGGCAGACTGTGTCGAAGGCTGCGGAGAGGTCGAGGAGGATGAGGGCGACTGTGTCTCCATTGTCCAGTAGAGTGCGAATGTCGTCTGTTGCTGCGATGAGGGCGGTCTCCGTGCTGTGTTTGGCTCGGAAGCCGGACTGTGAGGAGTCAAGGGATTTGTTGCTTTCGAGGAAGACGGCGAGCTGGTTGTTGACGGCTTTCTCGATGACTTTGGCCGGGAATGGAAGGAGCGAGATGGGGCGGTAGTTTTTGAGTTCGGTGGGGTCCGCTGTGGGTTTTTTCAGAAGAGCGCTAAGTTCTGCGTGTTTCCAGCTTTCTGGGAAGGTGGCGGAGTTGAGGGAGCAGTTGATGACGTCTCGGAGGTGTGGTGCAATGATGGAGTCTGCTTTGTTGAAGATGTGGTGAGGGCAGGGGTCTGTGGGGGATCCTGAGTGGATGGAGTTCATCAGGTGGATGGTGTCCTCAGTGGAGATTGGGTTCCAGTCATTAAGGATGTTCAAGGGGGGTGAAGGTCCTGCAGAAGGTTGGGTGGGTTGGTCTCCGGGTCGGTTGTCGAAGCTGTTGTGGATGTCTGCGATTTTGTTGTGGAAGAACGAAGCTAGGGAGTCGCAGAGGGCCTGAGAGGGAGTGATATCATTGGAGTTGGCTGAGGGGTTGGTAAATTCTTTGACGATGTTGAATAATTCCTTGCTGTTGTGGGCGTTGTTGTCTAGTCGGTCTTTGAACGCGGCTTTCTTGGCAGATCGGATTAGTTGGTGGTGTATGCGGGTGGCGTTTTTGAAGGCGTCCCTGGTGCTGGTGTTTGGGTCTTTTTTCCAGGCCTTCTCGAGGGAGCGACAGAGTTTCTTTGATTTCTTAAGATCATCGTTGAACCAGGAGGCGTTTATGCTGCCTAGTTTGATTTGACGTTTTTTCAGCGGTGCTAGGATGTCGGCACTGTTGGATAGCCATTGGGTGAGGTTAATGGCTGCTTGGTCGGGGTTTGAGGAGTGGGCAGGGGGGTTTTGAAGAAGCGATGAGGAGATCTGGTAGATGGTGATTTTGTTCCAGTTTCTTCGCAGAGTAGGTTGAGGATGGTTGTGAGTTGTGGTTTTATTGTAGATAAAGTGTACGCAGCTGTGGTCCGTCCAATGGAGAGTAGTGGTGTGACTGAAGGAGACATGTTTGCTGGAGGTGAAGATAGGGTCGAGTGTGTGACCTGCGATGTGGGTGGGCGTAGTGGCAAGTTGTTTGAGTCCGAGGTTGGCGAGATTGTCCAGAAGGGAGGTGGCGTTGCTGTCATTGCTCTTTTCCAGGTGAAAGTTGAGGTCTCCCAGTAGAATGTATTCCTCGGAGGGAAGGGCGTGTGTGGTGATAAAGTCAGTGATAACGTCGCTGAATTGTGCACGGGGTCCTGGAGGTCGGTAGAGGAGTGTGCCTCTGATTGTGGTCTTTGGGTCGGTGTGGATCTGGAAGTGAAGGTGTTCGGCGCTGGCAAGGTTGACGTCTGAGCTGGTTGAGATGCGGATGGAGTTCTTATGGACGATAGCGATGCCTCCTCCTGTTTGGTCGGAGCGGTCCTTTCGGATGATCTTGTATCCTTCCGGGATGGCAATGGTGATGTCTGGGGCTGATGAGGCGTTCATCCATGTTTCTGTTAGGAAGGCGACGTCTGGAGAAATGGTGTCTAGTAGATTCCAGAGGTCGATGGCGTGTCTGTGGACTGAGCGGGTGTTGAGCAGGATGCATTTTAGGTGGTTGGAGTCAGATATCTGTTGTGTGATTGTGGATGAGGAGTTTTTCTTGCTGCCTTGTACCTGCAGGAGTAGCATGTGAAGGGTCCATGGGTGTGTCCAGGAGCGGCTTGGGCGCAGTTGGAGAGTCGGCCGGGGTTAAGGGCAAGGAGGGTGGAGGCGTCGTATGTAATGCGGGTGGGGTGGGAGGTACGGGGGCCAGGAGGTCTGGCTCTGGGCGCGGTCCAGGCGCGGACGGGCGTAGACGGGCTTACCTTTGGCGCACCTTCGGCGCGGCCGTAGCGCGTGGACGCTGCGCGTGTGTCCATCTGACATAAATGGAGAGTGGAGGGGCGGAGCGTGGGAGGGGCAGCTGGGAGGCGGGATCTGGGAGGAGCCACGGGCTGCCGAGGGTAAACAGAGCTACAATGGAGCCCGGACCCTGAATCGAAACTGGGTCAGAGCCAGAGTGGGCAACACGTTACTAAACACTGTAAAATGCACTCCACGCAAACGTCTCTTTCCTGGCTAATTATCGGTAGTGCGCAGCAGGAGAACAATATAATGCAAGCAGGCAGATACCACCAAGCGGCGAGAACAATATTGAGATAAATAATAATTAAATAAATAAACTGAAAAACGATACCGAGCGCTAAGTGCGCTTAAACAGCAGGCAGGCAGGCAGGAGCAAATACAGCCAACAGTAAATGCAGCGTCTGGGGGGGCAGAGGGCGAGGGGAGCAGCCACACAAGAGAGTGTCCACTCGGTCACAAATGGTGGGAGGCCGTGACGCGTTAGCTGTGCTTGTGGGTGGGAGGGGCAGCTGGGAGGCGGGATCTGGGAGGAGCCACAGGCTGCCGACGCCACGGGCTGCAACGCTTCCATGGTTGAACCTGTTGGAGGTGTGGAGAGTTTAGTTACCACTTGAAATAGTTCCTTGGTGGAGTTTTGGGCAGATTCAATTTGGGTTAGGAAGTATTTACTTTTTTCCAAGGTAATTGGATGTTTATATTTTGTTATTGCCTCTTTATATAATGTTTAAGAGTTGTTATTATAGTCTTTGCGCCAATGTCTCTCTAGGTTCCTGCAACATTGTCTCTCAAGTCTTAACTCCTCTGAGAACCAAGGTGCGAAATGAACCCTTCGGTTCGTAGAGACCCGTTTGGATGGCACTAGCATAGAGAAGGTGTCGTCTAACCAGGTAGTGTAGTTATTAGATGCTATTTCAGGGTCTTCTGAAGGAGTATAATGGCGAGAGGAGAAAGATGTTTGCAAAAGCTGAGTATCAATGTTATTCAATGCACGAATGTATTTAGGTGTGTGAGAGCCCAAATCCCTAGTGTTGGATTTCTTTGTCCGAATGGTGCAGGTAATTGCAGAATGGTCGGTCCAGATCAAAGGGGTAACCAACAGTAAGGAGATGTTTGGATTATTGGTAAAGAGACCATCCAGTGTGTGTCCTGCCCTGTGAGTGGGTGAAGTTACTAGCAGATTTAGACCTAGTGATAGGAAATCATTGATGAGGGAGGAAGATCTCTTGTCACTGGGAGATTCTAAATGAAAGTTGAAATCTCCCAGGATAGTATAATCTGATATTCCTGCTATTGATTTCAATAAAGTATGGAGTTCTGCAAGAAAATCAGTTCGCGAGCTTGGTGGTCGATATAGTAAAGTTCCTTTAAAGGATTGAATATTTGAAAGTATGATAGAAAAGGTTAATTATTTGCAGACTGGGGAGTTGAAGGTGTCGGTTTTGATTGTGCATTTATCACGATAAAGGATTGCTAAACCTCCACCTTTCCTTAATGTCCTATCCTGTCTAAGTACACAGTAGCCTTCCGGTGTGGCTACGCAAAAATCAGGGCCCGAGGAAGGATCCCCCGAGGTTTCAGTAAGGAATAGCAAATCCAAGTTCTGATTGATGAGAAAATCTCGTATTTCGAGCTTATGCTTAGGCAGGGAGCGGACATTTGTAAGTGCGAACTTGATAGTGTCTGGTCTAATTAGGGAGGTGTGTGTGCTAGAAGAGTGTAATACCCTTGTTGGCTCTATGCAGAACCTGCAGTTAGGACATTTGGAAAGTTGCTTATTGCATAGAGCATCCTCTTTAAAGGGGGGGCAGTGATGATTATTGACAGTGTTGTTTAAGTCGAGTAGCTGGGAGCTGGAGTAGGATAAAACTATTCGTCTTGGAGTTAAGTTTTGACGTAAACTAATCAAATGGAGGAGGATCACTTGTCCTGCATAACATTGGGTATATGTAAATGGTTCTGTTAAATCCCAATAAAAAGCCCTGATGCACGTGTTGGTTGGTAGTTACGTATAGCGGTATATCTTGGTTCTCCGCTTTCCCTCACACGTGCCTGCATAATCATAGGGCTTAGTGGTTATACCACCTCCACCAGGAGGTGATACCCTTTGTTAACACAGAAGTTACCAGAAATGTGCTCTTGATATGGTGAGGTGTGTTAAAAGGTCTCTATGTTCCAGACACAAATCCTTTATTCGTTCTGGTTCCAAAGAGGCAATAAAATCAGTGTAGGTTATTTAGAGTTATTATGACTCTATTACCTAGAAATGGTGAAATTGGTCGACATGTTTAACCCCTCAGTAGCCAAAAGGTCAGTTGGGCTTTCTTCAGGACCAGGGGGTGATGTGCAATAAGTGAATATTACTCCTAAGTACTTCTTAGTGTAATCATTTAATGGAACCTATAATTGTAGTTCCTGAAGGCCTATAGTACCTGGTTTCCGGTTTCATTCCAACCTCATCGGAATCCGCGTGGGTCAGCGGTGCCTTCTGCGGTCACTCCATAACGCCACTGGTTCTGACTCTGCCACTGCGGTCCCGGAAGCCTAAGAAGTACTTAGGAGTACTATTCACTTATTGCACATCACCCCCTGGTCCTGAAGAAAGTCCGACTGACCTTTTGGCTACTGAGGGCTGAAACATGTCGACCGATTTCACCATTTCTAGGTAATAGAGTCATAATAACTCTAAATAACCTACACTGATTTTATTGCCTCTTTGGAACCAGAATGAATAAAGGATTTGTGTCTGGAACATAGAGACTTTTTAACACACCTCACCATATCACAAGCACATTTCTGGTCACTACTGTGTTAACAAAGGGTATCACCTCCTGGTGGAGGTGGCATAACCACTAAGCCCTATGATTATGCAGACACGTGTGAGGGAAAGCGGAGAACCAAGATATACCGCTATACGTAACTACCAACCAACACGTGCATGAGGGCTTTTTATTGGGATTTGACAGAACCATTTACATATACCCAATGTTATGCAGGACAAGTGATCCTCCTCCATTTGATTAGTTTATATTAATTCCAGGGAACTGGATGGATCACAACTTTTCCCTCCTCCTCCTCATTGATTTGAAGTTATGTTTTGACGGCCAGGGGGACAGGCCCTGGGCCCGGTCGAGGCGCAGTCGGGGGCAGACGGGCTTGCCTTTGGCGCGCCAGCGGCATTTGCCGCCTTCGTAGTGATCTGGCTGGCTAATGGGTGAAAAACTATACCGCTAACCTCTCCAAGATGGTGGCTGTCAATGGCCCTAACAGGTAGTGAGGCACTCTGAAAGAAAGGCTGTCCCCGTAGTCTCCCTCCACATCAAACAGTCCGCTAACCTCTCCAAGATGGCGGCTGTTGATGGCACTAACAGGAAGTGAGGCACTCTGAAAGAAAGGCTACCCCTAGTAGTCTCCCTCCACATCAAACAGTCCGCTAATGACTGGCGGTGGAACGGGGAGAATGCAGGGCGCCGAGCGCTGTCACCGTGATCAGGTAGGTTTAAGCAATTTTTGGTTGGTGGCAAGGAGAAATGGATAAAAACAATGAAACGGCGCAAATGAAGTACAAAACTGAATAATATAAGTAAAATTACCCGTGGGTATTCGCGTAAGCATTCAGCCTTCAGTGCAACCTGTGCTCATGAGGCTTATTTATAGGCATTACACTGTATAGTACTGAGTACATGTGCAGCATTTATAGAAATAACAAATAATTGATTTTACCAAAGAAGTGATGAAGGTCGGGTTCAGGAGTACAGGAGAGGTGCTCTTGAGGTAAAGAATTGAGAATTGAGAGTCCAGATGTGTGAACACACTCGTCTCAAAAAGTGTTTGCAACCAGTCCTTTTATGATCTGTATCTAATTTTGTGAACCAAACTCTGTACTAATAGGTAGTCGTCTAAAATCAATTCAGAGTGGGTGGCAGTCAGACCTACCTAATAAATATTGATCAGGCAGACAACAAATTGCAACTTACCCCAATTAGCCACCATCAGAAAGCTGGTGACCTGCAAGGTTTGCAGACTACCATCCTTGTAATTGCTTTAAAAACAATTAAGTACTTTTTTTAAACTCTTTTTTTTAGCATTATAGGCATAAACAAGCAAGATGAGCATGGACCTATGAGGCCAATTACAAGGAGATGTTTTGATGAGAGGGTACACAGGTCAAAGAGGTACAAGACCCTGTCAATCTCTGCAGTCCAGGAGTAGATTGGGGGGGAAGGATAGTGGCTGTGACGGGTCCCTTACTGGGTGTAGAAGCGGGCGGCATGGTTTGACGGAAGAGTGAATAGAGCCCGCGCCCTGACTCCGGCTTCCATGAGGCACGATAATATTACGTCTCTAAATTTCCCTTTCTACAATTGATGAGAGGGCGTCATACTGTGAGTACATGGTTTGGTTTCAGAGTGACCAAGGGTTAGGTACACCTTATCGAGTGTATACCACTCGGATCACACAGCTAGGTCCTGACAAAAACCTGGTAATATCGCTGACGGGTTGAAACTTGTAGACCACTTTCACGTTTTACCACCATTAAGGGTACCGGAGGTTAATCTAAACGAGCACAGCATCTTTCACTGTTTTTTAACGTTGCCCAGTTGCTCCATATTAAAGTATTTTAGGGAGTTAAATCTGGTCAATTTTTAATTCACTTGATTCCACTCACTTGCACCACTGCTGCAAAAAACACCTGCTCCAGTGTAATCAGGTGTTGAAGCACACCCGGATAGCGCTCAGCTATTCGGGTCAGACCCCAATGATGAAGCATGTCACCAACTAGGTTGGTGAGTGAGGGGTCTTCTTAAAAAGGAGGAATTTTTCCCTTTTTCTACACCTCTCTATATACCACGTAGACATTGTTGTGTCTTCAGGGTACACTTCTTCTTTTGTTTGATATATAAACCATAAGGGGACCAGGAGTATTCCCTTCAACACCATTTCTCTCTACTTTGTTGATTGATAGGCGCCACAAAGCCTTAAGTCTCACCTTATTTATTTATTTATTGAAAAAGTTTTATGAAGCGCGAACGAGATCCCAAAGGATATCAGAGCGCTTTACAATAGGTTGGAAGAGAGGATAAAAATGAAATGTACACAGCAAATGTGAAAATACAATCAACAGTAAACAGTGGTACATGTATAGAGTATAATATTATGCAGAAGAGTTGATCCGTGACTGTTAATTGTGCCTAGGAGATAGAAACCAAGAACAACCGTCTTAGGAGTGTCTCCACCTCTTATGGTAAGAATTTGCTCATTAGGAATCTTTTGGCTTCCAGTTTGAAAGCCATCGTCGAGGAGAGTCTGCGTACATCCGGAGGAAGAGAGTTCCATATTTTAGGGGCAGCACCAGAGAAGGCTCGGTGACAAGTTCTCTTTCTGCTAAGGATGATCACTTTCAAGAGGAGAGTTGAGGTGCTTCATGATGCCCTCTCCCCAGAAGATAGTTCAAGTTTTTGCGCCAGATAGTATTGTAGTGAAGGGCTTTGTGCGCCAGGATTGCAATCTTTAGCTGGATTTGCGCTTGAAAAGGGTAGACAGTTGAGAGATTTAAGGACTTGAGATATGTGCTCATTTCATTTGGAGCCTGTAGTCAGCCTTGCTGCGGAGTTCATGGAGGCCTTAAGTGGAGCCAAGGCATATCTGGGAAGGCCACAGAGAGTTGCACTGCCATAGTCTAACCTTTGTAAGCGCTTGTACCACCTGCTTGAAAATATTTTGTGGCAGAAAGGGTTTGATATTTCTGAGTGTCCTCGCCAAGTGGTTTGCTCCCTTACAAACATTGCTGATATGTGTCTTCATACTCCGGTGCTTGTCCACGGTGACTCCAAGCGATTTGGCTGAGTCTATGATGATCGGAGTGCAGTTGAGAGCAGTGAGGTGAGACATCCAGAGATCGATCTTGGGGGTGTGGTTTGGCAGGGAGATGAGCAGGAACTCCGTTTTGGAGGCGTTGAGCAGGAGATGTTCTCTGTTAACTAGTTTTGAGGAGACGTGAGGATAGAGTTTTGTGAGAGGATGTTTTCAGGGGATGAAATTTTCAAATAGAGTTGTGTGTCATCGGCATACATGTGGAAGAGAATGTTCATGGAGTTAAGTGAGTTAGCAGGAGGTTCCAAGAAAAGGTTGAAGAGTATAGGAGAAAGGGCGGATCCTTTGAGGACCCCCATGAGTACTGGAGAGGGCTGAGAGAGAGAGAGTGGTTTGCCTTTACTCTTTGAGATCTATGATGAAGGAAGGATGAGAACCAGTGGAGCACCTGATCGAGAAACCCATTCTGTTTTGTAGGATGGATAGGAGAATGTCATGATTAACCGTATCGAATGCAGAGGAAAGGTCAAGGAGGATCAAAAGGCAGGATTAATTTTTGTCAAGCATTTTCAGGATGTCATCAATAATGTGTATGAGGGCCGATTTGGTGCTGTGACCCCACCGAAAACCGGATTGATGATGGTGTAGGAGTTGGTAATTCTCAATATGAGCACAGAGCTGGAATTGGACACATTTTTCAAGGAGTTTTGCTAGGGTGGGGATGTTGGAGATAAGAGGGAAGTTATTGAGATCCAAGTTGTCGGCGTTTATTTTTTTTAGAATAGGTGAGACCTGGGCTGCTTTTAGGCAGTCGGGGATCAAGCCTTGAGATAAGGAGGCGTTTAAAATCCTGGTCCAGGTGGGGATGAGAGCGCTCTTGATCTCTTTGAAGATGGCCGGAGGCAACGGGTCACCAAATTGGTTGGACAGGTTGATAGCCTGGAGAATTTTTTCAATGTCTTTTTCACTAAACAGGGAAATGTGCCTCATGACGCATTGTTCTTAGCGTCAAAGACGGTCAGGATACACTTCTCCGGAAAGTCAGAGGGTGAGGCAGCTGTAGAGGGGGGCATTAGGGCCTTCTTAGAGGCGTAGTCAATGGAGGTGAGTCGTGATTTCTCCGTGAAGAAAGCGTCAAATTCCTCGCAAGAGGGTGGGTTGCCACTCGAATCAGAGAGGCTCGGACCAGTAACAGATTGCTGTTTGACCAATTCGAAGAGTTTCTTGGGGCGATTTGCCGCTTGGTCTAGTTGTAGTCTGAAATAGTCAACCTTAGCTTTCTTGATCTGTTTATTGTAGAGGCTTCTGACATCTCTCAGAAGTTTTAGGTGATCCGAGGAGGGATTGGATCGCCAGGAACGTTCAGCTGGTCTAAGGTTGCGACGTTCCGAGTTTGAGTTTTTGTTGTACCCCGGTTTGGAAATTTTTGGTGAAGTAGTTTTAAGCTGGAGTGGAGCAATGTCATCCATGATTTTGGCAATGCTCGAATTGTAGTGGTCCGTGAGAGTTTGAACCTCGACCAAGTCAGCTTGGGAGGAAAGGACAGATTTATATTGGGCAGCTAGTTTGTCGTGGTTTATTAATCTGAGATCTCGTTTCCATATCTTGGATTTAAGCGGTTGAGCCTTCCTCATTATCACCTCCCTGTTAATATAAAAAAGGATGCTGTGATGGTTCGACCAGTCACAAAGGGTTATGGATTCTAAAGAGATGGTCTGTTCCTTGGAGATGATGAGGTTCCCCTTTCGTGTGGGTTGGTTGGTCACAGTGCTGAGACAAATCATGATCATTTATGAATGATTTGAGGCAGGATACTGCGGGGTCATTGTGGTTGGACCAATGCAGGTTGAAGTCCCCTAGGAAGATTTGTGATTCTGCAGAGTCGACATTGCTAGAGATGATTTTCATGAATTGCTCAATAAAAGGGAGATTGTCTCCCGGTGGGTGGTAAAAGGTGTGAAGTTTACAGATCGGTAGGTTCTTACTTGAGATGCTGAGACAAAGGTATTCACATGAGGAGGGGGGAGAGGACTCCAACTGGGAGATCGAGAGAGTATTCCTATAAATGCAGGCTAGACCGCCACCCAATTTAAATTTTTTGTCAAGCCTGACTATATCATGAGTGGGATGTACTAGGAGGTCTAAAATAGGAATAGAAGCAGGATTTAGCCAAGTTTCGGTGAGGATGATACTATCTAAATCATTCTGTTGGATGTGGTCACAGATATCTGAGGCGTGTTTACTGGCTTATCTGCAGTGTAATAGTACATACTTGAGACGAAGCAGATTCTAGAGGGACGAAGTCTGGGTGCTGGGCACCCTAGTGAAGTTGTCAGAAATGCTGCATCTCAGATTGCGGGGTGGATCTCTGTTTGGGTTGGGAAGGATGGAGTGTATTTGCCTCAGAGGGGTCAGGTTAGCATTGGTCCAGGAGGAGCAGGAAGTGAGATGGTCTTGAGGATCAGTGGACGCCGGGCAGGGCTTACTGCTTCTGGCGCAGGGGGGCAAGTTTGGAGAGGGAGTAGATTTTGAAATGGAGGGGGCTAATAACTGCCCTTTGTGATTGCTAACCCCTGTGGAGACTCTGTGCCAATTATTACTACTGAACATGGTGAAAAGATCATTCAAGAGGGCTTTTACCTTGCTATGGTTAAGTGTTCAGAGTAGTCAAGTCAGTCAAGTCAAGAGATTTGTACAGCGCGCTACATACCCATAGGGTCTCAAGGCGCTTGATGGAGGGTGGAGAATTACTTGTCGAATATCCAAGTTTTAAGTTGTTTTCTGAATGCTATGTGGTTCTGAGTAAGGCGAAGGTTAGTGGGAAGTGAGTTCCAGGTTTTGGCTGCCAGGTAGGAGAAGGATCTACCTCCCATGGTGGTTTTATTGATGCGAGGTACAGTGGCGAAGGCTTGGTTGGAGGATCGTAGCTGACGGGAGGGGGTGTAGAAGGACAGTCGTGAGTTGAGGCATTCGGGTCGAAGTTCGTAAAGTGCTTTGTGTGCGTGGATTAGGAGGCGGAAAGTAATCCTCTTATTTACGGGGAGCCAGTGGAGGTTTTTCAGGTGACCAGCGATGTGTTCTTTACGCGGGATGTCTAGTATGAGCCTGGCTGAGGCGTTCTGGATGCGTTGGAGTTTTTTCTGGAGTTTTGCGGTGGTACCGGCGTATAGGGTGTTTCCGTAGTCCAGGCGGCTCGTGACCAGTGTGTGGGTGACCGTTTTTCTAGTATCGGTGGGGATCCAGCAAAATGTTTTTTTGAGCATGCGAAGAATGTTGAAGCAAGATGATGAAACGGCGTTGACTTGTCTGGTCATCGAGAGTGAGGAGTCCAGGATGACGCCCAGGTTCCGTGCGTGGTCCGTCGGGATGGGTGCTTTTCCAAGGGCCTCTGGCCACCAAGAGTCATTCCAGGCGGAAGGGGAGGTGCCTAAGATGAGGACTTATGTTTTGTCTGAGTTCAGTTTCAGGCGGCTGTGCTTCATCCACTCGGCTACTTCTTTCATTCCTTCGTGTAGGTTGGTTTTGGCGGTGTTAGGGTCTTTGGTGAGTGAGAGGATCAGTTGCGTGTCGTCAGCGTAGGAGATGATGTTGAGATTGTGTTGGCGAGCGATGGTCGCAAGGGGGCTCATGTATACGTTGAAGAGGGTGGGGCTGAGTGACGATCCTTGTGGCACGCCGCAGATGACTTCAGTGGCCTCTGACTTGAATGGTGGGAGGCGGACTCTCTGAGTTCTTCCGGCAAGGAACGAGGTGATCCATTCAAGTGCTTTTCCTTGGACACCGATGTTTCTGAGGCGCTGTAGAAGGGTGTTGTGGCAGACTGTGTCGAAGGCTGCGGAGAGGTCGAGGAAGATGAGGGCGACTGTGTCTCCATTGTCCAGAAGAGTTCGAATGTCATCTGTTGCGGCGATGAGGGCGGTCTCCGTGCTGTGTTTGGCTCGGAAGCCGGACTGTGAGGAGTCGAGGGATTTGTTGGTTTCAAGGAAGGCGGCGAGCTGGTTGTTGACGGCTTTCTCAATGACTTTGGCCGGAAATGGAAGAAGCGAGATGGGGCGGTAGTTTTTGAGTTCGGTGGGGTCAGCAGTGGGTTTTTTCAGAAGGGCACTGAGTTCTGCGTTTTTCCAGCTTTCAGGGAAGGTGGCGGTGTTGAGGGAGCAGTTGATGACGTCTCGGAGGTGTGGTGCTATGATGGAGTCTGCTTTGTTGAAGATGTGGTGAGGGCATGGGTCCGTTGGGGATCCTGAGTGGATGGAGTTCATCAGGCGGAAGGTGTCCTCAGTGGAGATTGGGTTCCAGTCGTTAAGGATGTTCAAGGGGGGTGAAGGTCCTGCAGAAAGTTGGGTGGGTTGGTCTCCGGGTCGGTTGTCGAAGCTGTTGTGGATGTCTGCGATTTTCTTGTAGAAGAAGGAAGCTAGGGAGTCGCAGAGGGCTTGGGAGGGGGTGATGTCGTTGGAGTTGGCTGATGGGTTGGTAAATTCTTTGACGATGTTGAATAGTTCCTTGCTGTTGTGGGCGTTGTTATCTAGTCGGTCTTTGAATGCGGCTTTCTGGGCAGACCGGATTAGTTGGTGGTGTATGCGGGTGGCGTTTTTGAAGGCGTCCCTGGTGCTGGTCTTTGGTTTTTTTTTCCAGGCCTTCTAGAGGGAGCGACAGAGTTTCTTCGATTTCTTAAGATCATCGTTGAACCAGGAGGCGTTTTTGCTGCCAAGTTTGCTTTGTCGTTTTTTCAACGGTGCCAGGATGCTGGCGCTGTTGGATAGCCATTGGGTGAGGTTAATGGCTGCTTGGTCGGGGTTAGAGGAGTGGGCGGGGAGGTTGAGAAGAAGCGATGAGGAGATCTGGTCGATGGTGATTTTGTTCCAGTTTCTTCGCAGGGTGGATTGAGGATGGTTGTGGATTGTGGTCTTATTGTAAGTAAAGTGAACGCAGCTGTGGTCCGTCCAATGGAGAGCTGTGGTGTGGTTGAATGAGACATGTTTGCTGGAGGTGAAGATGGGGTCGAGTGTGTGACCTGCAATGTGGGTGGGGGTAGTGACAAGTTGTTTGAGTCCGAGCAAACCGGGCCGAAGACGGCTGTAATGCCAGAAACCGGTCCCCGGGAGCTTGTTTCCTTCCCAGTGTAAGAATTGGCTTTTGTAGTTTGGTTTGCCCTGTTCCCATCATGCACTGGGACAGGAACAGACTAATTTGCATACAGCCAGGTTCTGAAACTGGGATGGTGCAGTGAGCTAAAAAACAGTGTTGGATCTAGCCCTGATCTCTTGACTGGGTGAGAGATTTCTGCTTAATTCAGAGACTCTGTCCCTCACCACCCCTTGTTGTAAATATTTTTGTCCACCCTAAGCGTGGAAGGGTATACTCAGATGTGAGTCCCTTGCTCATTGCACCATCAGGATTCAAGCAAACCGGGCCGAAGACGGCTTTAATGCCAGAAACCGGTCCCCGGGAGCTTGTTTCCTTCCCAGTGTAAGAATTGGCTTTTGTAGTTTGGTTTGCCCTGTTCCCATCATGCACTGGGACAGGAACAGACTAATTTGCATACAGCCAGGTTCTGAAACTGGGATGGTGCAGTGAGCTAAAAAACAGTGTTGGATCTAGCCCTGATCTCTTGACTGGGTGAGAGATTTCTGCTTAATTCAGAGACTCTGTCCCTCACCACCCCTTGTTGTAAATATTTTTGTCCACCCTAAGCGTGGAAGGGTATACTCAGATGTGAGTCCCTTGCTCATTGCACCATCAGGATTCAAGCAAACCGGGCCGAAGACGGCTGTAATGCCAGAAACCGGTCCCCGGGAGCTTGTTTCCTTCCCAGTGTAAGAATTGGCTTTTGTAGTTTGGTTTGCCCTGTTCCCATCATGCACTGGGACAGGAACAGACTAATTTGCATACAGCCAGGTTCTGAAACTGGGATGGTGCAGTGAGCTAAAAAACAGTGTTGGATCTAGCCCTGATCTCTTGACTGGGTGAGAGATTTCTGCTTAATTCAGAGACTCTGTCCCTCACCACCCCTTGTTGTAAATATTTGAGTCCGAGGTTGGCAAGATTGTCCAGAAGGGTGGTGGCGCTACTGTTGTTGCTCTTTTCCAGGTGAAAATTGAGGTCTCCCAATAGAATGTATTCCTCAGAGGGGAGGGCGTGTGGGGTGATAAAGTCAGTGATGTCATCACTGAATTGTGCACGGGGTCCTGGAGGCCGGTAGAGGAGGGTGCCTCTGAGTGTGGTCTTGGGGTCGGTGTGGATCTGGAAGTGAAGGTGTTCGGCACTGGCAAGGTTGACGTCTGAGCTGGTTGAGATGCGGATGGAGTTCTTATGGACGATAGCGATGCCTCCTCCTGTATGCTTGATGCGGTCCTTGCGGATGATCTTGTATCCTTCCGGGATGGCAATGGTGATGTCTGGGGCTGAAGTAGCATTCATCCATGTTTCTGTTAGGAAGGCGACGTCCGGTGAGATGGTGTCTAGTAGATTCCAGAGGTCGATGGCGTGTCTGTGGACCGAGCAGGTGTTGAGCAGGATGCATTGTAAGTGGTTGGTGTCAGGTCTTTGATTGGGGTTGGTGGATGAGGAGTTGGTTTTGGTGCCGTCGAACTTGCAGGAGTTGCATGTGAAGGGTCCATGGGTGTGTCCAGGAGCGGCTTGGACGCAGTTGGGGGAGCGGCCGGGGTTAAGGGCTAGGAGGGTGGTGGCATCGTAGGTGATGCGAGTGGGCTGGGCAGTCCGGGAACCAGGGGGTATGACGCTGGGCGCGGTCCAGGCGCGGACGGGCGAAGACGTGCTTACCCTTGGCGCACCTTCGGCGCGGCCGTAGCGCGTGGACGCTGCGCGTTGGAACATCTGCTATAAATGGATAGTGGAGGGGGCGGAGCGTGGGAGGGTCAGCTGGGAGGCGCCACGGGCAAAAGAAAACAAACAGTAAGATGGCCGCTCGCTATCCAAATCGAAACTGGGGCAGAGCTGGATATCGAGTTCGAGTGAGGTTCCCTAATAAAGTAAATAGACACGCTTCTTAGCCGCACTACAATGCCAGGAATGCAAGTAAATTATATGCTAAGGAGAACGATAGCGCGTGCATGCAAAGTAATATAGACATCGCTATGAAATTGATTATAACGATACCAAGCGCTATGGATTGCACAGTGCGCTGTGTCAGGGCAGGCAGGCAGCAGGTCCCAGGACAGGCAGGCAGCTGGGAGAGAAGCCTCCGAAGTGCAAGCCGAGTGCAGGGTGAGCGACCACAATGGAGGGAATCCAGGTGGTCACCCTTGAGATGGCTGGGAGCCCTCTTCTCCCAGCTCATAGAATGCCCTCCATCGGCCCCATATCCTCTCAAACTTTCTGGCCTACCAATGAAGTAAGTCATGTCCACTTCACTCTTGAACAAAGGCCAGATCTCTTCATTGGTTTGAGACTGGAACTCCGGTCGCAAACCATTGATACTTCTTTCAAATTGCAATTCAGTATCCAGTTGCAATCCAAAGTTAGGAGTCAGTAAAACTTTACATATTGCTAAAATGGGTTTTGTACTCGAGAAATACAGTTTTTTCAGTCCAATATGAGGTGTTTGCAACCATATAATAGTTTAGTACAACTGGCCCGAGGTATGAAGCTTATGCATATGCAAATTACAGTGGGAATAGTTTGCGACCTGCGTTTCATTTTGCAAAGTGACTAATGTACTAATTAGTTGCATTGCAAAATGTGAATTCGCAGGGTGTACCTGATAGAGCGCGCAGGTCACCCGACACTTATTTTACCAAAATATGCACTCCTGGGCCCATAATGCGTTTATCACTATATTTTATTGGTCAGGTAACTTACACACCGCTATCAGTAATTCTTGTTCCCTTAATTTTATTTCCTTGTACCTGACTTACCACTCCTTGTCACTGGTACCTAAGATCTCAACGGATCAGGAGCTAGCAGTGGGTAGGAAGATAACACAAACCAAAAATACCATATACTATTGAAATTGTTTGCACTTTTATAATAACCACAAATGCAAGAAGTTTTAAACACCTTTATCTAATTAATCCTCATCATTCAATGCCATGAAAATGAAATTTACACAGATCAAAACATCAATAACTAAGATCAGAAATATAATATAGCTATGAATCAAAGTAAGAATCATCTATATAACTCGGAAAATAAAGGAAGGGGAAAAATAAGGAACACGCTGAATCTTGTCTACCAGACTTTCACGACGTTGCTAAAGGTGGGTCAGGAAAAGGGAACATACTAAGCAATGCTAATTTTCGAATATACTAATCGACTTAGAAGAAACCAATACCTTCCAAGATGTACTTATTTTCTATAGGGAGGGTAAGAGTGGAACATACTAGATATGCAAAACAATTCAGTGTTTGACTAAAGGTATGGAAAATATGGAACATGCTAGAAAAATATTTTACGTGAGAGTCAAATGACAGAGAGATTTAACATAGGCAAGATTGCTTTATTTAAGACGGGAGAGAGAAAAGATTTAGATAGACAAACACCCACACAGGAAATATTTACCTAGAATAGGACGGAGACTAACCCTGGCCACGGGTCAGTTTGGGAAAGGTGGGAAAGGACTCTCAAGGACTTAGGATGCCAGTAGGCGAGCAGGTACAGCTCATGGACAGTCAGGACAGGATCACCCCAGGATTTGGATCAGGACTGGGCTCACCAAAGGGTGCGACCAACACCTGCAGCTTCGGATGCAACGCCTGCGCTACTCCCTCTCTGCAAGGAATCTGCCAATAACCCCGATTGGGTTCTCGAATCTCCCAGCAAAGTGCTTCGCCAGCACTTAAGGTCTCTCCACCCCAGGCTGAGTTTGTGGAAATTACGGACAGAGTGCTCCGCAGCTCTCTGTATTAATCACCTCTAGAGTTCGTAGGGTCAGTGACAGGTCAGCTATTCGGACAAGTCGGACAATTTCTCTAGCTAAACCTAGGCTAGTTATACTGTTTTCGGGTCAGTGTACCACCCACCAATGTTGCAAGTGAAAGGATCCCCAACTTCGGATTGGACAAGAGAGGTGGTTAGGTCATGACACCACCTATAATTTGAACTTTCCCAGAATTAATATTCAAGTTTTAAATCCACCCCTTACATTCCAGTTTCCATGGCATAGAAATTCAGAAAACAATAGCACACACATTACAACACTACAATGAAACAAATGCAGGTATGAGTTTTGAGTCTTCTCGCTGGGTCTCGGGTCATTTTCCCAGGAGCATCTTAGCTTCGGCAGCCAGCTGGCGAATTTCCACTGCTGCATGACTCTCTTTTCCCTCATCACGTGATTAGTACCGCACGGGCTTCAAAGATGGAAGGGTGCACCTCTCCCAGGCCCGCAAAGATCGATACATGAAAAATAAGCGAAAACAATTTAGAAACACAGAAAAAATGAATACACTGTATACCATGATTGGCTATACTACATCCCTTACTTTATAATAACTATAGCATTAGGAGTTAAGCAGAACAAAACGGCTGAGCTAAAGCAGCAGTGCAAGCAAAGAGCATGTGAGAAACAAAGCAGCCATCTTTAGCAGTACTGCGCATGAGCGACAAGTTCCCTCCAGAACTGCGAGTGCGTCACATCACATGGGTATGACCGACGCATGCGCAGACTAGAATCCCGCATAGCAGCGACCATTTTAGATGCAAGCGTAGTTATGATTAGTAAACACATAGGCAAGTGTCACTGGGACACCCCCGTGTAGTGTAAAAGTGCAATATTAATAAGACAAACGTGTTGATTATGACGTTAACGTTATTCGAGGTTCATGAATACAAGCAAGTCGCGTAACGTGCGAATCCTTGCTCCATCAATCCTCTCTTTGATGATATTTACTATCATCACTATTAATGGAACCAGATGCCAACTTTCTCTTTCACATTTCACCCATTTCAATTTCAACAAACTTTTTATTGAGCCTTTTTTCTGCATCCTTATTAGGATGGTAATTCTTCATTCTTTTATATATCTGATTATTCAGCTCTTCCAATTCAAGCTCATCAACATTCCGTTTCACTCCTCTCTTATTCACAGCATACTTCTTGTTGCATTTTTGACATTTACAGCAAATTATTATTATTAGCACAATTAAACTTATTCCTGCTATTGGCATCAGTATTTTACTCACAAGACTTTTACCTATGTCAAAAAACCAACTACCTACTGAGGAGAGACCATCAGTCAGTCTCTTCCAGGCACTGTCAACCTCCAGTGGTTTGAGCTCATTTTCCAAATTAGTTATGTTTCTTACATATTTCTTAATTTCAACACTCTTAACAGGAATGTAAGTGCAACAATGTTGCGCTTTCAACATTCTACAGACTCCGCCCTCTTTTGCCAATAAGGTATCAAGAGAAAGTCTATTTTGTAAAACCATTGATCTGATCGCAACCATTTCAGTATTGACCAGTAGGAAACCAGCAGCAGTGTCAGTTGATAACCGATCCACCACTGTAGACAATTTGCAAATTCGGTGTGCATTCAGAACCACTCCCACTCCAGGTATCAATGCACTAAATATATCACCTAAAATTTCTCCTACACTTTCTCTTTTACTACGCACTAAACCATTAGTATTTTCATTGCTTCCAGCGGCGTCATTCACATTGTATATTTTCGGGAAGACAATTCCAAAATAGCCGCTTCCATACCAGAGATACGGCAATTTGAAATAAGCCTTGTTTCCACATATATAATAAATTCCGGGAAACACAGGTTCTGACCCATTTTTGAAACCCCAACCTCCAATTACTTTGTAATTGTGTTTGCATTCACTGGAACCAATGAATATATTATTATAATAACTAGTCTTTTCTCTATGAAGACAAAGTTTCCCTTTTCTTTCGAAATCCAGTAACAGTGCAGGGTTTGCCTCACCATTTGAGGTGCTTTCCATGTTTTCTGCCCATTTAGGAGTTTTCTGTCTTTTATCATTGGCCTTTCTTTGGAAACTTTCCCTTCTTTTCTCTGCCATATTTAGAAACATTTTCTCTTGTTCATGTAATGAACAGGTCAAGTTATCTCTGTGTGCTTCACCTAAATCTATAGTACCTATTGTCAGAAAGTATTCTCCCATATAACGTGTCACGTCACTCTTAGTATGTACAATATTCAGGTTTCCACGAATAGGAAGTTCCGAAAAGATTACGTCAGAGTTAGAATAATAATACTGTAAAGTTCCTCTATAAAATAAGCTTGCTAAAATACTACAGGAAATTCCATAGGTTAGGGGTAAATGGTGATAGGCCACACCTTCAGCTACAGAAGTGGGTAGCTTCATAGAGACATAGCAGTCTTCTATTTCCATGGCTTCTACATAGTGTACTAAAAGGTTTGCAAATACATTTAAATGTGTTCTATTTTTGATTCTGTGATAATGTAGTCCTTCCTCATCTGATGCATCTACGTCCATTTTTGTCTGTCTAAGACTAAATGTTTTCTCGCGTCTTTCCACACTTTGTGGTGTCTCTGCTGTCGGCAGAACTTCTGAGTCTTTTGTCACTAGTTTAGTAGGATACAGGTTAGAGTCTTTACTTATCATGAACGGTATTGTAATTGTTAGTCCTATCCATAATATCAGTACTATTGCTACACTACACAAACATATTTTACAGCATGTTTTACAACAATTTCGTCTAGGTCTTCCATTCACATTAGAATCAGACATTGTGGCTCAAAAGAAGTTTTCCAACCCCTCTTTGTAACTTTTCACAGGTGGCTTACGCAGGGTAAGTTTCAGGTTGGGTCTTCTTCTTCGGAAACTTGGTCAGTACTCAGTTCTTCATCACTCTCGTCACTTATCTCGAGGTCTTCAAATTCCTGTAGCACTAGGTAAGTCCATTCGGGACTCCGATATTTTTCGTTTCGTCTTTTTAGTCTGCTACTTCTTCTTTTAGGTTTGGCTCCAGCTCTCTCTTTTTCACTGGAGGCCCTTGTCCTGTCTTCTAGATTTTCCTCTACAGTTTTCAATCTTAGTCTCAGTCTTTTTATGAATCTTGGTTCACTCTTCTTCTTTTTGAGTCTTTTAACTGGCACTGTGGTTTTGCTTTCCTCTAATGGTCGTTTATTTTCATTTAGTTGTGGCACATTTGTTTCAACACTGTCTTCTTCCCTTCCTGTCTGACTAGTTCCAGGTCTTATTTCAGTCTCTTCTGCCTGGTTACTAAGCTGGCCTTGTTCAGGGATAAGCTGATTGTGACTTTTGTTTGTTTCAAATTCTGTTTCCTGAACACATTAGTCTATCTCTATCTGATCCTGTTCATGCACTTCGAACTCTTGATTTTCTTCTGCATGAACTTCAGCCCTAATTTCTAACTGTCCCTTTTCAGTCTCTGGAGTTCTTGGAGGTGTGTCGATAACCTGCCCTGTCCCTATCTGACCTTCCTCCTCATCAGATTTGATATGGATTTCGATTATCTGATTATCTCCTTCTAGTCCTGTCTCATCCTCACTCTCCCACCCTCTATCTAAGTAGGTGTATCTGCGGGTTCTTATTGGATCGAGAGTCAGATCGTCTGCTGGGACCCACTCGTCTTCACTGGTGCTCGGTTGTTCGTCATCAGCTATTTCAGGACCAACGTCTGGAGACCCTTCAGCTGCACAACCTTCAGCCTCAGTTGCTTTTTCTTCTGTCACCCTCTTGGTATGACTGGCATGGATCCACTTTGGCACACCTGCACACTTCACCGCAGTTGTGGTGACAAGAATCACTTGTCTCGGTTTCCCCCACTTCGGTGCTAGGCAACTCGACTGGGTGTGTTTCTTTAGAACAACCCAATCACCTCTGGTTCAGATTATGGACTGGAGTTGTTGGCCTGGCGACAGCGTCTTCCCCAATCTGGTGAGAGATAGAACGCACTTGGTCACCCAGTTGCTTGCAGTACTCTAGTACCAAATCATCAGAAATACTTAGCAGTTTGTGTCCTGGTACCCATGCCTGCCACATCACTCTTCCCATCAGTATCTCATGGGGACTCAGGCCTGTTTTTCGGTCTGGAATACTTCTCAGTCCCATCAGGACAAGGGGTAAAGCATCTATCCAATTCAATCCAGTAGAGTTACACATTTTTCCCAGTCTTGACTTTATAGTGCCATTCAGCTGTTCTACTACTCCAGAAGCCTCTGGATGATATACACAGTGTAGTTTTTGGGTAATTTTCAATGCTTCACAGAGCTGAGTTATTACGTCATTGACAAAATGCCCACCTCTGTCTGATTCAATTGTGACCTAAAACCGAACCTAGGTATCAGTTTCCTTAGTAACAACTTGGCTACAGTAATGGCATCATTTTTCTTAGCTGGGTAAGCTTCCACCCATTTTGAGAATAGGCAGACTATGACAAGGACGTACTTCATTCCTTTACAACGGGGTAACTGTATAAAGTCAACTTGTAGTCTGATAAAAGGACCCTCTGCCTTTCCAATTGTACTTGGTAACACCACTGTTTTCTTCCCAGGATTAAACTGCTGACAAGTTAAGCACCTCTGGCAAAGTGCCTCTGCAATGTGACGAACTTCGAATTGTACCATGCCTGTTTGAAAACACGGACCATAGCATCTCTCCCTATGTGTGTGTCTCCATGTATCAGTCTGGCCATAGGAGCAATCATGCTGTCTGGTAACACAGGCATACCATCACTACAGACAATGACACCATCTTTATTCCTTGGTCGACAACCAGATTTTTCCCATCTTTCCTTTTCCTCTGGTTCTGCTGCCTGTTGCAACCCTTTCAGTTCCGCCCAAGTTGATACATCCTCAAACACCATAAGTTGGCAGCTGTTTCCGACTCCCCCAAATTGATATTCAATGACATTTTATGTCTTGCACAATGTTGGGCTACTTGGTCAGCATATCTGTTTCCGGCTGTCACATCGCCATTGCCAGATTTGTGAGCAGCACACTTGACCACTGCCAATTCTTTTGGTAACTGGATTGCTTCCAGTAGGTGCTGTACCACTTTTCCATTTCTGATAGGGGTACCCGAGGAAGTCATGAATTCTCTTTGCAACCACAATTGGCCGAAGTCATGCACAACCCCGTAACCATACTAGCTATCAGTGTATATGGTTACTCTTTTGTTTTTCCCATTTTACAGGCTCTTGCCAATGCAACCAATTCGGCTACTTGTGCAGACTTTACTCCAAATAGGTAGGATGCTTCTATTGTCTTTTCTAGAGTGACCACAGCATAGGCAACACTTAGACCTCCATCCCAATGTCTTAAACATGAGCCATCTACAAACAATTTAATATCTTCTATCGGTAAGGCTGTTTCCTTGATATCTAGGCGTGGTTTTGTGCAAAATTCAGTCAGGTCAATGCAGTTATGCTCGACCTCTTCTTTGACTTCTGCAGCCAGTGTATCTGGTAACAGAGTTGCTGGATTCAGTATATTACATCTAGTGATGGTTACATTTGCTGCACCCACCAGAATTCTTTCATACTTAGTCAGCCGACTAGGTGCGAGGTACTGAGTCTTGGTTCGGGTCAGTAGGATTGCAACTGCATGTGGGACATACACAGTTACCGGATGTTCCATGACAATGGATTCACTTTGTTCAAGACTCATGCAAGTTGCAGCTACTGCTTTCAGACATCCAGGCAATCCAGCAGCCACTGGATCTAAGGTAGCAGAAAAATATGCCACTGGACGTCTAGTCAGACCAGGAATTTGTGTTAGGACTGAAAGTGCACAATTGTCTCGTGTATCACAAAAACAGGGCAAAGTCTTTTGAATAGTCAGGCATTCCCAATGCAGGAGCTGTGCATAGACAGTCTCGCAATTTCAGAAAGGATGTCATGCTTTCATCATCCCACTCAACTGGATCCTTTGCTCCTTTCTTGGTCATTTTTATTAATGGCTTTGCTAGGACTGCAAATCCCAGAATCCACTGTCTACAGTATCCTACCACTCCCAGGAACATTCTGATTTCTTTCTGAGTATTTGGTAATTCCATGTCTCGAATTATCCTAATTCGTTCTGAAGTAACTTTCCGGATACCTTTTTCTATCTGGTGCCCCAGATATTTCACTGAGTTTGTACAGAACTGTAATTTGTCTGGTGACACTTTATGTCCTCCTTTACCTAAATGATTCAACAATGCAATGGTATCAGTAACATAGTCGTTCCGACTTTTAGACGCCACCAAGAGGTCGTCTATGTACTGGACCAAAACTGATTCTCCAGGTAAGACTAATGATTCAAGGCACCTTTTCAAAATTTGATCGAAAATCGAAGGACTCTCTGTGTACCCTTGAGGAACCCGATTCCAGACATAGACATGACTGTCAAATTCAAATGAGAAAAGAAATTTGCTGTCTGGATGCAATGGGATGGAAAAGAATGCGTGACATGAGTCAATGACGGTAAACCATCCAGCATTCCATGGGATTTGGTGCAAAATCACTGCAGGGTTTGGCACAATAGGACAGCAAGGGACAACAATCTTGTTCACTTTGCGCAGGTCTTGCACTACCCTGTACTTCCCAATAGGCTTTTTGATTCCAATTATGGGCGAATTACAAGGACTGCTCATTACTTCTTGTATGATGTTTGCTTCTAGCAATCTTTTTATTTCAATGGCAACTCCTGCTTTCACTTCTGCACTCATTTTATACTGCTTGGTATTTGGGTAGACTGCATTTGCTTTTATGGCTATTTGGATCGGGTCTACATTTGCCATCAATCCTACATCTTTTCCAGTGAAATCCCACACTTCTGGATTCACTGTCTGTTGGAGCTCTTCAGGTAAGTCTTGTATTGTCAATTTCTTAATTTCTGAGTCAGGCCTTCTTAACATTAATTTGTACAGTCCGTCTTCATCTGGGTCTGAATTTCAAAGCCCTTTGGTGTGCAAAAGATGGTACAGTTCATTTTGCACAGCAAATCACGTCCCAATAAGTTCACAGGACTGGAATCACAGACGACAAATCTGTGCATCTCTTTAAAATTCCCTATTGAAATTTCCATTGGTTCAGTTACTGGGGTACTAATTATCTGATTTGACACACCCACTACTTGGATTGCTTCTCCCGAGAGGGGTAGGTTTGGAATGTCTGCTGTTCTCACAGTAGAATGGGTAGCACCAGTGTCCAACAGAAAGGTGACGTCATTTCCTTCAACCTTTCCTTCAATGTAGGTCCCTGTCTGGTCTACCGGTAGGGAGGCGCCAAGTACGCACTCCTCGTCCTCCACCCTAAGGCCCCCTCAGTAAGGTTCATCACAGAGAAATGTATCATTCAACAGGAATTGCGAAGTTGCTGCATTTCTATCCTCCCTTCCTTCCCAAACCTCGACCTCCTCATTCTGCTGAGCTTTGCTCCTATAATTAGGTCTAGGTGCACGAGGCAACTGATTCTGTTTTACCTGTTGCTGGGTCTTTCGTGGCCCCTCTTTCTGCACCTGTGGATTTAAATCATTAATTTGCACATTACCATTATGTAGCATGGGACACTCGTCTCTTCAGTGCCCTATCTGACCGCACCCGTGACACGGAAATTTCTTTCGGGCTTCCTCTCGACTCATTTTTACTCGGGGTTTCCCTCCTCCCCCAGGGCCTGTATTCGGGGTATTACTATTCATTTTACCTAACTGCTTTTCTTGTTGTTCTGCCAATTTCACTTATGCCCACATGACTTTTTCTTTTAGAGCTTTCCATTTATTTTCCATCTCATCTTCACAATACTTGGCGTATTCCAGGACCTCATCTATAGATTTTCCTTGCCAATAGATTTTATTATCTCTATTCCTCTGTGAGATCTCGGGTCTTAGCCCTAACACGAATCGATAAATAAAATGGGTCATATCCTTCATTTCAATGTTATCTATTCCACTGTAAGTTTTGAAAACTTGTAACAGTCGTTCATAATATGAGTGAACAGTTTCATCACGATTTTGGGTAGTTCTATCTATGCGGGTCCAATCAGTTTCTTTGGCGTGCACTTTTCCTTTTAAATACAGTATTACTTGGTCATATTTTCTCATCCCCTCCAGGGAGGAAGCTCCGGTTCTTGAGTCTCTTTCATACTCCTCACTGGGCCAATCAACTGCAATTTTACACCCTGTCCATAAATCTACAGGAACTACAATGTCGAAGAATCCATCTAGGTCCTTCAAAAGACATTTTTGAATTTTGACAAATCTTTCAACCTGTCTATACCACTCTACAGGCTTTTCTCGTAATTTCGGGAAATCATTCGTAAATGACCCAATATCTTGTCGGGACCATGGTACATGTACATATTTCCCACCTGGCACTTCTCTCATGGGATACAAAGTCTCTGCCTTATCGACTTCTTTTAGAACCTATTCAGAAGTCCTTTGTCTGGCCTTACTGTCTTCCTTTTTCTTTGCCCATCTGGCTTTCCATTTTTCTAAATCTCCCCATTTCTGTAATAGATTCAACAATTCTCTAATCTGTACCTTTTTCCCTGACACGTTCATGTTTTCTAAATCCTTGTCAGAAAATTCTGCTCTGTAGGGCTTTTGTAATACTTTGGATTTGCTAACATCTATTCCCATATTAGCTGCTGTGTCCATTAGTTTCTCATGGAACACCCTGGTGTTTCTGGTAATGCTCTTGCATATAAACAGCAACTCTTCCTCACTAAGGGTGTTCAATCTGTCTAGTCCCACGTTTCCGCCTATTAGTTCTTCCAACTCTATTCTTAGCTTGTAAATATCTAATGGTTTGGGCTGAGGAGTTATTTTTTCCAATTCTCGAGTCCATCGATCTAGTTCTTCCGGAGTCACTACTGTGGCGCTTCGAGTACCTGAAGCTGTTTCTATCAGGATTTCCTTTGCACTAGTCTGAATTCTCATCCGTGGTACACTGCTTTCCGGTTCCCTTATGGGCAGATCCACCAGGGAGATCACAGATTCGCATTCACTTGCCTGATCATCAACTATGAGAGGCTCTTTTCTGGGCTGCGCTACAGCTGGTGTAATAACTGGAGTTTTTGGACTAGCCTGTCTATCCCCATAAAGAGGAACAACTGGACCAATAGTTACTGGAATTGTCAGAGCTTCAGGACTGGGATTTATCTGGGCTATTGTCTGAATGAGTTCATTTCGCTGTTTAACTAAGGCTTCCTTTTCTCGTTCCTGTAAAACTTTTTCAATTGATGTGTCATGTATTCCTTGTGGAACTAAAGGAGGGTACAGACTCGGGGCAGTTGTGACTGTCATACCTGATCTCTCATCACCGAATGGTCTATAATTTGGGACAGTTGTATCAGGCCTACAAATCCATCTTTACTATTATGCCTATTACCTATACCTGCTGTATCTGTTTTACTGGCCCTTCTACTTCTAGGATGTCTGAAGAATGGGTTTTTCGAGCTCAGGGACCTAGAATCCTCATCATATGGTGGTGGATTTTTCATTAATAAATCCTCCAGGTATTCATCTTCCGGATCACCTATAGTCATTAAATGTCGGGTTTTCTCTGTCCTTTTTCCTCCTACAGGTTCGTCTATAGGAAGTATTGGAAATAGTCCCTCGACCATCATATTCTGTCTCTACTGTTTCATCTTTTTCTCTTTGGTCTCTCTCTGCATTTTTGGGTACCATTTACTTACTCCCTTATCCATTCTGGGTCTGTCTCGCTCCAAGGCCTCAATCTCCCATTCTTCTAAAGCCTCATATTGCGTCAATCTTGGTCTGGGATGTAAGTCATTCATTCGGGTCCTCAAATTAAACAGAATTCTACTATTAAAGGTACCATGTAAGGGAAATGCTAAGATTCCATCGCCTTTGGTATACTTTACCCAATTTTCCAACCATACACAGGTATGATACCCTTTGTCAAACATCATAAATGAAGCGGGAGTATTAGGTGGTGGAATAATTACACCTTCTCTAGTTTTGATGGGCTTATCTTTCTTGAAATAATTCTTGACTTTCTCTGCAAAAGTCATTTTCCTCTTGCTTCCGTCCATATTGTAAGGTCTACCTCTTAGCATCTGATCCTTACGGAAACCTAAATGTTGTGGATCAGGTAAAAATTTGGGATACCACTTATACTTCGTAACTAGGATTTTTGTGTTAAAACTACGTATTTTGTTTACAAATCCTTTTTCAATGCTAGCGCGTCTTTCAGTTTTTCAAACACCAATCAACACTATGATTACAATTGTTTCTGACCAATGGGTGCGCGGCCTTTTTCGTGAGACGCGGTCTCACGCTCCGACACTCACAGCTCCTTTACAATACTAGCTTCGTTACACACCCGCTGTTTCGACCAATACCAGCGCGGCACCGAATGACGTCAGCGCAGCTCCGCAACCGACTCCCTCCTTCACAAAGTAACGGAAACTTTTAATTTTTCTTAAAGTGCAAGTGCTCAGTTTAGTTTACAACGTATAACATTCGCCACTGTACTCGAGTGTCTAAAAAGAAAGATTTGTTTTACTGCAAGTAAACCGCTTCTGTTTACTTTTCATACACTACGGATAGACCCTTCTGCCTACCCTTCACACAAGCATTAGAGAACCTGTTACTTCTTTGACTCATCCACTCTTTCCGGGATATATACTAAGTCTAAGGTTTCACCAGTGAACTCCTTTGCTATCACTCAAGCTTCGATGAACCTACTACTCCTTCCTCGTGTGACCCTTACTAGGTTATATCACAACTGAAGTTTCATCAGCGAACCCGTTGCTGTCATTCATTCAATTATTCATTCGGAAAACCCTAATTAGCGCTTCCAGTTCTGCCTAACCATGCACTAATCTTCCTCACAGCCAGTGACCTCTCTGCGGAGTGGATTCTACTCACCACCCGCTGTTCTATCCCCGGGGAATTTCCAGACAACATATAACAATCACTAACAATTTGTTAATAAACACTTAATATAGCAGCATTTCATAAAATATAATTTCAAAACAATTTAAAGCAATACTTTTTACAGCAGATCGTTCTTAAGGAGAAAAAAAAATAATTGTTAACAGTACATTTTGATTTTCACGTTTTACCAGCAAGTTAATTTCATCTACCTATCTTAACTAGTCCTAACCATAGCTCTGCTACCAGAAAATTACTGATAGAGCGCGCAGGTCACCCGACTCCTATTTTACCAAAATATGCACTCCTGGGCCCATAACGCGTTTAACACTATATTTTATTGGTCAGGTTAACTTACACACCACTATCAGTAATTCTTGTTCCCTTAATTTTATTTCCTTGTACCTGACTTACCACTCCTTGTCACTGGTACCTAAGATCTCAACGGATCAGGAGCTAGCAGTGGGTAGGAAGATAACACAAACCAAAAATACCATATACTATTGGAATTGTTTGCACTTTTATAATAACCACAAACGCAAGAAGTTTTAACCCCTTCCATGCTGATGACGAACCCCAGCCGTCATGCACTACGGTGCTCGTGTGTTGATGACGGCTGGGGTTCGTCACGGCCCGCCCCTGTTTGTGTTGTTTACAGCACACCAGGGGAATCGCGGCCGCATGGAAGGGGTTAAACACCTTTACCTAATTAATCCTCATCATTCAATGCCATGAGAATGAAATTTACACAGATCAAAACATCAATAACTAAGATCAGAAATATAATATAGCTATGAATCAAAGTAAGATTCATCTATATAACTCGAAAAATAAAGGAAGGGGAAAAATAAGGAACACGCTAAATTTTGTCTACCAGACTTTCACGATGTTGCTAAAGGTGGGTAAGGAAAAGGGAACATACTAAGCAATGCTGATTTTCGAATATACTAATCGACTTAGAAGAAACCGATACCTTCCAAGATGTACTTATTTTCTATAGGGAGGGTAAGAGTGGAACATACTAAATATGCAAAACAATTCAGTGTTTGACTAAAGGTAGGGAAAATATGGAACATGCTAGAAAAATATTTTACGTGAGAGTCAAATGACAGAGAGATTTTACATAGGCAAGATTGCTTAATTTAAGACGGGAGAGAGAAAAGATTTAGATAGACAAACACCCACACAGGATATATTTACCTAGAATAGGACGGAGACTAACCCTGGCCACGGGTCAGTTTGGGAAAGGCGGGAAAGGACCCTCAAGGACTTAGGATGCCAGTAGGCGAGCAGGTACAGCTCATGGACAGTCAGGACAGGATCACCCCAGGATTTGGATCAGGACTGGGCTCACCAAAGGGTACGACCAACACCTGCAGCTTCGGATGCAACGCCTGCGCTACTCCCTCTCTGCAAGCAATCTGCCAATAACCTCGATTGGGTTCTCGAATCTCCCAGCAAAGTGCTTCGCCAGCACTTAAGGTCTCTCCACCCCAGGCTGAGTTTGTGGAAATTACGGACAGAGTGCTCTGCAGCTCTCTGTATTAATCACCTATAGAGTTCGTAGGGTCAGTGACAGGTCAGCTATTCGGACAAGTCAGACAATTTCTCTAGCTAAACCAAGGCTAGTTATACTGTTTTCGGGTCAGTGTACCACCCACCAATGTTGCAAGTGAAAGTATCCCCAACTTCGGATTGGACAAGAGAGGTGGTTAGGTCATGACACCACCTATAATTTTAACTTTCCCATACTAAATATTCAAGTTTTGAATCCACCCCTTACATTCCAGTTCCCATGGCATAGAAATTCAGAAAACAATAGCACACACATTACAACACTACAATGTAACAAATGCAGGTATGAGTTTTGAGTCTTCTCGCTGGGTCTCGGGTCATTTTCCCAGGAGCATCTTAGCTTCGGCAGCCAGCTGGCTGATTTCCACTGCTGCATGACTCTCTTTTCCCTCATCACGTGATTGGTACCGCACGGGCTTCAAAGATGGAAGGGCGCACCTCTCCCAGGCCCGCAAAGATCGATACATGAAAAGTAAGCGAAAACAATTTAGAAACACAGAAAAAATGAATACACTGTATACCATGATTGGCTATACTACATCCCTTACTTTATAATAACTATAGCATTAGGACTTAAGTAGAACAAAACGGCTGAGCTAAAGCAGCAGTGCAAGCGAAGAGCATGTGAGAAACAAAGCAGTCATCTTTAGCAGTACTGCGCATGAGCGACAAGTTCCCTCCAGAACTGCGAGTGCGTCACATCACATGGGTATGACCGACGCATGCGCAGACTAGAATCCCGCATAGCAGTGACCATTTTAGATGCAAGCGTAGTTAGGATTAGTAAACACATAGGCATGCGTCACTGGGACACCCCAGTGTAGTGTAAAAGTGCAATATTAATAAGACAAACGTGTTGATTATGACGTTAACGTTATTCGAGGTTCATGCATACAAGCAAGTCGCGTAACGTGCAAATCCTTGCTCCATCATACCTAAACCGTCTTTCTAATGAATAGTAATTAGGCAGGAGGCATTGTGGGGCTTCCAGAAAATGCCTGCAAACGCAATGAAGGAGGCCTGTGAAAAATAGCAAACTTCCATCCTTGCATTAATATTAATTTTAAGGAGACATTTTTAAAAGCATCCTGTATCTCTTAAACCAACACGAGCTGGTGCTTTTACATTTTCAAAGAATGATTGACCTCTGGCTGCTCACCCAGCAAGATTCCTAAAGGGGAAGCTGTCCAAGTGGCACAGTTTTCTAACTTGGGAGCCGGTAGCTGATAATCGTTTGGCACACACGAGTTTACATAGTATTCTGAATCGCAAACAGGAAGGGAATGCCTATTTCATGCCCACTCTTATTTGCAATTTAAAAGGGGTAGAAAAAGTTACTTTCCAGGTGGGTAAGACTTGAATGACTCACAGTGTCACTTTTGTGCATATCAGGGCACTATTTTAAAGCTGCAAAGCCTGTGATTTTGAGAACCGGAGAATTTGTGATTATAAATTTACATTGGATCCATAGTTTCAAGCGTTCTTAAGTGTTTTTTAGTTGTAATAATTTCCAATGGTTTTCAAGCGCATAAAAATACAACAATAAAGAAGATATTGTCATATGCTAAAAATTATCTAATACCGAAACCTTCTGAATCACAACATATCCCCCCCAAGTGTCCTTTTCTCGCAGGTATCCGAATGAGAAATAGGAGGGGAAACACCTCTTTGTCATCCGGAAAATATCGCAAAAGCCCATTTAAGAATCAGAAACACCAGTTTGACTGTTAAAAGAGCTTTGTACATTCTGAAAAGTACTTTTTTGCGATCCTAAACCTTGTGATATTGTGAATCCTAGGGTTTGCGACAACAAAAGGGCTTTGTGTATCTGGGCCTTTGTTCCTCCTTGTTCTTTCATTTTAACACCTTGGCTGTAAGAGATATTTTCCTCTGGTGCTGACTTGTTGGAAATCCCATTGTTCATGACGAGCTCAGCTCGTCATAAGCACAGCTCAACCGTGCCTCATGACGAGCTGAGCTCGTCATGAGCATCGAAGGGGTTAAGTAAGCTATTCTAGGATCTTGAGGACTCTCAAAATCACATCATGTCAGGTCTCTAGTCACGAAACATGATATCACCAGACCCCAATTGTCGAAGGGATCTTCTGCCAATAGAGTTAAGCATTTAGTGGCTCGATGGCCCGAAATTCACAGGTGTAAGCAATCCTCCACATCAGACCCAGGGCCTTGGACATGGAAAGGGCTGACATACCCAGACCTCCACAACTGATCCTGGGGAGAAACTCTGCCAGCCTGTGGATTGAGTCTCTATAGCTGAATTCCATTTCATAGTTACTGTAGTTGACTTTATTGGAGGACATGGTCTCTGGTCAAAGTGGAGGTAGATGGTGAACAGTGGGTGGCAATGGTAGACCCTTGTGGTACACAAGCCGTGTAGTTGAAGGGTCTAGAGGAGTAAGGAGGAAGTGGTACACTAAGCTTCCTTTTAGTGAGGTGAGATGTGACTCCTTTTTAGGATGCCAAATTGTGTATCTAGATAATGAAGAATTTGAAGGATGGTAGGATGGTGAACAGTGTCAAAGTAGTTGAAAGATAAAGTAGAATTAAAGCTATCCCATTACAGTCAACAATTGGTTTGACGTAATTCCAGGTTGCGGACAAGGAAATTAATGCTGGTATTCTGACAGAAGTTTTTGTTTCTGTCAATTAGTGACAATACTTGTGCATCTGCAGATCTTTCTATCAATTTTTGTAAAAAGTAACATTTGCTATCAGTGAGTAGTTGTCAAGGTTCAATTGATCAGAGCCAGTATTTTAAGAAAGGTCTGATATTTGTCCTTTTTAGTTCTTGTGGGGACATTCTACTATGGGATTTGCTTATGGTGCATGCTGGAGTGGCTACAGCACTTTTCATGAGTCTGTCCTTGAGAATACGAACTGAGTATGTGGCCTTATGTGAGCTTAATGATCTACATTATTTTGAAGTGTTCAAAAAATGATCTGCAGTAAGTGGTGTTATGATAAGTTAAATCTTGTTCTACTTCTCAACATTTATTTTGAGGTCTTCACCTTTTTTGATGAAGTGATTTGCAATAGAATCACATACTTCTTGGGAGTGAGTGACTATTGTTTCTGTGTGTTCATTCTTATTTTTATGGAGCTCCTTTGTTGTGGTCAGGCCTCAGAGATGCAGTGTAAATAGTGGTTCCTTTTTGCCTTCTTTATTGTAGCCTAATAGATTCAGGAGTGGTTTGATGCATATGTACTGGTATAGTTATGTTACAATCAGCACAGAGAGAAATTTAACACAGGGCTCCATGGAGACACCCACAATATTGCGTTCAAATACCAATGTTGTGAGGAATGGCTGTACAAGGTAGCTATGAAGACATATTGACTCTGTCCAGCAACAACAACCTGTAGCCACAAAAAGGATTCAGCATTGTGTGATCCAGAAAATACAAAAAAAGAACACACTGACACAAACCTAAGATTCCCTTTTTAATGCAATCCTTCATAGTATCTACTACCACCAAAGTAGAAACTATCAAAGAAAAAGTTACCACCACACAAGAAAGTTGTGAGCTAAAGGATGATAGATAAGAGTGAACACATGCTTCCTAGAATTTGTGAAATTTTGTACCAGGTAATGTAATAGCAATAGGCCATCAAAGACATTGAAAACCAGAATAGATGAAAAAACCTTAGTGTGAAATCCTTTGTTGACCCTTTTCTGAGTATATTGCGTGGTGCGTATTGCATATATGTGTGTGTTTTTAGTGGTTAGAAGGGCTAGACATTGTGGATCTTAATTTACAATATCTGAGCTCTTGGTGAAGAGCTTAGACAAGAAGCTACATCTATACTGTGTTACCTTCTAACACAATAGCAGTTCATGACTGCCTTAGTCACTTGATCTAAATATCCTATTAAGATGCTAAGTAAAGTATGCCTTAGCCACCCTTTGATCACTGCTATCCTATCATCTTACAATAATATTTTAAGGACACTGCAGTCACTGACAGTGTTATGAAAAGTGCCCAATAGCACAGACGATAACTGTGAGACTCACTGCAGCCAATTCCACACACAACACCCACAGTTCACTCAAATTATACTTAAATAAGTCTTTAAAGACTCAAATTATAATAATTATAAAACTGGTAGCAATAACTGATTTAGCAACTCATCCCCAAATACAATGTCTTCACAACCACTTTATTGGTATCAACACATTAAACCATAGCAGTGGCACCACTCCAATTCTCACACTACCCGTTACGAGAGCCGCTCGGCGCCGGAGTGCTATAAAATCAACAAAGGTGTCCCGGAGCGTGAGACCCTCTCTTACTGCCACAGAGTGTTTTTGCTCTGCTGTTTTCCTGCTGCTGAGACTTTGGCCACATCGCTAGGGTGGGAACCACATCCCCCAGCTTCCCTGGCCTTGACGTGAGCCACTAGGCACCGGAGCGTCATGAAATTGACACAAGTGTCCTGCAGCGCGGGAACCTCACTCACTGCTGCAGAGAGTTTTTGCCCTGCGGTACTCCTGCTGCCGGGACTTTGGCCCATTTCTTGGGTGGGGACCACATCCTCCAGCTTCCCTGGCTGTGCATGAGCCGCCAGGTACCAGAGTGCCATATAATCGACAGAGGCGTCTCACAGTCAGTGTTGCCAGATTTTGAAACCCATCCCAAGCCGAAAGACGCTCAAGTATAAGCCCAAATTCAGCCTAACGCAGACTAGTGTCAGCCCAAAAACCAGCCCAAAGTGAAACTCTCAAATTTTGTAAAAGTAGTCTTCAGAAGGCATTTTAAAGATGTATTTAAATTGTATTCAATATATAGATAGTGGGAGGAGTTTAACTGGGCACCTGTTTTAATAAATACTCATTTTCAAGACCAATCAAGGCACCGACACCAGAACACGATTGTGAATTTTGCAACTATACACACCACGCCAGACCAAGATTTGGTGCTGTCAGTGGAAAACTATTGGAAGCTATTAGCGCAATATATGAATATCTTTGCTGATATACCTTGTGGGTTGGAATTATCACCATATTTGAAAAAGATTAGGACAAGTGACATTAGAGCCTTGAAAAAGTTGCAGGTTAATATGCCCACTATGGCGAAGAAACACGTGTTGGCTGGCTTAGAACTTGTACGAATAAAAGAAAAAAGAATAAAAGAAACAAAGAACCTCATCACTATGTTTGCTTTGTGATTAAGTGGACTTACGTATGCTACTGTTGTAATTTGTTTAGCTTGTTTAGCACAAGTTTTGGGGAGGCCGGTGGTTCTCTCCACCCTATAGCACCGTCGAATTGATATAGTTCTTTTGAGATATTGGTGAAATCACCCTTGTAGCGCCAGTTTCCCTACCATTATACCACCTACCATTTGTTATTCATTTTCAAGACCAGTCATCACTTTGACTTTTCATCTTGTACTTCTGCCACCACACAACTAAACCGGCACCTGGCATTCATGAATTACCTCTACAAAATCAGATTATAAATCACTTTATGTCTAGGGATAGGAATTTCAATGCTATCTCAACAATGTAACTCCAAAAAAGAATACTGGAAAGGTTATGCAAAATTAACACTACACAACGATCTACATTTTAAGAAACATCCCCTCGTATTAAAGTATTTGCAACACAACTTGTTTGGCACTGCGTAACATCCTATTTACTTGTCTCAAGATATTCAACAACAAAAAACACCTTCACAATGACAGTATTCCATTGTGTTGCAGCAAGCGCTCGACTAAAGCTCCTAGTCTTGGCAAGCAGCAGTTTGGGGTACAGATGAACGCAAGACTGTTGGAGCAGAAAGGAAAATTACCCAATTTCCCAGAACTTTTGGTGACACCCTCAACACCGACACTCCCTCAACTCTGATACTGTCACACTGTTCATGTTACATCCCACTTCATCACTAGCTCTGTCTCACTCCCAAAGCACTATTGGCCTGGGCCCTCTCATGGAGTTCCTTTACTCCTATCTCCAAGTCAGGGTTTTAATTATTCTTGCTCTTAACTTCAAATTACAGCAAATCGCCATGAATGATTGCTCGTGTGCAGGAATGTGTAATGTACAGGAATTTATATAGCGCAAATCACTGAGCGGTTTCTAAGCGCTTGCTTAGGGAACCCGTCCTGGTATTCCCTTGTGAGATAACCCCGGCAGGGTATCCGCAAGGTGAAAGCCAGGCATCCCGCCGCGAGGGGCCGTTGTGGAGATTAAGCAAGCTATTGCCCAGAGTCGCAGAGTGTGAACCCGTGAATCGAGTAGGCAGCGGAGCGAGAATTGTCGAGTCCATGGACATTTTAGGACTCAAGACCCCGCCGAGCCGGGAATTGAACCCTGGTCCTGGGCTGACCTCTGCTTCCAGGTCTGCCTCCTCTAACCAGTGAGCCACACTTCTCACACACACCAGGAAGGTGTCCCTTCCTGCACATAAGCAATCATGTAACAAATGATGATTTGCAACTTCTGTAAGTGCTGCACAGTGCAGCACACATAAGTTACAATTCGCCATTCTGGATTCTTTATGTGCAGGAAGGGACACCTTCCTGCACATAAACAATCATTCTCTTAACGCTGGCACCCTTGCACTATTGTGCAAGGGTGCCTACATTGGCATTATGTAGCTGAGTTTAGAGCAGAGCTAGGGAAAATGCAGGGACATGCTGCACCATTGTAAATACGGCGCATCTGCATTTTCAGAATGGAGGAGCGTGGCATTAGCAATGTTTGCTTAACGCCACGCTTCGCCATTCCCTTGTAAATATGCCCTTTAGTTTAGCTTGCGTGCAAATCCTGCATTGCAGAACCCTGGTGAGTTGCGCTACTCCTGCTGAAACAAGGCCAATGGAAGTAGTAATAGGTGAGGCGGACTGGCCTCAAGAGACCTGTGACCTCAGTGACAGAGTCACTATTTCTCTAGGGTGTGCTGCTTCGTAGGCCTGCCTGAAAGACTGGAGGTGAACTTCAGTATGGATTGTGGTGGACAGACCTTCAAGGTGCTATGACACCAGGGCTTCTAAGGTATAGCTAGGGTTTCTAAGGTCGTGCATGGGAATGTGCTTCCTCAGGAGAGTGGTCTGGTGGACTGTTCATGAAGGCTGAACTTGGTTCCCCAGTACCAAATTTGGCGGTTCTGGCCATAGAGTCACATCCTTTCTTCCACTGTACACCATACTGTCCACTGAGAGAAACTAGCACTACCTTCAGCTACATCCCAATTCTATTACAGGACTGGAGGCTTCAGATTATGCTTCTCAAACTTTACTGCATCAACACAGCAGCCAATGAAAATATATTATTTTCGCAACAAACAATAAATTACTACATTTCCCATGAACACCACGGTTATAGGCACGCCCCCATAGTCCATAAGAACCCTCTGCGTGCGTTACACATCCTCTTTCTTTGCTGCTCAAGTCAGAGTTAAGTGCACCTCCCCTGGGTCCCCTCACTCTGCTTGGGTTTGGGTTGTTCCTTTGGGGTTTCATTTGTATTGATTTGATATGTGTTGTATGATTGAGCCATAGCTCCGTATTGAATTATTTATTATTTCTGTTGGAATTGTTGTTGCATTTTTCTCTGTCCGTTTGCGAACCACTTCAGAGCCGTTGACTTAGGACGTCAGTCTTTCGGTCCTCGCGCTTCTAGCGCTCAGGACAACGGTCTTTGGCCGGCAAGGGGGCCGCCGCGCTAACGCATACGAGCCCGATACCGGCAGCCGCAAGGCGCGCAGAGGCTTCCCTCGTACGCCCTGACGCTTCTCCGGGTGGCTCTCGGCCGACGCGCGCTACCTTCACGCTTACCAATTTGGGCTAATTGGGCGGTTTTGGTAGCGTTTGGGCAGCGCGCCTCGTTCTGATCCCTTGGCTTTCTGCGAACGCATTGCACACGCGTTCCACACACCGGCGGGTCCCCTTGTGTGATCGCCAACGCTCTTGAGCCTGTTGGTTGGAAAATCTGCGAGGCCCAGAGTGTGCACACGCTCTCAGAATCAAGGGCCCAGGTCTTTGACCTTTGACTACAGCTCTGCTGAGGGGGTTTGGGAAACGTTACCGTCGAACTTGTTCAAGTGTGCCCGGGCTGACCCCCCCCCGTTACCTCCCCTTTGTACCGGCAGTCGGCCGACGTCCCTTCACGATGGAGGGTTGGGTTCGCTACCCTGATGAGGAACATCAGGATGAGGAGGAGATTGTGGAAGGACAGCGGGAAGCTGTTCTGGAGGATAATATCGTGGAAGCCCTGGATGCCTCGGTCCAGGCTTCGGTTTCGAAAGCTATGGAGACGCAAGTCCCGCAGACGGTGCATCAGGCGCTTGCAGAGGCTCTGCGCCCTATTCGGAAACAGCTCAAGGGTTTTGCCAAACGACATGGCTATGGGAAGAAGAAGAAGAAATCAAAACACGCAGCCACTTCTTCCGAGACGTGCTCGGCGGGTCAGCAGTGGCCGCATGCTCAGTCTCTGGCTTCCCTGCCGGCGAAAGGGCCATCGGACCAATACTACGTGGGCGGAAAGGCCAAGTCCAAACGCCCGATACCTGTGGATACGGACACGGATGCCACGAATACGGACACGGGTACCGACACCGACACCTCGGAGGAACGCCCTCCTCCCTTTAAAAAGGCCAGAACCGAACCGAATCCGGCGGAGGAGAAAATCGGGACATTCAATTTTGACCCGGCGGATATCATCCACCCCCGGTCTCGGACTGGATCCCTCCCCCGGCGGTCGCTGAATATCTACACGAGAACCTCCGCAAGCCTTTCAGCAGGGAGGTCCGCAATCGTTTACGGTCGGAGTGTCCCCGGCCTGAGATTCAAGATGGCGTAGCTGACACTCCGAATGAAGGAAAGTAGAATGAAACGGAGGATAATGGACGTTTATTGAAGCACGGATTTCAGCAAGTGAGGAGTTGAGAGAGAGACAGAAAGAGAGGGAATAAAAGGAAGAGGGGGCAGCTGACAGCGGCAGCGCAGAAAAAGTGGACACTTCCTACACTAATCTCCCCTTAATACACCTGCTGGGCACCAAGGGACGCCCACGCGCAACAGAAGCATGCTGCAGGTTAGGCAAACAAGCCCTGCCTTGACACTCGTGACTCCTCCTCTCTCTCGAGCTCTCGTGGTCTACAGCACTCTGACGGCCACATGCATCATTGTTGCCGTTTGCGATTTTTTAATTGCGAAAATTAAGGAATCGCAATTAAGAAATCGCAAACGGCTATGCACCAAGAAATCACAATTTTTTTTGCAATTTCTTAAATTTCCTTAATTGCGATTCACAATTTGCGAATTGCAAATTGAAAATGCAATTTCAAGGGTGCAGGGGGGGTCCAAAGGACCCCCCCGCACCCCTGAAATTTAACTTTAAGTGCATTTTTCACACACACATGCCCCAAGGGCATGTGTGTGTGTAAAATAAAACTTTCAAAAATGCACTTTTGTGCATTTTTGAAAGTTTTCGCAAATTACCATGAAGTTCAAATTCATGGTAATTTACCTCTCCCTATTTGCGAATTCGCAAATTTAAAATGTTCATGCATTGCATTTAAGAAATCTCAAATTGCGATTTCTTAAATGCAATCGCAATTTTAGAAATTGCAGCGTGATTGCGATTTCTAAAATTGCGAAAAACATTATGAATCCCAATTTTGTCAATTGCATTCGCAAACGGCCGAAAATTGAAATTCGCACCGTTTGCGAATGCATTTGACAATGATGCATGTGCCCGTTAGTACGGTGCGCGCCAAAAGAGGTGATGGCTCAGCAAATGAAAATGTTTATTAAAAAATGATGACAGGCCTGTCCCTCGCAAGATCATTGGTCCTTTCTCTCTGGTTGCAGGCCATCAACAAGAAGCAGGGGGCCGTCATAAGTAGCGCATTTGCGCTATAATGATTGATGGCCCTATTACAGCCTATTAGAGATTCTCTGTGGGTGCCGCAGGAACCACTAATTTTGCGCACACGAGGGCAAATGTCGACCAACTTCCCGCAACCCACAAGGGTAGTTTTTCCAACACAAATGGGGAAAATATCGCCCATTTGTGCGGGAAATTCCCCAATCTGGCAACTGAGTCGCAGTGCGGGACACACGAAGGTCATGCCTGGGCGTGGCTCGGGGAAGACCAGGCCAAGAGCGGGCCCGTCTGCGCCTGAACGAGACTGGGCTGGGCCACCCCTCTTGGCTCATTGGCTTGTCCATTATTTGAAATCCTGAGCCTTGTATTTGGACTTAAAAAGCTTCAAGTGACAAGATGGTTAAGAGCAAATTGGGTGGGGTTCGAATACAGTACATGTTATCCCTACTCTACTGCGCTTGATAAAATATTACAGTGTGCTATAACGGCTATTAACTTGGAAAAAGGTCATACAGAAAGAAGAATGTCCCTCACTACAGCTGTGGGGCCAAGCAGTAAAAGTAACGTCCTTGTTTCTTGTTGTACCTAGGCTCAGCTTCAACATATTTTAGTCATGATCATTTAAATTTGGCCTCCCAGGTGCAAGCTTCTGACGCGATTTTATTGTCCCTGAGCCCACGCTCCTCAGACATCTCCCATCTGCATAGGAATTCAAAGTGTTCTAAGAGATTCACTGAATCTAAAGCTGGCAAAATAGTAACCCTGGGCACTCGGATATCAAAGGGCTCGTGTTTAACCCTCAGCCAGGGGTTAAGAGCTGAACTGAAGGTGAAAGGGAGGAACTTCCTGATGTAAAACAGCCAGTAATAGCTTTCCCACCCGCTGCATTCTCATACATAATTATTCTTTCAGGGGTCCCTAGCATAAGGAAAGGACAACATGAGTCCTATGAAGAGCTGTTTAACAAGGCCATAAACTGGCTGGGTCATTATAGACGTTTCCCACCCACACTGGATCAGAACATTTTGATGTTAAGGAGGGTGGGCTCGATTGGCATTGGCCCGGTAGACTGCCAAGGGGATTGTATCATTGTTAATTTGAATTCCCTGTATTTGTCAGAAAAGTCTATTATTTGGACATTTAAGTACCCACTTTGATCCCAGCAGTATTGAACTGTTGTCCAAGGGGTATTTCTATAGACCTAACCCTCACGCCATTTAGGCCCCTACTCGAGCATGCAGATAATTAGAGTGGGGTGCTGCAATGACATCCACAATGCCTGATAGGGGCTGTGCTACTTGGCTAGTTCTTTTTTCATCCCTACATATAATCAATTTGATGCTTTAGCAGATATTGATTGATTTAATAGTGAAGAGATCAATCATCATCAGGCAGCTTGCGAGGAGAAGTTGAGTCTGGAGGAAATAAGTATAATAGAGATGCTGAAAGAGGATGAGGTCCCACAGAAGTCCTCCAAGAGTAATTTGAGCTTACTCAGCAGGAACGCTGCAGGATTGAGATTATTGTTAGTGAATGAGAAGCGGCTGGATTTGTGCAAATCATTTCAGATAGTATGCTTCCAGGAGACCTGGGATGTAGAGGGGTTCTCCTTTATGGATGGGTTTACTGTTTTCCAGGTTAATGCCGCAGCCTCCCCACATGGTAGGGCTAAGGAAGGCTTGGCAACATTTGTGAGTTTAATGTTAGGTTGAGATATGGAACAGGTAGCCTTCGATTCTGGACTTATTTGGGAGTCCTGTTATATTTCCAACATAAGATCAGGGTTTTAATAATAAATATCTTAAATTCACCCTCCTCAGAGGTTGCTTTGGAAGTTGAGTGAAGAAGATTTTGGGAAAAGATTTTGTTAGACTTGCTCTTTCTGTCCCTAATCAAACAATATCAACGAGAGAGAGAGGGTATGAGTGGAAACTCCTGTACCCCTAACGATATCTCTACAAACAACTAAGGAGTGACTCAGTGACAAAATAGAAACCAAAAAACAAATAGAAAAGTATATATGTGTTAGACACTACTGGACCCCCACCAAGTTATGGTAAACCAAAAACTGGCAAACTCCAAAGTGGCAACCAGTAAGTAGCAACCTTATGTTCTAATGTGTTTATGAACATCAGATGGGGCAAGTCTACCTCTTTGTAAAAAGGACCCTCACTCACCACTAGTTGGTGACATGCTTCATCATTGGGTCCCCGCTGGGGTGGCCGAATGCACCTCCAGCGTGCTACAACGCCTGAATTACAGCGGAGCGGGTTGGTGATGAGTGTAACAGTGGTATAACTCAAAAATGTGATTTTCAAATGTGAGTAAAAAATTAAAAAATACAAGATTGAAACCCTTACAAAATTTTAATGAGGGCCAACCTGTATTGGGATTAAAAACGTGTATAACGAACAAAACTAGGTAGGAATTAGGAAACCTGTGTCCTTAGATAGAATAATAGGTCAACATGTTTCTGCTGGAAAAAATGCAGATTCGCTCAGCATTCGTCACGACCATAACAAATAGCACTCCGGTGGTATGCACGCTCTAAGGTGCACTCTCCCGTGAGGCACTTAGTGTGAAAAATAAAAATTAATAGTGATGTTACTCAGGGGTATTGCCCGTGTCGGCTCACTGCGCTTCACAGTAGCCAAAGTTACCTGTAGAAAAAGGTGGAGAAAAAAGACATACTAACACATAATAACATAGACCAACATATAGTTCATTATTGGATATTAATATCCATGTTTTAAAGCGACATGACATTTTCACATAGCCTCTGTTTACTGAGGTGCTATCAATATGATACAGTGGAGTGCCCTCCTAGTCGATAATTTAGTTGGTGAGGTGCCTCATTCCTATATGAAATCGTAATTGATTGCAGTAGAGAAGAGGAACCAAAGGTGATTATTCTACACAAACTACAGGTTAACTCAACCAGCGTTAAAGCTTAAGCATCATAAGGCGGAAATATTATGACCACATCATTCAGGTGCTTAAGCGAAGTTAGAGAAAGAAAGTTTAGCAGAGACATTTGGACTTCAGTAATAGCCAACTGGCGTTACTAAATAGCGACACCATGGTTTGCAAATAATGATTCGGTTGTGCTTGAACACAGGACATAGGCACTCACAGGTCAAAGGAGAAGTGCTCTCATCCTGGGTAATGACGGCGCGGGTATGTTTCACGCGGTGTCAAATCTAATAAAGAAAGGAAGACTTGGTGTTACCTCCCCTTCAGTTACCTTCGATCGTTGACAACAAAAGTAAACCGCTCGATTGCATAGCGGTCAGGTTACTTACTAGTGCACACGCGACTCCCCGTGTGTTACCTACATTCAGGAATACCGTCAGCCCCTAAGTGTGTGTAGTCTCCGGGCAACATCTTTTAGTATCTAAGTTAGTTCCGGTCATGTGACAAACGTGATCGGACGGAAGTGGGCGGGGCGACATTGTCTTAAAGGCGAAGTGTCCCTCAAACACTACTTTCAGGATTGTGGTTCGAATCCCCCTTCTGCCACATATGTTTAGTTGAGAGTTTAAAGTATTTAAGCGGCTGTAAGAAAATGTTAGTAGTTTCTAGAGAAATGGGTTCAACATTTGAAAGCAATAGATGAAATAACGACACCATCAGAAAAAGTGAGTCATGATGGTAACCAATAAATGTGAATCTAGATAAAACACTATGAACAAGGAAATAAAGGGATAGGTTAGGTCCCTTATTATCCTAGTCCATCTGAAAGTAGACAACATTACGGCCAGATGTGGCAGTATGAACTCGTTAAGAAGTCGGCACTGAAAGTTCTAATCAGTACTCACAGTAACATATAGGGAGGTGGACATATTTACTCCACATACACAGTCAGAAGACCCTAATCAAAGTATTTTGCATCAGGATACGAAAGTATAGACCAGGTAGTTTGTTAAATAGATAGGGGTACAGGAGTGTCCACTCATACCCTCTCTCTCTCGTTGATATTGTTTGATTTCTGAGCAGCGTGCAGCTGTGAGAGATTTATATAGCTTTGATAGTAGTAGAGACATTTGTGTCGAACACAAAATTCAATCATGGAGGAACATGGCCTCTCCTTTTCGAAAGAAGAGGTGGATGCATTACTAGGTGACAACACCCTATTTTCTGACCCCCTATTAGCACATGCCATATCTCAAACAGGTGATTGGGAGAAATTAGGTGAACTTAAACGCAGCCGGATCAGGGCCATTTTACATGGCACCATGATCAAAGAGTATCTTAATAATAATGCGGCACCGAAAGGATTGTTGGTTACAAATGCCCCAAGAATTTTCTTTGATGATGCAGTGTTCCGCAAGGAGTGGGCGCAGAGTGCGTGGCACTGCACAAGGGATTGGGGGATACTCATAATAAACACTGCACTATGTTTGTCAGAAGCTCTCCTCATTGATATTCAAACTACAGAAACTCATATCAAAGCAACCATCACTGGTTATAAGAAAAGGCTTGAGGAACTAAATAAAGAACAGAACGAGTTTAAAGAAAACTTAGCCCAAAGTCACAAAAATAACAAAAAGACCTCAAAAGCTGGTCCTATGCGAAGGTCTACCCTTACTCCTGCCCTGACTATACACCCACACCAGCATCAGGATACAATTCTGACACTTCTGTTGATTCCAACACTAGTGGGTCGAGTACTGATAGTACAGGCAAAAGAGGGAGAGGAAGAGGACGTGGTAGAGGACGAGGGCAGCAACATCAACAACAATACCCTTTCCAAGGTTGGCAACCTCCTTTTGCAGAACAAGGGATGGTACTATATCATCAAAATGCCTTCCAACCACCTTTTCCTCTTGTGATGGGCTGGAATCCTCACTTTGTTCCACACCCACAGTTTAACACACAACCCTACCCGCATCCTTTTTTAGACAGAGGCAGACGGGCAGGGGACGACAGAAGGGCAATATCCAGGTACACTGGGAGCAACCGGAAGCAGTGGGGGACAGCACTCGGAGCAAGTCAGGGGATCAGAGAGCAGGCCCAAGCAGTGCGAAACCCTGATAACCAACCTTTCTTCCCATAACCTAAGTGAGGCTGAAAGAGATGTCTTGGAAAAAGGATTGGGTTTTATACCTACTTGTTATGGTTGAATGTGCACTCTGATGGATCTAATGCTGTACTTGAAACTCTGAATTAAACTTAATTCCTAAGTTTACCTTCTTCTCCTGTGATTCCTTGGATACAACACTACTCCCAAACTAGACCGGTTCAAACTACAATGCAAACTGAGTGAATTCTTTAGAAAATTACAACTAAAGAGCTTCTTTGAAAACAGGGAGAATGACTCAACCCAACTGACTAGGAGTGACACTGATTTTAGACTCAAGTCCTCATTTATTCCCCCTCCTAACACCATACCACGTGAGATCCTTGCGTTTGAACAGGCAGTCTTTCAGGAAGTTGAGCAGTTAAATGAACCAACTCTCTACAAGAATTTGACTGCAGCTGAATTTCAGGCCATCCAGACTTTGAAACAAAATAAAGGAATCATTATCAAAAGTGCTGATAAGGGGGGTGGCGTGGTCCTTCAGGACAAGGCGGACTATGATAACGAGTGCAAACGCCTACTGAGTAATGCCACCAACTACATTCCACTTCTAGAGGACCCCACAACCGACTTACAGGATGAAATCTGTGAACTAGTTTCTACAGCCGAGAGAGATGGTCTGATTTCCAAAAAAGAGGCGGACTTCCTCATGACATCTGAAAGGAGGGTGCCATATTTTTATATACTGCCAAAAACCCATAAAAATGTGTTGCCACCCCCGGGGTGCCTGATCGTCTCGGGGATTGGTTCCCTTCTTGAACCTCTCTCCATGTATTGCGATTTCTTCCTAAGACCGATTATACAGTCCACCAGTACTTATCTAAAGGACACAAAAAGCCTCCTCTCCATGCTAAGAACCATCACTATGCTGGAGGATCCCTGCTTTCTTGTCACAATGTACATAGAAAGTCTCTACACCTGTATTCCACAGGATGAAACCATAAAAGTTGTGAAGGAGGCTTTGGATAAAGCACCATGGGACTTCATAACATCACGTTCCTTTGTGGTGGATTGTTGCCACTTTGGCTCTCAAGAGGAACTATTTCGAACATGAAGGTAAGATCTATCTCCAGGCCACAGGCACTTCAATGGGCAGCACTTTTGCCCCTTCGGTGGCAGGCCTGTACGTGTTCAACTTTGAGGTCAACAATATACTGGGCCCTACAAATCCATTTTTTGCCAACATCATCTTTTGGCAACGCTATATTGATGATGTGCTGATGATTTGGAAGGGGGAAGAGCATTCTCTACTTAATTTCTTTTCTTGGGTCAACACCTGTGACCAACATCTTAAGTTTACACATGACTATGCTGCAGACACCATCACGTTTTTGGATGTTACCATCAACAGACAGGATAACCATTTGGAGACAAAAACGTATTCCAAGCCAACTGCAAAGAACAACTTGTTACATTTTACGAGTTACCACCCTCGGGCTCTGCGTGAGAACCTCCCATACGGACAGTATCTGCGGATACGCCGTAATTGTAGTAACCTTTCTGACTAAAAACAACAAGCAGAGGATCTAACAACGAAGCTGGAACACAGAGGATACCCCAAAAGAATAATCAATAGGAGTCAAAAACGAGCAAGGAATCAACAGAGGGACACACTTCTGGATGACCACCCCAGGACTAACAACAATGAAATTCCCCTAACATGTGTAACCACATATAACCCACTATCAAATGCGGTGAGCAAAAGTATATCAAAACACTGGAAGATAATCACCAGCAACAAACACAAGTGGGAAAAACCTCTCTTTTCATATAAAAGAGCTACAAGTCTGAAAGACTCCTTGGTTCATACGCATCCAAGGGATTTAACAACCAATAAACAGGATGCGACCGTTCTGAATGCATGGGGCCTACCAGCAGTTACTGGCTATTTCCCGTGCGGGAATTGCAATATATGCCATCTCACTACCCACACTAAAACATTGATCTTAACCAATGGGCAACAATGGGAACAACGTTGTCATACGAATTGCAAAACGGCCAATGTTATTTATTTAATAACGTGTCCTTGAAGCCTACCCTATGTGGGTATGACTTCTAGACGCATCAAGCTGAGGATAGGGGAACATCGCAGCAATATCCGCTGCCGTAAATCAACAACCAAGCTGACTGCCCACTTCTTAGAAAAACAACATACCCCAAATGACATGCAGTGGACAAGCTAGAAGCTGGATCAGAGACTAAGTTGTTTGAAAAAGAACAACGTTGGATTTATCGTCTAGCCACTAATGAAAACGGGCTGAATGACGATATTCCATGGGGATCAGTGATGAGGCGTTGATTATACTCTATGAACACTTCTTAATGTTTGGGGTGTCCATTTGGGTCCCCTACCTTACATATAGGGTGTCCCCATTCACACACTATCTATTCAACAAACTACCTGGTCTATACTTTCGTATCCTGATGCAAAATACTTTGACTAGGGTCTTCTGACGGTGTATGTGGAGTAAATATGTCCACCTCCCTATATGTTACTGTGAGTACTGATTAGAACTTTCAGTGCCGACTTCTTAACGAGTTCATACTGCCACATCTGGCCGTAATGTTGTCTACTTTCAGATGGACTAGGATAATAAAGGACCAAACCTATCCCTTTATTTCCTTGTTCAGAGTGTTTTATCTAGATTCACATTTATTGTTTACCATCATGACTCACTTTTTCTGATGGTGTCGTTATTTCATCTATTGCTTTCAAATGTTGAACGCATTTTTCTAGAAACTACTAACATTTTCTTACAGCCGCTTAAATACTTTAAACTCTCAACTAAACATATGTGGCAGAAGGGGGATTCGAACCACGATCCTGAAAGTAGTGTTTGAGGGACACTTCGTCTTTAAGACAATGTCGCCCCTCCCACTTCCGTCCGATCATGTTTGTCAAGTGACCGGAACTAACTTAGATACTAATAGATGTTGCCCGGAGACTACACACACTTACGGGCTGACGGTATTCCTGAATGTAGGTAACACACGGGGAGTCGCGTGTGCACTAGTAAGTAACCTGACCGCTATGCAATCGAGCGGTTTACTTTTGTTGTCAACGATCGAAGGTAACTGAAGGGGAGGTAACACCAAGTCTTCCTTTCTTTATTAGATTTGACATCGCGTGAAACATACCTGCGCCGTCATTACCCAGGATGAGAGCACTTTGACCTGTGAGTGCCTATGTCCTGTGTTCAAGCGCTACCTAATCATTATTTGCAAACCATGTTGTCGCTATTTAGTAACGCCGGTTGGCTATAACTGAAGTCCAAATGTCTCTGCTAAACTTTCTTTCTCTAACTTCACTTAAGCACCTGAATGATGTGGTCATAATATTTCCGCCTTATGATGCTTATGCTTTAAAGCTGGTTGAATTAACGTGTAGTTTGTGTAGAATAATCACCTTTGGTTCCTCTTCTCTACTGCAATCAATTACGATTTCATATAGGAATGAGGCACCCCTCCAACTAAATTATCGACTAGGAGGGCACTCCACTGTATCATATTGATAGCACCTCAGTAAACAGAGGCTATGTGAAAATGTCATGTCGCTTTAAAATATGGATATTAATATCCAATAATTAACTATATGTTGGTCTATGTTATTATGTGTTAGTATGTCTTTTTTCTCCTCCTTTATCTACAGGTAACTTTGGCTACTGTGAAGCGCAGTGAGCCGACACGGGCAATATCCGTGAGTAACATCACTATTAATTCAGTGACGACATCACTGACTTTATCACCCCACACGCCCTCCCCTCCAAGGACTATATTCTATTGGGAGACCTCAATTTTCACCTGGAAAAGAGCAATGACAGCAGCGCCACCACCCTTCTGGACAATCTCGCCGACCTCGGACTCAAACAACTTGTCTCTACGCCCACCCACATCGCAGGTCACACACTCGACCCTATCTTCACCTCCAGCAAACATGTCTCCTTCAGTCACACCACAACTCTCCATTGGACGGACCACAGCTGCGTACACTTTATCTACAATAAGACCACAACTCACAACCATCCTCAACCTACTCTGCGAAGAAACTGGAACAAAGTCACCATCGACCAGATCTCCTCATCGCTTCTTCAAAACTCCCCCGCCCACTCCTCAAACCCCGACCAAGCAGCCATTTAACCTCACCCAATGGCTATCCAACAGCGCGACATCCTAGCACCGTTGAAAAAACGCCAAAGCAAACTAGGCAGTAAAAACGCCTCCTGGTTCAACGATGACCTTAAGAAATCGAAGAAACACTGTCGCTCCCTCGAGAAGGCCTGGAAAAAAGACCCAAACACCAGCACCAGGGACGCCTTCAAAAACGCCACCCGCATACACCACCAACTAATCCGGTCTGCCAAGAAAGCCGCATTCAAAGACCGTCTAGATAACAACGCCCACAACAGCAAGGAATTATTCAACATCGTCAAAGAATTTACCAACCCATCAGCCAACTCCAACGACATCACCCCCTCCCAAGCCCTCTGCGACTCCCTAGCTTCCTTCTTCCACAACAAAATCGCAGACATCCACAACAGCTTCGACAACCGACCCGAAGACCAACCCACCCAACCTTTTGCAGGACCTTCACCCCCCTTGAACATCCTTAACGACTGGAACCCAATCTCCACTGAGGACACCATCCGCCTGATGAACTCCATCCACTCAGGATCCCCAACTGACCCATGCCCTCACCACATCTTCAACAAAGCAGACTCCATCATAGCACCACACTTCCGAGATGTCATCAACTGCTCCTCCAACTCCGCCACCTTCCCGGAAAGCTGGAAACACGCAGAACTCAGCGCCCTTCTGAAAAACCCCACAGCTGACCCCACCAAACTCAAAAACTACCGCCCCATCTCGCTTCTTCCATTCCCGGCCAAAGTCATTGAGAAAGCTGTCAACAACCAGCTCGCCGCCTTCCTCGAAGCCAACAAATCCCTCGACTCCTCACAGTCCGGCTTCCGAGCCAAACACAGCACTGAAACCGCCCTCATCGCAGCAACAGACGACATTCGAACTCTACTGGACAATGGAGACACAGTCGCCCTCATCCTCCTCGACCTCTCCGCTGCCTTCGACACAGTCTGTCATAGCACCCTTCTACAGCGCCTCAGAGACGTAGGAATCCAAGGAAAAGCACTGGAATGGATCACACGCGGATGACACTCAACTGATCCTATCACTCACCAAAGACCCTAACACCGCCAAAACCAACTTACACGAAGGAATGAAAGAAGTAGCCAAGTGGATGAAGCACAGCCGTCTGAAACTGAACTCAGACAAAACAGAAGTCCTCATCTTAGGCACCTCCCCCTCTGCCTGGGATGACTCTTGGTGGCCAGAAGCCCTTGGAAAAGCACCCATCCCGACGGACCACGCACGGAACCTGGGCGTCATCCTGGACTCCTCACTCTCGATGACCAGACAAGTCAACGCCGTTTCATCATCTTGCTTCAACATTCTTCGCATGCTCAAAAAAAACATTTCGCTGGATCCCCACCGAAACTAGAAAAACGGTCACCCACGCACTGGTCACGAGCCGCCTGGACTACGGAAACACACTATACGCCGGTACCACCGCAAAACTCCAGAAAAAACTCCAACGCATCCAGAACGCTTCAGCCAGGCTCATACTAGACATCCCGCGTAAAGAACACATCTCTGGTCACCTGAAAAACCTCCACTGGCTCCCCGTAAATAAGAGGATTACTTTCCGCCTCCTAACCCACGCACACAAAGCACTTTACGAACTTGGACCCGAATGCCTCAACACACGATTGTGCTTCTACACCCCCTCCCGTCAGCTGCGATCCTCCAACCAAGCCCTTGCCACTGTACCTCGCATCAACAAAACCACCATGGGAGGTAGATCCTTCTCCTACCTGGCAGCTAAAACCTGGAACTCACTTCCCACTCACCTTTGCCTTACTCAGAACCACCTAGCATTCAGAAAGCAACTTAAAACTTGGATATTCGACAAGTAATTCCCCACCCTTCCTCTAGCGCCTTGAGACCCTATGGGTATGTAGCGCGCTATATAAATCTCTTGACTTGACTTGACTTGACTTCTTTTTCACACTAAGTGCCTCACGGGAGGGTGCACCTTAGAGCGTGCATACCACCGGAGTGCTATTTGTTATGGTCCTGACGAATGCTGAGCGAATCTGCATTTTTTCCAGCAGAAACATGTTGACCTATTATTCTATCTAAGGACACAGGTTTCCTAATTCAGAACCTAGTTTTGTCCGCCTATACACATTTTTAATCCCAATACAGGTTGGCCCTCATTAAAATTTTGTACGGGTTTCAATCTTGAATTTTTTAATTTTGCACTCACATTTGAAAATCACATTTTTGAGTTATACCACTGTTACACTCATCACCAACCCGCTCCGCTGTAATTCAGGCGTTGTAGCACGCTGGGGGGGCATTCGGCCACCCCAGCGGGGACCCAATGATGAAGCATGTCACCAACTAGTGGTGAGTGAGGGTTCTTTTTACAAAGAGGTAGACTTGCCCCATCTGATGTTCATAAACACATTAGAACATAAGGTTGCTACTTACTGGTTGCCACTTTGGAGTTTGCCAGTTTTTGGTTTACCGTTACTTGGTGGGGGTCCAGTAGTGTCTAACACATATATACTTTTCAATTTGTTTTTTGGTTTCTATTTTGTCACTGAGTCACTCCTTAGTTGTTTGTAGAGGTCTTTCTGTCCCTAATCATGTTAGTTACGGATTTTAATATATATCCTTGTTCTGCATGCATCACCAATAGGAGGGATCAAGTTCAGAGGGTGGGCTTAGAACAGGTTCATTTGCATCAGGGAGATATATTTAACTTATGGTATCAGAATTTAATCTTATCAATTTACAGAGGAATATGAGTCCCCCATGTCAGTACCTACACTCAAAGGTAGAGGTGTTTTAACTGAACTATTGATTATATTTTAGTGTCCACTAGTCTGAATGTATTTTCAATTCTGTTTAGAACAGTATGGAGTACTTTTAGTGACCATAATCCTTTGATGGCTGAATTTGGCTGGTATGACCTTGCGGCCAAGACCTCAAATTTATATAAAGACCCCCGAATACTGAAGGAGCAAAGTAGTCGTATTGGCTTGGGCAGATAGTCCCTGAGGATTTTATGAGAAATTTGGTCAAGGTCTGTAATCATGATTTTGAGGTGTGCCTAAATATTGATTCCCCTGATCATGCTATTGCGAATGCGTTTAACATTTGTAATGAGGTGCAGAAAGCCCTTTCTAGACCAAGCCTTTGGTCCAATAGTGAAGGCCCTAAATGATTCGCAAGGCCTGCTCGAGGGCTCACAAGGATTTTAAGTTGGCTCTAAAAAAAAAAAACAAGGTCTACAATAGCTGTTAAAGATGCCAGACGGATTTATGCACAAGCACATAGGAATCGGAAGAGTTCTCTGAAGAAAATAGCCTGGGAAGAGCTAAGAGAGGTCTGCAACAAAAGGGGTAGGATAGCTCAGCTTTCTGGAGAATTCTGAATCTGCCACTTTTTAACGAGGTAGCAACACCGGACATGAGACAATCTATACCTGCTAAGAAATAGGTAGCTCATTTTGAACATATTTACACAATAATTGTGATTTCATCCCTATTGTAATGCCCGAGAGTGAGATGATTCTGCAAATTGAATTGGACGAGGTAAGGGGAGGTATAGAGGAACTTACATAGGGGTAGGCCCCCGGACCAGATGGGGTGCCTGGGGATATTTTAAATCATGTATGGATCTCTGGGCCCCACTGGGCCCTACTAATCACCCAGCATTTGAATGCTGTAGCACGTGGGCACATTCAGATATCTTGGAAGCAATCACTTACTGTACCAATTATTAAAAAGGTGAATCGAGCAGACCCAGCGTGCTATCATCCCATTTCAGTGATAGATGCCGGGATGAAGGTTTTAGGAAGGGTCTTCCTAAAATGACTAATGGATTAGGCAAATAATAAAGAAATTCTGTCAGACATTCAGTATGGCTTCAGGCCAGGATGAGGGACAATAGAACAAAACTTGAACCTCTACCTTTAATTAATAAATATACAGTAGTTAAAAAGGGATGTATACATTTGGCCTTCATGGACCTCAGCACAGCATTTGACACAGTGGTTAGATCGAGTATAAATGGAAAAAATAAAAGTGGTATGTGTAATACAATTAGGAATCTCAAACTGCAAATGAAAAATACAATTATAAACAATATAAAAACAAAATTATATATAAATTAAAGGGGGTTTGAGGGATTGTTTCCTCTGAATAAAAACAAAATGAAAACATAAAACAAAACATAGATAGATAGATAGATAGATAGATAGATAGATAGATAGATAGATAGATAGATAGATAGATAGAGGATATATGTTTATGTGTGTGAATGCAAATAGGTATGTAAATAGACTACGTTATACATACAAAAAAAATTAAATTAAAAGATCTTAGGGGATGGTCGAAATGTATGAAAAGATGTTTTGGTCAGAATTATACACATAGGGTGAACAGCAAGACTGATTTGCATATGGCCATGTCTGAACTGGGGTGGCTTGGTGAGCAAAATAACGATGGATTAAACCCAGATCTGTGACTGGGGGTGAATGTTTTGCCATAGTGCAACATTCCGTCCATCATCTTGTGTGTTTTGCTGTTTACCATATGTGGGAAGGGTATGCCCAGACGTGGGTCCCTTGCTCACTAAGCCACTGGAGTCAAGCTATCCTGGCTGAAGATGGCTGATAGCCAGAAACCGGTCCTAGGATGCTTGATTCCGGTCCAGGAAAGACGTGGCTTGGCAGTTCAGGCTGGACTGTTCCCATGAGGCAAAGGGTCAAGACTGATTTGCATATGGCCATGTCTGAACTGGGGTGGCTTGGTGAGCAAAATAACAATGGATTAAACCCAGATCAGTGACTGGGGGTGAATGCCGAAAGAATTGCTTTCTATCGCCCAGCTCGTTCATTGCGTTCAGAATCCCTGTTCACTGCGGTGGTTCCACGCGTGAGGAAGGCCCGTATTGGGGGGCGTTCTTTTAGCCTTAAGGCCTCCCAGCTGTGGAATGCGCTTCCATTGGCACTCCGCAGCACTCCCAACCTGCTTCAATTCAGGAAGAATTTGAAGACTTGGCTTTTTAATCATTCTGTTTAGGTGGGTTTTCTCTCCGTCTTTTTTTCTCTGGGGTTCTGTCTTATTTGTTATGTTGGTTTGACACTGTAAGTTGCCTGTGGAAAGCGCCGGGACACTCTTTTAGAGTAGCCGTGCGCTATAAAAATGCACTGTAACATAACATAACGTAACGTAACATGTAACAATGTTTTGCCATTGTGCAACATTCCGTCCATCATCTTGTGTGTTTTGCTGTTCACCCTATGTGGGAAGGGTATGCCCAGACGTGGGTCCCTTGCTCACTAAGCCACTGGAGTCAAGCTATCCTGGCTGAAGACAGCTGATAGCCAGAAACCGGTCCTAGGATGCTTAATTCCGGTCCAGGAAAGACATAGCTTGGCTGTTCGGGCTGGACTGTTCCCATGAGGCACAGTGTCAAGACTAATTTGCATATGGCCATGTCTGAACTGGGGTGGCTTGGTGAGCAAAATAACGATGGATTAAACCCAGATCTGTGACTGGGGATGAATGTTTTGCCATTGTGCAACATTCCGTCCATCTTCTTGTGTGTTTTCCTCAGAGTCAATGGACAGGCTGTGGCCTCAGCATACAGTCTGATTAACCATAAAATATCGAATGCAGCCATCACATGCTCTTGGGTCACTCCGGGCAGGGCTACAACACCGTTTACCATGCGGGGACAGTCCTGTCTCAACCATCACTCTGGGCAGGGCTACAACACCGTTTACCATTCAGGGACAGTCCTGTCTTAACCATCATTCTGGGCAGGGCTACAGCACTGCTTACTATGCAGGGGACAGTCCTGTCTCAACCATCACTCTGGTCAGGGCTACACCGCTGCTTACTATGCATGGGACAGACCTGTCTCAACCATCACTCTGGGCAGGGCTACACCACCGTTTACTATGCAGGGTACAGTCCTGTCTCAACCATCACTCTGGGCAGGGCTACACCGACGCTTACTATGTAGGGGACAGTCCTGTCTTAACCATCACTCTGGGCAGGGCTGCACCACCGCCACATACTATGCAGGGGACAGTCCTGTCTCAACCATCACTCTGGGCAGGGCTACACCATCGCTTACTATGAAGGGCAGTCCTGTCTCAACCATCACTCTGGGCAGGGCTGCACCACTGCTTACTAGTAAATCGTTCATGAAGCTGCAAGTGACCGTCAGGTAAATAAAGGGGGATGGAATCATTCTACCATGAGTGAGAGGGAAGATTAGGGAAGTAGTTAGTGGGTGGTTGAGCGCTCGGCATACAGGTGGTACAACTATCAAGGGTGTAATTTTAGTTTATCTGTTTTGGGTAGTTTTGAGGTTTTCTGTACATTAAGTACAGGGTGTGGATATATGATTGTTACGGGGAAGAGCGCGGGCACGAGGGAGTTGTGTGGGCAGTCATTTGTGGATATAAACTGGAATATGCACGTTGTTTAGATTTAAAAGAGGTTTCAAAAAAACATTTACAATAAGTTTCACCTTTATAGAATGTCAATTACGGTGGTTTGATGTATATTTTTTAATTATTGTAGATACCCCTGAAGAAGGTCTTTGAGAGACCGAAATGCATTGGGTGATTTTAATATTATGGAGCAATGAAGTTTGTTTACATGCCCGTGAATAGGCCCGGATGGGCAATTCCTGAGCAAGTGAAGATGCGTGAAATTATGTAACTTTGTGTCTTTGACGTGACGCATTAAGAAGAAATAAAACTGCCAATAAACTGGAGGAATTTGGACAAGCAATCGAGTACGTGAAAATGTTTATCACAAATGTGGATCAGGCTGTGCTACCCTTTTGTGACACGCAAAGGGCGTGCCACCACCTTATGACAGTCCTGTCTCAACCATCACTCTGGGCAGTGCTACACCACCGCTTACTATGCAGGGGACAGTCCTGTCTTAACCATCACTTAAGGCAGGGCTACACCACCGCTTACTATGCGGGGGACAGTCCTGTCTCAACCATCACTCTGAGCAGGGCTACACCATCGCTTACTATGAAGGGACAGTCCTGTCTCAACCATCACTCTGGGCAGGGCTACACCACTGCTTACTATGCAGGGGACAGTCCCCTCTCAACAATCACTGTTACAGAACAATAAATTAAGTGTTGCACAGACTCTCTCACACCCTGCTGAAGCAATAGTGCAAAACGTAGCCCAGGGTCCCTGTTTATATTTATTTATTTATTTTATGATTTCTAGAGCGCCTGGTGACCCGTAGGCATCCCCGCGCTATAAATCTGTTCAGACCAAAAAGGGGGAAGAAAGAGGGGAAGGATTATTTGGGAAACAGAAGGGTCTTGAGTTTCTTACGAAACAGGGTGTGCGAGGGTTCCAGACGAAGGCTGTGAGGGAGTGCATTCCAGCCTTTGGAAGCTTTGACCGCAAAGCGACGGCCGCCGGTTCTGGCCTTCCTGAATTTTGGTACAGTGGCCAGATGTTCGGCGTCAGAGCGAAGGGATCTGGAAGCTTTATATGGTATAACCATGTGTTTTAGTGCGGCTGGGCCAACTCCATTGATAAGCTTATGGGTGGTGCACAGGGCTTTAAATTCTACTCGCTGGTGGACAGGAAGCCAGTGAAGGGCTTTGAGGGCAGGCTTGGCTGACACTCTGGGGGGAAGGTTCATAATAAGTCTGGCCGCCGCATTTTGGGTGCGTTGGAGTTTGGCCAGGGTGTTTTCCGGAGCCCCGAGATAGATGGCGTTACTGTAATCGAGCCGGGCTAAGACAAGTCCCTGGATCAGTAATTTCCTAGATAGCGGAGGGAGAAGGGGTAGAATCTTACGCACCGAACGCAAGAGACCGATGCACGTACCAGCAGTCTTGGTCGCCTGCGTCTTCATGGTTAGGTCGGGTTCCAACCACACACCTAGAGTTTTGATCTCCTTTTTAGGTGCGGGGATATCGCCAAAGGAGTCAGGCCAAACCGAAGGTGGAATGGATGTCCATTTGTTTCCCAGAAGCGTGATCTCGGTCTTTGCACCGTTTAGCTTCAAGGCCGAGTCACACATCCAGGTGTGGATGTCCTGTAGACAGTTCAGCAGGCTGTCAGGATGGTTATTCCGGTGAGACAGGGAGACGACTAATTGAGTGTCGTCAGCGTAGTTTATTATTTTAATCCCATAAGGGGCTACTACGTCTTCCAGGGGGGCCATGTAAACATTAAACAAGGTGGGGCTGAGCGACGACCCCTGGGGAACACCGTTCTTGAGAGGAAGAGGTTCCGACCGAGGGTTACCGTCCCACACCTGGAAGGAGCGGTTGGCGAGAAAGGATTGAATCCATGCTTGCGCCGTGCCCACAATACCTGCCTTGGCCAAGCGATGTATTAAGACACGGTGATCCACCGTATCAAAGGCGGCACTAAGGTCCAGGAGGATCACTGCCACCGATCCTCCTGAGTCCAGAATGCCCCTTGCCTCCTCGATGACAGAGAGGAGGGCGGTGTCCGTACCATGGCCGGGTCGGAACCCGGTTTGGGATTGGCGCAGGAGATGATTGGTCTCAAGGAATTGGGACAGTTGCGAGTTGACTAGCTTTTCCGCCATCTTACTGATACAAGGGAGCAGTGAGATAGGGCGGTAGTTAGCCATGTCGTCCGGGTTGAGTTGGGGCTTTTTTAACAGGGCCTTAACGACAGCATTCTTCCAGTTGGGGGGCACCGTGCCTTCTGACAAAGAAGTGTTGATAAGGTCCTTGATGATAGGGGCTATAATGTGAGATACCTTTTTTAGGAATCTAGCCGGGGCTGGATCGAGAGGGGAACCGCTTTCATTTTCTCAAGCGTGGAGGTGACTTCAGGAAGGGAGACTGCTCTGAAAGTGTCCAGCTGTAAATTGTTATTACCGTCCGCTATGTCCGAGATGGAAGGGGGGCTGATGATGGGTAGGGAATCCAGTATCCGCAAGATTTTAGAATCAAAATAGTTGGCCAGATCCTGACTTCTGTCTGGGGGGGGGAGTGAGAAGAGGTGCTGTAGGGATGTTCAGTAGTTCTTTAACTATCTGGTATGATTCCTTGGAGGAGTTTGTAGCGGTTTTGATTCTAATGTCATAGTATGACGATTTGGCTGACTTCAAGGCAGTTTTGTAGCGTCTTACTGCCAGGTTATACTTGTCTTTGTTACTGTGAAGCCAGTCTTTCCTCCACACTCTCTCGGCCTTTTTACACTCTTTACGGAGCGCTCTGAGGTCAGGATTATACCAAGGTGCGTGGCCCTTGATCTTGTTTTTGACCTCTCGGTTTTTAAAAGGAATGAGGCTATCAAGGGAGGAAGAAATCCAGTCACTAACCTGAGTGTCCGCAATGGCGGGGTCGGCTGTGAGACTGGGGGTGGTGGCATCCAGAGCGAGGGCCCAGTCTTCAACCGAAAGTCTGGCCCAGGATCTGTTCTTGGTGAAGGTAGGAGGTTTATGCGGTTTTTTAAAAGAACCTGGGAGGAAGACCGAAACCAAGAAGTGATCTGTCCACGGGAGGGGGAGGGAGTTGGTGAACTGAAGGGCAGGAATGTTAGAGAACACAGGGTCGAGCAGATGTCCTTTCAAATGCGTGGCTCCTGAGTTAGCCAGGGAGAGGCCGAGGGCGCCCAGATCATAAATAAGGTCGGATGCTCCTGTATCGAATGGGTTGTCGAAGTGGATGTTGAGCATGTTTGCAGCCATAATCTGATTCTTGCATCGGCAGGGAGCTCGTAGAAATAGCTAAGAGTGTTCCATACAAACTAGAAAATGAGTTATTCTGTATGACAGAAAGTAGTTGGCTGCCTCTGCCAAGGGTTAGTTTAAAACAGAAGGGGTGACAGTTCAGTCTAAAAGTAAAATAACAGCAGTATTTGCAATTAAGATGGAATGTACAGCCAAGATAGAACTTTTGAATAAAGTGAACAACACTGTAATAACACATTGAGATTTAGAAATATATGTACAGTAAGAATAGTAACCAAACAGTGTAAATCACACAGAATGAATCAAGTAATATGAAAACACAATTAAACTACAACAAGCACAAGGTGCAACATTGAGCACTCACTTTACACAGAAATAATACTTATCAAGCTCCCTATCCGAATGATGTGTTTTATGCAACAGAAAGGAGGATACAAAAGATATGGATCCCCTTGCAGTAACTTCTGCTAGGAAAATGAAAACCAAGATAGAATATAAAAGATACAACCTGAAGGGATGGAAAACAAGATTCTTGCATGATAAATTCAAATGTGGCTGTGTTTGTGGTAAAGAGTTAGTGGACTGGGAACTTCGACCTTGACTCCTGGTATCTGCCTTCTTTTCTGGTATCTTGAAACATGGCTATCTTGTGACCTGTGGAGTCTCAGCTGCATCAGCTCAATGATTGCATGTTTAGGGGTACAGGTCTCAGTCCTGAGGCTTCAGGGACACTGGGAGTGTCAGTCCACAAATGCAAGAGCAAACACTACAACCATTCAGGACATCTTTGAGCTCTCTAGATCCTGCTAGTTTGTTAGGCACCTGCTTGCTTGATCTCGGGTTAGCAAGGCAGTTCTGGGAACCCACAGTTGTGCACTGGAGTACGTCTTCCAGCACCCAGACTTCTGAGCCTTGTGTTCACGCCACACTGTCTAGAGGCTGGTGCATATCCGGCTATGTTGGGTACTGGAAAAAGGATAAGTGAGGAATTCCTCAAAGCATTGACCAACCAACAAAGCAACCATTGGCACAGAGAGGAAGTTTGTATGCCAGATAGAGTTACAACTCAGCTTACCTGTACCTGTGAATATGCGATGTATCATCGCATGCGCTACAACGCATGCGATTACAACGCAGTCGCCACAATGACCGCATTGTTACAATGCACCCCATTACATTGCAAATCGTTTCTACGACTTGCTGTAGGGTGCGCGCTGGACTTAGGAAAAGTATAATTTACTTTTCCACCTCCTGCGTGTGCAACAGTAGGGAAGGTGTTGGAATAGTAAATTATACTATTCCTTAGTTTAGGACGCCCCCTACAGCAAGTCGTAGAAACGACTTCAGATGTAATTGTTTGGTTTGTTACAATGAGGTTGTTGTAACGACCGAGTTGTAGTCGCATCCGCTGTAGCGCTTGCGATGTAAACTCTGTCTCCCATACCAGTAGAGAGATGATTCTTCTTAGGCAGCTCCCCTCTGGTAGTAGAGAGGGCATCATGGCACTCTGTGTCAGTGCATCTGGATCCTTGGTCTGGCCAAAAGCTTCCAGGGAGATAGGATCAGCCAGGTCAGGCCAGTAGAGCTTCAGCAAGGCATCAATCTTAATCAAAGACTTGAAGAAATTAGCAGCAAGCTTTCCGCGGGTCTGAGTCAATGTAAATCTTTTTCTGTGCTGGAGTTCAGCTCAGCTCTTATTTATATTTTTCAGTGCTTGATAGATGAACTACATCCCATCACAAATCAGTTGTAGTGCATCCTAAAAGTAGCAAATTCCAGACAACTAATTTGAGTCAGATTTCTTCTAGTACAAGAGGATACTTTGTGGTTCAAGCCTCACTGTGATCCAAGAATGCACCGTGAGAGCAAGTGCCTACGTTGCACAAAGCAGGTACATTCAATAGGAGTCTGCTGTAGAAGGAGGCCTTTTCGATGCTTGTCTACTAGGACCTAGATATAAATTAAACAAAGAGGTGACGAAGATGTGAGGATGAGTCTGTCTTTTATTTATCTTTTAGTAGAAGTCATCCTCCATCATCTCCATCATCTAATGACAAGCCTGATGCTTTGAAAGTGATCATGATTAGTCTGATCGTTTCGATGTTCACATTTGTTATAGAAAAAAATATTTTATTATTGATCACAAATATGAACATTAATTGAACAAGCATTTGCAATGAAATACATCTCGCATTTACGAGAGTTTAAGCTATTGTCATTTACAATGGCAACGTCGTGCCTGAATTAGGAGAAACCCATTAAAGAAAAGAGTGTTTACAAACTACACTTTGCCACTGGATTCAATCTAGCCTGGCTGATGAAGGGTGTTACACAGAAACCGGTCCGAGGATGCTTGTTTCCGGTTCAGGGATGACCTTGCTTAGAAGTCTAGGCTGGACTGTTTCGATGAGGCACAGGGTCAAGGCTGATTTGCATATAGCTGGGTCTGAACTGAGGTGGCGAAGTGAGCTAAAGAATGATGATGGATTCAGTGAATGTCTAAAAGGTTTCAGTGCTCCGTCCATCATCTCTTTGTGTTTGCTACAAATTAAATAAGGCATACTGTGTCGTATACGAAGCAAAGGGGCCAGTCACCATGAGAGGTTACAAATACAGACAAGGCGGAACTAAGGTGGGACTAACAACCCTAATAATCACTCACAAGCCAGTGTGTATGAAGGACAATGGCACAAGCCAATGAAAAATATCAGCAGGGCTTTCCTGCCATACTCCAACACAACAAGCATCGCAGAGTAGCGCATGCGCGCTGACTCACGCTCGACCGAAAAAACACAAAGGGTTTGTTTTCCAAAGTCAACATTGTAAGAATCTGGCTCTGTATATACTGTACCAAAGCGAGGTATTGTGTGGACAGAGTCCACTGGATCCCCCGAGGTATAGATGAGGCTAAAGTAGATAATACCAAGAGCTCTATTTGTGGTGGTGTTGTTGAGCAGTTAGGCTTATCAGAGGGCGGTGTTAAGCATTTATTGTACACACTCAGGCAAGAAATGCTACCACATACTGAAAGACTGAATCTAGACCAATTGGTAAGTGTGCAAAGTTATACTTTGTATTTTATTTAAGAACCCAAGGTTACTTAACGGAGGAAGGTTGTAATACTTTCAAGGTAACAAAGCTTTTCAAATAGAAAGGTTTTTAGAATTTCAAGCTACACTTTTCAGTCAGAAAGAAAATACTTGGTATTCAGGATATACAGTTAGAGCAATACAGAGAGAAGGCTTTGCAATCGTGTGGAGGGAAAGATAGGTGATGGACTTACATGTCAGTACCCTGCTCACAATTCCAATCTTCGGGGGATCCAGGCCAACACTGCAGGCAATGTCGGTCGTAGAGCCTGGGGCATCCAGAGGTGCAGCATTCAGTTGATACCAGCAATGAGACTTATCCTCGTGGTCCATGGAAACTAATGTTGTTGGTTGGTTTTCAGTAGACTGCCAACACGGTTACCGTCACGGTCTCTGGTGGCTGTCTGTTGTAGTTAGGCTTGAGGAGTTCCACTGTCGTCAGACTATCACAGGGTGGTCGAGTTTGGGCGGTAGAGTCAGGAGGTGCCGGAGGAGGCTGACAGGGCCACGTGCACGAGGGTATGGGCTCTTGGGCACCAGCTGGGCACAGCTCGGGTTGTGGGGCAGATGGGATCCCTTGAGGTTGTGAAGGAAATCCGGCGGGGCTGCTTTTTCTACAGGCAGGGCACAGTAGCATCAACACAAGTGTAGGTCCTCTGCTACTGTGGTTGGGAAGCACATTTGTAGCAGTGTGTAGCATCAACACTAGGGTCGGTCCTCACTGTGGCGGTTCTGGTGCTGGCGGATGACGGGGTCTAGAGCTTCTAATTCAAAGGGAGATTCTTGTACTTTGGCACAAGGTTGCAGGCCTCTGGAGTTTCTTGGAGGTCAGGCAGGGTTTCTGGAAGGAAAGCAGGTCTAGTGGTCCATCCGGGGGAAGGTGGCGGGGTTCTTGCTGAGTTTTTGTCTGCAGTGGTTCAGTTCCTGGCCCAGCAGCAGTCCTAGTCCATCTTCTTCTTTGGTCCATCAAATCTGAAGAGGTAAGGTTCAGCGGTGGCCCTGAATACTAGATTGTGGGGTGTTACAGGGGTGTGAAGGTCAGGACCAATGGGTCCCTTCCTTGGGGTGTCTACACCCCGTAGTATGCAATCCTCACATGGTAGAGGGGCATAATCCTCTTCCTAATTGGCATAGTCCCCTCATCTTCAATATGGAGGGAACTGAGATTTGGGCTTCACCTCGCCTCCCCCACCTTAAGGGGTGGGTTGGCAAGTAAGGGCACACCTCCCTTCCTGACTAGGTTTTCCCGCTGGTTCCCGTGCCCATATGAGGGGCAAAAACTGGTGGGAGCCAGTTGCTGACAGCGGCCAAGGTCTGGGGGTAGCTAACAAAGGCGGCAGGTCTTTGAAGCTCCGCTCCGTGGACCCTGTCCATCGTGGGGGACGAGTTCTATGCAAACAAATGATGGACGAAATGCTGACTAAATCCTACATTCACCCCCAGTCCTCCCTGGTCCGGAACAAGCATCCTGGGCCCGGTTTCGGGGTATAACCAGAATGCCTGTTTCCGATCCAAGAGAACCTGGTTTGGCTGGACTATTCCCATAAGGAAAAGGGTCAAGACTGATTTGGATATGGCTGGGTCTAAACTGGGGTGTCATGGTGAGCAAAAGAATGATTGATTTAACCCAGATCTCTTGACTGGGGGTGAATGAATGATTTATTCAGCAATCCATCCATCATTTGTTGCATAGCACTTTTCACCCTGAGTGGATGGGTATGCCCAGACATGGATCCCTTGCTCACTGTACCACTGAATTCAAGCTAGCCAGGATGATGAGAGGTAATGCTCTGAAACCAGTCCTAGGATGCTTGTTTCCTGTCCAAGGAGGACCTGGCAGGGCAATTCTGGCTGGACTGTTCTCATAAGGAACAGGGTCAAGACTGATTTGCATATGGCTGGGTCTAAATGGGGGGTGCATGGTGAGCAAAAGAATGATGATTTAACCCAGATCTCTTGACTGGGTGGGGGGTAAATGTATGATTTATTCAGCATTCCATCGATCATTTATTTGCGTAGCATCCTGGGGGAGGAGGAATGCCACCTCTGCCCAGGATGTGCTTTGTTTACAGACCCAGAGTGCGGAAGGCTGGTAGCCAATCAGGATCCACACAAGTGCTAGTCTCTAAGAAGCCCTCTAACTGCATTTTACATTAAATAAGACACTGGCATCGGTGTTGGTTTAATGTGCTCAGTCTTCAGTAAAGCCATCATGGAGTAGGGGAGTTCCTGCATTTATAATGTCTGTGTATCGTACAGGCACTGTAGGGGCACAGGGTTTGTGCCACTGTGCCCTCACCTGCGGTATAGTGCATCCTGCTAGAGGGGTGACTTATCTATGCCACAGGCAGTGTTGGCTATGCATGGGACCCAGAGATGGGTGCGATGTCGACTTTTGGGTCTGTGGTCCCACTCTGACACACAGGCTGCAGTGGCAGGGTGTATGGGTTAGGTGAGGAATCTCTGTGGTTGGCATAATACATGCTATAGCCCTCAGATGCTCTCTCTGATCACAAGGCAGTTTAGTACCAGTGGTACCTTTAACAAGGGACTTACATGTGGGCCATAGGTTGTGCCAATTGGGGATACAAAGGTACAGGTTTAGGAAAGAGCACAAGTGCAAGGGCCTGGTTAGCAAGATCCCAGCACACACTTCCTCCAGGTAGGCATCAGTTCTAGCCAGAAGTTTAGGGGGTAACCATGTAAAAAGGGGCACTTTCTTACATACACACACACCCCAAACGAAAGAGAAAGAGACTAAGCTTTCACAAGAGAGTCTCCATTGTGTATGAACCTGGAAAGGTCATCTGCATTAGCATGGGCAGTCCCAGGTATATTTTCCACTCTAACGCCCATTCCCTGTAGGGAGATGGACCACTTTAATAGTTTGGGATTTTTGCCTTTCATTTGCATTAGCCATCTAAGAGGGCTGTGGCCAATTCTATGTCAGGACGGAGGCGAGGATTATGCAGTCCTTTCTTCTCTTTATTATAATAGCAGATTCAAAGAAAATAACATAAAACTTTCTGGAACTACAACACCCATGAGCACATGGGGCACAGTGTCCATAGTAACCGCCAGCCAATGGTGATGGTGTCCTTGGTATAACAGCTGTGACGTCCCTTCCGCTTCCTCTTTCTTCTCTGCTCGTCAGATAAGTCACTTTCATATCTTTCTGACTTGTGTGGTATTTTTTATTGTTTGAGATTCTTTAGGCGATTTGACATAGGCTTTTATACTATGTTTCTTGAAGTGCGCTTACTAGCGCTGTTGAGCCGGCAGAGTGACGCGCGCCAGGCGCTGCTTGCGCCGTTACTGCCGCTTCCATCGCGGACCGTGTGAGACGCGCCCTCGCATTTTCCCCGGCTCTGTGGAGCGCCGTAGTGTGCGGAGAAGCTGCGCTCGCGGTCTTCTTCCCATCCTTGCGGCGCGCTGAGGCGGTCTACTTTTCGCCTCACCAACCCTCGCCTGACACCCTCTGTGGTGATCCTTGACTGCGCGTTGCGCGAGACGCCATCTGGTGGCGAAAACAGGTACTGCACCTGCATTTCGAGCAGTTAGGCTGCAAGAGCATCGGCGAGGGGGCTGCCCTATTGTATTTTAGGATAAGGGCGTTTGGTGCTCACACCCTCACAGTATCCAACCTCAGTGCAGGCAATAAACCCCTTTCAGAAGGTAAAAATGTATGCTTCTCCCAACCCTTGCCGCCAGCGGTGGGTCGCGCGTTTTTTTCACAGGCTCTGTCACGGTGCTGGTGCCCTGGTGGGAAGGAGTGGACACTATTGCCCATAAGTTTTCCCGGGGTGTCTGGTACCGCAGGGCACGTTAATCGCGGACCTAGAGGCGCGCAGGGTGGGGGCAGGAATGCTGCTAAACGTCACGCAGGGCACCTGGGGACGGAGTTGACCGCTTGAGAGACTCCTCCAGTAAGAGTGCGCGGACGCTAACACATATACCCTGCCGGGAGGGGTTCTTCCCCGGAGAAGATGGCGACGAGGTCGCCCCGGAAACGGACCATGTGGATGGTTTCCCCTTGGAGGGAGAGGGTGTTATGGATGAGGACTCCTCGGAGGATGAGGAGGAGCTTTTTCCGACGGCCTCTGGGGGCCCGGGAGGGTGATGAGTTTTACCACCCTCAAGTGTCGGAATGGCTCCTGGATCCTAAGCTGGCGGCGTATGTCGCGGGTAACGTTCGCCAACCTCTGGGCCAGGAGGCTTGGACGCGCATGCGGGGTGCATGCCCTCGCCCGCAATGGAGGACAGGTTGGCTGTCACCCCGGAGATTAACAGCAAGGCGAAATGTTCTGCGCGTTCTTTGCGGAGTTCTTGACGGCTCCTAAGAAGGGCATGGATCGTTTATGGCTCAACTGTCAGGATGAGCTCCAGGACGCGGTGGGCCCCGGGACTCAGATCATCCAGTTGGCCGGAAGGGCCAGGGAACCGGGGACGTCGATGTCCACGGAGGTCGTGGCAGGTTGGGCACGGCGAGCCCTGTGCTTCTTGGGTACTGCGAACTGGGCATTGGCGGCGGAGCAGAGGAGGTCTCTCCTCATTGCAATAGATTCTAGGCTTGGGGACCTGGCCTATTCAAATGTAGGGCCTATTGCATAAGGCAAGTTGTCTGGCGAACCTTGTTAATGGAATTAGACAAACCCGTCCTCACTTTCTCCGCTCTGGACAGAGCACGGACGTCAGCTAAAAAGATATTCTTGGATGGGTTTCTGCTGGGACCGTAAGGTCCTAATACTAACAATACCAGCAGAGTCGTACAACGACCGGAACGACGGCCGACAGGCAAATTTCTACCCCGGTACAAGGCCCGGCAAAGGGGTGCGGAAGGGGCTTCCGTGGCGGAGCCACCGCACCAGGAGGTTCCTCCCCCTGTTTTTCCCCCGCCCTGGGGGGGGGGAGGCTACGGGAACGTCTCCACGACCGGTGCAAATCACTTCAGACCCGTGGGCTCTCCAAACAGTCCGGTTTTCCGGACAGAGTTCTATGGTTCACCCCGTCAGGGTGCAATCCCTCGCCCTCTAGTTTTCCTCCGAGGGCAGGGTTCTGCTCGACAACGAAGCTACATTTTTGGTCCGGAAGGGGGACAAAGGATTTCGCCCGGTCATGACCTGCTGCACTTCGTCAAATGGCCGGTCTACTGCCACTTCAAATGGAGGGGATTCATCCCCCGAGCGGTACCTTCCTCGGAGGGAGGATTGGATGATACGTCTGGACCTGACAGACGTCTACCGCTCAGTCCCCATCTTCCCGCCTCATCTGCGTTTTTCCCTATTCCTATGTGGCGGGGAGGTTTATCGAGTTTCTAGCGCTCCCCTTCGGCCTCTCTTCGGCCCCTTGGTGCTTTACGAAGCTCCTGCGATCAGTGGTTTGGACACTGCGTGAGAGGGGCGTACAATGGATCATATATTTCGCCGATATACTACTTCTCGATCAATCGCGGAACCGGTTGCGCTGTAACTTGACTATTCTCTGCCCCAGGAGTTGGGGTTGGTAGTGACTTCCCTGAAGGGTGTCCTGATTTCGATGAGACAATTCTCTTTCTGGGGTTCCACATGGCCTCGGAGTCGGCCTCCCTCATAGGGGCGCAGCTTCGCAGGAGCTCTCCCAAGTCCTACGGAAAGACGGAACCTCCCTTCGACGGCTAGCGTGACTCAGTAGCCTCCTTCCAGGCTCATTTCAGTAGCGAGATAGATGGCTCACGGGCAGTTCAATGGGACTGTGAGTGCTCTTTCACTGCGGCTATATAACGATGGGGGGCCGCTGGTCGGAGGAGGAATTCCAGCTCCACGTCAATTACTTGGCGCTCCTCCAGCTTCACATCACTTGCTTTGAATCCCTAACGGGTTTCCGCGCGAGTAAGTCTCTGACTCAGAAGCAGAGATAGGGCTGCTTCTTGCTGCGCATAGACAGGGTGTCAGCGGGACAGTACACCAATCGCCAGTGCGAGCCTCGGCATCGGGCCTTGGCAGACCTGACGTAGGACTTCGGCCACTATTGGGCGAAGAGGCTCATTTTGGTGTCGGCGGAGTATCTTCCGGACACACAGAATTCAATTGTGGATTGGCATTCCAAGAACTTCCCAGACTTCAACAATTGGCGACTGCATCAGGCGGTCTTCCAGGCCTTGATGGACTGGCGGGGGCCGTGCTCTGCGGACTTTTCGCGTCCCGCCTCAACCGTCAATTCCCGAGGTTTGTGAATCGGAGGCCGGGCCCGGAGGCAACAGCAGTTCATACATTCTTGCAGGACTGTACACTGGAACAGGCTTATGCGTTCCCTTTTTTTCTCATGGTCTCTCGAGTGGCGGCTCAAGTTCGCCGACAACTAGCGTCCCGGATCCTAGTGATCCTTTTTCTGGCGGGCCCAGGCCTGGTTCCCTCTATTGGACCTGTCTCGAGTCTGCCCGATTCGACTGCCCTGTTCCCTCTATTGCTACCGGGCTCTTCTGGAAGAACCTCACCCGCGGGTGCTTCTGATGATCTTGCACCTCCTGGCTTGGCGGTTTTTCTTCAGGGGACGTTTGAAAGGCGGACGCCTTTCGGCGGAGGCTGAGGCCCTCGTCTATAGAGCCTAGGCTCCGGGAACTGTCAAGAGGTGCCGCTAGGCTTAGCAACGGTGGCGTAGTTGGTGTCTGGGTAGACACGTAGGTCCTGTGGGGCAGGCGTTAGCCACTTCCTGTTTTCTGGCCGTATGGGCCTACTCTGGACTAGCCTACCGGACTACTAATTTTGTCAGATTCGGCATGTCGGTGGGACATTCCCACATCGACGGTAAACCGGCGGGGGAACACCCTTGGGTATGCAAACTTAGGTGGGGTCCAGACCCTCTAAGCCCCCGGAACCCAGGTACGAGTCCCTTTGGGACGTCAATTCCGTACTACGGTTCCTTTGCTCCTGGCGGGATAATCTATACTTTACCAGGAAGGAGTCGTCGATTGAACTGGCGATCCTGCTGTGTCTGGTTTCGTGTAAACGCTTCTCGGACGTGAGGGCACTGGTTACTATGGCTCGTATTCTCACCCTAGATGGAGTCACTTTAACGGTAGACCGACGCATGCTGTGTGTGGTGCGAGGCCTCAGGCGTCTGTGGATATGACGGCGGAATGTCGCCCCGGGAGAGCGTCAGCTCCTTATTGCTCTGCGGAACCCTTTAGGGCCGTCACGGCTCCATCCATCGCCCGGTGGGTCTGTTGGATCATGACGGAAGCGGGGGTGGATGTCACCAGGTTCGATGCTCACTCCGCGAGAGGAGCAATGGCCTCCAAGGCCGTGCAGGCGGGCGGTCGTCTGGAGGATATTATGGCTATGGCGGACTAGTCCTCCGAGTCCACATTTAAGTAGTTTACTTAAGCCCGTCTATGGCGCGGCAGAACTGGTGGTGGATAGGCTTTAAACCTGCATAATCCTTGCCTCCGTCCTGACATAGAATGAAAAATTTCCTAGCTTACGTAACGGAAAGTTTCAATTCTATTAAGGACTAGGAGGCGAGGATTATCCCTCCCGAGACTTCTGGTCTCGACCCACCCGTAATCCTCGTATTTCGGTAAGTAGTGCCTTAATGTTTACTTTAATGTGTTATGAAGTAGTAACTCAACGTTACCTTAATGTGTTATGATGCTTTCGGTAAGTAGTGCCTTAATGTTTACTTTAATGTGTTATGAAGTAGTAACTCAACGTTACCTTAATGTGTTATGATGCTGTCTGGCCTACGCTGGCATAAAGTTACGGTGTGTTCAAATGGATTGTGTTCTCCCTGACCTGGTTTCAATGGGGGGATGGATTCTTGGATGTGCGGTAGACTGCCTTTATATGCTTTCTTCCACGGAAGAAGAACAAGATAACGGTTGTCTTGTGTTGATTTAGGGCAAGACCAGACGGATTGATGAACGTTCCCGGGAGTTTTTCCTCACAGAGAAGAAGAGGAAGCGGAAGGGACGTCACAGCCAGTTATACCAAGGACACCATCACCATTGGCTGGCGGTTACTATGGACACTGTGCCCCATGTGCTCATGGGTGTTGTAGTTCCAGAAAGTTTTATGTTATTTTCTTTGAATCTGCTATTATAATAAAGAGAAGAAAGGACTGCATAATCCTCGCCTCCTAGTCCTTAATAGAATTGAAACTTTCCGTTACGTAAGCTAGGAAATTTTTCATTTGTATCAGGAAGTGAGTACCAAAAAGATATGGTCTCAGCTTCTTCAGGCACCAAACCACAGCAAAGGCCTCCCTCTCAATGGCACTCCAACTCTTCTCCCTGAGGAGTAACCTCCTGTTTATAAAAGCAACAGGCTGGTCTTGGCTATCATCATTGGTCTAGGATAGGACCATTCCTATCCCTAGCTCAGATGCATCAGTCTGCGCAATGAACTGCTTGGAGAAGTCTGGAGCTTTGAAAATTGGTGATGAGCACATTACCTCTTTCAGGGTATCAAAAGCTGTTTGACAACTAGCTGTTCAATTCACTTTCTTTGGCATTCTTTCGGAGGTACGTTCTGTGAGGGGTGTCACCATGGATCCATACCCTTTCACAAACCTCCTGTAGTACCTAGTCAAGCCAAGGAATGCCCTGACTTGAGTCTGGGTTGTGGGAGCCTCCCAGTCCAGAATTGTCTGGATCTTGGGTTGTAATGGTTGCACTTGGCCTCCACCTACATGGTGGCCCTAGTATACAACTGTACCCTTCCCTATCTGGCACTTAGATGCCTTGATAGTTAGGCCTGCATACTGCAGGGCCTGTACAATCTGGCCTAGGTGGATCAGGAGGTTCTGCCAGTTGCTGCTAATGACAGAAATATCATCAAGATATGCCGCACTAAAGGTCCACAACCCAACAAGGACTTAATTCACAAACTTTTGGGAGGTGGCAGGGGTACTCTTTAGACCAAAGGGCATAACAGTAAACTGATAATGCCCATCAGGCGCAGATAATGCTGTCTTTTCCTTGGCCTCTGGGGCCATGCCAATCAATCTGCCAGTACCCTGCAGTTAAGTCAAAGGTACTGAGGAATTTGGTTGCACCCAATTTGTCTATCAACTCATCATCCCTTGGGATGAGGTTTGCATCTGTCTTGGCGACAAATCATGACCTCTCTAGTCCACATACGACCTAATTTCTCACTTTCCACCCTGGGTGTGAGGTTTGGGGACTAGGACCTCTGGGCTGGACCAGGGACTCTCAGCAGGTTCAATGACACCCCAACTCCAGCATCTTTCTCACTTCAGCCTTGATGCTTTCCATATCTTGGTCAGATTGTCAAAAGATCTTTGCTTTGACAGGCAAGCTGTATCCAGTGTCCACATCATGGATACACCACTGTGTCTGACCGGAGGGTAAGGAGAAGAGTTCAGCATACTGCTGCAGGACCTGGCTGCAGTCAGGGTGCTGTTGGTCAGTGTGCTGACCCATCTTTGGGGCTGTAAGAGAAGAGGTCAGGGAGTGGTTCCCTCTCTGCCTCCTCGTCCTCTTCAGTACTCATCAGCATGGTCACATCAGCCCTGTCACAGAAACGGTTTTCATGAATGCCTCTCTAAGGGTTCCTGCAAGTGCCCAGGTCTACCAAGTGGATAACCTCACTTTTATTTTCTAAGATGGGATAAGGTCCACTCCATTTGTCTTGGACAGCTGTTGGTGCCACAGGCTCCAAAACCCACACCTTTTGCCCTGGTTTGGACTCGACCAGTGCAGCTGTCTGGTCATGCCACAGCTTCTGGAGCTGTTGGCTGGCCTCTAGATTTTTGGATGCCTTTTCCATGTACTCTGTCATTCTGAAGCGAAGGCCTAGTACATAGTCCACCACTTCTTGTTTAGGCTCATGGAGAGATCTCTCCCAGCCTCCTTTTTCAAGAGCAAGTGGTCCCCATACAGGATGGCCAAACAGAAGTTTGAAGGAGGAAAACCCTACTCCCTTTTGAGGCACTTTTGTGTAAGCGAAGAGCAGGCATGGTAGGAGGACATTCCATCTCCTTTTAAGTTTTTTAGGGAGGCCCGTGGTCATGACTTTTAATGTCTTGTTGAACCTTTCAATTTGACCATTGGGTTGTGGGTGATAAGATGTAGTGAATTTGTAGTTCACTCCACACTCATTCCACATGTGTTTTAGGTAAGCTGGCATGAAGCTTGTACCGCTGTCAGAAACCACCTCCTTAGGGAACCCTACCCTGGTAAAGATACCAATGAGGGCTTTGACGACTACAGGAGCTGTAGTAGACCTAAGGGGGATTGCTTCAGGATACCTGGTAGCATGATCCACTACTACCAGTATATATTGATTTCCTGAGGCTGTGGGTATTTCAAGTGGAACCACCAACCATGTCCACACCAACCTTCGCAAAGGGAACCCCAAACCACTGCTAGTGGAATTAAGGGGGCATTTGGGTGTCCTCCTGTTTTGCCACTGGCTTGACAGGTGGCACAGGAGCTGACAAACTCCGTCACTTTCTGGGACATCTGGAGCCAGTAGAACAGACTGACAAGCCTTTCCCAAACTTTACCCTGGCCCAAGTGCCCAGCTAGGGAAATGTCATGGGTCAATGTGAGTAGGAACACTCAGTATATCTGAGGCACTACCACTCTCCTTGTGGTACCAGGTTTGGGCTCTCTGGCCTCAGTACACAGGAGTCCCTCTTCCCCATAGGTCCTGTGGGAGCCACTGACATCTCCCTTTTCCTGGTCGGCAACTTGCTGCCTCAGGCTTTCAAGAGTTGGACAGACCTGCTGACCAAGGCACAGCTGTTCCCTGGAGGGTCCCCCTGGGCATAGGAGCTCAACTTGGTAAAGTTCAAGCCCCACAGCCTCAGTTCCCTCTGGAGTTGCCAAGCCCTCTCCCTGAGGAGAGGAGTCCTAATCGTTTTGCTGTTGGGAAGTTGGTCCCCGAGCCATCCTACCTTTTCTTTTGGGAGGTTGGGCCATACTTTCAGGCTCCAACACTCTTACTTTTTCACTCTGCACTCACTCTGTGCTCTGGTTTTCCCACACACAATCTCAGTGATTTCCAGCATAGGTGAATGGGTTCTCAGGTCTACCTCAGCCCATACTGGGGTCTCCAGTTGTTTCCAAGCAGAAAAGCAGCTGGCAGTTTGGAGAGACCGCTACCCGTTTCAGGCCAGTAACCCTCCCAACTAGGGGTGGAGGAGGATTTTGCAAAATTCACTTTCGCAAACTATCGCGAAAATGTTAAAAATCTCTGCGAAGACGCAGAAATATCGCGTAGACGCAGAAGTTTTTTTCCCGCCCGTTCGCGGTATTTTCTGCGTGATCGCGTTGAAAAATGTCTTGTTAACTTACCCATGCGGTCGCTCATGGGCGCGGCCATCTTGTTTTCACTTGTCCTGCCCGCTCGCGCTACTTTTTCCTGTTCCGGGTCGTGCAATGCATGCTCGCGCCCGTTCACATTACGTATTTCCTGTTCGGGAATGCTTTTACGTGTTTGCGCCGCTTTTTGCATGCTCGGGGAGAAAATATCGCGCGAACTTGCGTACGTGGTCGCAGCCATCTTGTTTTTCACTCTATGATATGGTTCTGGGCCCTGCTTTTGAATCCTCCCTTTATCTTTTCAATCCTTACTTTCTAGAAACTTTTTTAAAATCTTTTTAGGTCTCGCCTGTCGATGCGCATGCGCATCGAGCAAGCGAGACTATGGGGGCTTATCCACTCTTTGTCCAACTTGCAAGGAATCGTGGCGATTCCTTGCAGTGCCCGTGACTTTTAAGCTCAATGCGCATGCGCATTGAGCTTAAAAGCGCGTGCACATGCCCCCAGCCGCCTGCCTTGCCTACTCTCCCGCCCCCTCACTTCTTGATTGCACGGCCGCTAGGCCGTGCCTCCCCTACTCTCCTCCTCCTACTCTCCTCCCCTCGCCGTCTGTTCCCGCACTCCTCCCACACCCCCGCTCCGCCCCCTCCCCTGCCTGCCGCGTCGCATTTGTCGAAACTGGTGGGTCTATGTCTGTGACAGGAGGAGCCACGTCGTCTGTGTGTCTTTGTACCCACAGGTGTCCAGAAGTTTGGCCATGTTGTTTTTATGTCCTCGGAACCAAGGCCTGCTTCGATTCAGAGATGCTCGATCCCAAGTGTTTCTTCGGAGCCAATGCGGGGTTAAAGTTTGTTTGGTAGCTTTCGGTGCCGATGTGCTTGTTGGTGCTGACTTGTGCTGGAGCCATCCTCCTGATGTGGCCTTGTCGCCGGATCGAGCACATTCTTGTCCCTTTTCAGCTCCAAGGAATGCTTGTGTTGTCGACCTGAGCCTGAGGGCTGTGACGTACCGTGGCACGGTGGGGAAAGTGTTTGCAAGATTTTCTTGGCACGTGATAACAGTACTCACGGTATGTGGAGTCGTATTTGTCCTCGTTCCCAACAGAGGAATAAGTGGCGGCGATATGGGACCCTCGATGTTTATCAGAGTGTTTATCACCTGAAGCGACATCGTGGGGGTTGGTGATGACCACCTCACCACCTGGGTGTGCACTGGCCTCGAATTCTTCTTCGCTATCTTGCGAGAACTCCGCCTTGGCTGCCAGCTTCATGGTGGGAGCCAAACATTGATTCTTTCGGGACCGAAGCGTCTTTTTGTTTTTAAACAATACGCAGGCTGCGCACTAGTCATCTTTCTACTCTAGCGCGAAGTACAAATTACACGCTTTGTGAGTGCCAGTGTGTGTGTACTTGGCCCCACACCAAGGTCACCATCGGAAAGGGTCTTTCTTCGTATCCATCACACGGAGGCAGGCATTCAACAGAAGTGTATGTTATTCGCCGGGTACTCACTTCCCAGCATCTTGGATTCATTGGGCGTGGTTTAACGATCTCCGGTTGATTTTTCTGTACCGTAGGCCACATAGGTGTCAAATCTTCAAGAACTCTGATGCAGTTCCTCCGAGCCTTAAGGCAGAAAGAAAAAAACTTTCTAACAAAGGAGTTGTTGAACATGCACAATACTTCGAGGGGGAGGAAAGATTATGCACGACATCCGTCAAAGAAATTTCTCGAGGAAAAACTACTTGCAGAGTCCAGGCCCAACACTAGATGACAGGAGTATCTGCAGCCAACACATGCTACAAATTTATATTTTATCTTAATTTCTTGAGCTCATCTGATCAAATCAAAACGTGTACAAATGAAAATAGATGGAACTGCGATCTGTGTGTTCTTTCTGCCACGTCTCCTTGATTCACATTCTGCAATATTGGTGGTCTTCGAGGACTGTGCGGTCTCTGCAGCATTTTGACTCTTTGATTTCGCACTTTTTCTTTCTTTTCGAACAACGTCTACGAACTGTGTAGTATTTTGCTGCATTAACAATTCATACAGTTTAAATTTTGCCCAGGTGCTCAGAAATTGATGGAAAGCAGCCATTCGTTTTTTTCAAATACAGGAAATTAATTTTAGGGAAGAAATTTACGAGACCGTAGCAAAAGGCTGTGACAAAAATGTTTTACTTTTTGAATATAGACTATTTGGCCATAAATGTTACAGTTAAAGTCCGTTATAAACTCCACTTCAGGGGCAACATCAGCGAACCCTACTTCCTCCGTGCATACGGCCGGTCAGTACTGAATAAAGAGAAGGACTGTCGGGGGGGGGGAGGGGGTGTAAGGCGCGCAGGCGCAATCCTAGTCTCCATTCCTGATCCAAAATGGCGGCCGCTGTCACTTCTCATTCGCTGCTTTACCGCCAGGCTGATTTGGAAGCCGCTCTTCTCGAAGTTACAGCTTCGGCAGATCGAAACAACCTAGTCCTGCAGTACGTAAGAGAGGCGGACAGCCGTCGCCAAGAGCTTCTGGTACCGGAATTCACAGAAGGTGGGTTAACGGGTAGTGGGTGTGACCGTATATAGTCACTTCCTGTTATAGACATAAAAGATGTACTAGACGTCATTTGTAACTCCTGCCATGAAATTGCTTTTCAAAGGAAACACCCTATGTTCTTTAAGCTCCCGAGAGTTAATAAAGTAATTCTACCATACAACTTATTACGTTTTCCAGACGTAAATAGGAATAGCTACTAACTTCTTTATGTACTGATAGTCTTATGGTTGGCATTTTTAGGTCTCACCCTCAACCCCTCACCCTCACTCACCCTCACCCTCACTCACCCTCAACCCCTCACCCTCACTCACCCTCAACCCCTCACCCTCACCCTCACTCACCCTCACTCACACTCACCCTCACCCTCACTCACCCTCACCCACCCTCACCCTCACTCACCCTCACCCACCCTCAACACCTCATCCTCACTCACCCTCACCCTCACTCACCCTCAACCCCTCACCCTCACTCACCCTCAACCTCTCACCCTCACTCACCCTCACCCTCACTCACCCTCAACCCCTCACCCTCAATCCCTCACCCTCACTCACCCTCACCCTCACTCACTCTCAACCCCTCACCCTCACTCACCCTCAACCCCTCACCCTCACTCACCCTCACCCACCCTCACCCTCACTCACCCTCAACACCTCACCCTCACTCACCCTCACTCACCCTTACTCACCCTCACTCACCCTCACCCACCCTCACTCACCCTCAACCCCTCACCCACCCTCACTCACCCTCAACCCCTCACCCTCACTCACCCTCAACCCCTCACCCACCCTCACCCTCACTCACCCTCACTCACCCTCACTCAGCGCAACCACAGCATCTTCACTAAATATATTTAATAAACTTTAAGCTATTGGCAATATAAAATAAAATCCATTTTATTTACGTATTAATTATTAATTTTTTTTTAAAGCCATTAATTTTTTTTATATCAATACATATAAGTCACATATAAGTCCCGTTAATACAAAACATGTTGCTTTACAAATGCTAGAGGTGTCACATTTACAAAAATTATAACTATTGGCTTTGTAAAGAAGAAAGCTATTAATTTAGCTATTTAGAAAAAACAACACATAAATAAAAAACAAAAAAATAAATAACACCTATAGCTCAAACTTTACTACTGCGAGACCTATTGCATTTCCAATGCTTGTTTACTTATTATTATCCATACTGTTTTCCTGCTTCTATATTTTTGGTTTTCGTCTATTTTTTTGTGTTTTTTAGCTACTTTTTCTATTGCCTGCTATTTTCATTTCCTTTACTTACTTTTTTACTTTATTCCCGCCCATCTCACTCTCCCCAGAACCATGTCGAAGGGTAGGGCTCGCCACAGCCAGAGCCGTGACCGCCTTCCTTGCGGAAGGTGGCGCCCACAAGGGGTGCAGGCACGGGCCTTATTTGGGGAGGAGGAGTTGGCTGCACTAATTTTCTTTGTGCAGCGCCACCTCCCCTCAACCCTAACAGCAGGTGGCAGGCCTGGGTCCTGGTACGGGCTCCCTCGAGCGTCGACAGCGGTGGGGGAAGGTGCGCCGGGCAGTGTTCCGCTGCTCTGGGATCCGGCGCACCCAGGCGCAGTTGACGCACCGGTTGTCCGACATCCTGGACCGTGAGCAGGACCTGCCTGGTGAGTAACTATTTAATTATTACTACTTTGTTTCTGTTCTTCTGCTCTGTGTTATATATTGCGAAAGCTTTTTTTTCTTCCAACCAGCTAGAATGTTGCTGGTTACAATCCAGGTGAATTACGTTTAAAAGTCTTCTGTGATTGTTATGACACAGGTGCTCCTCTGCGCTACTACTAATCTTGTGCTCGCTTAGCGTGATTATGTAAGAGTTTATTTTAGAGAAATTAAGTTACCTAATGCTATAGTGACTCTAGTCCTTACTTTGTCTTGTCACTAAGAGATAGGGGCGGATTGATACTTAGGTTTAGTTACTTTGTATGAGTTTGTAATTTTTTAGTGGTATGCGTGAATCCCCCTCATTTACGTCACATGCTGCTAGTACCCCAGTCTTTATTAGAACCTTTTCTAGTTTGTTGAATGAGTGGTGGTAATAGGCTTAGCACTAGCAGAACATCAGTGTTAGACCGGTCTGGCTTTTTGGCGAAGTCCCTCCTAATTTTTATTTATTTTGTCCCCTTTTTGCCCCTCAAACCCTTGTTAATTTTTGTGTCTACTAACTTTTTATAGGTGCTGACCAGGGGGATAGGTGTTCTTTCCCCCCCTTGTAATCTTTTACCTCAGGCCCAGAGGCCTGTGCTGTCAGGAAACTTCATGTTGTCACAAAATGGAGGGCCCTAACTGTCACCAACTGCCACACCATAGTCAGCCCCATAGGATAACATTAGGTCTTCCAGAACCTTCTGGACCCTACTGGACTCTGTGAGGCTAGGCTATAAAAGGGCAGGGGGCAGGAGGCCATTTGGTGTAGTCCAGTGTGAGAGGAGAGAGGCTGCAGTGTGAGGAGGAGGACGCGCTAGGAGAAGCTAGTTGGTTTCATTAACTGACAGCATCTTTCAGAGGACGTTCCCCTTTGTGCTGCTGACCGAACCCTACCATTGGCCTGAAAGCGATCTGGTCCAGTCAAGTAATCTTGGACCTCTCCCCAGACGACTGTGTCCCACCTTCACCCCTTCGTTCCCTCTTGGGGTTACTAACTGACTCCCCGCCTTCCTGCTGGAGCCCTTGCCTACCCGGTTAAGAAGAGCGGTGCCTGGGTCGTCTGGATACCCAGGGAAGTCTGAGGCGTCTTTGTGCTGAAGGGCGCGAGGATCCGGTCAAGCAGTACAGTCGGCAGGAGAGCGCTGGTGCTTGTCATCGGATCGGCGCGGCGGAAAAGGAAGTAAGGTGCTATTCCCCTGCGCAGGAGCAGGAGCAAGTGTCCCTCTAGTGGAAGGAGGCGGTGCCGGCGGCGCCGCTAATCCCCCTGCATCTGCGCGAGTGCCGATTGCTGAGAGGAGGCGCTGCAGGCTGCGCCGCTAGTCTCCCCGCACCTGCGCGACTGAGACTGCCCTGAGAGACGCGTGAGGACCCTGGGAGGCGGCGCGCCACGAATCCCCTCAGCGGAGCTGGCATAGAGTGGAGCGGAAACCTCTAGCCTTCGCTGATCGAGCGGACGTCGGCCTGCCTAGCGCTCGAGTCAGCCAGTGTGAGGAAACGACGGGCCAACACGATTGAACCTCCCCACCCCAGCGCTGTGTCCCAAAGGCTGGCTGGGCGGGGTTTGGTGGCTGCTACTGCCACTGGTGTTGTTTGGTGGTGCCGGTGGAGAGCCCTACCCCCCTGTAGACTGGGGCCGGACCAGAAATACAAAATACAGTAAGGAGGAGTGGGAGGGGAGAGGAAGTATAGGGCTGAGCCCTTGCTGGTGTGGTAAATTCTCCCATGCACTAACGCCTAGTCAGGTGCCTTGATCTCCAGTCAACTTTACCTTTAGACTGTGCCAGGGAAGGTGTGAGGGAGGTTAACTTCAGTTCCCCAACCTAACGCTCTACAAAGTCTAGGGAGCAGACACCCAGCAAGTCATCAGAAGGAAACCTAGGCTGAAGGGAGAAAAAGTGCACTGACTGTTTTGATTACAGGGGAACCCCCCTTCAAATCCTTATAGCTATTGTTGTAGTGAATAGTGAACGTGGGAAGTTCCTACAATAAACTGTGCATGTGCATTCTAGCCCTGTATAAAGGGGTGGATGAAGGGTGTGAGATCTTAGCCCTGTGGTGAGGGAATAACCAGTGACCTGGCAGTCTAATGTGATGATCTGTTGATGACATTGTTTATTAATGCAAAGTGACACCGCTTAGTGTAATTCTGTTGGGACATTTTTAAATCTCTAAAGGAAGCCATATTGAATCCTTGACATCTGTATGCTTTGAATTGTAATTTTCCCTACAGAAGGAAGAGTGCTAATTACTTCTCTAAATCAAAGGTATAAACGCTATTCTGGAGAAGAGCTGAAATGTATTACATTGTATAAATTAAAACTAAAGAGCATATTATTTTTATAAAGCGGCACGTATTTTCACATAAATTTTGGTGTAGAGTTTTCTTTTTGAGTGCTATTGCGTGAAGTTACTTTTGGGTGGTCTGCAACCTTTACACTGTGCCTCTGTTATGTTAGTCTTGCCCTAGGCCAGGCTACCTAATTCCAACAATCAGCATCAATCATTCAACCAAAACTTTTATGTATACAAAAATGTAGTCATGTGTCCTCCATTTGACCATATGCATGACCTCGTCATGAGCACTCAAGGGGTTAAAATCTTGTTATCCCTGCCTCTGCTATGATGACTCTCTGTACTACTCTACTACTAGTCTGTCTGTACTGTAGTAGATACGTTTGCCCAGTTGGCCACTCTTTATTTAAAAGGTTGTAAATAAAACTCAGATTCACCAGTAGCTCTAGCCATTGAGTCCAGTCCTTTGGGTCGTCCTCTTGTACTACTTCTAGTCTTATTGATCTTGAGTCTTTGTTAATCTTGAGGCTTTGACAATTCACACCAACAAATGCCCAACCAGATTTATTACTATTTTGATACGATAGGACATACTAATACTACTACTGTTGTAGGGATTTTGCACGCACAGACCTTTGCACAATAAAATAGGATGTTGGTGATGGGAGGTTGGACCTTCCTCACACACCTCAATCTGAAGTTCAAAACCCACCACAATCCCCGGCCCGACTAATTATGGTAGTGTCTTGTCATAACTATTAGCTCTCCAAACCCTCCGTCCAAGATACACAACAAGTAGACAACCCAGAACATAACACACCCAACCTCTCAGTCGTGGAAGCAATGCACATGCACACCCTTCCTTTCGCACGCTCACTCATGTAAGTCCACACCAAATACCACCAAGTCTATGTAAGTTCAACATTTTTATTTTTAATTGACAAGCTCTGTACGTTGTTCTATAATGCAGCACCAGCAGGAAAACCAATAACATTAAAACAATAAAAACATTGTTACACTTATTTACAGTTGGTAAATAAATCATGATAACTGAACAGTGGTGGAAGCACTACCATCCCCTAGGTAAGAATATAGTTTATAAATTTATAAATTAAGATCTGAGGGAATTCTGGGTACCCCTCACCTTAGAAGAACCTAGTACTGGTAGTTGTTGCATCATAAGCTCTGCAAAGATATGGTTCGTAGAAGGGAATCTTCCGTCTGTAATGCAAAAAATGAAATGGTGCACGTTAGTATATTGCAAGCATTTCTCAGCCGTGCCAAACAGTAGCATTTATGGATAAGCAATATGGACCAACAGTACACCAGAACTTCATGAAAAAAGTGGCTTGTTAATGTTTTGGTTGACCGCTTGTACGCAGAGCTTAGGCAGTAGCAGTATGAGGTCATGTGGGCTCAAAGGTGCTTTATACAACAAGCTGCAAGGTAACGTCACATGTGCAAAAAATAAAAGACACAAAGGTAAAATGGTTGCATGGCTTCGGCTAACTAAGCAAAGGCTAGAATGACCCTAGGGACCATATATAACTACTAGTGTCTACTCAACTACTACCTGATTTGTACTAGTGGTGTACGTTGTATACTATTAACTCATTTTTAGGTCTCGCGACCTGTGGTGCACTGCGTAGCAGTGCTTACGCAAGTTGCGTGAGCTATAGCAGGTAAAAATCGGGGATTGTGAGCTGACCTAGGAATCGCACACGCTCGTGTATGTGCGTTTCCTTTTCAGCTCCCCCATTGGCCTTTGCGTGCGTCTTATTGTAAAAGACTGCACGCAATTGGCCCGAAGCACGCGCATAGCTCCTCCCATGGCCTATTGGTGTCTATTACCCACACCAAGCACGTAATCGACACCACTAGGCTGTGGGAGGAGCTATGATTGTGCCCACACAGGCGTGACTTGCGCGCCACTTGTTTAGTATAACGGAAGCTCGGATTCCCACTGGATGCGTCGTACAATTTGCAGTTCCTTTGGGTCGTGCAATTGGTAACTTCCAGCCAGAAGAAGCCCAGCTGGTGTCGGCTGCAGGGGTCTCATCCGCCCTTGCTTGTTTTTCACGGCGACACCAAGCATGAGGTATCAGGAACGTGTTTTGTTCATTTTTGGCACAATGACTTGAAATGTTTTTTTTGCATACTTTAGGAATCCGAAAAACACAATTTAGAGGCTTACGGGTCGAGTGTTAGGTGATTTTTCTATGACAGTTGTATTCACTGGGAAGGCACATGCCATCCAAAATTATTTAGAAGCGTGTGTCTCGGGCGGGGAGCCAGCGGCACATAGCAGAGGTTGAGATAAATATACATTAGTGGGAATGGGCATGCCTTTGCCCCGCTCCTCTGTGGTGCGTGCGCACCACTGGTTTTCCATTAAGAATTGCTGAAAGTCACCCATTCAAATAACAGCAGGGCTAACAAATTACTCATCCTTCAAACGTCGACATAATGAGTTCTGCTCCATACAGATCGGTTATAGTACTGTCCATCATTTGAAGAATTGTGAACTAGAGTATTGAGAGACTCCACAAATTTTAATTAACACTGAAGACACTCCCCCCATGTGTATGCTTTAATTTGCACAGTGCAGACAGTACTCTAAATAGTGAGTGCCTGCAATTCCATTTCCATTTAAAATACGGCTCCTGTCTATCTTTCCATGTGCATACTCCTGTCTGTTCTTCCCTGTGTTTCCCTCTGGCTGCGTGACCCTTTTATCGCACTTCCATTTGTCCCTCTGTCCTTGCCATAGTGCCTGTCCCTGTCCTGTTGTCTGTGTGATTTTACCTATATGTGCCTAGGTCTGTCTTTGCCTGTGAGGACGTCTGTCTGATTGCTCGGTGTGCGTCCCGCTATGCCCTTGTGTGTCTTTTTGTCTGTGCGTCTCTGTTTACCCGCTTGTGTGCCGCTCTTACCTGTGTGTACCTCTGTCTGTCGTTACTTGTCTCTGGCGGTGTGCCTGTGTCCGTGTGAGTGGAGCGGTGTTTGTCTGGCTCAATGCCATCACGTGGGGGTGATAGGCAGGGCCGGACTGGGAACTGAAAGCAGCCCTGGCAAATTTTGCCAGACCAGCCCCCATCCAACGGGTAAGCAGCGAGCGAAGCGAGCGTGCCCGACAGCCATTAGGGGGGTTTGGGGAGGGGGTTCTCCCCCCAAGAAAATTTTGGAAAACGACAGACCAAAATGGTGAATTTTACAACACTTTTTTCATTACATATTCAAATTGTATCAACTTTCAAAGCACAGTAAATAGTAGATGATGACCTTAAAGAACATCAGGTTACCCATCCAGTCATATGTACCCATAGGCATTCTTTCAAAGAGCACCAAAAATAAACACAAGTAGTGAATCAGAGAGAACAATGTAAAAGTGAAACCAGCCCCCACATGGTGTGTAGCGAGCAAGCGAAGTGAGCAACCACTACTAGCTGGGAGCATGAACAAGCACTGACTGCGGCAAAAGGTCTGGCTATGTTTTTACGTGGGGAGGAGAGAGAGGGGGAAGGAAGGGGGAGAGAGAGAGGGAGACAGTAGAAGTGAAAGGGAGAAGTTGAGGGAGTAAAAGAGGAAGAGAATGAGAGAGAGGAAGGAATGGAATGAGAGAAATATGGGGAGAGGGATGGTAAGAGAGAGAGGGAGAGGAGATAGAGGGAGAGAAAGGAGAGATAGAGAGAGGGGATAGAGGGAAGGGAGGAAATGGAAGGAGAGAGATGAGCGATAGAGAGAGGGGAGAGAGAGCGCGTGAGGGAGCGACTAGACAGTGACGTAGTCTGTCACTCAGGACAGCAAAACCACGCCCCCAATCCGAAAATTTTCAGAAGCGCCGGCTGCCATTTTGCTGTTTGTTGAAGATGAGGTAGGTCGCATGCTCCCGCTGTCCTCGTTCCCGCCCCCTCCCGCTGTTCGCTGCTCCCGCCCCGAATCCGAAAATCGTTGCGGCCACTGTTTTGTTTTTGCCGTTTTATTTTTGTTTTCTATTATTTTCAGTTTAATGCGTTCGTTCTGCAAAGCTAGCGCGGTTGTACATTTTACCCATAAAGGATATTCCGGCGAGGTTGGTGCTGACGTTTTGCGCCTTGAAAGTTACCGGGGCATGATTACATGGTATCCTGGAAGAAGCGAGAGGGGTGGGGGAGTTGGGGGTGCTTGCCCTCTCTGTTCTCATCCTGTTCGCAGCTCATGGTTTGTATATTTCTTCCGCTTGATTCCTCCCTAGAAATCACACAGCACCACCAGCAGTTAGCAGAGAAAACAGCCCGGAAACCAAGAGTAACAGCAAACTAATTCCGCCTCAGATTCCACATTGCTTCCGACTGCAGAGCTCCTAGCCCCGGCCTCTGATTGGCTCGGACAGAGCCCTGCTGGAACTTGAACAGCCTGGCTGGCTTCAAAGCATGTAGAAGAAAACTGAACGCAAACCTCCCACTTTTCATTGTTTTCGTCCGACAGCCCGAGTTGTTTCCATAAGTGATGTGAAGCAAAGCTCTTTCTTTCCGTGTCGATAATAAATTATTGTTGCATCGTTTCTAAGCGCTTTAAATAACAAGCAGGACTATTGCCCAATTTCATGGTATGCAATGTCGGACAGGGACAGAAACAAGGGCCGAATACCAAAATAAAAGTGGCCCTTACCCAGCTGGCTAAATAAAGGGGCTCACGTTTGCAAACCAGAGGTTTGAAATTTAAAGCAAGCGGTGGATATTTTTTTTAATTAACACACGGGCATGTGGACGAAAACTGAACGCAAACCTCCCACTTTTCATTGTTTTCGTCCGACAGCCCGAGTCGTTTCAATAAGTGATGTGAAGCAAAGCTCTTTCTTTCCGTGTCGATAATAAATTCTTGTTGCATCGTTTCTAAGCGCTTTAAATAACAAGCAGGACTATTGCCCAATTTCATGGTATGCAATGTCGGACAGGGACAGAAACAAGGGCCGAATACCAAAATAAAAGTGGCCCTTACCCAGCTGGCTAAAGAAAGGGGCTCACGTTTGCAAACCAGAGGTTTGAAATTTAAAGCAAGCGGTGGATGTTTTTTTTAATTAACACACGGGCGACTGCATGAATTTGAGCTTGCTGCAGGCAGTATTTGTGGTAATAACAAAGAAAGAAACGGCCCACAAGACCATAAAACAGTCCAACAACAAAAACAAGCATTTTCAATGTAATAGGTCTCACACATTTTTTTTTTACATAGAGCTCTTAGCCCTGTAATGGATTTTTTTTTTACTTGTGTGCACCAGTCCCAAGCTCTAGCAACAGGCCGCAGCCTTGCACATGGTTAGTCCCGCCATACATGCATACACAAAAACAACAGGCCTGACTCGTATAACCACACTTCCATGCGTTCAAATGCACAAACACACATATAGGCCGTTGTAGGCTAACTGGATTTGCAACAACACAGTATAAATAGTGTATGCACCAGTGGACAGTGGAACATCGCAATATTCTTCCCCAAGGCGTGAGCCGAAGGGTGATTGTCTCGCTGATGCCCACTCACCGAGCAGTGAAATGGGGTTTCTATGAGTCTGTTAGCCAGAGCCTCGGTACATGTGCTGGCTGTCGGGTGTGCAACAGGAAGGAGGTTGTGGGGGTGGACATAATATCACATTTACGTCTGTGACGGCATGGCTTGCCTACCCCCCCACCCCCCTCACCGTGTGAAAGAAATGTGATGTTGCACTTCTCTACTCGCGTAGATATCTATAATCGTATATCAATTTAAAGAATATAATAAGCACTGGTTAGATTCCTGCCGCGCTTTATCTCAACAAACCCATTCACAATGGTCAGAGTGGTAAACGTATTCATCCCATCTTAGTAAGAACACGTGTGCCTCCATAAATAACGGTATTCTAATGAAATCTAAAGCCACTCTGTGCATCTCGGGCAATCTGAGGGAAACCGAGTGAGAGATGGAGGTGGGAAGGAAGTAGAGAACGAAAAGAGAACAAAAGGAACAGATCGTATAACCATGGGCAGATTAGAAACACTGAAGGGGTGGAGTGTGAGGTATGAGCAAGAGCTAAGGTAAAGAGGGGATACGGTCAGCATAGAGAAATAAGTTGAAGGGAGTACATGTTACGTCACCCATGGTCACTTCGAAGCGCTGTGGGATCACAGGATTGAGAGATGACGGTCGCACATTCAGTGCATCATAAAGTAGGTCTGCCATTTATGAACCAGAAGCAGCAGTACGTCTTTGCTATAGGAGGCCATGGAGCCGAGTTTTATAGGGGGAGGGATTAGGGTTTGCAGTAGAGGACGAGCTCATGACTAGTCCCAAAAGCACCAACCGATGCAATTGGTTGGGTGTGCGTTCCACTGATTGGCTACAGAAAGCAGGCTTACGCTTGCAGGACAGCGTGTGTTTGGCTGCAAGAATATCCAGTGAAATAGCTGCACTGGAGTCACCTTCGAGCACCTATTAGACACTGGCGTCTAAAAAAAACAAGTTAGCAATATGGCCTAACAAGCAGAGCTGCCGACTTTGTCTGTGGAACAAGGTTCGAATCCCTGCACTGACTCTTCACAACACATGGGGATTCTATCAATTACATTTCAAGCATAACAAATATAATAGTTATAGGATCGGGTGAATTCCAGCTGTAGAAAAACATGCAGTTGGGAGGGGAAGTGCACAGAGCAGGCGGGCAAATGCACAGAGCAGACCATCGGGGTCTGATGATCAGAAGACATGCAGATGCCATGTGTGTTCGCTCCTCTGTGTGGATAGCTTTTTTGTAGGTGGCTCTATGTGTGGGTGGCTCTGTCTGTGTGAGGGTGGCTCTGTGTAGGTGGCTCTGTGTGTGTGAGGGTGGCTCTGTGTAGGTGGCTCTGTGTGTGGTTGGCTCTATGTGAATGACTCTGTGGGTGGCTCTGTGTGTGTGTGTGTGGCTCTGTGTGGGTGTAAATTAAGTAGGTCATGCATATGCGAGCGATTAAGCTATTGGCATTGTAAATGACAATGCCATTTATTTAATGATTAAGCTATTGGCAATGTAAATGACAATGCTATTTATTTATGATTTAAAAAAAAAAAAGTCACGAGCAATGCCAATAGCTTTACCTTTAATAATGCCGAGACCATTGCATTGTAAATGCTTGTTTGTTTCTCTTTCTCTCTGATTCTCTCTCTCCTACCCACGCACACATTTGCGCTCTTGTTTCTCACTTTTCTGTCTCTCAGCCCCTGGCCTCATTCCCTATTTTTTTTCCAATACTGAAAAAGCACCGTTGACAAGGCAGCAACGGTTTCTGTTAAAGAATTTATGGCCATTTGGGGAAAGTCACGCTCCCAAACAGAAATACTTTTATATTGTGGGTCGATTCTGAGAAATTCTTTAATCCAACAATAACGTATACAAATAGTATCAAAACTCAACCTATAACAAACTATTAGGTATGGACAGGCTGGTGGCATTTAAATGCAAACCGCCTGCAAACAGGGAAATGTTCCAGTGCGAGTTCACATAGAAATAGTAGTGGCTGTTGTTGACCCTGTTCTGTGGCCTTTCTCTGAAGAATAGTGAGACGTCACGCCATCTATTTTACGGCGCAGTTTTACAAATACGTCTGTTCTTAGGGGACAATGCATGCTTTGCAGTGATATGTGTTTCACCACCTAGTCACATGCTTGGAAACCCACAGGGCCCATTCAGTCTTTCATCCCACCGAGTTCTAAAGAATGAGTAACCGCGCGTTTTTGTTTTTTTTCCTTTGGGTGTGGGCTTGTTAAGTCCTTAGGATTTAGGAGAGCACTTTAAGAACCGATTTGGGGCGATGTGACTTGCGGGCACCGTGACCCGGTTACTGTTTCCGGAGCGGAGATTAGAACCATGCTTCATCACTCAGGTTGGGTAAAGACCAGGGTGGCCCGGCGAAGACAATAGGAGCGTTGCCTGATCAAGAGGATGTGGGTAACTTTAGCTAATTGAAGAAGCAAGCAAGGATGAACAAGGGCAGGCTCTAGCTGGCGTGCGGCATAACATACAGAGCTGTGCATATACGGTCAGTGCTGATAACTGTCGGATGGAACTCTCCAGACCAGAGACCACCACCACTGTGCGACGCCCGCCAACTGTTTGTGACTGTGAAGGCAAACAAGCCAATAGCCTCTACCACGGATCATCTTTAACGACCATGAAAAGACTACAACGGATTCAGAACTCGGCTGCCAGACTACTCTTGCATATCAAACCACGAGACCACATCTCCCCTGCCTTGAAAGCCCTGCATTGGTTACCGGTTGCCAGAAGATCCACGTTCACGCTGCTTTGTATTACCCACAAAGCAATACATGGAATAGGACCACTCTTCATCAGGAATAAAATTACCAAACACATTCAACAAAGGAACCTACACTCTAAAGGAGCATCTCGCCTCAAAATCCCACCATACAAGAAAAAAACCTTGGGTGGCACATCCTTATCTATTCAAGCAGCCAAACTATGGAACTCTTTAGCCCCCAACATAAGATCCACCGACAACCACCTTATCTTCAGAAAACTACTCAAGATTTGGCTCTTCCCCACATAAGCACCATACAGAAACAGAAATTTACAGCATATCCCTCTGTATATAAGCATTTGTTTTCACTATAGATATGTACCTATCTTTGTGTATTACTTTATAAAACATGTAAAACAATTATGTTGTTAAGAGAAGAAAAAAATAATTTAAAAAAATAAAATAATAATAATAATATTCATCAATAAATAAAAATCATCTTTGGTCTACATGTACATACTTCCATTGTACATCTATGTACCTTCCATGTACTTGGATCTGTGTGTCTGTTACTTTTCTCCTGAAAAAAGCATATCCAATGCACTACCCTATTTCTCATCCTGTGCCTCTATCAATATATTTAATCTAAATATACTTACTTCTTTTATGTATCTATATACTTTCAATGTACCTATGGATCTATATATTTATCAATATATTTAATCTAAATATACTTACTTCTTTTATGTATCTATATACTTTCAATGTACTTATGGATCTATATATTTATCACTTTCTTCTAATTTAGCATTTCCAATGCACTAGCCTATTTCTCAGCCTATACATCGCTCAATATATCTTCTAGCCCAACCTTTCTGACTCATCTCAAACTTCTTTCTACTACGCCTTCTAATGCACTACCCTATCTCTCATCCTATAGATCTATCAATATATCCTGTACATTCACTCTCATTTATCCCAAACCCCATACCACTACTATGATCGCCAAATTAACCTTTTCTAGACTCTCTCCTGCTCTACACCTCCTTGAATCATCTGACACCTCTTTTTACTACATCGATCCCCTAAAAGAAACATATCTAAACTCTCCCCTCTGACTCCTTCCCTCCAAAACTCCTTTTTACTTATCCAAAAATCTCTTCCTACTGCTAAGACTTAAAAAAAAAATCCTTCACTCTTTTATCCCTCCACTATCCTTTTTCAATCAACATTAACAGACTAACATGTTTCACTTCTCAAATTCCATATTCCATATTCAACTATACTAATATACTGCCCAAATAACATATCTACTACTCAAATTACTTCATATTTATACTATACTAATTTTCAACACTAATCCTTTATGGGTTCCGGAGTGGCGTGCTACTCGCCAGAAAAGCGCTTCAACACCCATCAGGGGTAACAAGTGTGTAGTGGAGCCCACTACAAAGTGCTATATGAATGCAAATCTTTCTTCCCCTTTTATCCATCCGCTATCCTTCTCACTCCAAGTAACAGACTAATATCCACCACTGAAATTACCTCATATTTCACCATATTAATTCACCACTAATCCTTTACAGGCTCCCTGAATAGCATGCGTCAACAAGCGAGCGATAAATAAATAAAAAACCTTTGATCTACTCTATCCTTCTGCTATCATTCCAAATCCAAATAACTGACTAACCTATCCACCACTTAAAACGTACTTGCATGTTTCACTATACAAATTCAACACTAATCCTCTGTGGGTCCCGGAGTAGCGTGCTACCCACCGAAAAAGCGCTTCGACGCCTCGTCAGGGGTAGTACGCGCTATATAAATGCAAATACAATACAATACAATACATGCTAGCGTCCGAGAGGATACCTTTGGTAAAGCATAACTCCCACTGAAGTGAAAAAGAAAGAGGACAAAAGAGGCAACTGTCTCTCGATCTGCTTTCAGTTCCTAAAGACGGCACGAGGGCCATTTTGTAAAAGGCTCACATTGGGTGAAAAAAGGTGTGTCTACGCCGTATTGCGTCCTCTCCCTAATCATATATATATATTTGTTGACGTTTATTTATTATTGTAAAATATATATTTGAAGAACGTTAAATACGTTGTTTTCCTATGTAACAGACATGAATATTAACATGAATGTGAAATATGTCACATATTCATACTTCTTTTAAAATATTTCCGAGACATGTATATAGCTCTTATTGCCATTACTATGGGTTACAACATTCATAGCGACGGAGGCTCTATTGGTGATCACTGAGAAGTAATTGATTTTGCTAGTGCTCCGTGAACTGCCCACACTCGAGGCATCCTTCCAATTGGCTCAGAGGGTTTGACGTGAGTTGCGATTGGCTGAGAACGCGGAAGTTCTGGGGAGTTACCATAGTGAAGGTGCCGCACACGGCAGTGAACATGGCTACGGAGGAGCGTGGTAGGGAGATTTTGCCTCGAACTTCAGAGCCAACCGAGCTGATCCAGCGCCACTTGGGCAGGCTGCGCGCTCTTAGACCCGCGGACACTGAAGCGTCCCGCACAGAGATAAACCTACTCTTGGACCAACTTCTCTGTGAAAGCCACGGAGGCAGCACAGGGGGGCGACCCGAGGTACAAATGATAAGAGGACTTGGAATGGGCCTGGGGTGGTGAAAAGCGGTCATGCCATAATGCAACTCATGAAGTGTGCATAGTATTGTATTGTTGAAAGAGAATGCTGGTTGTAGGGTGCTTTGAGCAGTGTGAATGCTTGGGGAGTGGCCGGAGGTGGGGAGCGGTGGCCAGTGGAGAGGGTCTAATGTTGTAGTCGAAGGGCAGTTAATGGCCATCGTAGGTCGCACATGTTAAATTAAGTCGTCATTCTGAGGGAAAGAGGCAATGGAACTTCATAGGTGGCTAATTGAGCCAGGCAATTGCCTCAAGTATTTTATTCAGTACCTACTCCACATATTAGTACACAAAGGTTATTTTTTTAAGCTTTCTCTTATCCTCAGTGCGAATTCACTTTCCTGGAAAACTACACATTTTCTTTGGTATCGTGTCTTTGCAAATGACATTCTGTCATTCCCTCCCCTTTTCATTCTTACCTAAATAACTGACTACCTCTGCCGTGCAAGACGGGGAGGCCCTGCATTGCCCAGTGCATCATAACAAGGCCATCACGAAAATGATTTACTTATCCTCGGTAACTGCCCCAGAACCCATCGATTCCCAAATCTAATTTCCCTTAATATTGTCATCTCACTGATCCCCTTTACCTACGAGTTTTCTTTGACAGTTGAGAGTAGTGTTACCTCATTCAGCAACATTTGCCTATCTAGGTTTGCTGTAATTCCCTTTGAAAACTATGTACAACATTCATGTCAGAAATGCCCACGCTTAAGAGCGGGCAGGTGTGGTCCAGTATCTACTTTCCTGAAGTATGTAACTTGGGGATGTAGTGGTGTTGCAGTGCTGCCTGGGTGCTGTTAAAGCTTTGGACTTAATGACTTGGGAAGTTAATGATTTTTAATATTTGTGTTTTTATGTACTTTTATGGTTTTCATATATGGAACCCGAATAAAGATATTTTGATATTTTGATTTGATTTTGACTTGGGAAGTTTTGGTGTACCCAGGGCTTAAGTAGAAACAAAAAGTGGGGGTGCTCTAAAAGGGGCGGGCAAACCTCTTAAAGCGGTGTGGCCTAACCAAGTAGGGGCTTGGTCTAAATAAAGATATGTATGGATAACGCCTTACACCCTTCCCCAGAGGCGCAAGTAGAGCCACATTTCGAGGGGGGGGGGGGGGGGCTAATTCTTCAAGCAATAGGCAGAGTGGAGCTGCAGGGGCTCTACAAAGGGGTGAAAAACAACAAAGCCTCATTAACAAGCAAATGGTCTTTTAAAGACCTGTGAAGTACTCGGTGTGGCTGTGTGTGTTTGGAGGCTGGTTGCAGGATCGCAATCTTACGCTTACCAAAAATAAGGTGCTAAATCAATGAAGTTACAAGTTGTTTTTTATTATCCTTAGTTCTATGTAACTTACCCAACAAACAAAGCTTTACTCTGAGATAGGTGCCCAGGCCCGGCTCCAGGAATTTTTATTTGGGTGGGCCAAGGGTGCATTTGGGTGGGCCACTGCGGGCTCGATTTGTCGCATATATGTCTAGGCAGGCCTGCTTCAGGGCCCTCCTTTATCTATTCTTAGTCTTACAAGGCCCAGTAAAACGCACTCTTTTCCAAATCTCTTTCTAAATATTATCACTCTCAAAAAGTGTTTTTTCCATGTAATGCTCCTTTTGATGGGAAGAGGAGGTTTCCGAGGTGGGAGTATCAGGCAAGTGACACTTTTCGGGCTCCCTCTGTGGGAGCCTTCAGGGAGAATCCCTCTTCATTACTACCTCCACCTGACCACGGACTCTGCAACGCACTCCCATATAGGCTTGATTATCCACTACTCCTCTCCAGTGCACCTCATCTCACAGATGACCTTGGGCCCCAACCCCATATCAGGCACCATTGGGCTCCACTTTCATTTTTCCTGGTAAAAACATTAGTAAAATCACCTTCAAACTTAAAACATTGAATAAAGTAGTAAATATAATTAGCATGCACTTTAAAGTATGTTCCACAGTAGCCCTTATAACCCAACAGCTAATTAAATAAACAAACACAGAAAGGCTGGCTTCAGCGCTGCTGCGAAAGTCTTTTTTGGCGTCGCACCAATAACCTCTTTCTCCGTAAATCGCCTTTACTCCCACCTTCCAACAGTGCCCCTCATTTCTCAATGCCCCTCCTATTGACCTCCGCCTAGGATTCCCTCACAGCCACACGCCACAAGTGCCCCTCATCTCTCCCTAACTACCCCCTCCACCCCATGACCTCTTCCTCGGATTCCCTCACTGCCACCCTCCACCAGTGCCCCTCATCGCTCCATAGCCCCTCCCACTACCTCCTCCTCAGATTCCCTCACGGCCACCCTCCAACAGTGCCCCTTATCTTTACGTAGCCCCTCTCTCATATGCATTTGTTGTATAGCGCTACTCATATCAGTGTAGTGTGTGTCAGTAATTTACACAACGCACACATTATACAGAGACAATGAATCATACAAGTATGTAAATCAGGCTATAGGGAATGTCATATAAGCCAATGAGGATTACAAGGTGTAGGAATCACATGTCATCCATACTGGTGGGCAGGATATTTTAAGAGGGTTTGGTCTTGGGAAAAACAACATTAGGATTTAAAGAGTATTCCATGGGGGTCAGCTTTACTGATAAAAATGTATATCTGCCCAAACATACTCATTTTAGCAACATTAGAATAATGAAAGACTGGGGAAGTTCTAACTATATCACAAAACAAAAAAAGCGAAGTTCTAACTATACCATTCATGTTTGTATGCAGCTCTTTGATGACAGTTCATTGGTTACTGTCCTATGTAAGGATTGTAACTTCTGAACTGCAAGTAACACAAGGATCTCTGTGACAAAGGCAGTAACCCACTGAGCTATCCAGGGCTTCAAGTGGGCCGGATCTCACTGGGTCTGAGCACAGGTAGTTTTTTAAGTGGAAGCTTTTGCAATATTATATACAAGCCATAGTTGCTGTTATTTATTTTATGCAACTAACAACCATTGACAAAGCCAATAGTCCTGGCTTGTAGGTATGATGTTATTTGTTGTATCATATACCGGGATACAATGACAGAAACAGCAAAATACAAGTCGGGCCGCACACTATGCTAAACACAGATTTTTAATGTACTGTTTTTAAGCCACGTCCTCAATTACATTGGCCACGCCCCTTTGAGAGACCCCCCCAGTTATTTCATCCCACTTAAAGCCCTGAATTTATCCACATAAAATACAGTTCATCAGCATTTAAAAACTACTAACAGACAAATGAGTGCTCTCCAGAAGGATCATTAATCACCAGCGTTATCTGGACATTTTGTATTATTGTTGTCCTGCATCAGCCATGATAATGATAAAAAACTGTTTAAATTAAGCACACACAAAGTATGTGTCCTGCTGGGCCTGTGCAGATTTTAAAAAGAAAAAAAATGTAGTAACGCATTCTCTTACCTACTCCATTAGTCAAACTTTGTGTCACAGCCTGATGTGATAAGCCACGGCAGGGGTCAGGAAAGGTGAATAGAAATAAACAAATTTTACAGAGACCTTTTAATACTGGGCTGATAACATCTGCTTCAAAACATGGACCCTAAAGACTGCAGTTGGGCCACCGGTGGCTCTTGTTCATGTACTGGGTTGTGCAAGTTTGAGAACTGCAAATGTAAAGCTGCTGTTCCTGTTGCCCTCCCAGATGCGATAAATGTGGCCAGGGGTGTGTGTGCAAAGGAGGATCAACGGAGAAATGCAGCTGTTGCACATAATTTGCGGATTGGCTTATTCAGTGCCCATGGAGTTGCTTAACACACAAAGAATTGCACTTTTTGATTTATTTTTCTTTTTCTTTCTTGTGCAAATGAGCAATCTTAAATTTACATTTTATATATTTCTATATAAATGTTCTGCTAATAAAGTAACCTAAAATACGGAAATAAATAAACAAACTTCTTTTCTCCTGCGCTACGTAGAAAAAGAAATATCAATGCAGCAAGACAGTAGGCAAAGGTTACCAAAGGTTAACGTTGTGAAAGAAAGGATTTGTCGCCTTTCGCCATGCAGAGAAAAGGGGTGAAAAAATAAGCAAAGCCTCGTTAACATGTAAATGGTCTTGTAAAGACCTGTGAAGTACTCGGGGCGGCTGTGATAATCTGTATAACTGTCAGTGCGTGCGCCCGGAGAAGCTGTCAGGGCCCGGGCTAACACACAAGAAGGGGGAGGATTGAAGCACTTTGATCCCAAAGGCGTTGCCCACCTGTCTTCAAGCTCTCACTGTGAGGGCCAAGAATCCTGTTTGGGTGGGCCAGGCTCATGTTTGGGTGGGCCTGGCCCACCCGGCCCACCCGCTAGAACCGGGCCTGTAGGTGCCTGACAAGACATTACCTCTTGATGTGATGGAAGGCGCGCAAAGCCCATTGTGCTCTAAGGGCTTCGCCCCCCGCGTCTTGTGTGGCAGCCTGGGCTGAAACAGCTTCCTAGGCACGCTCACAGCCCCACCCGAGTACTTCACAGGACTTTAAAAGACCATTTGCTTGTTAATGAGTCTTTGTTGTTTTTTCACCTCTTCTTAGAGCCCCTGCATCTCCACTCTGGCTTTAGTTGCGCCTCTGGTGATGGAGGATCCATTCAGGATCAGAAATAACTCTGCTTGTGATGCTGGCCTTTTCCCCTGTCATGAGAGACTCTGGGTGTGATAGTGACCCTCTTCCCGGATTCGAAGCAGGTTAGACATAATTGTCCTTATCAGGAGTGATCGAGATGGGTGGTTACGTGGCAGGCACTACAGCCTCACAGTGACTCCACTGCATGTGATGTTCCCGTCACTGACAGCAGCAGAAGTGCTGAAAGCTGCCAGTTGGGTGGGGCAGAGGACAGAATATTAACCCCCTCCCCCCCCTTCCCTCCCCCCCCATCTCCTCCTTGCAGGGGAAGAATGCAGGGAGCACTGCCCGCCTCCCAGAGTGGTAGCGCTACAGGGAGCATGGAAAGGGCCCTCACACTGGTATTTCCTGCCTCCTGCGTGCTCCCGGCTCAGAGCCGCGTGCTAGGAGGAGCTGTGCACGAGAGGCGTCTGGGGCAGGGGTGAACCAGAGGCTACTTGGAAACGCGCAGTGGAGTATGAGAGAAAACAAACGGCGCCACCCAGCAGCGGTGAGGGATAGCCGCCACCCCACCCTCCTGCCAGGCAGGCCGTGGTCAGGCCTGTGACTGCAAGGACCTGGCATCAGGAGGCATGTGCAGCAGCAGACTGGCATTCCAGCGCATGCACCCAAGTGTTAAGGGAAAGAGGGAGGGATGATGTGGAATGGTTAACCTGGGATATTTTATGTATTGTGGGCTCTGTGTAGAATGATCCCTTATCATGCATTGATGTCTATGAGCCATCATGTCCCCACCCTCTTTCTTTGTGTATAAGTTTGCCTAGTTTCTGAAGTGGTTACAGTCAAAATATAGTTAGCAAACAGTGACCATAACCACTTATATTAGTAGGTGTATACTTCTATTAACTTTTCTTGCTTAGTAATCATGTTTGTGTGGACAGTCCTCAGTCAACAGGTTGAAACTAGAAAGATGAAAGCGGATTATTTTAATTATTACCCTAAACTGGTTGGTGCAGCGGGCAGCAAGAAATGAAGTAGAGTGTGATGGCCATGAATCCACATTTAGGGAGGCCTGTGGCATCGTGGAGGCAATGATAATTTATGGGCAAAAGGAGCCACTTGTTGTTCGATGCAATGGCTGTTTGGAAGTGTCAGTAGCTAGATTCCATGCACAGAGAACATTTTTACATTCAACTGTATATGTAAATATTAAATGGACATGTGCTGCAGATTATAGACACATGCTTGTCAACTTTAAATATTGGCAACTATTTGTGTGGCTATGTTCAATAAAGCTTATGGAGGATTTCAAGACCTTGATCTACTTTTGGTATTAACTTTGATAATGACACCATTTCTCCAGTGAGATAACAAGTGTATTTTTTTTTATATCAGTAACATGCTGCTTTGTGATAAAAGGCAGAGCATGAGCTATGTTTGGATTTAAAAAGGCAAGTCAATGTGAGCTTCCACAAAGAGAAAGCTAAAGCTTTAGTAACATAAATCGAACCTATTGGGTGAATGGGATGTTCATAACTTAAACCTTTCGATGCTCATGACGAGCTCAGCTCGTCATGATGCACAGTTGAGCTGTGCTGATGACGAGCTGAGCTCGTCATGACACCAGCAAAATGGCAATTTTCAGCACAGGAGGGGGAAAACGCCTAGCAGCCAAGGTGTTAAAGCAATAGAAAAAACTGAGCCACAGTAAGGGTGTTGCAGTCCATGTGTGTGCTACCGCACATTTGGTGTGCGTGTTGCCATGGCATCTCATTTGGCTTCACTGAAAGAGCTGCTCAGAAAAATTGTATTAAAGTTAAGTGTACATCAGGACCAACCATTGCACAAAAGCAGATGCTTGTAAAAATAAACACTGCAACGTGCAGTATGATGTTGGATAACTCATGCAAAAGGGAGTAGACATAATCTCAGAGAAGCACTAATTAATTAATAATTCAGACATCAATAAGTATGTTATTTTTTTATGTCAGTGATATCTTTGTTTTCATAAATGAAAACGAGACAGATATAGTAACAAACCACTAACGTTTTAGTGCTATATATTTAGCAAACTAGTAGACCATGTACATCATGGATCCAAGGTCTGCTGGTAAATAAGAGCTGCCTGGAGATGAGTTGGCATATGGCCTTCTATGCATATGAATATCACAAGTGTTGCATTGAGCCATCTAATGTGGATAGAAAAGTACTCACTGGGGAGAAAATATGACTCATGAAACTCGTAAGATGGATTTTTCTGCACTAGAAGAATGTAAGGTTCATATAGAAATGTATTGTTACCTAGGATACCAAAGAAGTTTGGAAAAAATGATGCCAAATTGTTCAATTTCCAAAGACGACAAACAAAAAGTAAAACTTACACCTGTAAATATTTGCATATTCCGTGTGAAATATGAGAGCAAAAACATTTGACTAGAATGTTATTATTTGCTAGTTGTTAGTAGTTCATCCATATTCATGAAAGACTGAAGATACTTGGGTACCAATTCTGAGTTGACCAGTAGAACAGTCTGCTATACCCAGAACTAGTGAGAAGCATTGTTATCAGTAACAGTTTGCTTGGCGGCAAAGCAGGAGGTATACTGTGTGATTGAAAGGTGTACCCTAGAGTATACTCAGAAATGGGGAAATTACTAGAGGAATTGGGAATACCACACTGATTCCTGTGGTAATCAGTGTGATATTGTGGGAATGACTATAGATCTTGTACTCCTTACGGGAATGGTAAACCCCCTTCAGGATTTAGGATTACCGGCCTATAAGTAAAGAATTCTTAAGTAGTTGATAGGCAAATCTATTCTGCCCAGTTGCAGAAAAATGTGAGGTAGCGAAAGTATCACATGTCACGTGTATGTTGTTGGTGAAAATGGTTTGCAATTTTATGCCTCAGAACATAGTACACCCTTAAAAACTACAGTCCAAAAGGAACACGAGTTCCCAATTGTACTTCTGTATCATATTTTGTAGCATCCCCTAAATATATGTTTTGTAATACCTCCATTGCTGTGTGTGACTAACCAGAATAAATGCTATTGAACTCACTGCCACATTCCAAAATGTCTGGTGGCACGTATATTTGAAACACTATAATAAAGTATTTGTGGGGTACAATACAAAAAACTATGGGGTACAATACAGTTTTCAAATTCAACATAATTTAGAGATAAATACAACTCCAAGAAAGTGCAAAACCAGGGACTCCCATACAGTCGGTGGGGCAGAAACACAATTATCTATTTGAGGCACAAGACTGGTAATGGATGTAGAGATGGCTGATTTACTTCTTGCCTCAAATGTACAGTGTTCTTTGTGTAACATTGACTTTAAACTAAAACAAAACCTTACTTTCTCTCTGTCCATCTTGTCATTCATATTCCATAACCAATCTCTCTCGATATAGGATGGCTCTTCTTTAGAAAGTTGATCAACAAATTGATCATCCAGAGTCGAAGTTAGATTTGCTTCAGCTGAAGTTACCAGAAATTTTATTTTTATTTCTATTGAGGATGAGTTGGGCCTGCAAAACCCTCAATTGATCTGGAATCCTAAGAAGGAACTCTTGTCTGTGGAGACCCCAATTGATCTTCTTTCATGATGAGTGCTTTGGCTTGAGGCACAAATTAGACACTCTGGACACTCAATTTAGGCACATCATCCTCCATTTTGCAAGCTCTCCTTTATTTGAATTTGAGGTCCAATAATTATCGCTTACCTAGCTTTTCAGGGTCATTTTCAAAACATTCCTGAGATTTCTTAGTATGTTTTGTTTCTTCTTCCGTAGCTAGGACATTCTTTCTGCCTGAACTGAGGGTGCTAGATGAATTTCAATTATATCAGAAATCGATGACCATACTCAAAAGCAAAGTCCAAAAGAGATTGTATCATTGGATGGCGGGATTGAAAAGTTATATCTGCAAGATTAAGGGGCAGTTGCAATTAGTGATAGCATGGTCAACACTTATTTAAATGTTTGCCTTTAAATGCGTTTTGCATTTTGTGAAACTGTGTTTGTATATGTTTCAGTGCAAGTGTTTCGACATTATATAAACGGTATTGTATCTCACAGATTACTTCATTTGAACTAGGAAGACTCAGTACTTGGTCAAAGATCACTGCAGAGGGGCTATGGATGGCATGTTGGTGATACTGCTGACTTATTTGGCACAAATAAACTTTTTGACATATTTAAGTTTCGACCTGGCGAGGGGCAAAGCCCCTCCCAGATCGAAAACTATTGTCTACAGTAGGGATGTCGGCCCCGCCTCTGCCTCTCATTGGCTAGCTCCATAAATGGAGGCTAGCCATTGGGAGACAGAGGCTGTCAATCGCGCTTTCTCTTGAAAACGCGATTTGGGGGCGTTTCTGGTTCTTTTTTTAAGCCCCGCCCCTTTGTCCCGGGCCGCGCTGCGATTGGCTGCTGGCCCGGGACACCCCCGTGACGTCATTCCCGGGCCGCGCTGTGATTGGCTGCCGGCCCGGGACACCCCCGTGACGTCAGCCAATCACAGCGCGGCCCGGGACCTGACTTGTTTATAATTGCGAAAGAAAATAAATTATCTTTGAAAACATACTAGTAGTCGATCCAATATGGATATTTAAGTTAACAAAAAAAACTTCGCCATTGAAACACTCCTAGCCTGGTAAGGTGTTAGCTTTATAGTGTGGCACCTCTTACAATGAAATAATTTGCACTAAACTAGTGTGCCTGCCACATCGCGGAAGCAATCAAATGTGTCCTATTCGTAGTAGGTGCAACCTCGAGGCAGTCAACGCGTTGCCCGGGCAACAGGCGAAGCGACGCTGTATAGTACGCCGCCGCGTGGTAGTCTACACTCTCTTCCGGATAGGCCGGCGGATTCTGACCAATTGCGTAGGGCGTCGCGGAGACTGGCATCACTTTATGCAAATTTTGTTTAAAAAAGACGGCGGGAGTTCTGAGTTTCGTGCGAGCAGCTTTGGCGCCGCGCGCTGGAATCGGCCCCTCCATTCATTGTCCGCTTCCTGGAGAGCCATTTTCCTGCCGCGGCGCAGAACAGAGGCCGCCGCCCGCTCCCGCTATCCGCTGCCATCCGCCCGCCGCAGACTCCAAAACCCATAGGGAAGCGGCCTCCTCGACCCCCCTGACTCTCAGCTTTTCATAGATGACCCCATTTCTTATCGGGGAGTGCTCCGGGACACCCCCACACCCCCCCGTGATGTCATTCCCCGGGCCGCGCTGTGATTGGCTGGCCGGCCCGGGACCTGACTTGTTTCAAAATGTCGTGCCACAGAGTGGATAAAGTGGATAAAGCAAGGTGCCATAACAGCGGGTGATCTTCAATGGGAGCCCGTCAGCATCGTGCAGTTCTTTTCTGCTAAGGTGAATTACACTTTTTAGGTCTCGCCTGTCGATGCGCATGCGCATCGAGCTTGCGAGTCTATGGTGGCTTATCCACTCTTTATCCCCAACTTGCAAGGAATCGTGGCGATTCCTTGCAGTGCACGAGAAATTTAAGCTCAATGCGAATGCGCATTGAGCTTAAATGCGCGTGCACATGCCCCCAGCCGCCTGCCTTGCCTACTCTCTCACACAGCCTCCCCCAGCTCCACCCCCTCACTTCTTGATTGCACGGCCGCTAGGCCGTGCCTCCTCTACTCTCCTCCTCCTACTCTCCTCCCCGTCTGTTCCCGCACTCCTCCCACACCCCCGCTCCGCCCCCTCCCCTGCCTGCCATGTCGCGTTCAAAACTTTTACTCCATGCATAATCACGTAATAGTGTAAGAATTACAGAAACAGCTGGCCTGTCACAAGCAGAAAATCTATTTGCATTTCAGGACTTTGAGCACACGTTTTGCTGGGCGATTTGTTTGAATTTGCATTTTTGTATAGTCTCTTATTGCCGTCCTTCGGGGTACATTATCAGATCTTACTACCTGCTACAAAAGTAAAGAAGCAAACAAAACATGCACTGGAGAGGCTAGAAAAACAAGTACCGACTCAATGACCTCTCCACTTAATAACGTAACCCGAAATGCAATAAAGTGTTTTATATCTTCACCAGACTTGCTTAGAAAGGACCTCAAGCTCACGCACAAGCAGGCTTTCTAATTGGAAGGGAGACTCCCTCCATTTAGACCAATAAAGTGTTCTGTCTCAATTTGTGTTTACTTTCTCCATCAAACGGCAAATCTTCAGGGTATGGTGGCCATCCGAGAAGCTGCCATTCCTCTCGACCGGAAACGCTCTCTTCTGAAATGGCCGCCCCGTTACCCTACCCTGGGGAAGCGTTAGTCCTCTGTCTACTTCTTAAGCATCTGCAAAAACTACGAGGCAAGGTACGTCAGAACGCTCTTCGACTCTTGCGTTACAGTGGGTGTTTTGTACAATTAGCGAGGATTAAGGGGTTAAAGGCTGTATTTAAGATCCTTCAGCAGGCCATATTTTAAACTATTGTTTGCATTGTTTTATTTAGCAATGGCAGCGGCTTCGTTGCCCCGAGGGTGCCGCTCAGGACAACAACGATACTGGATATAAATGAAGCGAAATCTGCCTGCCTTCGATTTGGTTGCTACTCATCTCAAGCGCATTTTTTCTCAAACTTCCTTTAGGAGTTCGGCATCAGTTTTGTCAGGCTTGAGCTCCTGACACATAGAACGGAACAGCCAATCCGCGTTCGTCCAAGGGCATGAAGTGTAGACCGAGCTGTCACGCTATAGACCCCACGCCTCAGGATGGAGATGTCAGTAATGTTTAGATCATACTTTCGCCTGTCAATTTGAGGCGGCGCTCTGGATCGTTTCATACGAAAAAATGAAGCAGGGTTTTCCGCCAAGGCTATTCAACTAACCCTTGTATGGTCCTGACTACACTTATAGAAACATATACATTGGTCTGGCCCAGTCCTACCAAACTGTGACTTTGGACATATATTAGGGTGTTATCAGGGTCAATAGTACTTACTATCGACAGTGGTTGTAATTTAAACAGTCTATACGCAGTCCTCTGAAGTCATTAGATGTAGCTCACTCACCCTCACCCTCTCACCCTCACTCACCCTCACCCTCACTCAGCCTCACCCTCACTCACCCTCAACCCCTCACCCTCACCCTCACTCACCCTCAACCCCTCACCCTCAATCCCTCACCCACACTCACCCACACTCACCCACACTCACCCACACTCACCCTCACTCACCCTCACTCACCCTCACTCACCCTCACTCACCCTCACTCACCCTCACTCACCCTCACTCACCCTCACTCACCTTCACCCACCCTCACTCACCTTCACCCACCCTCAACCCCTCACCCTCACTCACCCTCAACCCCTCACCCTCACTCACCCTCAACCCCTCACCCTCACCCTCACTCACCCCCACTCACCCTCAACCCCTCACCCTCAACCCCTCACCCTCACTCACCCTCACTCACCCTCAACCCCTCACCCTCACTCACCCTCAACCCCTCACCCTCACTCACCCTCAACCCCTCACCCTCAATCCCTCACCCTCACTCACCTCACCCACACTCACCCACACTCACCCACACTCACCCACACTCACCCACCCACACCCACCCACACTCACCCACACTCACCCTCACTCACCCTCACTCACACTCACCCACCCTCACTCACCCTCACCCTCACTCACCCTCAACCCCTCACCCTCACTCACCCTCAACCCCTCACCCACCCTCAACCCCTCACCCTCACTCACCCTCAACCCCTCACTCACCCTCACTCTCACTCACCCTCACTCACCCTCAACCCCTCACTCACCCTCACTCTCACTCACCCTCACTCACCCTCAACCCCTCAGCCTCACCCTCACTCACCCTCAACCCCTCACCCTCACTCACCCTCAACACCTCACCCTCACTCACCCTCACTCACCCTCAACCCCTCACCCTCACTCACCCTCAACCCCTCACCCCCTCACCCTCACTCACCCTCACCCCCTCACCCCCTCACCCTCACTCACCCTCACTCACCCTCACTCACTCACCCTCACTCACTCACCCTCACTCACTCACCCTCACTCACTCACCCTCACTCACTCACCCTCACTCACTCACCCTCACTCACTCACACTCACTCACTCACCCTCACTCACTCACCCTCACTCACCCTCACTCACTCACTCACTCACCCTCACTCACCCTCACTCACTCACCCTCACTCACTCACACTCACTCACTCACCCTCACTCACTCACCCTCACTCACCCTCACTCACTCACTCACTCACCCTCACTCACTCACCCTCACTCACCCTCACTCACTCACCCTCACCCTCACTCACCCTCACCCTCACTCACCTTCACTCACCCTCACCCACCCTCACCCACCCTCACCCACCCTCACTCACCCTCACCCTCGCCCTCACTCACTCACCCTCACTCACCCTCACCCTCGCCCTCACTCACCCTCACTCACCCTCACTCAGCGCAACCACAGCATCTTCACTAAATATATTTAATAAACTTTAAGCTATTGGCAATATAAAATAAAATCCATTTTATTTACTTATTAATTATTAATTTTTTTTTAAAGCCATTAATTTTTTTTATATCAATACATATAAGTCACATATAAGTCCCGTTAATACAAAACATGTTGCTTTACAAATGCTAGAGGTGTCACATTTACAAAAATTATAACTATTGGCTTTGTAAAGAAGAAAGCTATTAATTTAGCTATTTAGAAAAAACAACACATAAATAAAAAACAAAAAAATAAATAACACCTATAGCTCAAACTTTCCTACTGCGAGACCTATTGCATTTCCAATGCAATAGGTCTCGGAGAATTTGAGTTAGAGCTTTTAGAAATGTTTATGGCTTTTTTTTTTTAATTCTTTAGCATTGGCTACAGGAAACAAAAATGCTAAAGATTTACAAAAAAACCCATAAACAATTCTAAAAGCACTAACTCTAATGCTGCGAGACCTATTGCATTTCTAATGCTTGTTTTCCTTCTAATCGCTGTACCGCCATACCACGCTGTTTTCTTTTAATATGGCAGCCACTCCTTGCTTTTGTATATACAGGGCGCGCCACGCAGTGAATACAGCAGGGCAAGAGCTTTGCTCGCGATGCCATTCATTATGGGAGCCCGCCAGTATTCACTGGTACTCCAATCTTTATTGATTTCGTACGGCGGCCACTCCAATGCTTTGTTTTAACAAGGTGCACCACGCAGTGAACACAGCAAGGCACAAGCTTTGCTCGTGCTGCCATTCATTATGAGTGCCTTCCAGCATCTAGGGTCCTGAATGTTTTTGCTGCCTGGGTGACTCTCAACGTGCAGTCCTCCACTGCTATACAGTACAGGAGGTGCTTACAAAATAATTGGACCAGCCTTTTTTCTCCTCGGTGTCGACAATGTGAGCGGACACCGGCACATCATCTGGCAACTGGGCGAAAACACTGAAAGAGAGAGGTTACCATCAGGGGTTGCCATGCAGACAGTAGTACACACAAAGCACTTCATTATCACAAGTCACAGACGTTACTACAAATGTTTTCAATCATACCAGAATTAAAGATGAGGGGGTCTCAGGTTAGATGAAGGCAGTTCATAGCAGTGGGTTATCTCTCTAATGCAGGCAGAGAGTGCATGTGCAATCTGTCTTAGCATCCCTGGAGGTGAGGAGTTTCTTTAAAAATCACTTTACTGTCACAACCAATGACACACTTAAGAACACCCACACTGTCATCTCCAGATAGTTAAGCAGTGCATGCTGCACTTTGCCATGCTGGAATCTGTTATACACTTCACCATTCATGGGTGTGTGGCACACTACACTGTTTTGGAATGAGAGACATGCCTCACATGTTTTGAGAGGCATTATTGACCATTTTTAAGTATCAAATACACTTCACCATTCTTGAATATAAGACATATACTACCATCCTTCAGTGTGTATGCAACACTTGGCCACATACAGGCGTGCAAAACACTTCACAAATCTTGACTGTGAGGCACATGTTACCGTTCTTGAGTGTAAAGCATATTTCATCATGTGTGAGTGTGCAATGCATTTAAGAGTTTTCTAGTGCATGACACACTTTATCATTACGTTGCATGGTGCACGCTCCCTCAGGCCCAAGTGCGAAGCAAGCCCATTAGTAACTATGCTGTGCTCTCCTCACTCCCTAGATTGAGTAACAATTTAACATTCTTGAGCAAGTGACATCGTTCAAGGTTCTTGCGTGCGACGCACATCTCCACTCAAGGGTATGCAGAACGAGTCCCCTCTCCTTAGTGTGTATAACACAATTCACCAGTCCTGAGTGTGAAAACGGTCCCTATAATTCATCGTGTGCGCTACGTTATCTTTCCTGAGTGTGTTACCTGTTTCATCACCCCAGTGTGTGATAAACATTGAACATTCTAAAATGTGCAACACAATTTGCCATTCACAAGTGTGTGACACATCTCGTCAGTAATACGGTCGCGGCTTAGTACACCTCCCTCAGTCATGTTTTTACATTCACCCCATTGCTTGTTCAGCCAGTCACAAGTGCCCTGAAGCTACTGATCACCTGCATGTGGCACTGTACAAACTGCTGATAGCATCACTGTGCTGTGCTCCCTTCTCATCCCTTAGTTGGCTTGGTAGCAACATTCCAGGATTAAGATAGGCCAAGACCAGAGTGCAGTAGGCCCAGTATGGTCCAGTAGAGCCTAGTGCGGCCGAAACAAGTCCAGTAAATTCCGCCAAGACACAGTGCCCCACTGAAGCCAACAGGGTACTTTATTATCCAGCAAGGCCCAGTACTGTACAAACAAGGACAGTGATATCCAGATAACCCGGTATAGTTTAGGCGGTCCTGGGTAAGTCCAACAACCCCCGGTGTATTTCCACAGAGGCCAGTGCAGTTCCACAGACCACAGTGAATGCCAGCGAGTCCCTGTGCAGCCCTTAGCTCTTAGGACAGAGTACCTCTGTCCGTTTCTAGTCGAAAGGGGAAGTGATGTGTGAGGGGAGGAGAAAAAAGGAGATGTGAGGCCTAAACATGAATGATGTGATTGGCAACCGTCAGTAACAGGGTAAAGAGGGAGGGCAGGAGGAGAGACAGAGTGCAAACTTTACCTGTCATTTCACATGATGACTATTAAGCCCTGTGTCCGAGAACGGTCACCATCTTTACACACAAATCATTTCACTCTTTAGCCCTACAGCTGCTGGTGATCTGAAGTGCTACCCCTATCTCGGAATCATTGACCCCATGTTCAGTCTGTGGTTTCCCGCTTTAGCCCTCATTTCTCACCACTATTCATTGCCCTTGTTCTCGAGATGTACCTGTCATTTCTAAGTATTATTAATCCTTTGTGAATAGTCCTTGGTCTCCAGCTTTACCTCTTCATTCCCAGCAGGGCTTTAAGTGGGATGAAAACACTGGGAGGGGTCTCTCAAAGGGGCGTGGCCAATGTAATTAAGGGAATGGCTTAAAATACATAAGCTGAAAATCTGTGCTTAGCATAGTGTGCCGCCAGACTGGCATTTTGCTGCTTCTGTCATTACATCCAGATATATAATACAATAAGTAACATTGCACCTACAACAGGCCAGACGTTTTGGCTTTATCAATAGTTGTTAGTTGCATAAGACAAATAAGAAACAACTACAGCTTCGTTGTATATAACATCGAAAGTGCTTCAGTTCTGAAATGATGAGACTGTGAAAGAACTATAACGAGTCTCTTCAAAGATTCATGAAGGGCAAAACTAAAGAGCCCGATAGGGAGCTGACTTAGCACCTGCTTTTTAGAACAACCAGTTCTGAGCACCAGCAGGACCGGGCCCACTTAGAGCTTGGGTTCCTTGTACTATGCACCCCCGAGCGAGTCTCTGGCGGCTCAACGCAGAGCTGAGCGCCTGTTTTCATAGTCAATTCAGGTAGCCCGATATTTCTCCAAGTTACAACTTCACTTTCAGGCTGTACAACTTGGAAACAGTGGGCAAGGTTTGTCTCCTGAGCTGTGCTGTCTGAAAATGAAGCATTCACTCAGAGACATATCGGGCACATAAAAGGAACCGGTCCCAGGTGTTTTTCTGAGCATTTGTTATTGCCATCGTTTGATTGCTGGCTGTCTGGCAGTGTCCAATTTCTGTGTCTGATGGTGACCTTTGACGTCTGGGTTTCAGATATTGTCTGTAGCATTCTTCCCAGCCTGGGAGCTTGCAAATGAATACCCCACGCAAGGAGCCGTGTATTGTATGTTTTAATTCAAACTGCCCTTGATTACGTCATACTGTTCATAACCACACCTTAACCCCTCCCAGCCAGTTACGTAATACTGCAAGGGTCCTGCAAGGGTCCTAACACACATAATCTCACAACACTACAACAAAACAAAAATCGTCAAGGTCAATAGGTCTGGTGTTGGCCCCCAGCATTTTGCCTTTAGCAATTCTTTTTAGGTTTCGACCTGGCGAGGGGCTTGCCCCTCCCAGTTTGAAAACTTTTGTTTTCAGTAGGGATGTTCAGACCGCCTCTGTTTCCAATTGGCTAGCTCCATAAATGGAGGCTAGCCATTGGGAGACAGAGGCTCTGTTTTTGCCTGTACCGGGTTGCAGAACTATCGAGGAGAAGCAGGGAGCGGTGGATAGTGCATGTCACATGTGCACTTCTGCCTGACCTGTCCCGACCAAAAACCTCAACCAATTGCGTGACCATTCAGAGTTCACGTGAGCTAGGAAGCTGAAAAATGTGAGGTCGACTCCAGCAGCAGGAGTTCGCATCAGGCACTTAACGTAAATACATCGAAACAGCATGGCAGACGAGTACCTCAGGGGATGTGAGGCATTGGCCAAGGCAATCTTCACACAGACACAAGAAGACCCCCAACCAACAGGGAGTGCAGAATCCACGGTGACACCAACTAGCCTTCGTCAAAAAGGTAACACGCTAGAACGCTTGCGGCGCAAGGAAATAAGTAGATGGTGGGGGGCGACCTCATTACAAAATTATTTAGAGGTCACCCCCACGCTAGCAAAACCGAAACCAAGAGTACTACAAGATTGGATAGAAAATACCACTGCATGCTCCAGGCGCATGATGGAAATACTAATAGCAAATGCGTGGGAGGAGCAAAAATCACTGCTTGAACAAATACAGGAAGTTTTGGTTGATTTAAGGAAAGACAAAGAACAGCAAGAGGCAGAAAAATTAATTAAGTCATTGGAGGACAAAATGAAAGTGTTCGAAAAGTCTAATGTGGCAAGAAAGCAGCAGAAGTTTGTGCGTGACAAGAGGGAGAATGCTGCTGGCCGCATATTAACTTTTGCAAAAAAATATGACAAAGTAAGAACAGAACTAAGGAAAGACAAGGCCATGGAGTCCCTAGAAATGAGTAAGGATGACTCAACCACAGACCTGAGTTCAGACCAAGAGTCAGTGGACAGCACAGCATCGGGCAGCCTCGAACAACAGTCTTTTTTCCGGGAGCATCTACTGATACAGGAAGCAAAAGAACATTCAAACAGGAGGAGACCCAAACGAAAAAGGCAAGAAAGCGCAGACAGAACCTGAAAAGAAACATCAGGCACCGACAACACAAGATCCACTGGCATGGGGACAAGAGGCCAGAAAGCAAAGAAACAATAATGGAGAACACCTCCGGGAAGCGGCTGCTTGTAGTGTGTGCCTGCCTACACAGATGGGGAGACCTCGCTGCAGTTGCTGACTCCTCGAGCCCAGCTGTGTGTTTGTCAAGGAGATTGTATTTCCGGAGCCTTGCAGCCAGAACGTTTGTAACCCTCTGTGGTGCCTCGGATCGACTTGCTTTCATAAAGGAGGTGGCTTCACTGTGCGGGAAGCGGTGCTTGTAGTGTGTGCATGCCTACACAGATGGGGAGACCCCGCTGCAGTTGCTGACTCCTCTGCACGGAGGGAACTGTCTAAGTACTTTTCACTGTGTAACTTCACAGGGAATGAGGTCTCTGCTGTGTGTAACCTCACTGCACACAGAGGAAGGTCTTGGGCTGCTGTGTGCGATACAAGCTAAGAGGAGTTGCGTCTGCAGTGACTTGCCAGCAGAAGAGGGTAGCTCTAATGTGACCACGATTTCTCTTGTTATCTTGGTCTCCTCCATTCTCCCCTGCTTTCTCTCCTTCTTCTTTGTTTCTTTTCCTCTCCACGCTTTCCTTCCACCCTGTTCTCTCTCGAACCACTTCGAGTTCTTCTAGTGCAGTTTGGGATTTCACATCCATTTCCGTTTAGACCCCTCCAACTCGCCCCTTCAGTGGACTACCTGCATAGGGCACAGCACCTGGCCTTTCTTTCCTGGTTGGCCTTCCTTAAGGATAGCTGTTTCCTCTCATACCAGGGTCAGATGGTAAGTTTTGTTCCTCCAAAACGGGCTTTAGTGCATGCAGTTAAGAAGTTTATTTATTCATGTTTTTTTAAAGTGCAATAACCTGAAAGGACAGTTATGTACAACTGTTTTTGAAAACGTTGCTGTTGTGGTTTTATAGTGGAATTTTCATTGTGCTTTTGCTGGTCCCTTGACACCCGCCCCTTGGCGATCTAGGCAAGCACCAGGCATACCTTTGTAATGCTGTTATGTTCTCCCTTTCTCTCTCCTCCTTTTTCTCTCTCCTTCTCTTCCTCGCCTCCATTTCCCTCATTTTGTTTTTATCTCAGCCCTCACCTCTTTCTCACGTATGCTTCTTTCACTTTTTTCTTTGCTTTCTCTGCATTTCTTCCTTTTCTTCCTTTAACTCCATTTCTGTCTTCTCGTTTTCCCCTCCATGCACACCGTCTCTCCGTTCTCACTTTCTCTCTACACTCTGTGTCCTGTCGGCCTCTGCCTCAAACTCCTTTTTCACCCCAAAAAATTAATTGACTGCACTGAGACAGTCAGTCCCCAAGTCTAGGCAGCAACTGCCGTCCTATGATTCTTTTCCCACTCAACAGTCCCCACATTCCCAGACTCCACCAGAGCCAACACCTTGTGACTTGAAAGTTCTAAAATAAAGATCACTGCTCCATAGGTTTTTGCTAGTCCAGCCAGTGACTAGTGAATACCAATCTTGTGCTTCAGGTTTTTAAGGCACTTCTTAGCCCAGCAACTGTTTAGTGCCACTGTAGTGTTCCCTGTTTGAAGGTTATTTCTAGTCCATCCAGTGATGAGTAAATACAACTATTGTGCCTCCTCTTTTCAAGGCACTTTTTAGGCCAGCCAGGGTCCAGTATGAAAAAGGCGGGGCTTAGTGACAAATGGCAAGCGCTTGATAAATACTGCTGCCAAAATTACTAGTTTTAAAAACATGAAATACGCTTTAATGAGCTTGCAGATCGAGATTCCACCCAACGTCCGCATCGGAAAAAAAATAAAGCAGGTAACACTTCACAGAGATCTAGACCTCACTCATTGTATGTTGTGATAGCTAACAGACACGGCTGCCTGCGTGGTGTGTGTGGTACGGGAAGTGGGGGAGCAGCGGAGCAGCCTGCGTGCTGAAGTCACTCTGCCAGAGGCAGTGGTTTGTGCCTGTGCTGGAGACACTGCTACCTGCACTGCCAGGCTGCGCTGCTGTCGGGCCGGCCGGTCTGCGCTGTGCGAGGTCAGCTGTTGCACGACTGCGCATGACACACACGCTCATCCGTTCAACCTTGCTGCGATATACAGGGACGGATGAGACCAACGCACCCCGGCTGCCTCTGTCCGCGAGTGTAAGGCTGAGCATGTCACATCCACCCTGCTGCTGTCAGTGTGTGTATGCGAGACGCATTCATGGCACTGCTTTCACTACCGTACACGCATGGCTGTAGAACATGCACCTTCTGCTGTCAGCGATGCTGTGTAGGATAGAGCAGGGCACTGCAACCGCTGTCACAGCAACTGTAGTCGCATATTACACTCGCTGCTGCTAGAACAAGTTATTATTACAGTGCCACAGCACACAACGCAGACCAGAAAGTATTTGGTACATTCGCGCAGCATGTGCATTAACCCGCTGGCCTTCCCTCCCAGTTTTAGTCATGGAACATTGCGTTGACAACGAAAGGCATGTTTTTATTTTCCTTATTATTTTCACACGCATGAAATGCCCTGGTTGTGCCACACAGATTGTGCTGAGATAATGCAAAGCACTGGTGCATGCATTACAAAAGAATAATTGCCCAGACAGCAAAACGTACATTCCTACGGTATGCATTACCGCCTTTCAGTATATTATTACGCCGGGCATGTGGGGTGAGTTCATAATGTATAATCTGACAGGTTATAAAATAACAATGTTTGAAGTGTGTAAATGCCCGCTAAGAATCTGAGTGGCGTACTAGCTAGATTACCTTAAAACGGGGCTCAACAATTTATTTTTGTTATGTGGCCCTAATTTGCAGATGTTGGTCTACTGTGCTATATGGCGCCATCGTCTAGGCTTGCATTGTGTGTGGAGCTCTGTGTGTGTGTGGGGGGGGCTCTGTGTGTTGTGTGTGTGGGGGGCTCTGTGTGTGTGGGGGGGGGGTCTGTGTGTGGCTCTGTGTATGTGGAGGGGGCTCTGTGTGTGTGTGTGTGTGGCTGTGTGTGTGTGGGGCTGTGCGTGTCTGTGTGTGGGGGGCTCTGTGTGTGTGTGTGGCTCTGTGTGCGTGTGGCTGTGTGTGTGGGTGCAAATGCAATAGGTCTCGCATTTGCGAAAGATTAAGCTATTGACATTGTAAATGACAATGCCATTTATTTATCTGTTTTCAAAACCAACACATAAATAAACAATTTGGCAATTACAATTCCAATAGCTCTAACTTTGTCAAAGGCGAAACCGTTGCATTGTAAATGCTTGTTTTAGATATGCATCCACGTTTCTCAAAGCACCAGCATGCAATTGCCTAGGTTTGTTAAGGGTTAACACAATAAAAGATATTTTTCCCATTTCCCTTCATATGAGATATTGGCTTCAGGAATGCAGATTAACCTTTCTCTTTTATGTTGCAGGATGTTTGTGGGTTGCTTGTTCAAGCTTGCAGACTTGTCCAGCTTAATCAGGAGCATCTGGTCAGCAAAGTTTGCCAACTTATTCATCATTTACTCAACAGGTTACAGGTGGGTTTCAGAATTTCTTCTGCCTCAGGTGATAGACGAATAATATTCAGCTAGCCAAGGGTTGTCCTACAATTGGTTACTTTGAGGAGCTTTAGATTTTTCTATTCCCTACCATAGTCAGCAGTGACTAAAGTTTGGACAGCTCTGTGATTATTGGGAATTGTTACTGGTATGGAAGACACTGTTTATGGCTTCTAGCCCTCCTTCAACTCAAGCCCTTATATCCGGGTGGTGGTTTGAATTTGTTTAGGGTACTGCGGTTGGAAAGAATATTCTTGGAGAGGTTGTGGCGAATAAATAAATAATATTCACAATTTTATTCTGGAGTTCCTAATTTGAAATGTAATATTTTCCAGTGCATTTTCATTTATTTTCCTTTAATTTATGCTGCATTTTAGTACGTCATTTTTACTTTCAAAATGCAGATGTAAACTATACATGTGGGGATAATCCAGTTTTTTGTTTAACAAAATGAAGATCCTCTATTTATTTTTTTAATGGCCTGTAAACTACTTTGTGATCATGAAATATAGAATGAACAATGTTCTATAATTCTTCAATTCTGTAAAGAAAACACATCGAATAGTGTTTCCAATTGACTAAAATAAAAGCAGTTTTTCTTTGGTTCACATTTGTGTGTCTTTGATTGCTCTGAGGGAGTTAAAAATGTGTTCTTTGTGTCAGTTTGATAATTCCTATGCATACTTCCTTTTAGAAGGACATACAGAGACCAACTTTTGAGGCATACTAAGTATCGGATCACTTCTGATTGTGCTGTCTGCCCTTGAAAATTGAATAGGAGTGTTTTGGTTTTTAATTTGTTAGGATGACAAATGTATGTTTCAAAACATTATTGTTGGTCATTATTTTCCCTGTGTGGCGAAATTACTGATGTTGCGGAAGATGATCACCTATTCCATTCCTTCACCCTATTTATGTAGATAAATGGGATCAGCATGCAATAGCAGTGCAAGAATAATTGTAGCCCTTCCCACAAGAAAATTGCAATAAAACAGGCTTTACATTTATCAGTGATTGTGTTGGCAAATAAATAGCACTTGAGAGATTAGCTTCAATGTCATTTATTCAACAATTTAGTAGCAGTAGCGCATTTAATATGTAGAAGGACTGTAACGGTCAAACATGCGGAAACCATTAAACCAAATGAATAACAAATACATATTGTATGGTGTTAGCTTTACCACCCTAATATCCTATTCAGAGAGAACCTGGCAAATGCAATAACCTCTGTTCACGATCTGTCACTTGAATTTTATTTTATTACGTACTCTTCTTTATGGGGATGCAAGCTGTGATACTAAGATAGAGTTACTGTAATACATTTTAATTTAATGCTGCAAGTTTTAGAATGGGATTGAACAAAATATCCTTGAATACCTAGGTAATTAAAACAATATTAGAGCCAAGACTGCTGGGCAAACAGCACAACACATTTCTCTTTGTCCATTTAATTTGCACATCAACCTAGCGGTGCAACCCAGTGTGTATAGTTTTTCATATAGGCACATTTTTAATTGGAGCATGAATCATGTGTCGAATCTGTTAAATATTCAGTTTTGTGTAAACTTGTCATGAAGTTAGTATACTACTGGAAAAGCCGAGGACACTGAATACTACTTCACGTAGTCTGTTAAATACAACTCTCTTGAACATTGTTTAGGGGGCTTAGTAGTGTGTTCACTGGGAAGACATTCATAATTGATTTGATTAGGAAGACATTTTTACTTCCTCTTCATTTGTACTGTTATAGTTGAGAGGGAGTTCACTGTTTCTATGTTTGCTTTGTGAATATCATTAATGTGAAAGGACATAAGTTAGTATTAATATAAAAAATGTGTCCATTATTTGAAACTTTATACCAGTCTCACCGTTTTGTAGTTCTGTCCCTTACAAATCATTACTTACCCAACTGGTTATTGTTTTTTTTTACCCTGAAGTATGAAAGTACGAATCTACACTGTTGAGACTGGATCATTTATCATGCTGGTTACAGGTAGATCTTTGAAGCAGATGCATTACCCTGCTGCACACCATATGTAGCAATCTAAAATACAATTTTAAGCACAGCGTACCCGTGATGGCTGAAAAGTATCATGAAGCACCTCAAATGGCTTATATTACAACTCATTTTTAAATTTTGATATTAATAATTTGAGTTACATTTTGAAATGCATTTATTCCTTTTTTGTAACCGCGCGTCATGTGTTACTCACAACGAATAAGTATACGGCACAATGAGAATCATAACTCCATAATAACAAGTCAATACATGCACACTGGTAAAGTTAAATAAAAGAAAATACAAAAAAGTAAGACAATGCAGCTGCAGTAACATTATGCATCAACACAGTTCGTGTGATAATTGAGTAAAATAAATTGGTTAATATAGTGACACCTGTTGTATATCGTACGAAAAAATGTCGAAAAAGCTGTTGTAAACTACTGTATAAATATAAATATTATACTTATTAAGTTGGCATGTGAAAGGCTTGAATGGATACTTGTCAACCTTTGTTTATATCTTTCTATGTAATTCGGAACTACGTGGATTCAATTGTCTGTATTTTAGTCTCAATTTAACTTGACACATTTGGAGAGGCGGCATCGTTTTTTTCAGGATATACTTGTGAGATATATGCTTGTTAACATTTGTGTTTATTTATCACAGGTGATAGTTGATGAGCAGAACTTGGATTTTCTCCTCCAATATTCAATTTCTGCTTTAAAGAAGTGCAGTTCGTGGACCCATGTGGAAATTCTTCAGGCCTTGGCAGCCCTTGTTTATAACAATGGACCAAAATGTCAGAAGGTGAGGTAATAATATGGGGCTTTACTAGTGAAGGAAATGTTTTGTAAAAATGTGCCTATTTTATGACTGACAGTTTTATTTGCTTTTGACAGTTAAAATGCCATCGCCTCCATCTGAAACCGGCAACATGAAATGCATATAAAAATAAAAAAAGTGAATAAATCTTGTTTAATTAGTTGTTTAATATCTTTGTCCATAGTGTGGGCATGCATCACCTAGAGACGAGATCCAGAATGAAATCTGGTCCCCTGACTTTGTAAGGCTCCTGTGGGACCATCCTAAGAATTCTTAGTTTGCTTGAATAGATCAAGCTCAATTAATTCAGTCTTGTAAAGAACACAGGAGTGTGACCCATAAACCAAGTCAAGATTAGGGTTCAAAGGTGTATAGAATTACAATATCCCAACAGGTAACATTTAGGAAGACAATTACTGTAGTATGCAAAAAGCATTACACGAGAAAGCAAAATAAGCAGACAAAAAATTCAAACGATTTATATATAATAATTGCTTATATATTTGATTTATGTTGAAAAAATCGGAAAAGGTCAAGTTGAATAATTAGAGCAGCACAGGGATCAAAAATGTCAAATGACAACCGAAAGTAGACTTGGTGCACAAATATATACAAGTGGTGTAAAGCGACGCAAGTGATGGGGTGAACAACGTGGACGGCGCAACGTGAACAATGTGAGAATATTATACAGTGATCCTTCGCTAGCACCACGCCTGGATTAATTCGCGCTACAGACCTGAAATCACTACAGGTCCCACCGGCCGGAGAGACGTGACTGTTGCCTGTCTCCATTTGCCGGACCTCTGATGGTATAAATGAATACCGATCACGATTGGTCCTGCCCGCCGGAGCCCCTCCACTGCCTAGACGCCCGCGTTAAGGCGCTCCGTCGCTTCCTAATTCTACCAAGATCCCCCGGATTCATCACGCGCAGGTCCAATTCAGCGCCTTCTCTACAGCCTAGAAAATGTGACAACCCCTTCCTGAAGATGGTCCTAATTGATCAGGGACCGAAACGTCGTCGACCCCACAGCGCTATTTATGACTCAATATTCAGTTTGGCTCTAATGAAATTGTGATTTGTGATTCTAAGTCACCTTAACTATGTCCCACACTGAACCACTCACTGTATAATATTCTCACCTTGTTCATGTTGCGCCGTCCACGCTGTTCACCCCATCACTTGCGTCGCTTTACACCACTTGTATATATTTGTGCACCAAGTCTATTTTCGGTTGTCATTTGAAATTTTTGATCCCTGTGCTGCTCTAATTTTTCAACTTGACCTTTTCCGATTTTTTTCAACATAATCAAATATATAAGCAATTATTATATATAAATCGTTTGAATTTTTTGTCTCCTTATTTTGCTTTCTCGTGTAATGCTTTTTGCATACTACAGTAATTGTCTTCCTAAATGTTACCTGTAAGGATATTGTAATTCTATACACAATTCATTCAGTGGCGCAATACCCTGCTGACGGATACATTCAGTGTTAAATGCCTTAGGTTTGTTATTGAGGGACATGATGATTTTCTCCATTGCTAGACTCCCATATCCATATTGACAAATTTCTCCTTGTTGGGATATTCAGCTTATCCCATAACCCCAGAATTCACTACAGCGAGTTGTAGAGTGTCATGAATATTTATCTTCCCCTATTATGTTATTAAAATTTCTAAAGCGTGACTGCTACCCTAAGGTGTCCTGGCGCTGAGCACTGCTTAATTGGTTCCTGTAGAGTGAGACAGCTAAAATGTGAATAACCATGTAGAAAATAGCAAGCACTCCCCAGGCTGGGTAACTCCCAGCTTCATCAGAGTTTTGCAGTGAGGAATGTGCATCACAAACATCTTTTAAACTACCTATAATATATGGTATCAGTACTTTTTCAATTTTGGACAATACCATGACAAATGCAAAAAAGCCCCTGCTGCCCCACCCCAACTCCACTGCCAGCATAAGCCTGCCCTCTTGGTATTGTAAGCATGTATTTTCTCAGGTGTTAAGGATCAGCCCCTGCCAACTTTGTACATTGCTTCTTTCCTTGTTACATTTCTAAAAGTTCTGTAAGACCTCTCAAATGTTGTTTTCCCATTTCAAGTGAATAAGTCCCTCCTCCAACCAGTACTTTTTCCTTTCTCATTTGACTTGGTGTCTTCTTGCTGCCAAAAGGGTTATGTAGATAGTGGTAATGAGAAGTTTATCTTGTTCTTCCCCTTGATATATTTCTCAAATGTCAAGATTTCTATGAAAGCCCAAGTTTTCATTGATGGATGTAGAGTAAAATGCATTTTTGTAGCTAACACAGTAATTCTTTTTTAGGGACTCAAATTTCTGTTATAAATTGCCTAGATATCTTAAGCTGACCATTCCAGAATAATGAGCCTAGCATGAGATGTTTTTATTTGTCCATGTTTGGAATCTCCACTCAACTTTTTCACCTTGCTACCCAAGCTCCTGGTGAGAATTCAGTATTATAAAATAAAGGCGTAAACGGAGAAATGGAAACACCCAGAAGCCCTTTATCGCGTCCACCCTGTCCCAATCACCAGTTGTCACTCCGGTTACTATTTTCAAAAATAATATTTTCGCCAGCCAAAGAAATATCCAGAATGGGGCATCTGATATCCTTTGCTTTATGAAGTATCACTGCTTTGCATATCGTACCCATTCAACATTATGTTTCAGGTGGCCTGCTTGAAAACAGGATGAGGAATACCACCTCTCCCTACACAGATGGAACACAGATGAATTTAACTACCATATGTCCTCTGCAAACAAAATTCTTTATTGCAGTGCAAAGCTGTTTAATGATAGCAGTATTAGTAGTGGGAGAGACAGGGTCTTGGATTATATGGCCATTTTCAATGGCGCACTACTGCATGTTATTTTATGTTAGCAAGCACTTGTAAAGCGCGCGTACACCCTAGGGTTTCATGGCGCTAGAACTGAAGACTATTGCAGCCGAGATACCAGACATAGGTTTGCTCAAATAGCCATGTTTTTAAAACCTTCCTGAAGCTGAGAAGGTTATCACAGCTTCTGAGCACCAAGGGAAGAGAGTTCCAGAGTCTGCGGGGCCAAGTGAGAAAAGCGGCAGCCTCCCTGTCGTTTCCATCTGAAAAACGAAGTAGTAAGCAGGAAGTGGTGGGCTGAGCGGAGGCTGCGCCGAGGGATATATTTGTTAATCATACTGCTGATGAATCTGGGGCTTTTGCTGTGCAAAGCCTTAAAGGCTAGGCAGCAGGTCTTAAAGGCTACTCGTTTGGATATCGGGAGCCAGTGGAGTTGTGCCAGGCCAGGTCTGGCTGACAGCCACTTGGGTTGTTTATGAATCAGTCTGACTGCCTGATTCTGGACCATTTGAAGTCTTTTTTTGTGGACCAACAGGTAGACCGAGATAGATAGAGTTAGAGAAGTCGAGCCGTGAGAGTATGAGGGCTAGCACCACCTGTATTAAAGCTGAATAGGTCAGCAGGTGTGCGATTTTCCGCAGTTGGTGGACACCAACCTGTCCGCGAAGCGAGAGGTCGGCGTTGATTATGACCCCATGGCTTTTCACGGAGGGAGAGGGGGTGGCGTGAGACCCAAGTTCTAACGGCCAAAAGTGCATGCCCCAGCTGTTCTTGCTGTTCCCAAGTAACACCAGCTCCGTCTTGCCCGGGTTGTGTTTCAAATGGTGCACATCCATTTAATGCTGGATGTGAAGCATGGTAGATTGGAACTCCATTACGGCATTGGGAGAGCCAAGTGGAAATATGATCTGGAGATGGTCGGCATAGTTAAAGACAGTGATGTTTCTGTTTTTAAGTGAGTGAATCAGCGGTCTCAGATATAAATTAAAAAGCAGCGGGGACAAGGAAGAACCCTGTGGGACCCCACAGGTGGAGGAGAGCTTGGAGGCAGTAAAATTCCCAAGCCTTACTGCTTGAGTGCGGTCAACCAGGATGGATGTAATCCATCCAAGTGTGGGTCCACGCAGGCCTGCTTGCTCGACATGGTTCAACAAGATGGTATAGTCGACCGTGTCGAACATGGCAGACAAATCAAGGAGCACCAGTGCTTGATGGTCACCCCTGTCAGCATTTGCTCTAAGGGTATCCAGGACTGCAAGGATCAAAGCCTCCGTTGAATGCGCCGGACGGAACCCAGCTTGATTTGGCTCTAGGTAGTCCGAGCATTCAATAAAGCTAGACACGCACCTAGCTACATGGGCCTCTAGTATTTTTGCAAGGAAGGGGAGGAGAGAGATAGGGCGGTAGTTAACAGGGTTGCTAGGGTCCACCCCAGGAGTTTTTTATAAGGGGGACTACCGTCTCATGCTTGAATGCGCTGGGGACCTTGCCTTGGGCAAGGGACTCATTAAGGAGAGGGAGCACGCTCTGAGGCAAGGTGGTAAATATCTCTTTTGACACTTGTGGGGGACAACAGTCATCAGGTGATCCCGATTTGACACAGATCATAAGTTCTGATGGTATTTTAGGACAGATGGGTTGGAGGATATCTAATATGCAGTGATTGCTAGAAATATCATCCAATCGTTCCCAGTTGATGGTGTTGGGGAGGCTAGCTTTAATGAAAGAGATTTTGTCCAGAAAGAAAACATTCAGGGAATTACAAAGATCTTGAGTGAGGGTCTGAGTCAGCAAGGTTCTAGCGTCATTGCATAAATCGTTCACAATGTTAAAGATTTCTTTAGACTTGTTGTGAGCATTAAGTAGTTTTGTGGCGAAATAAGCCGTTTTAGTAGTCGGAATGGCTTTTTTATATTCTCTCCGGGCAGTGGCAAATTGTTTCCTGTCTTCAATTAAGTATCTTAATCTCCATTTTCTCTCAAATTGGCTCAGCTCAAGTCTTTGATTTTTAAGATCGGTAGTAAACCATTTGTGCGCCTCAGAGTGGCGAGCACAGGAGAATTTAACGATTGGGGCGTGAGTGTTGCTAGCGGATAGTAGCCACTCAGTAACTTTGCTCTCCATGGAGTTGACGTCCCGACTAAAGGTGGGTACAGAGTTCTCCAAGGTTTTGATGAAATCCTATTTGTTTAAAGATTTCCACTTCCTGGTTTCATCTCCCACCAGGGGGTGGACTTATTGTGACTGCTGGAAATAATTGTGAATTGTATCAGGTGAAGATCTGACCAAATGCAAGGGGAGATTAGCGGAGTGATAAGTGAAATATTGTGGGTCCAAATGTGATCCAAAATATGTCCCTTTTCATGAGTGGGTTTGTGTAAGTTCTGGACTAAGTTCAAATTAGATAGCAGTTCGGATAGTTCAGCTGCATGAGGTCCCCCGGAGACATCGTTGAACCAGTAGTTCAAGTCCCCAACCAGGAGCACCTTAGCGTAGTTTATCATCAGTGGCCATTTGCTCACTTAGGGACATAGGAAAGGTAGGCTTTGCCTGTGGGGGCGGTAAATAAGAACCAACACCAAGGAACTTGTGTCCGTGTCCAGTTTTATAACCATATTCTCTACCTCCGGAAGTGTGAGAGAGGTCATGGTGGTGAATTTTAAAATGTTGTTGATTATGGCAGCAACACCTCCTCCCGCCTTACCAGGCACCCGATTTACCGGCAAGATATAATAGTCGGAAGGGAGGACTGCTAAGATATCGGGCAAAGCATCCTGGGTGAGCCAGGTTTCGGTGATGAGAAGAACATCCGGTTTGTCCGATGTAAACAGCAGGAAGATGTCGTTGATGTTTTGCCAAGGAACGAGTTTTGAGGTAGATGAGGCAGAGGCCGGTTTGCTTGGTAGCTGTGGTTTTGGTAGTTACAGGAGGGTGTGAAATAGGAGCGGTGGGACAGACGTGCTCTGTGTGAGATGATGAGATGTCATTAGTTAAGATGCGACCATGGGTGGTGGGGTCTAAAGGAGGACATGATTTCACAGACGGTCTAAGTGATCTTAGCTTCCCAGGAGTGTAGCTTATAGTTTTTCCATGGCCCCTGTGCCTGGCCGGGAGCGGACAGGCGCACAGGCTTGCCTTTGGCGCACCGCCGTCGCGTCCGCTGCGTGCGTCCGCGGCACGTTCTAAACATGGGCCGATTTATACTCGGGTGGGGGGGCATGTCTCTCTCTACCGGTCCGCCCTCCACTCAAACAGTAATCGGCTGCGTTGGACCTGGGTCGGAGCGGGAGGCGTGCAGCGAAGTGGTGAGCCAAAGCAGCTTCTTACGGCGAGTGCACAGGTTTTTAAAATGACTTGACCAAATGTAAATAAAGATTTTAAAAGGTGAAGAGAGCAACACACAGCGCAGCCAGCAGTGACGCGACATGCAAGCTTCAATCGCGGGTTCCTGGGTCTGAATCCCTTTGGTGTGGTTCTGTCAGGAGGGGCTTGTCTCGCTCTACCGGTCCGCCCTCCACTCAAACAGCAATCAGCTGCGGTGGACCGGGGTCGGAACGGGAGGCATGCTGCGAAGTGGTGAGCCAAAGCAGCTTCTTACGGCGAGTGAACAGGTTTTTAAAATGACTTGACCAAATGTAAATAAAGATTTTAAAAGGTGAAGAGAGCAACACACAGCGCAGGGCGCAGCCAGCAGTAATGCGACAAGCAAGCTTCAATGAAAGTCCGCTTTCCCGTATGCTTAATTTGTAGTGTCGGTCTTACTTCGCTCAGCAGGAGGCAAATATTCAAGATCACAATCTGCGCTATTGAGGAGGCAATCCAGATTCCCAGATAGGTAATTTGGTTAGGAGGGTTGTGTTAACTGTTGTCATTTGACCTGAGGGACTATTCAATGAGAATGCCTCAGACCCCTGTAAAGTGATCTTGTATACTAATATTTTTCTAGATAGTCTAGCAGGAAAGGCAGGGAGGGCATTGGGTCCTCTACTGATACCATAATTTTGCCACAGATAAAGTAAGTTCAAACCAGTTGCCTCCAAATCACATCCCGTTGATGTCATTATAACAAATATAGTCTGAAAATGGTTTCAGAGTGAGATCAAATGGCCGGGGCGACAAAGTGCTTCCCATCCAAGTAATTCTCTTGATTAGGATACTCCTTAAGGATACGCCGCTTACATTAATGTTTGTCTTATGATTCTGGTAGCTGCTTTATGTAGTTCCAGTAAACCATGTAAAACTTTTTTTTTTTAGCATCTAGCTACAAGAGTACAGTGTTCTTGTAAATGCTGTCTACATTATGTTCTTCTTTGTGTTTTCTCCATGCTGCCATCCATGAATCAAATCCAGTTGGTCTGGGTCAACCAGATCTGTTACCAGCTGGTTCAAGCATGCTGCCAAAATGCCCAAAACCTCTTGGTGTCTAAATTTATAAGCAATCGAGGCCCGTATCAGCTGCAATCAGTATGGTCCTTTTTTTTAAACTGTTTTTATTGAGAACAAATTACAGCATTAAATACATTATACTGACATCTCTGGCAAATTACACAAATTCAGCATTGTTTCACCACCTTCAAACAATCAGGATTACATAGCATTACAATCACAGGCGGCATTACATTTCTATTATGGTTACTGCTATGTGCTCGGGTCTAAACATCGGGAGAACCCTCTACACGTCTATATGCAGTTGCGTATTATCCTCGGCTGCCCGGTGTGGGGGCCATCAACGTATTGCCCACCTTCCCCAACAAGGATTGTCTCTCCCTCCGCAATTCCACAGTAAATGTAAATGTAGTATACTTGTAAAGCGCACAGCTGCCCCCAGCAACGGGGCGTTCCGGCGCTGTATAACGCTGTGGAACCCTTCCTGGCTCTCCCTGTGAGATACCCCTCCTGGGCACCCCCAAGGTGAAGCCAGGCATCCCAGTGTTGTTGGGGCCGTTGTGGTGATTAAGCAAGCTATTGCCCAGAGTTGCAGAGTGGGACCCATGATTAGAGTAGGCGCTGAGGCGAGAATTATCGAGTCCTCGGACATTGAGCCCAAGACCCTGCTGCGTCGGGACTTGAACCCTGGTCCCTGGCCTGATCTCTGCTTCTGAGTCTGCCGCTCTAACCAGTGAGCCACACTTCCACACAGAGGACATGTGGATCTCAACCCTATATTTGTTCCATTTTCCCCACTTATGATCCCATTTACTTGGGCACCCTCTCCCTTTATACACAGTTTTTCGGCAATCATGGCGTAGTCCATGTCTTTTGCCCAGTCGAATATGTGCGGAGTAGTGTCCACCCCCCATTTCTGGGCGATATTTCGTTTTGCTATATTCCAGCCCATCGTGGCCCAAGACTGCTCCGCCTGCGAGAGGTCAGTAGCCTCCCAGATATTAAGGAGACAAAGTGTGGGCAATGGTTGTATGGGTTTGTCACAAGCCCTGGCCTTGTCGGGTGATATCTGTCCAAAATTGTTGGATGTGGGGGCAGTCCCAGAGAATGTGTGTGAATGTGCCTGCCTGGTTACATCGCTGGAGGCAGAGTGGATCAGGCCACCTACCCAGCCTAAATAACAATTTGGCATAAAAATATACCATTTGGAGAATCTTGACCTAGACTAGCCACAGTCGCATCTGAATCGCCAACACTCGAGATGAGGCTAGCGCCTCTCTCCAGTCCTCATCGGCTATCTCCCCCAAATCAGTCTCCCAGCTCGACCGCAGGTTCAGCTTTGGGTCGGTTCGGTTGTTGACTAGCTTCTTATACGTGAGGGAAATAGCCTTACGGTCCATTGGGTCCAGCAATAGTCTGTCCTCTAGCAGAGAGGAATCCGGAAGGAGGGTATCCTTAGGGAGGGCCGAATCTATGGCATGACTGATCTGGAGATATCGAAAAGCCTCCGACGATGCTAATTAGTACTCCATTTTGAGGTCCTCGAACGTTGCCTTCTTCCTTTCACCCACATGTCCCCCACAGTAGAAATCCCAATCATATCCCATTTATCAAACCTCGAACCGGTACTGAGGCGGCCCAAAATGTCCGGCTCCCACAAGGGGGTAGCCTTCGTCTGGAATCTCAGCCTTCGCTGGACTCCATGCCACACTTCCACCATACGTGCAGTGGGGCCAGTCAGATGCATCTTCTGATAGTTTGTGTACAATGCCCTGCTGTAGCCCCCCTTACCCCTTACCCATTAGCCAATGGTCCATGCAAAAACTAGGGTCGTCATGCGGTCTGTAAATGGCTATAAATTGCGATGACTGATAATAGAGACGCATGTCCGGCAACCTATAACCCAATCATAGCACCTCATAGTGAGCTTATTTATGACAATCCGGGATGGTCGATTCTCCCACAACAATTCCCGCACTGCTGCTTCAATCTGCAAAAAATAAGAGTTGGGAACTGGATTGGGCGCATTTTGTAGGGCTTAGAGAAAGCGTTGCAGGGCGAGCATTTTAAATCGGGATGCACGTCCCAAGAGAGTAAGGGGCAGTGCCCGCCAATGGGGGACGTCTCACCTAAACCACTATAGAGGCCCCAGGAGATTTTGTTCGAAAAATAGTGCAGCGTCAGATGTAATAAAAATGCCCAAATATCGGAAACCCTGGGTCGCTACTGGAATGTCGTATCCTCAAGGACTTTTTGGGGGGTCTCCCCAGAGTGCGTACATCTGGGATTTGGACCAGTTTATCTGGTACCCTGATTGCGCCCCAAATATATGAAAAATGTGTAACACCTGTTGTAGCAAGCGCGCTGGAGAGGCAAGATAAAGCAAAATATCCACATAGAGCGATATGCGGGCTTCATGGTCTCTCGTCCATTTGATGCCTCTGATGCCTCGGTCTCCCCTTATCCAAAGTGCAAGCGGCTCCAGCACCATGGTAAAGAGAAGCGACAGCGGGAATCCTTGCCTTGTGCCACAACAGAGAGGAAAATGGGCAGAGCAATGATTGTTCACAGAGACGTGTGCCATGGGTTGTGTATATAATAGTCTCATCCACCCAATCAGTTCGGGACTAAACCCCATGCGGGCCAGAACAGCAAACAGATATTCCCAAGCAATAGTGTCACATGCTATCGTGGCATCAAGTGACATTAAGATCCCTTCTTCCTCGAGGGTATATATTTGCCCCAGTGCACCATGTACACGTCGCAGATTCCGTGCCGTGTTCCGACCAGGCATGAATCACGACTGATATGGATGAATCAAATCATTTAGATCAGGGAGCAATCGATTAGCCTACAATTTGGCCAGAATTTTGGCTTTCACCGTAATCAAAGATATGGGCCGGTACAATGTGCAATCTTCCGCCGGTTTACCGGGGTTGTGAATAACCACGATGGTGGCGGTGCGAATATCAGATGGGAGAAGCCTAGATTCATAGCTTTCATTATAAAGATTAGGCAAATGGGGCGCTAACTTCATTGCCATTGGTTTGAGACGCTCGATAGGAAGCCCGTTCGGACCAATCGTTTTGCCGGCTCGAACATCTTGAATTGCCTTCTGGATCTCATTTACCGATATGTGTGCATCCGACGCCTCTCTACCCTGTTGGGGGATGCATGCTACCTCTGTAGTAGCGAGGAGATCTGCTGCCATCGAGGCTTGCGGAATTCCATATACATTCTCAAAATGGGCCGCAAAGGCGTCCGCTATACCTTCTGGGTCCGTGATCAAATTGTTGTTAGTACCCTTTATTGCTTGTACCCATCTCGCAGATTCTTCCTTGCATTCCAGCCGTGCCAGAAGTTTATCAGTAGGCGCCCCGCTCATAAATCCGGTGACCAGTAGCCAGGGAAAGCATGGTCGCATCCTCCCGAAGCAGCTTCCCATAGTCCTGTCTTTTAATGTTGAGACTGTGCTAAGTCTCAGGACCAGGGGCCTGAGATATGGCCCCCTCCAGTTGCAAAATGTCCGCTTCCATTTGGACCACCCTTCGGTTACGTTTTGGTCCTGTGGCCTACCATCAAAGATAGCGGCCTCCCCTTGATCACCGCACCGTGTGCACCCCATGGTGTCACTGTCGAATTTACTGACCCCACACTTTCTTCAAAATAATAATCTGTGTCTTGTCGCAGGTTTTCTCTAATTTGCGGAATCTTTAGTGCCCATGGCTGTATCCTGATTGGGCATGGACGCCTAGCGCGTTGAGCACCGAGGACCGTCGGAACAGGGGAGTGATCTGAGAACCCTCGCGCCAAGCAAGTAGTCAGTGAAATCATGTATGTCTTGGGCATGAGTGAACAGATAATCTGTGATTGACTGCCATGTACACCTGATTGAAATGGGTGTGGGACCAACTCCCATATGTCCACCACCCCCAAGGCATTAGTAAAATCACATAGTTGTGAACTTAGTGTCGAGTCACGTCTCGGCGGGAACCACTCAAGTAGGCTGTCCATCGCCAAATTAAAGTCGCCTCCCATTACCAATCATCCCACGGGCAAGTCCAACAATAACGCCCCCACATCCTTCAATGTTAGGTGCTGCAATCCAGGCGGGGCATATGCTTAAATAACATTAATGACTGCCCTCCCACATACCAGTACATGCTGCATACCTACCCTGAGGATCTGTCCAGGTGTTCTGTATCACATATGGGCAGCCTTTATGTAGGAGAACCCACACCCCTCTTGAGCCTGTAGTGAAGCCCGAATGTGCTACCATGCGGTACCCCTATTGAGGGCCGTGCACAAATTTTCTATCAGATGAGTTTCTTGGAACAATATTATATCAAGCGCATGTCGCTGGATATACTGTAAAACCATGCCTCTCTTAATTTTGTCTCCCAGCCCGTTGATGTTCCAGGTGGATAGTTTAATTCCTTGACCCGTTACCATTAGCATAGAGCAAAAGTACAATGATTACTACGGATAGTCCGTCACAGCCTGCACTCCCAGAGGCACCCTCCAGAGCGACACCCAGACAGCCACTATGCATTACACTTTAAATGAAACGTATCTTCCATAACTTGGATTTTGATGCCAAACAAGATGTACACATGTCATTTGTCATTTCTTCCTGCTGCAAAGTACCAAAAACCCCAGACCCCCCAACAAACCAAACCCACAATTGCCCACCCGAAAAAATTCTCCTGCCTCCCTGCACAACGGGACTAGAACTGCTCGCCACCCTCAACATGCAGAGTGCCTGTCGCCCACCCACAAACAACTTAAGGAACTTGAGCTACCCCACTTCCAATCCACATATATGTAAATATCACGCTTTATCCCACCTGGCCCGAATAACTCCCTTGAGACAAATCACATGCCAGTGGTCCAATGCGGCACCCCATCGTTATCCAGTGGTGCCCTTGAGCAATCACAGGTACTCCTGCGATCCCAACAATAACAATAGCAGCTGTGGACCAACAAAGTGAAAACCAGCATAAAGATCAAAAACATTAAGTTGCCCAATAGGGCACTGGGCCAACACCTTAAATTCCGGCTGAATGCATTCCATAGTCATCGAGATCCGCCCCCAGCCCAACCATCCAAAGCATCAGTCATTACTCCAGCACACTGGAGGAACAGACCATGTACAATCGCATTAATTTATGCTACAGGGCTTCCAGAGTCTGGGATTCATACAGCATAGTCTTACCAGACTCCAAAGTCAGCGCCACCCCTGTATGCCCCCATAAATCTGAGTCAGAATGCGGAAGAGAACGCCTGTTGGCACCAGTCCTCTGCTTCATCAGCAGCGGAGAATCCATTTTTGACTTCTTTTCGACCGTACGCCAGCCTTCCAACCAGTCCTAGGTGTCCTCTGGTCGAGTGAAAAACCACGATTTGTCATTAGTTTCCACCCTCAACTTGGCAGGGAACATCATTGCATATTAAACCTCTTGGTCTCGGAGGGCTCACTTCACCTCTAGGAAACTACGGCGTTGTTTCTGCACTCTCAGAGTAAAGTCCGGAAAGAACATGATCTTAATGTTCTCGAAGGTGGGGGGCCGCTCTCGCCGTTTGGAGAATGACATTGCGTTCTCAGAAATTAAACACCCAGGCTAGGAGCGGCCTCGGTGGGCGCACCCGGTTTTAATCGGCACCCAAGGCACACGGTGAGCCCTTTCGATAGAGAAGCATTTGGAAAGTCCACAAGGTTGTAGATGTTTAAGAACTAGTTCCTCAACAAAAAGGTCAGCGGCCTGTCCCTCTGCGTGCTTTGGCACACCCGGAATGTGGGCATTGTTACGCCGCATCCTTCCTTCGTAATCATCCAACTGTAGAGCCATTGCCTCGTGGGAAGAGCGCAACTCAGTTACCTGTCACTTAAGAAAGGTGGTATCCATGACAAGCTCCTTGGTGGTGCTCTCTGCTGTCCCCATGCGCTCCGCCATTTTTTTCATGTCTTCCCGAATCAGCACCACTTCTGTTGCCATTGAATCGATCACACTGCAGCTATGGGTGTTATGAGTATCAATTTTTAAAATCTGATGCTTCCACTACATTACCAGTATAGCCATATTTTCACTGTTTTGTCGAACCCTATGTGATATTCAGAACCTCCTAAACCAAAGGTGGTGATCTACCTATTATCTGCTCCACTATGACTCTTTCCTCCTCCCTAACCCATATTTTATTAGTCTGAACAGATTGAAAGTGTTCTTTTTCCATGGTCCATCAATTAATCAGGGTTTGTATAGCACGGCTAATCACCTGTGAGTGTCTCAAACGTGCTGGGGTGGTGCTACTGATCCGTCTTGGTGTGGAGATTCATTTGAAAAGCCAGGTCTTGAGATCCTTCCTGAATTGGGTCAGTGAAGGGGTTTGCCTGAGGTGGAGGGCCAGCTTTTCCAGGCTTTGGTAGCGAGGTATGTGAAGGATCTTCCTCCGGTTTTGGTCTTGTGGGAAGGAGGCCAGGGCGAGTTGGGCGGAGAGAGTAGTCTTGTGGGTACATGGAATGAGAGGCAGTAGTTCAGATGTGCTGGTCCTACCTAGTGGAGAGCTTTGTAGGCATGTGTGAGGAGCTGGAAGGTGCCTCGCTTGTTGGCAGGTAGCCTGTCCTGTTGAAGTCGTTCGGTGATATGGCTGCGGCATGGGATGCTGAGGACCAGTCTGGCTGTGGCATTGTCAACTTTCTGTAGGTTCCTGAGCTGTTTGTGGCTGATGCCAGCGTAGAGTGCATTGCTGTAATCTAGTTTGCTGGTGATGAGTGAGTGGGTGACCGTTTTTCTGGATTCTGTGGGGATCCTTCTGAATGTCTTTCGAAGCAGGCGGAGCGTGTGGAAGCAGGATGAGAATACGGCGTTGGTCTGGCGGTTCATTGTTAGCTAGTAGTAAAATGTAAATGTAGTACTTTTATATAGCGCATGTATCACCCCCGAAGGGGTCTCTAGGCGCTGTGCACATACCGCTGTGGAACCCTTCCTGGCCTTTCCCTGTGAAGTGCCCACTCCTGGGCACCCCCAAGGTGAAGCCAGGCATCCTAGCGCTTTTGGGGCCGTTGTGGAGATTAAGCAAGCTATTGCCCAGAGTTGCAGAGTGGGACCCATTATTAGAATAGGCACCGAGGTGAGAATTATCAGGTCCATGGAAATTGAGCCTAAGACCCGCCGGTGCAGGAATTGAACCCTGGTCCGGGCCAGACTTCTGCATCAGGGTCTGCCGCTCTAACTATTGAGCCACACTTCTTCACAGTCTAGTATGATGCCAAGGTTGCGTGCGTGGTCTGTGGGGTTGGGGCGGGTACCCAGCGCGGCTGGTCACCGGGAGTCATCCCAGCTGAGCGGGAGGGTCCCAGGATTAGAAATTTTCTGATTTGAGCTTCAGGCAGCTATCTTTCATCCAGGTGGCAACAGCCTTCCTCCCGCTGTGAAAGTTGATTCTGGCGGCCGTGGGTTTGTTGGTGAGGGAAAGGATGAGCTGGGTGTCGTTGGCGTAGGAGACTATGTTGAGTCTTTGGTTTCTGAAGAAGTCCGTGAGGGGGGTAATTTAGAGGTTGAAGAGGGTGGGGCTCAGGGATGAGTGATGAGTGCGGTCTCGGTGCTGTGGTTGCTTCAGAAGCCGGATTGAGGGATGCCCAGGACATGGTTCTCTCTGGCGAACTCAAAGAGTTGGGTGTTGATGGCCTTCTCAATGACCTTGGGAGGGAAAGGGAGGACAGAGATGGGTCTGAAGATCTTGATGTCTGGTGGGCCGGCGGATGGCTTCTTCAGCAGGGGGTTGATCTCAGGGTATTTCCAGTCGTCGAGGAAGGTGGCGATCTCGATGTAGCAGTTGACGGTGTGGCGAAGCTCGAGGGTCATGGAGGTGGCTGCTCTATGGAATATGTGATGCGGGCAAGGGTCGGATGGGGCTCTGGAGTGGATGATCTTCATGGTCTTGAGTGCGTGGTGAGCAGAGTCCAGTTAAACAAGATCTGTTTGGGTGTAGCGGGTTGTGTGCAGTGCTGACTGGTGCTGTGGCAGGGTCTTGGGTGTCGAAGCTGTCGTAGAGCTGCCTGAACCTGTGGTGGAAGAAGGTGCTGAGTTTGTTGCAGAGGTCTTGGGAGGGTTGGACTATCCTCTATGGCTGCCAACATGCCAATTATGTCCAGCAAGAGGTGATGTGGGAGTAATGTTGCATGAGAGAATGTAATTTCTTCTCTCTTTAAACATAATCCCGAAGCCAATAGGTGAACCGCAACGTAAACGTGACTGAATTCAACACCGATGTAGGGATTGCCCTAAACCAGCTAGCCACTTTGAAACAAAGACAACAGAATACCAACAATAAACACCAATAAGTATTTCAGAATAGGACTCTGGCCATCTAAAACCCAACTGTGCTCCTTGGTGCGGCAGTACTACTCGGGTTAAAATCCTGTTGACACACTTCAGTGACAAAAATATAAAAGGGTATTAAAATTGGTGATCAATTCAGCAAAACCCACATTCTGCGCATACATTTTCTTGCGCAAACCCTTTTACTGGCATCTTTTGCACCCTAACAGAACTGAGTTCATCCCATCAGAAGAGCCAAGGGAAAATGTGAATTGCAAAATTCAACACATTTGCACATTTTTATGAGGATGTTAAAAAAAAAAAGAAAAAAAGAAAATGAAGGCTCATCATTTCTCTCCTCCGCCTGCAATCAGTATTACATTGTTTCCTATTTCACTGCATCGAATCTTGTTATGGACCAGTACCCTGAGGAGTTGCTGTCAGAATGTAAATGTCTGGTTCTCTGCATTATCCAGTCTATGCTAAATATCACAGAAGCCGTACAGTAGTTCTAGTCCAGAAGTAAAAGCTGTAATACGCTCTAATCATCTTTGGTGAGCATTGTTTTCTTCAAGTTGTGACCTCAAGGGCTATTCTCGTAACAGGAAAATTGAAATTGCAAGTGCAAAATACTATGGATTAAAATCCTGGACTGGCAGACCGTGTCTCTTTTCACACAAGGTTTGTTTCAGTTTGAAGTTCTACATATGTGGGATCCTTAGGGAAAAATACAAACAATGGAAGGTACTGGCAAATTTTGATAATCTTCTGATGCTCACTCCTCATCCTCCAGGAAAATCTGCTTCACTTGTACCATGATTAGTTCCAAAGTTTGTTTGAATTGTTATTAGGGTTTATATACTGTCTGGTTCTAGTATACATGAAAACACCCCCTTTACCCCCAAATCCCTTCTGACTTATATCAGAGATGGGCTAGATTCCGCTAGAGGCAATGATGCTGTTGTATGTTCCGCTATATTTACCAGTTCTCTCTGCATTTACACCAGTGAGACTTCTTGATTTTTTTTAAATAGTTCCTTGAATAAAGACCTTTGTTTCTGGGATCATTTTTGCCATTGTATCTGCAGCAAATTAGTTTTTCCTGCATAGGCACTCCTTTTTTTTCCTCTTTTTTTCTTAACCCTGTTTTTGATGACTTCAGGTCACTATGCCCCTTACCACTGGTAAACAGTAGTAAAATGTCTGTGCCTCCCCTCTAAAACATGGCACTTGCACTGCAACATCAGATATCGCCAATTTGAATTCCTTAGAAGTCCCTTGTAAATAGTGCCTTACGTGCACCTTTGATGTTGAAAGTTGTGGGCTGCCATATTTATTTGCACCATCCACATGTATGACAAAGATACGTTTCTTCCAGGAGCACCCAAACCTTTCATTAGGCTGCAGATTAAATTCACTACAGTGACACATGGCAGGGAAAATAACTTTGCCGCTTAAGCAAAGGCTATTTATTTTTTTATCTATAAGTAACCCATAAAGTGTGCCTTGGGCAGGGTGCTAATATATAACAATATGGTGTGGCGCATATTGAAGTTAGTGTTCAATCACAGTGAAACAAAACCCAAGAGCTATTTCACTATGTAGGCCAGGCTGGATGTTTTAGGCCTAGGTGGGATTAAAATCTTTATTTTCTACTTTTGGCTTGCAAAAGGCAAGACGAATGATTCAAAGCTATTTCATGTTTAGCTATTAAAATCTGACTTAATGGTGCCGTCTGACAATTGATACCGTAAGCAGAAAATTAACTTTGTACTTTAGGTTGCCTTAGCCAGAACAGACTTAAAACAGTTCTACCACTCTTCATATCTCTAGAGCTGGAATACACATCCTTGGCTAGGAGAGTTGAAGATTCTTACTCAGAGGACAACTGCATGCATATGGACACAGGAAAGGTAATGGGTGTTAACTGTTGACCTCTTAGCAAGGATTAGCTATCTAGGTGCAGACAGGACTAGGTGGCAAAACAAATGACTGCTTTAGTTTTCCTCTTTTACCTTGGAAATACCTTAGAGGACTTCTCACATTCATTCCCAAAGCCCTTCTGGATAGCCTATTCCCAGTCACTGTTAGAAGAAAAAACTGTTCTTCCACCTGTCATTTTTTTCAGACCCGGAATCCACATCTTTGGCTGGAAAAGGTAACTACTCTTGCTCGGTGGACAATGGTTTACCTTTGGGTGCAGAACAAGTTTGTGGTTTTTAACTGCTAACAACTAGCAGGGTTGAGTATCAGTGAGTGAACATGAACAGTTGGCAGAAAAAATTAGCAGTTTTAGCTTTTAACTCTTTGACTTGGAGATGCCTTGGAGGTCTTGGAAGTCTTCATCTATTCATACCCAGGACCCTCTCAGACAGGGTTCAGCCACATTAGGATGGACAGGCCGTTTCAACCTTGTCAGATATGGGAGTGGCTAAGAAGCTGAAGGCAAACCTAGTGTCAGCTGAGTTCTTCCACATTGAAACAGTTGCCTTTGCATAATTTTACAGTAGGGCAATGAGGAAGTGCTTAAAAAAGGTGGTGGGAGGATCTCCAGGAGGGCCCAGCTGACTAAAGAAGACTAGAACCTACTGGAGACCTGCCCGCAGAGAGACTTGGTGCCCAGAAGCCTTCCCTCAGTAGTTAGGGACTGACCAGAAGAAGCTTTTGCAGAAGTTGGAGACTAGATCTGAAGGTAATATATTTGACTAGGACAACTTGCTTGGTTTATCCGACCTTCGCTCCATCACAGTTGGCCTGAAATTGTGCCTAGGTCCTGATCCACAGCACACTGTTTTTCCATGGTGCTTGACTTCTTTCTAGCTTCTTTATGCCTTAAACATTTCAAAAAATCCATATCTCCAGTTTTTCTTAACCTATTTTTGAAGATATTGATTTTATTTGACTCATTAAATTGTTCTTTTTTTTTTTTCTAAATTTGTTTGGGAACTTTATTATATTGTATTTCTTACTTTAAAATTGTTAATACTGCTTGAACTCCGCTTGCATTTTTTTGGGGGTTGCCTAATGCTTGTGCCATAACTACTGGGTGTCGAGCAGACATTCTCTCAGAACTGTGTTTTGACCTAACTAGTTTGGGATTATTGAGTTGGCCAAGTTGCCCCTGTGGAAGCAGAACCCTGTACTTCAATATTTAGGCCACCCTAAAAAAAAAGCACCCCAAAATGGTAGTTCTTCTCCAGGTTGGTCTTGCATAAAAAGGCACCCTCCCCAACATCAGTTTAGCAGGGTCGCAAAATAAATCCTTGGGACAACTCAGTAAATGAGTTTCTAAATCAGAGGACAATTAATGAGTTTTAGTAAAAGAAAATCTTAAAAGCAAGCAGTACAGAGTAAATGCCATGAAGGCTCAAATGCAGAGTTAAACAGAGAAGTCGAAATCATGTGCTGTTTAGTGTGCCCTTCACCCCCTCCATGTTTCATTAACTGTGCCCTTTCCGGCACTCCTCGTGTGACTCAACAGATACTTCCAGTGATGTCATAGTAGAGTGTGTTCTGAAAATCAAGCTTCCTGCTCATATCTTCAGTTTCTCTCCAGCCCTTGTGCTGTCTAACTACCTACTAGTAAAGTCAACCACTTAAGGCATGGTTGATCCTAAACGTCAGAGACTCTACCATGGGTTGTCTCAAGAAGCTTTCACAAAATTAATTAAGACTTTAAGTGTAGATATGGATATTTTTATTTACTCCGTTAGGAGGCAAAGTATTTGTTAGCCTATTTATTTAAAATGTAAATGTTATTTGTGTCTATCTGCAATTGCTTTTCTAGTACCACTCCGATTTACTTGGAAAATCCGGAATTTTGGTGCAGTTTTGCGATCTCACTCTTCATGATCCTGAACTCTGTCGGGCTGCAGTTCATGGTATGGCAAACCTATGTCTAAGGTATGTGTTTTAAAGACACCTTTTTAACTATTGAATGTTCATATTTTTGGAGGGGGGTTTAAAGAAGGATGATTGATTAAGTTACTAGTCCTATATTTCCCCTTTGAGGCACTACGACTGTCTTGATTATGTATAGTCTCTATTTTATCTTCCACTGTTTTGAATTTAGTTTCTAAAGTTCCTAACATTTCTGCAAGCTGTGGAAATGACTGTTGAGAGCCAACTACACAACAGATTTGAGATTTTGCAGAGGGTTGCCCTTAAATTAAAAGGGAGAGGGCAATATCCTTTACTTAAATCTGTTTAAGCACTTTAAAAAGTCTTAACAATTAAGAAACCTGGATTCTGCTCAGACTAGATGTCCATTTCTTCATTGACTGATACTCAGTTATTTTGATGTATCTATTTGATGAACACTTGCATACTTTTTAGAAATGGAAATTTATTTAGTTGAGCATTCATTGTCTGTGATGAAGGTCTTGTGCTATGTAAACTAGTGGTATTGGTCAAGAAACCTGTTTCTGTATTGTTTATTTGGAAACATGAACTATTGGCTTGTCCTTTTTCAGTGTTCCTGGACAGCCATACTTGGACGAACCCTACAGAAATGTGTGCTTTAAAACGTTCATTGGAGTCTTACAGTCCTCCAAACTATCTTCTGTTGATGACATCACCTTTTGCACGGTGAGTAAACTTGTACAGTGGCATAGGGAATTTTTATTTAAAACTATATCAGCTCTATTAATTCCATGTTTATATCAGTTGTAGTACTTAGATCTCTTCTTAACACTTATAATTCATAAGTGTACTTGCGGAAATGCACATTTAGTTACTGATTTGTACATCACTTATTCTGGCTGGTGGCCACATCAGAGCACTTTACATTGTGGAGGGTGACAGAGCAAGCTAGAAGCGTACATAGGAACAGGAGGGAAGCAGTCACCAACTAACAGAGCCATTGATTACATTTCAGACCTATGCATATGTGAACAGATGTGTTTCTTGCCACTTACACCTGCTTTCTGGGTTGTTTTTTCCTCTCATAAGATACATATAAAATTACTCACTGCCCGGCTCTCATTCATTCATCCTATTCTGCAAAGTGATGCCATTGTTAGCCTTAGTTCCTCTCCCTGGATGCAATGGGAGGTCCTAGTAGCAACACGAGAACTACTGCCTTTGACTTTGAATCGGAGTGTATCAATGAGCCAGTTTTGCAATAGATAGATCATTGGTGGACCTGTTCAGTTTTGTTTCTTAAGAGCACAAAAACCCTGAAATGTCATTGTATGTAGATTTCTCTCACCATTTTGTTGTGCAGGAGTGGAAAATGCTGGAAAAAAGAGTTATAGCAGTTACTTGAAGGGGAATGATTTTACTCTCTGCTCATGGATAATAATGAAGTATGTTGTATCTCCCTAGATCTAAATTTTGGAAGATGCTCTTAGTGGCCAAGCCGGATGTATTTGTAATCCGAGTAACAGGCAGGCAATGTGTGTTTGAGAAGGGTACCTATTAAGAAATGGTAAATAACTGTTGGATGCATGAAGAATAGCCACTTAAGAACCTTAATGCTGCATGGTATTTGCTTCTTGCTATCTTAGTTCCATTCTTGTTCCCCAGTAATACCCATGTCGAAAATTGATAAGGTGCCACAGGATATGTTGTTTATTCTTATCACTTGTGGGTTCGTACTTTCGAGGGCTTTTGATTGTTCATACCTGACTTTGTTTAGCGAGAGCATGCCAGGATAATGTAATGTGGTTTAAGTAGCGGGTTAGGAGTACCTTTTTACCTTCTTATTTCCAATACAACGTATTGCACTGCAGTATGTAGCCTGGTGACTTTGATGTCTTTTCTGGATGCTGTAATTGCATCATCAGTGTCCTTGGTAGGCACCTTTACATAACTGCCGGAGTGTTTTCTTTGCTGAAGTCTGATATAGATTCCGACTGCACAAAGAAACCTGGCTCATACTTTAGAGTTCAGCCATTTTTCATTCATTTCTTTCATTGTTTTGACTACAGTGGGAGAGCGATTTAGAAAGGGGGTGGTGATGAACAGAGTGTCTGAGTTAAACAGACCACTCTTACCCAGTCCAAAGATCAGGGCTTGATCCATCACCGTTATTTATCTCACTGCCCCATCCCAGCTCAGAACCTGGCTATATGCAAATCAGTCTGTCCCTGGCCCAGTGCATCATGGGAACAGGGCAGACTAAACTACCAAGCCAATTCTTCACCAGAAAGGAGACAAGCTACCGGGGACCGGTTTCTGGCATTTCAGCCTTCTTCGGCCCGGCTTGCTTGAATCCTGATGGAGCAGTGAGAAAGGGACTCATGTCTGAGTATACCCTGCCACACCTATAGTGGCCAAAAACGATTTAGAAAATATTTTTGTCCACCCTAAGCGTGGAAGGGTATACTCAGATGTGAGTCCCTTGCTCATTGCACCATCAGGATTCAAGCAAACCGGGCCGAAGACGGCTGTAATGCCAGAAACCGGTCCCCGGGAGCTTGTTTCCTTCCCAGTGTAAGAATTGGCTTTTGTAGTTTGGTTTGCCCTGTTCCCATCATGCACTGGGACAGGAACAGACTAATTTGCATACAGCCAGGTTCTGAAACTGGGATGGTGCAGTGAGCTAAAAAACGGTGTTGGATCTAGCCCTGATCTCTTGACTGGGTGAGAGTTTTCTGCTTAATTCAGAGACTCTGTCCCTCACCACCCCTTGTTGTAAATATTTTTGTCCACCCTAAGCGTGGAAGGGTATACTCAGATGTGAGTCCCTTGCTCATTGCACCATCAGGATTCAAGCAAACCGGGCCGAAGACGGCTGTAATGCCAGAAACCGGTCCCCGGGAGCTTGTTTCCTTCCCAGTGTAAGAATTGGCTTTTGTAGTTTGGTTTGCCCTGTTCCCATCATGCACTGGGACAGGAACAGACTAATTTGCATACAGCCAGGTTCTGAAACTGGGATGGTGCAGTGAGCTAAAAAACGGTGTTGGATCTAGCCCTGATCTCTTGACTGGGTGAGAGTTTTCTGCTTAATTCAGAGACTCTGTCCCTCACCACCCCTTGTTGTAAATACAGTGGGAGAGCAGCATTATCACTTGGGGTAGTAAGGGTTGTCCGAGTGGCCATTTTAAAGAAATTAATAGTTTTCTGCCTTTTGGTTTGGTTGATACATTTCAATGGCTACTCAAGTATAGAGGGAGGGAGTGAGTAAGCAAGCCTTCACTTGCATTTTCACACCAGATGCAATGGATTCTTCCGAACAGCAGCAAATAGATGTTACAACCAATGGTTTCTGAACCAAAAACCCAATTAAAAGCGTATGGCTGTGTTGTGAGTAATCCTTCTGTGATGTAGGTGAGTTTATGATCCTTTATTCCAATTCTTTCTTTAAGTATGGCCAGCACACAAATGCAAAGCCAGAGCTCCATATTTAACAATAATAAACTCAAACAATGTAGCCTTGTAAGTATGTAGGGTGTTTGATTTCACATCCTAATCTACTATTCATGTCTCACGGCTGTTGGCACTGTTCTGGACATTATGTGCACCAGTACTACCATCAACATTTTAGATTTTGCTATAACTGCCACCATTCATCTCTACTTTGTTTTTTGACACAAACTTTATTGCATTTTTTAAATTCACAATACATGTATCCTACCATGTCTGTACATTAAAGCATTACATAGTGTAATGGCAAGTGTTACATATAAGATACATTGTAGGACATGAACGGGTCCTGGCATTTAAGAGCTGTTCCACAGAATAATGCAATTGCTGCTCCCCTCGAACAAAAATGGGGTCACCTATTTATATAGGAGTGTGCCTGAAGTATCTGCAGAGTGGTAGGAACATTATACGGTTATAACTGTTATACTGTGGAGTGAGGGAGGGAGGGAGAACTGGTGTCTGGTGTCTGTATTAGACTGGGATGTAAAGAGGCATAATATGTGTGCCTGCAGTGAGGGACAAAGGGGGGATGCCAGCAGCGTGGGTAAATGTCTACAGTAGACGGAGATAGGACCCCCGTGATCGTTACTCCTCCCCCTGCACATCATCCTGTGCTTTAAATCCTTCTAAAAGTGAATCCCATTCAAGCAAGATGGCCTTCTTACGTAGCCCTCTGTACTCCTCCCAACGCAGCGCCGCTCTTTCTGATAGCTCCCTGTGCAGAACCTCCTCCCACCATTGGGCCACATGTGGCACCCTCTGAGAAATCCAGCGAATGGTTATCTGCCACTTTGCCAGTAATCGAGCCAAATCTATTTCACTAGTGAGCTCTTCGCCCTAGGATGTAGCCTTAAGAGACAGTTCCACTGGTCCATGCCGGTCAGTTCTGATATGGTTTCAGGAATTTGTGCCCAATAGGCAGACAATGAGGGGCCTGCCATTAACTTACGTATAAGGTCAGCGTCGGCTGCATTACAATAGGGGCACAACGAAGAGGCAGTTGGGAACATGCAGCTAAGCCGTTGTGGGGTTAAGTATGCTCTATGTACCACCGAAAATTGGATGAATTTAAATCTCAAATTATGCAAGACCTTCTTGTTGTATTCTAGCAAATGGGCCCATTCTTTGCCTGACAACTCCTGGAAGAGATCCGGTTCCCGCTTAGTTTTCAGGGAAAAAAGAAGTACCATGAGGTGTGCCCAGAGCTAACAACAGAGCCTGCGTACTAGGTGTCCCATGGTATGCAATGCGATGTGTCGCTGGGTCCCTCCCATTCGGTGCCCAATACTGTTAAACGTAGAGGAGAATGCTAGCATGTGTTAAAAAAAAAAGAGCTTCCGGTAACCCATGTGCATACTCAGTTTGAGACATCGGCTTGCCATCCAGAAACAAACAAGGAACCCCCTTGTGCTCACAAGAGCCTAGCCTGTGTGGTAAATTCAGTGTGTATGGCATCATGGAATACGTGCATCTTTTTGCTGTTCTTCAATAGGACAGGGCCACATGCAGTGAAAGGGAGCCTGTTGGTGGCACGGCCACACCTGGGCATATCAAACGGTAGAGGTGACCCCGGCTGATCTGAACTGCTGTGCAGCGTATTTCCATCTGGTTATGTCTGACCAGCCAATAAGACAACAATGTAGATGCCCAGGCAGACAATCTGCTTTAAAACCAGGGGCTCCCAGGCTGCCACCGTCCGTCAGCAGCTGTAGCTTAGTAAGACTTACTCTATGACGTCACCCCTCCCCAGGCGAGCTCCACTAGCAGGGTGTTTAAAGATCTTAACACCCACCTCCGCACTTCTATAGGCAAGTTTAAAAAGCGATACAGGTGGTGTGGCACCATGACTATTTTTGCCAGGGCTAGCCGCCCCGCTACGGATAAAGGCATCGTGATCCAAAAAACGATTTGGCTGCGGCAGCATGACTATTTTTGCCTGGGCTACCCACCTGCTACTGACCGAGGCAGTATGATCTGAAAATCGATTTGGGAGCGCAGAGAGGTCATCGTGTGGATGAGATTGCACTACGGAAGGTCCTGTGCCTCGCGATAGATTTGGATGCCTAGGCATCGGAACGTGTATGGTGGTATCTGTATAGCGTTTTCCCAAGCGACAGCTTGGGTTCCGTATTATGTGTCAGCAAAGAAGAACGCACATGATTTATCTGTATTTACATGGAGCCCCAACAGCCCACCAAACTGAGGTAGCAACTGGGCTGACCAATCGAGACCACCTCCATTTCCCACCAGTGGTTTTCTAAATACAGTGTGATGTTGTCAGAATGTATCGTCTGGGCTATCGGGATCCCCTACTCTCCTACTTACTGACGGATTTGTTCGGACAATGGCTCAAAGGCTATCACATGCAAAAACAACAGTTGATGGACAGAGTACAGAACACTGTCGTACATTCACCCCAGTACGGAGATCTGGGCCTAAATCCATTGTTTTTTTGCTCACCATGCCATTCCAGTTTGAACCCAGCCATATGCTAATCAGTCTTGACCCTGTGCCTCATGGGAACAGTCCAGCCTGAACTGCCAAGCCAGGTCCTCCCTGGACTGGAAACAAGCATCTTAAGACCGGTTTCGGGGTTTCACTCCTCTTCAGCCAGGATAGCTTGATTCCAGTGGCATAGAGAGCACAGGACCCACTTCTGAGCATACCCGTCCCACTCGGGGTGACAAATGCAAAAACAACAGTTGATGGACAGAATGCAGAACAATGTCATAGAATTCACCCTGTACAGAGAGTGGCTCTGTATATACTGGACCAAAGTAAGGTACAGTGTGCACAGAGTCCACAGTCCCCAGAGGTATGGCAGAGGCTAAAGTTAGATATAACCTTACTCTCTATAGTGGTAGCTTGGTCGAGCAGTAAGGCAGTATCAGAGGACAGTGTAAAGCATTTGTTGTACACACTCAGTCAGCAAATGGTCCCACACACTCAAGTACTGAACTCTAGGCCAATTGTTTTGTTTATAAAAACATATAGTTACTTTATTTTAGAACCACAGTAGGTATCATAAATACTTTCTCAGAATGAGGTGTTGCAATTGAATACTTTCAAATAGAAATACTTGGGAATGCAATAGTTACAGTTGTTGCAATATGCAACACAAGGTAAACCCAAAATAACATTGATCTCAATGGGAAGTTTTAGGTAAATGCAATAAAATCCCTTTACAAATGTTCTTCTTACTCAGGGTTGGAACCTGGATTGAGCCCTGGTACATTTCCTGTAAACAGTTGAAAGAAATCGTTTTTGTTATGTAGGTGATTTTTAAGGAATATTTGTAAGTTTTGAAAATCGACCCTTAGAAGAAATTCTGAGTGAAACCCAGCCAATGTTTGTTACCCTATGGAGAAGATAAAGTTATCGGTCTTTAGGTAAGTACTCGGCTGGCTGAGTTAAGGTTCTGGGGTAGACTCTGGGGTCTCCCAGGATCAGGTAAGTACAGTTGTTACACCCTCAGCGGCACAGGGGCAGCCAGGTGCAGAGTGAGGAGGCCCAATGTTATCCTATTGAGGAAAGGGGGCCTTTGGTTGGTGGGTGCTATCAGGCAGACCTCACGGCTGTGGGAGCTGAGCTCCTGCTCACTTATTCAGGGCAAGTAGGGAAGTAGAGTAGGATAGATGCTGCACTCCCAGTGGCACTCGGGCGGCTGGGTGCAGGGTGCTTTTGGACCTTCAGGCGCCCAATGTATTTCAATGTGAGAATTGGAAGTTGAACAAAGGCAGCAGGCTCGGGGATGGAGATTCTTCAGGTGCGACCACCACTTCAAGAGGTAAGTTGGGATCGCGGTTGAAGGGGTCCCTGGTTGTGAGGCTGCAGGCGTCGTCCGGATCTTCGAGGAGGGTCCTAGGGTGTTGGATTTTGGGTCACTGTCGCCGGGGGGACGTCCTCGTGGTCTTTGTCCACTCAGGCACCGGCTCGGTGGGTGCAGAGTGTGCTGGATTCGCGGTTCCTGGCTGGCACCAGGGATTGTTGCTGTTTGAGCAGAACCACTGCTCGTGGGAGTCCCAGTCTTTAGATGAGCAAGGCAGTCTGGTCCTCCGGGGTTTTCAAGGTTGCTGACCACTGGAGATACCGGGGTTTTAGCAGGAGCAGGTTCATGGATCGACAGGCCTGTAGGGCTGGGGCCAAGTCAGTTGGTGTCGTCCTTTTGTTATCAGCTGCATGGCAGGTCTTCTTTCTTCTTCTTGTTTCAAAATCAGGATCTGAGGAAGGAAGGTTCAGGGTGCCACTAAATACTACATTTAGGGGCATTACAGGTAGGACAAGTGCAGGGACCAATGGGTCCCTGTCCTGAGGTGAGTACACCCCCTATCCTGCCACCCTCCAGTGGGAGGGGGGCAGAAGCCCAGCTCTGATTGGGTAGGCCTCCCCATCCTCAAGATGGCAGTAGCCCAGAGTTGTCCTTCACCTCGCCTCTCCCACCTGAGGGGTGGGGTTGGCAGAGGGTGGCACGCCCCCTTTCCTCACTTAGGGTTTTCCGCCTGTCTTCCCGCCAGAGTGGGGGTCAGAACCGGTGGGGGCCAGTTGCTGAGTTCAGCAAGTGGCCTGGAGAAGCTCACAAAGGCTGCATGCCTCTGAAGCTTCCCATGCCCATCCTGGGGGAGGAGGCTTGGCTCCTTGTCCCAGGATGTGCATTGTTTCAGGCCCCCGAGAGCGGAAAGCTCTCGACCCAGGGGTCCAGAAACATGTCTGGTGGTGGCAGCCGCGGTAGCCACGCAGTCAGGACACTGGGAGTTGGTTAGGTTTCAGGGGGCATCTCGAAGATGCCCTCTGTCGTGCATTTGGCATTAAATCCCACACTGGCATGAGTGTGGGTTTAATGTGCTGAGAAGTTTGATATCACACTTCTCAGTCTTCAGTGTAGCCATTATAGCGCTGTGGAGTTCGTAATGCCAACCTCCCAACACCATATACTCTTAATGGCATCACTGCACTTGAAGTGCTGAGGAATGGCCCTTGGTAATGTAGGGGTACATGGCTCATGCACCTGTGCCCACACCACTGGCATAGTGCACACAGCTAGAGGGGTGACTGAGGTATGCCAGGGCAGTGTGTTCATGTCAACTCTGTTTAATTCTGCACCAGGACACTCAGCCTGCAAAGGCAGTGTGTGTGTGTCAGGGTACAGGGTCCCCAAGGGTGGCACAATAAGTGCTGCAGCCCTTAGGGGTCTTCTCTGGTCACAGTGCCCTGGGTACCTAGGGTATCATTTACCAGGGACTGACATGTGGCCAGAGATGCCGATTGGGTTTAGGTTTCAACACAGTTTTAGGGAAGGAACACAGGCCCTGGGCACCTGATTGGCAGGAGCCCAGGGCACACTCAGTCAAAGTACATCAGCAATTCAGCAAAAAGTGAGGGCATACCATGCAAGAAAGATGGCACTTTCTCACATCTGGGCCTAAATCCATCGTGTTTTTGCTCACCGTGCCATTCCAGTTTGAACACAGCCATATGCAAATCAGTCTTGACCCTGGGCCTGATGGGAACAGTCCAGCCCGTACTGCCAAGCCAGGTCCTGGCTGGACTGGAAACAAGCATCCTAGGACCGGTTTGGGGTTTCACCCCTTTTCAGCCAGGATAGCTTTATTCCAGTGGCATGGAGATCACGGGACCCACGTCTGAGCATACCCATCCTGCCAATGGCTATCACAAACAGGAGCAGCGAAAGGGGGCATCCCTGTCGAGTCTCACGCGATATTTGTTAAGAGTCAGTGATGTAGGGCCTAGTTCGTCCCCTGACCTCTGCATATAACAGTTTCACCCACTGAATATATTCTGGGCATATTCTATACCTGGCTAACTCCTCTATCATGAAATCCCATCCCAGGGTGTCAAAGGCCTAGCGGATATACAGGGATAAACAGGCAGCAAATGGGTACTGTTCATGAACAGTGTCCATTATCTGAAACAAACAATCAATATTTTGGGAGGTGCTTCTGCGGGGAATGAAGCCACCTTTGATAGGTGTGCATTAGCATACAGGGGTAACGGAAGCAGAATGTGTGCAAGGATTTCACTTGAGATTTTATATTCAGTATTGAATAATCTCCCTAGTAGAGGGAGGAAGTATGCCTTTCTCTAGTGAGAAATGGTATACATTTTCTAGTTGAGAGCTCAATCGTATTATGTACGTGGAGTAAAATTCAATGAGGATCCTGTCTGACCCTGGAGTTTTCTTGCTGGTAAGTTCCTTGAGAGCCCTGCGGATCTTACCTACCGAGGGGTGCCAATGGCCTCCCAATCATCCGCAGGCACCCTGGGTAGCGCTACCTGGTGTAAGATGGAGGCAAGATCTGCCGGGTCAGTGGGTGTCAGACAGTGTACAGCAATGCATAAAAGTAGGTTAAGGCTGTGTTGATGTCCACCTGCATTCTAGCTATTCCCTGGGCCAGTGTGTTCAGGGATAGGATAGGTGTGGGTAAGGGGTCTGACCGGATCAAGCAGGCCAAAAGTGCGCCTGATTTATCGCATCTGTATGCGTTATCTGAAGGAATGTCTTATAGTCGGCCGCGGAGGCATTCAAGGAGTTCTACATAGGTGGTCCTAGCCTCCTGTAGCCTATCTGCAGCCTCGGTGTTCTCGACCCCAGCCTGTTTCAACAATCCCAGCCTACCCTCTAATTGTGTGAGCTCCTAAATAACCTCTTATCTGGCTCCTATCACAGCCTCAATAAACGTGCCCTTAACCATCACCTTGAAAGCCTCCCACTCCACTAGAGGAGGGGAGGCCATACCTGTATTTTTGGATAAATGTGGCAAGTGTTTCCCTAAATACCATATCTTCAGGCAATGCAGGCTGTAAGTGCCAGGAGAGGTTCGGGCCGGAACTCGGCCCCACAACAGGGTTATTTCTAGAGGGATATGCTGAGATATTATCTTCCCCCCCAAATAAGTGGTGTGGGTAATGCTAGATTGGTGGCGTGAAGAGCAAAGAATCTATCACGGCGGGAATGCAGTGTGTGGGGTTAAGAATAAAATGAGTATTCCGTCATTTCTGAGTTGCGACTACGCCATATTTCTGCAAGACTCCAACCATTATCATAATTCTTTCACTTGTCTTGTGGGGGCTGTGCCGGGCAAGGGGGGGGGATATAAACAGTCAAGAGTTGTCCATAGCTGCTTTAAAGTCCCCACTCCATATCCAGAGGTATAATGTCCAGTCCGCTAACACTGTTGACAGGTGGGCCAGGAACTCTCTCTGTTCCATGTTGGGTGCATATATGCACCCGAGGACAATCAAAGACCCATCCAATTTGCCATTCAGCAATAGCTAACGCCCATGTGTGTCAATTCTGTATCCAAAACTACAAATAGGACCTAGCACGGACACCTATCGCAGCGTCCCTCACAAATGCAGAGTAGGATGTGTGAAATAGCTGCCCTCTCCATTTTTTACGTAGTCTCTAGTATCCCTGGCAGTGAGATGAGTCTCCTGCAAATATGTGCGCAGTGCCTATAAAATTGGGCTAGTATCCTATGCCTTTTGTGCACAGAGCCCATACCCTGCACATTCCAGGTATGGATGTTATAAGCATTTAACTCTGTAGGCATCATATCAATTGAGACATTTTCCCCCAAGCAGAAATTAATGTTCACAATACAGCCCACATTACGTCTATTGGATACGGTAGGTGACTAAGTCCAGCATTTAAATACATTCCCCCAATTCGCGGTCCAGCAATGCGCTGTCATTTGACCATACAATAAAACAAACAGTAAATGTGCGCCTTCACTTAAGGGGCATGCAAGATCTAACCGATCGGGTGTTCTGTGAGTACACGTGGTAGTCGTATCAATTAGTATGTCCCTTGCGGACCCGGAACCCCTACAGTATCAGTGAAGCAAACATTTACATCGTAAAAAGAAGTATCCAGCAATCAGTTCAGCTCGCAAGTGTATTTGGCCGTCCTATGCCCCGGACCCGCAGGTGGAAACCTGAAAGGAAAACAGTGTTGCCGTTTGATTACCCACGACCATCAACCCAGAAAGTTATGTGTCATCTGTGTGGTGATCGAACGGAACAGTCCCATGCTGTCGACTGAGTCCGAGGCGCTGCCCTATGACGAGCAGGAGTTGATGGGCTTCTTGGTTAGTCGCAGGGTGGTTGTCGACTGGATCGCTACTTGCTGCCCCTCTAACCTAACTAGTGCGGAGAGGAGGCTGCACCAAGGCCATCTCCCATTGAATGCCCCTCATTATCACCTCCTTGGAGCGCGCAGAGCCTTTGGCGGCTCAGGTCTCTGCCTCCTGCATCATTTGGAATCTGGGAAGTTTTGTTCAAGCCAGTCCCACACTCTTTCTTGTGTTTCAAAAAAGACCGTACACTCCTCTTGGATCCCCTTGAGGCTGGCCAGAAACAGTAAAGCGTAGGTACTTCTTGACCTCCTCGGACGCGGTGCGCCTGTATTTGACATTGATCGTACAGTCCGGGAACAGAGAAATCCTTGCATTCTCTGAGGATGGGGTCTTTCTCTTCTCATATGCAGCACTGTATCCCGGTTGTTTAAAATTAATCCATCCTGGCCCAGGGATGTTCTAATATAGACACATTCTGTATCATAGAGCTAGTTTTACTTTCACACATTTTTTTCTTTGCGCTGCTCTCCCCACTAACCTTGAGCTCATCATTGCGGTATTTAGTGTTCCTCCATCTCCATATAAAACATCCCTGAGCTCCTCCCTCTCGCTGAGGGGGTTGTAGCCTGTGCTGTAACTAGGCATCAGCACATGAGGAGGATCCCAATGATGAAGCATGACACCATTGGTGGGTGAGGAATTTCTTCCTAATAAAGGGACACTTAGATCACTTCCTGTGACAGATCCTTTCAACCTCAGACCCGAGGGTTTCTTTTCTTGTGATATACCTTTTGTTAATATCAACATTTTATTAATCTTTGGGAAGAGAAATTTCTCTACTACTGTTGTTGTTGAGATCTCTAAGATCAACGCACAAATGAGTCTTCCCTCAGCACATCTGGCAACGACCAAAGTTGCAATCCATTCAGCACCATAAACTTGTTCTATGGGATTTTCTCAAACTCTCTATTAAACTCATCTCTTAAAATCCAAGGCATTTCTCTGGTTTTATATAGCTTGGGCATATCATTATTCTTCAGCACAATCTTATGAGAGTAACCAACTAAAAATCCAATCTTTCCTAAAAAGACTTCTGGGAAAACATCTTTATTCCCTTCCCTAAAAACCAACACATGTTCCTGACTGTAGGGATCAGGAATTGTATCCAATGCCCTCTGACCACTCCACCCTAACACTGATGGTTCTTTTTCAGCTGCATATCATTTTCCTCTTGTTCTCCTTCCATAAAATTCAAAAACATACTTTTCTATACCCTATCATGGGAATAGGTTCCTCTCACACATTTTGTCTGCTATAGGGGGAACCATAATAAGCCACTATAAGGATCTCAACTTGTCCAATCTTATATCGCACACTGTTTTTTTCCCCTGTATTGGTTCATGAGAAAGTTCTCCTTATCAACCACCATTGCTTCGTTTATGCCTAGGACACCATCATTATTTTAAATACTGCTCTCATCACTGTAGGAAACTGGGATTTTGTCGCAGTAACCACAGTGTTCTCACCACTCTTTTTGCCACCTTGTTCGCTACTGGATGCTGGTTTTCAACTCTGACGGTGCATTGAGGCCTGCTAGCCAGGCCTCCGTGCCTATGCTCTTTCCTTAAAACAAGGTGATGGCCAATTGTAACACCCTAGTAAATGGTACACCTGATGCCTAGGGCATGGGTAGAAATGAGGGTCCAGAAGGGCTGCAGCATATATTATGCCACCCTGAGGGACTTGCGCATTAATTCCACACAATGTGCCATTGCAGGCTGCGTGACTTGGTGCAAACCATGAGTTAAAACACACTCCTGCGTGGCATGCCAAAGCCACTGCATTTTTTTATAAGGAAGTCACTCCTACAGCAGGCCGAATCCTAAGTCAGTGTGCATTTTATTTTATGTGAGAACATATCTACATGAGCAGATTTGCCCCTGTTATTTCTATTTCTAGATATTGCAAGTGATCAGTGAAGCCACCTTAAGGGATGTGCTGAGCTCTGGTTAAAACCAGTTACCCAGCTACATAATGGCTTCACTGAAACATATGGTGTTTGGTATCAAACACCTCGTATTAATAAACCCACACTAATTACAGTGATGGATTTGTTATTACCTGTACCCAGGGGGTACCTCTGAGGTACCCCCTGAACCATACCAGCCCTCTAGTGATACTGACTGGTCCTTTCCAGCCTGCAACAGAAAGTAGTGTTTCTGACCACCTAGGAGGTGAGAGCCCTACTCTCCGAGGTCCGAAACAATGCCTGCTCTGACAGGATGTGTTAACACTTCCTCCAGCAGGAAGGCTAGTAAATCAGCATATCTAGACCAGAGGCTTCGAATCTTCTGCTGCCTTTGACATGCAAGCCTGGCTTCCCCAAAGACCTGAAGGATGCCAACCCCTGCTCTGAGGCCCATTTGGCACCACGACAGGCAGGAAATTAGATAGGAGGTGTGTTACACTGCCAGGCTGGACACACCTCTAGGGTGGACAGCCTGAAGTGAACACGAAAGAAAGGATTCCACCACCTTGTGTATGGTGGAATTAGGAGCTCCGGGACAGGGTGATGCCTACTTCTTGCAGGAGATAGTCATCTATTGGGTGTAGTGACCGCAAGGGTCAGTAGCCCATTGGCTACTACCCCTCACTCCCTTTAATGCCCCTAAATTGAGTATTTAGGTGCACAGACATCAGGAGATCAGATTGGTCTGCTTGAAGAAGAAGGAAGGACAACGAAGAGCCACACAATGCGAGAACTGAGGACTCTACCACCACTTGGCGCAAAACCCTGCCTTGCTGATGGACCTCCATGACTCCTCCCTCCCAGCTCCCATGGGTTCAACCGACTGGCCCCCCAGTCCCTACGTGTTGCCTCTTTTCAACAGGACCGTTTCCCATTAACTTAAAAGGGGCACCCAATGCCGAAAAGCACCTCTGCACCCGGATGCTCCAGATCAGACTGAGGTGACTTATTGGTGCTGCCATGGACATTGACCCACACTTACCTTAAGTTCAGAAGAACCGTCCTGTAAGAAGTTAATAAGTAACTGTATGCAGTATGTTTCATTCGCATAGGATAACATTACCCCTTCAAAGCTGCAAACAGAAGTGTATTTCTTTAGACTTAAAAAGTGATAACTCCGAAAATATTTACCTGATTACGATGATCCTGGGGTATGAATTCATATAAAAATCTGTTCTGTTCTTTTTACTAATTCGTGTTGGATTTCTTTATTGGGTCTGTGTCTCGCTTACTGTCTGTATGTGTGCATTAAATGCTTAACACTATTCTCTGATAAGCCTGTACCGCTCGGCCACACTATCACAAAAGTGAGCATTTTGGATTAATATGATAGCCCCTGTATACCAGTAAGGGTCGCATGAACTCTATATACTGTGCCAATATGAGGTACTGTGCAGAGATCCAGCTTCCTACAATCACCAGAAACATTTGATTTGGTTTCAGAATATAGTTTTCTCTTTACAACAGTAACTTTCCTACCCAGTTTTCCTATGTTACACACTTTGAAAAATGTACTTTAATTCCATATGCAGCACATTTTTGATTAACCGGACAATATGTACCCAAAAAGAGAAAAGACTGACATTTCCTACGAGAGTCTTCATCATTTAAGTGAACCTGTAAAGAGATGAGACCACCTCAACTGTTCGGGGTTTTCACCTTTCATCTGCATTAGCCATCTGAAAGACCTGTGGTGGGTTTGTACAAGAAAGTGAGTACCAACAGATATGGTCTCAACTTCTGTTTTATTAACAAGGAAAAAGAGAGGGTTTTTTCCTCTGGGAATACTCCCAGTCACTTGATAGGTATACAGTTAATCACAAGAGGGAGTTATCCCAAAATCAAAACTAAAGGAAAGACGAGAGAGGTGAAAAAGGAGAGAGGCAAAAAAAGGAAAAGAATATTCCATTTTTAAAAAAAGAACCCTCACTCACCAACCTAATTGGTGACATGCTTCATCATCTGTTTCCCACCCGAGCAGCCGAATGCCACTCTGGTGTGCTCCGACGCCTGATTTCAGCAGAGCTGTTTTTTTGGGTGACAAAGTGCAACTGCGTGAAGGAAAAAAGTGAATACAATTGACTTTTTTATTCTCTAAAATTTATATAATGGAGAAAGAAGACTAGGTTAAAAACAGAATGGGACGCCTGAGTAGGTTAGATTGTCCTGGGGCATCTAAACAGTGAAATTAGTGAGAAACCACAGTCTACATGTTTCAGCCTTCCAAAGACAGTCCGAGGCTTTCTTCTGGACCACAAATGTGACACGAGGGATATGCATGCGCTAAGGTGCACCCGTCTCAGAGTCGCGCACATACCATACCGCCTACGATGTATATACATACCACCGTTGCATGGCATGCATGTTCAGAGGTGTACAAATGATGAGCAAAGGACTGGTCTGTGTAATAAATACAATACAGTGCATTATCCTTTGAAGATGACAGATGAATATACACATTTGTTTTTCATATTTACTACACCTTTCACAGAAGGCTGAAAGGCATACCGTAAGTAGGCGGGTTGGTATGTGCGTGACTCAGAGATAGGTGCACCTTAGCGGGTGCATACCCCTCGTGTCACATTCGTGGTCCTAAAGAAAGCATCACACTGTCTTTTGAAGGCTGAAAGACATAGACCGTGTCGTTTCTCACTAATTTTACTGTTTAGATGCCCTAGGTCATACTAACCTACTCAGGCGTCCCATTCAGTTTTTAACCTTGTCTTATTTCTCCATTATATACATTTTAGGGAACAATAAAGACCATTTTATTCACTTTTTTTCTTTCACGCGCTCTCACTTGGTCACCAAAAAATCCTGCTCCGCTGTAATCGGGTGTCAAAGCACTCCCGAGTGGCATTCGGCTGCTTGGGTGGCAACCCGATGATGACGCATGTCACCAACTAGGTTGGTGAGTGAGGGTTCTTTTTTTATTTTATTTTTTAAAAGGAATATTCTTTTTCTTTTTTTGCCTCTGTCCTTTTTCATCTCCCGTATTTCCTTTAGTTTTGATTTTGGGATAACTCCTTCTTGTGATTAATTGTTGGTCCCAGCTTCTTCAGGGACCATACCATCGCAAAGGCTTCCCTCTAAATGGCACTCCAACACTGCTCTCTGGGAAGTACTGTCCTGCTAATGAAAAACAGGCTGGTCATGACCACCATCATTTGTCAGGGAAAAGACCTCTCCAATCCCATGTTCATAGGAATCAATCTGCACTATGAACTGCTTTGAAAAGTCTGGAGCTTTAAGAATATGTACTGCGCCCATTGCATCTTTTATTGTGTCAAAGTTCTTTTCAGAGCTCACTGTCCAGTTTATCTTCTTTGGCATCTTCTTGGAGGTAAGTTCTGTGAGAGGTGTCTCAATGGTATCATACTTCTTCACAAACCTCCTGTAGTCCCCAGTCAAGCCAAGGAATTCCCTGATTTGGGTTTGGGTTGTTGGAGCTTCCCAGTCCAGAATTGAGTGATCTTGGGCTATAAAGCCTGAACTTGGCCTCCACCTACAAGGTGGGTCAAATATACAATGGTGCCCTGCCCTATCTGGCACTTACTTGCCTTGATAGTGAGGCTTGCAGAGCCTTCAGGACCTTCCTAATGTTGATCAGTGGATTCTGCCAACTGAAAATATAGACCGCAATATCATTTAGATATGCTGCACTAGACTTTTCAATCCCAGCAAGGACTTTATTCATCAATCTCTGGAAGGTGACAGGGGCATTCTCTAATCCAAAGGGCAGAACGGTATACTGATAATGAGCATCTGGGGTGGTGAATGCTGATATTTCTTTTGCTCCATAGGGTCAGTCCAAGCTGCTTTTACCCTGATGCCCAATTATAGGTACTGAGAAATGTAGCTGCCCCAACCTGTCAATTAGCTCATCAGCTCTAGGGATTGGGCGTGCATCTGTCTTGGTTACTGCATTGTGGCCTCTATAGTCCTGCACGAAAGCTCAGCTCTGGTTTTCCACCTTGGAATGAGGTTTTTGGGACTTTAACAACTGGGCTGGCCCAGGGATTTTCAGGGGGTTCAATGACTCCAAATTCCACCATCCTACTAACTTCAGCTCTGATGCTTTCCTTAACTTGACCAGACTATCCGTATATTTTGTTTTGTATGTTTCCACAGTATGAGTACACCCAGTAGTCTGACCAGGGGTTAGGGTGTAGAGTTTAGCTTACTGCCCCAGGACTTGCCTGTAATCAGCTTGCTGTTGGAGAGAGCCGGTGTCTGACAAGACAACTCCATTTACTGACCCATCTTTTGGGCTGTAGGAGAAGAGTTCAGGCAGAGATTTACTCCCTACTTCCTGATCCTCATCAGTGACCATGAGTATAGTCCTATCAGCCCTGTCATAGAAAGTTTTAGGTGGTTAACATGGATGACCCTGTGAGGGATCCTGCTAGTGCCTAGGTCAGCCAAATAGGTGACCTCGCCAATCCTTTCAACGATAGGGTAGGGACTACTCCACTTGTCCTGGAGGGCCCTAGGTGCAACTCTGCTCTGGTCCGAACACCACAAGTGCAGCCTTTTGGTCATACCAATGCTTCTGGAGCTGTTGCCTGGCCTCAATGTTTTTAGATGGTTTACCCATGTACTCTGCCATCTTAGAACGTAGGCCTAGTACATAGTCCACAATATCTTGTTTAGGCTATTTGAGAGGTCTCTCCCAGCCTCACTTAACTAGACACAGTGGTCCACCTACAGGATATCTAAACATCAATTCAAAGGGACTGAACCCTACTCCCTTCTGAGGGACTTCTCTGCATGCGAAAAGCTGGCATGGGGAAAGGACAATCCATCTCCGGCTGAGTTTTTCAGAGAGTCCCATGATCATACCTTTCATGGTTTTGTTGAATCTCTCAACTAAACCATTGGTTTGTGGATGATATGGGGCAGTGAATTTGTAAGTCACACCACAATCATTCTACAATGCCTTTAGGTAGCCAAAAATGAAGTTACAATCTGTCTAACACCACCTTCTTAGGGAAGCTCACTCCACTAAAACTACTTAAGAAGGCGTCTGGCAACTGCAGGAGCAGTAGCAGTCCTAAAGGGCATAGTTTCAAGGTACCTAGTGCCATGATCCACTACCACCAGTGAGTCTGTGCCCTGATTCTATTGAACGGTCACAGGGGCCAATAATGTCAACCCCTACCCTTTCAAAGGGTACCCCAACCACCAGTGGAATACAGGGGGCCTTTGGTTGGTTACCTTCTTTGCTACTCACTTGGTAGGTAGCACCTTGTCACCTTTTAACCAGCCACCTAGTCTCTTTACTGAAAAGTCAACAAAATCTACCCAGGTCTGACTCAAGGTTGTATGGGTCTCTTTTAGTCGAATTCTGTACTCCTCAGTGGTGAATCCAAAGCCCTCAATCACGGTGTCTTTCATGAAGTCCTAGGACTAAGCATCTTCCTCGTTCAGTGTCAGTTGTCTATCCCTGCTCTTTCGTTCCTGAAGACAGCTGCCAGAGTAGGAAGCCCATACACTTCTGGCTGAATTTCCTCATCTTATAAGCCCTCTCAAAGGCTGTAAACCACTTGGTAATATCACCTTGTACATATATGGGGACAATCCCTTTGGGGATTTTAGAATCAAAAGCTTCATTATTCTCCCTATTTAATATTTTGCTGCCACCAGAGATGGGTCCTACGCCCATCTCATGGTCTCTTGTTCAATGGCTAAGATTTTAGACTCCAAAGCTATTCTCTTAGCTAATTTCTAAAGTTGAGGATCCTCCTTCTCAACTATTGCAGGTACTGCCAGTAGAGGAATTCAGGGATTCGTCATTCTCACTGACATCTCCATTACCTCCATCTTTGGGGTTTTCTTCCATTGCCATGGCTCTGTCATGCTCAGCAAGCAGGGTCTGTAAATTAGCCTTGTTAGGTTTAGACCCCATGAAAAGGTTCAATGCTTTGCAGAGGTCCTTGAGGTGGGCCAACATACGTTTCTTGTAAGAGGCCAGGTTGAGCGCCTGGGCATTGCCCTCTTTATCAGACATGGTATTAGATCAGTTGGGACCTTTTTAGAAAGTTAGAAAATATTGAGCAGACTATACTTTTGAAAGCCTGTCTAGGATAGTTTATAAATCTTTTGCAAATAAACTGGGGGGGAGGGGGGCTAACCAAGGCCCTAACAGTTCAAGTTTTAGAAATTTGAAAAAATTGACAAATTCAAAAATAACGGTGAACTAATAGCAGTTGTGGATTTACTTCATAGAGTTACCTACTGACCACATGGTTTCAGCAAAAAAAGTCTTGTATCCAACACTGATCCACCAGTTTAGGAAGCTGGCTCTTTCTATAGTGGACCAAAACTAGGTTAAGAGTCCAGACAAACCCCAAATGGTTTAAAGAGGCACAAATGATAACCCAAATGTTCACTTTTGTGGTAGTGTGGACAAGCAGTTGGGCGTATCCGAGGGTAGTGCTAAGCATTTGTGGTACTCCGAGGCAATAAAAGAGACACACACTCAATAAATCTGAGACCAATTTAGAAAAATAACTCTTATCTTAATATACATTTTGCTACCAAAAACTTTGTTATCAAAGTAAGTTCTTTTGCAGTTATGAATTTTTATATGTAAGTTAAGAGTTCAATATCATGCGTCTTTATGCAGCACTGTTTCCCTAGGGGAGAAAAGGCATAAATTGCTTAGTTATTTGCGATTGGTTTCTGGGGGTCTCTTTCGGGACTTCTAATCGTAGGGAGGCAAGGTCCAAAGTACCACCAGAAGTTACTGGTTAGCTACCCTGGGACTTCCGGGTACAGAGGTGCTGGTTGGTCTGGTAGCTGGCGTCATTATGGAGGGATACGAATTGCTGAAACCGTTCAGGTGTTTTTAAATATTCCTGTGCAGAGGCAGTAAGAAGCCCTGTGCTAAAGATAATACCCATCATACATAGTCTCAGGTGTTTTCAACCGTAACTTCACCGAGGCAGCGAAAAGTTCAGCAGTAGCTATACTTTTTCATTCCATATAATTCGAAGATTATACACTGACAACCGGTGAGATCCGTTCTGAGAAAGTAACCTCATGTAAATCGATTGTGTGTATACATAAACATCTAATGGCCAGTGCCATGTGGGTTTAATTGGATCATTTACGAGATAGAAGTTCACCATCTTCTCTATCTATACACCGGATCTTTCAGCCCATCAACCCAGAATCATTTATTGTTATCATCTTCCTCTGTTATCTTACAACCCGCAAGGACTTGTTTGGAAGAATAGCATGTGACTCCATATCTCAGGACCAGAGTCCATGAACTGTTTACCATTTGTACATCTAACAAATGGCACTAAGCGACTCCATTTCCCTCACACAGTAGGAATCCTGTAGACATTATCCTGGCGCGTTATATACAGTAAATTCTGAGACCGAACCCTGATGAAAGCAATGCCGAAACACGCCTAGAATAACAACACACAGCCAGTTTCTATACATCGTGTTTATTTATTGCCACATCAGTATATTGAAACCTTGGATTCAACCATCGAAGGATCGGTTGTACCTAACTGGGTCGTTGGATCTTTGTATATAAAATTGTGCAACATTAATTCATGTAACTGTAACACTGAATGATGGTTATATTTTTCCGAATATCAAATGAACGATTTTGACTATATATATATATATATATATATATATATATATATATATATATATATATATATATATATATATATAATGTGTCAAGAAAATATTAAAAAAAAAAAATATTTTCAATGTATATATACTTTGAATACATTTCTATTGTTATTGTCTTTGGATCATTTTTGATCTTGTTTTGCCTGCATATGCTAAATCCACCTTGCCCAGGTGTTTTCTTACCCATTATTGGTCTGGTAGCTGTGCCAGCTACAATGGTGGAAAGAACGGTGCCTTCTAGAAACAGACTACATAGGGGGACTTCGGGACAAGTCCAGGAGCTCCCAATCGGGGACTCTGGTCACAAGGGCCCTGAGAACAAGGGGTCACAGTGGTTTATCAGCCACTCTGGAAGTGGGTCTCTGAGGTGCTTATTTCCCTCAACAGCTGCACTGTCTCAGTGCAGGGGAAGTCTGGATTAGACTCTCATTAGCATGGTTTGATGCAAGGGGTCCGGTATCCCAGGTATTGGTCCTGTGCGCCTGTGGTTGGTCCTGGTGTCCTCTCACTTGTTGGAGGTCACATCTGACCTTCAGGAGCACAGGTTCCTCTCCCTGGGAGGCTGCTGTGACGGGTTGGCCGGGGAGGGTGCTTTGCGTTTCAATGCCTGCCGACTGCTGGGTAGTAGCTCCTCTACTCCAAGGGAGATTACTTGGCAATTTGTGAAAGCTGGCAGTCTCCTGGGGTTCTTGGAAGCTGGTCAGCTGCAGGATGAGTCGCTGGTCACGATTGTTGAGACTTGGTGCAGGCAAGCAGTGCTTGGCGCCAAAGGTCTGAAGCAGCCTTCACTTCACACTTTTTCTTGTCCTCTCTTTTTAACCCGTCAAATCTAAGTTCCTGGTGACAGGATTGCCACCTAAGTACTCAATTTAGGGGTGTTACAAGGAGTGACTGGTAATGGCCAATAGGCTACTTACCTTTAGGGTGTCTACACATTCTTTATGACCGCTTCCTGTGGGAAGTGGGCATAACCTTGACACCAAAGGCCTAATTCCACCAGACTACGATGGTGGAATTCTTAAAAGTCTTGTTCACTTCAGGTAGCCCACCTTAGGGGTGGTATTAGGCTGAGATGGGAGCACATCTCCCAACAAGCTAATTTTCTCACCTATCCTGGTGCCAAATGGTCTTGGGGCACTTGGAGGTATTTCCTCTGTCTGGGGAAGCCTTGAGTCGCATATTAAGGGCAGCAGATGCTTTTGAACCCTCCTGCTGTGATATGCTGATGACTTAGCCATCCTATTTGAAGGAGGTGACCGCTCCTCCAGCCGGTGCTGACATTGTTTCTTCCCTCAGAAAACGCAGTCATTTAACCTGCAGGTCTGTGGTGGATGGGTGGTCTGCACCAGTCCGCCAGTACACAGGTAGTTGCTAGGTGCAGCTCTAAGGTGCCCTGCTATGTTATTTGTAATGATTTCCAAAGCGCATAGCTGCCCGAGGGCTTCCCACGATAAGTGATTTAGCTCTGGAAGGGAAGTAAGTAGGTTAAAAATACTGGACAAATAACCATGTCTTTAACTTTTTCTTGAATCTAGATTCCACTTCTACAGGTCTTAATTCATGTGGCAATGTGTTCTAAAGCTTAGGTGCCAAATGTGAAAATGACCCCCCACCCCCATGCTCTCTTGATTCTTGTGGTTCTGAGAAGGTGTTCTTGAGATGATCTTAGACTTCTGTTGGGGACATATGGCATAACCATGCCTCTGATTTTGAGGGGCCTTTGTTATTTATTGAGTTATTAGTCCAGCAAAGTGCCTTAAATTTAATCCTGGTGTCGATTGGGAGCCAATGGAGCTGTTTCAAATGCTCCCCTTCTGGACCTTACACAGAAATCTATCTGCTGCGTTCTGCACAACTTGAAGCCAAATTATAACGAATATTGGGTAGCCTACGTAAAGGGAATTACCATATTCAAGACTGGAAATCACAATTGCATGAATTTTTGTTTTCCTTAAGTACTTTGGGATCAACTCCAGGACTTTCCGGATCATTCTAAGTAGTCCAAAGCAGTTCATTGTCCATCCAGATTCCAAGATTCTTGGTCTAGGTGTTAGGAGCTGGCAAGTTCCCCATACAGCTTGGCAGCTGGGCAGAGGCCAAAGGACTGATTTGCTCCCCAGAATCATCAACTCTGTCTTATCCCCATTTAACTTCAGGCAGCTGCTCATCATCCACTCTGTCACCTTTTCCAAACATGGCGCCAATTCTTTACAGTCCAAATTTGCTCCATTATTAAAGGAGACCCCCAGCTAAGTATCGTCTGCATAAGCGAACACGGATAGGCGGAACTCCTGGACGATATCTGCCAACGATTGCATATAGATATTGAATAACGTGGGGCTGACTCCACCCACTCTTGCGAATACCTCGCACTCTCCATTTGTATCAACTCCACCCTATTGTGCAACTTACACATCATCGATCATCCCCCTGGCACGAACGACTCCTTCACTGCGAGGAACCCTGTGGCACCCCACATATCAATGGCATATTGTCAGAGAGGTTGCTGGATTCCATGAATTGGAAGGATCTATCATTTAGAAATGACACCAGCCAATCCAAGGTTTTATCCCGGATCCTAATCTCCCTTAGTCTGTTTAGCAGAATGGCATGATCCACGGTGTCAAATGCCGCCCTAAGATCCAAGAGCAATATTACGGCTAAGCCACCTTGATCGAGAGTGCTTTTGAACACTTCTGTGGCTGCCAGAAGGGCCAATTCATTGCATGGCTGCGCACAAAAGCCCATCTGTGTGGGGTGAAGATGATGATTGTCTTCCAAAGAATCAGACTGCTCCTGATTTATGTATTTCTCTAGAAGCGCTCCTATCAAAGGTAGCAGTGAGATAGATAGGTAATTGATAGATAATGATGGATCGAAATGTGTGCTTTTTTTTTTCAGGAGCGATATAATAATAGCATGTTTTTGGGACTGTTCCTGACACTAAGAACAATTAGGAATTTCAACTGTCTATGGAAGAATAGCCTCCATGCCTTTATAGAAAACGTGGGGCAGTGCCGGATCTAGAGGGAAGCCCGATTTAATCTTACTTATAAGAGTTCGTACTGTATCTTCTTTTAGAGATGAAAAGTATTTTAAGACCGGGGGAATGGGTGTCACCAAAGAGTCTGTCGTATGGTTTAGAACTGTCCTGGTCCCTCCTTGAAATGAGTCGTAAATGTCTGTGACCTTTTTATGGAAAAAGACTGCTAACTCATTACATCTCATCTTGGAGGGATGTGAAGGGGCGTTACCCTGGTTTAAGATTGTCAAAGATTTAACAACTCTAAAAAGTTCCTTCGATGAATTTACCACCTGATTTATCTTTTCCTCAACTTTTTGCCTGGGCCTTTTTGATTTCATTATGGTAAAGCCTAATGGTTGACTTATAACTAGCTTTTTGAAGTGTATCTTAATCCTTCCTCCATTTTCTCTCTTAGGGAAACTAGGTTTGCATTAAACCAAGGTTCTCTTTTGGTGTTCGTTTTTGACTTGGATGCCGTTTTAGGGATACCCTTATCTAGTGATTTAGTAATCCGCTTTCCCAATGAGTATAAACCTTATCCAGATTTCCTTTTATATATGGGGTGGAGGTTTCTAAAGTGTTCAACTATACTTCCAGGTTAAGTTTTGACCAATGCTTCATTTGATTGGAGGTAATATTTTGGTTTATTTTCTGGGCTGCTTTGTTAGTCCGTGCGAAAGGGATAAAATAATGATCCGACAATGGCACAGGTACTGGGGTGGATGTTTTAATCTTTTAATCTTTGAATAATTGGAGATTAAAGGATAAAGTATTTCCTTTAACATGGGTAGAGAGGTGGTTACATGTTGAGTTCATTGCATTGCCTCTAGTTCCTGCAACAGTCCTTTGATGTAAGGAAGTTTACGTTCGTCCAGATGAATGTTGGTGCATGCATTAATAAATCCAACACTGGAATCTGTGTGGGCTTAATAATATGAGATGTTAAATACCAAATGTCTCTAGTTTCTGTGAAGGCATCCTGTAGATGGGGAACTCGTAACCACAGGTGTCCAGCACACATACTCAAAATGGCTTACCTGTCCACTTGCAATATCTAGGAATCGACTTCGAGATCACAGGGGGATATCTGCTAATGCAGATATGTCCATACATGTAGTATAGTGCACCCTGCCTTAGAGCTGTAAGGCCTTCTGCAGGAGTAACTTACCTATACTACATGCAGTGTCTGCAGGCATGGCACATGGTAGGTATTTATTTATTTTATTTTATTGTATTGTTTTATAGAGCGCGAACTTGACCCGAAGGGTATTTGAGCGCTTTACAGGGTAACGTAGCTGTTTACAATAGGCAAGGAATCACAATAGGGTAGCGGACACGTATGAACTGTTTACATATAAGTAACTCCAGATAAGGCCCCAGATTTCTTGAAGAGGTAGGTCGGTGTTCCGAAGGCAGGTGCTAGTCCAAATTTGATCAAGGACTGAGTATTGGTCAAGGTCTGTGAATTGGTATGATGCATCATTTAGGAGAGGAATTTCCCCATAAGGAAGGTTTTGGCCTCCTTTTTGAAACGTGCCATAGAAGGGATTCTTAGGATGGCAGGCGGGAGAGAGTTCCATTTTCTTGGAGCGGATCCAGAGAAAGCCGGTTATACTTTTTTTTTTTTTTTCCGGAACCATGCCGTTTGGAGTAAAAGGTCTCTGGCGGAACAGGAGTTTTTGCTTCCGCTGTATATCGCAAGTTTCTGTGCAAGGTAAGCAGGACAGTTTGAGTATAAAGCTTTGTGTGTGATGCAAGCCAGTTTGAGTTGTATTCTGGCCTCGAAAGGAAGCCAGTTCAAAGCTTTCAGGTGTGGAGAGACATGGTCAAATGTTTTTGAACTTGTAAGAAGACTTGCGGCTTCATTAAGGCAGGCTTTTAGGGGTGCCAGAGAGATCTTGGGTAAGTCTGAGAGAGTGGATCAAGAAATGATAGTGTACCTGGCGCACTCAAATTCAGTTTACTCTGATATTTCGATACGTGTGCAATGTTGTGTAAAGGCCTACTGAGCATAAATGACAATAAACCTTAGAGGCCCAGTCCCACAAGGGCGACTGGGACAACAACATGCATCAACACATGAATATTTCTGGCAATAAAAAAGTTTTATTGCCAGAAATATTCATGTGTTGATGCATGTTGTTGTCCCAGTCGCCCTTGTGGGGCTGGGCCTCTAAGGTTTATTGAGAGAGTGGATCAGCCATATTCCAGTCAAGAGTTGGACTGCGCTTTTTAGATCGGTAGTGTTAAGGAAGGGTTTCAGTTTCCAGAAGTAGATCAGGTGGAATCTGGCTGATTTGACCATCGATTTTGATGTGGTCTCGCCTGTACAAATTGCAGTCAAGGGTTATTCCCAGAGATTTTGCTGAGTCCACGATTGTCGGTGGGCAATCTACGGCTGTGATAGCCTTGATCCATAACTGCATATAGGGATTGGTTTTGTGGAGGGGAAATTAGGAGAAATTCTGTTTTCTTGGCGTTAAGTTTAAGTTGATTTGAGGTGAGCCAATGGACAGTTGATTTCAGGGCCTCGTTCTGGGAGAGAATATCCTCAAGAGAGGAGGCTTTGATGTAGAGCTGGGTGTCGTCTGCATACATATGGTAGGAGATATGCGCTGTGCGTAGTACTGCGGCAAGTGGTTCAAGGTAAAGGTTGAAAAGGGTAGGGGACAGGGTTGATCCTTGTGGGTCTCTGACCTTGACCGGAGAGGGAGCAGATAGGTTGCCGTTGATTAGGAATCGCTGCGATCGGTTTTGGAGGAAGGATCTAAACTATTCTAAAACAGAGCCGTCCAAACCCATCCTCAGTTTGAGGCGTTCGATTAGTTTTTTGTGGTTGACCGTGTCGAAGGCCGAGGATAGATCTAAGAGGATTAGAAGGCACGTTTTCCCTTGGTCCAGGGCTTGGAGGGCATCGTCAATGATGTCAAGCAGGTTATTTCATTGCTGTGCCCTGGTCTGAATCCAGATTGGAAGTCGTCTAGGTGCTGACTTAGATGCTGTTGTACACACTTCTCCAACACTTTGGCTAAGAGGGGGTTGTTGGAGAAGGGTCTGAAATTGTCAGGGATAGCTTGATCCAGCAACGTTTTTTTCAAAATGGGGCGGACTTGGCCGGCTTTCACAGAGTCAGGAATGGAACCCTGCTGGAGGGAGGCATTAATTATTGCGGTCTAGCTAGGAATAATGGGTTGGGTGACAGCCGCTTGGCAGTTGAAGGGTAGCGGTTCGTTGAAATGGTTATGCGGGTTTAGGGACGCCAAGATTTTAGATACAGAGTCTCCGTCATAGAGGTTGAAGTCAGTCCAAAGTGCTTGATTTTTAGTGAAGTGTGTGGGGGCATTGCAGGAGGAGGGGGTAGGCCAGGAAGGGATAGAGAGTGTACGGCGGCACTAAGTTCATTTTATAAGGCTGCGACTTTGTCCGCGAAGGAGGAGAATTCCTCAGAAGATATTAAAGCCTTGGGGGTTTCTTTTGAGGTTTTGACCAGTTTATTGGATTGGTGTTTGACCAGATCGTAGAACTTACGAGGTCTGTTCTTGGCGTTCTCAAATTCGGATCTGACAAATTCTTTTTTTCGAGTTCAGGATGTTCTTGTTGTAGGCATTTCTGACCTGGTGAGGAAGTTTTAGATGTGCGGCGGAGGGGTCCTGTCTCCAGATTCTTTCGGATTGCCAGAGGCATCTCCTCTCATTGTTGAGCTGTCCAGTGAACCAGGGGTTCCTGACTTTGGTTTGGGTTCTTTTTAGCTTTAGTGGGGCTAGGTCATCCATAATGTTTGAGATAGTTGCAGAGTTGTGGTTATTGAGGTCATTGACCGTTTAGCAATGCGAGGGGGGGGGGGGAGGTCAGACTTGCAGCGAGCCTCCAGGTCATTGTGGTCCAGGTTTCTAGTGTCTCTAATCCAGTGTTTGGGAATTACTGGTTGAGGAGCCCTTATCTTGTTGGTGCCAGGTTGCAGGAATGCGATGGCGTGGTGGTCAGACCAGTCGCCCAGGTCTATGGAGTAAGCTTGACTGTTGATTCCTTGGAGATGATCCAGTCAAGGATGACCCCTTTCGAGTGAGTTGGGACAGAGCAGGCTTGGGTCAGGGCTTAATCAGACAGGAGGTCTTTGATGGCGTTGACATGAGGTTCCTTGGGGTCATTCCAATGCAGGTTGATATCACCCAGGAAGATATCTTTGGAATTGGAGGAGAACTTAGCAGTAATAAGTTCCATGAGGTGGTCAGTGAAGGAGTCGTTCGTGCCAGGGGGATGATAGATGGTGTGTAAGTTGCACAATAGGGTGGAGTTGATACAAATGGAGAGTGCGAGGTATTCGCAAGAGTGGGTGGAGTCAGCCAGACGTTCAGTGACACTGAGGTTAGAACGGTAGATGCAGGCGATGCCCCCTCCTTTCTTGCTTGATTGCCTGTCAAGCCTGCTTGATCAGGAAATATTGTGCCTGGCCCCCACCACATCCCAAAGCTCTGGTCACAATCTGAAAAGCCCTGCTGCTGTCTCTTGCTTGAGCTGTACTGCCCAGGAGTTCAGTGGAGACAAATGTTGAGTGTGGAGGCTTGAATGCACAAGCTCTACCCAACTCTCTGGGCCTGGGTGGATCAGAAGTGGAGGATGGGCCTGGAACCAGCTTGCTATGAAAAGCACTTCGAACTTTGAGAAACTGGCCCCAAAGAATTCAAACGACGAAGACACCCCAACATTCGCTATGCATTAACATTTCCTCTAAGTAGTATTTCAAATTTACCACCTTACTGCACATCTAATGTAAGGCTTTGTGGTGGTAGCAAGATCGTATTTGTGGCATAAACAGATATGTAGGCAGCCAACAAAGACATATAGATGCGGAAAGAAACTTTAGATTATTAATTTAATTAGCTATTGAACTATATTCAAACTTTAACCCATTCTAGAATTGACCAAATACCAAGAGTCTTTGGATTAATAAAAAATTAACAGGCATGCCTGTTTTCATTGTTGCAGTAAACGTCCTAAACCATAATTTTCCACAGCTATATGTCTCCCATGTCCAAAAAATGTAATTATCTTGCCAAAAGGTAGAACGTCAAAATCGGGCATTTACAAATTAAAAATGGGAACCCACAGGTGTTACCAAGGATGCAGACTTGCTATGGAATAGTCACTGTGTTCCTTTTTGCTATTGATTTGCAAAGGAACCGATCTACTTTAAATAGTTAAAGCATTATGGGCTTCTGTACACATACAACCCTAGTGTGAACATTGACACAATGGTTGATCATTTATGTGGTGAGAAAACTTTAAAACATTTTAAGCTGAATGGCATCTTATCTAGCTGCACATTTTCTTTGTTAATACTGTTGCATTACTTGGTATGTTTTGCTGATCTTGACATGGCGTTATCTCATAACCGTAACTTAAATACCAGGGAAAACAAGGTGTTTGTTGGTGCCCCACCTTGAGAAAGGAGTCAGTGTCCGTGGTTATCGGAACAGAACTCACCACTACCTCCACTCCTGAGTCAAGATGATCTTGCAATAATTATCTTTCTGTCAAAAGTTAGTCACCTGGAGATTGACACCTTTCTTCTACACTTGCTTCCTGTGGACCCTGTTGATGTGATGTGCCTAGGGGTTCAGGACATCAGGGAAACTGGTGCAAATATAATGGTATCCAATCAGAGTGATAGCCATCTTTGAAATAAAGAAATCCCTGCAGGTTTGGTTAAAACAAACCTGAACATGTAAGTATGAAGGGACCCTCTGAGGTGGCTAATACCATTGGAAAAGTGTTTATTTCATTTGACTTATAATGCTTATGTTTGTGCTTATGACATCCGTTATTGAATATTTAGCCTGTTTACCTGTTGGATGTGCCCATGGTTACTGAGTTGATGGAAATAATATTTTGTTTGAGAAGATGAATGTATTTTTTATATATTTCAGTTGCTGCAAAATTCTTTAAAAGGCATCCAATCCCTCTTAAATGGTGGCAAGGTGAAATTGCTGCAGCCAGATGAACTTGGATCTATTCTTGCTGTGCTAAAGGTTAGACATTTATTTGTATCTGTTATTAAGGCCTTTGTTTTAGTCCTGGGGAAAGGTACACCTTTATGAAACCTCTAGGTGTTGCCACATGCCCATTATTAGTACACTAGAGCATGACAGACTGGAGGGAACTAGCAAAGAGGGCTTTAATTGTAAAAGTAGTCCTTCATGCAGTTAAGTACAAGTACTCAAAGGCAGTCCGAAAAATACACTCGGAGAGCCAGTAGCATTAGGTCACAGGTGAATACTTCTCTTTGCTAAGCCAAACAGGCGGGGCTGTGCCAGGACGTGGTTGACAAAGCTTCCAGCTTATGACTGCAAGAGGCTGGAAATAGGTCATTGGAATTATAGTTTGTAATGTCGATTTTATGCACTTTTATGGTTGTCTTTTTGAAACCGAATAAAGTTACTTTGACTGACTGCAAGAGGCTGGTTGAGAAAAGACCAGGGTTCCAAAGCCCACTCTGAATATTGTTAGCAACAGGTATGTTTTGGCAGCTGTATTGTCAAAACCCATATCTGAAAAGGGGAAGGGCTAACTAAAACAGAATGTTTGCTTTAGTTATTATCAGCAAGAGGTAGAGCAGAGTACACTCAAAGAGAGACCGGTCTAGAGCCAGGACTCTTTGGGCCTCGGGTGAAAACTGATTTAATAGTTTTGTCAGCCTTTTTTTGTTTTTTTAAATTGCTCTTCTTTGAAAGATTTGCATACATTACAAGAAAGAAATCCAAATAGAATAAGTGGGCCATCAGCCTTGACGTTTCTAGATCCACCCCACATTATTTTGTTGCCTAATGACTAATCCCCCCCACCCCCCATTTCTGTGCTTGAATGGTAAAGCATCCGTTTGGTCTAATAGTGCCTTTTTGATCCTCCTTGTGTAAATAAAGCCGTTACTAGAATCATCTGCATGCTTGACCACAAGCCATGAATCAATAGTTCCTCTTATAGCTCCTTTTTGTGTTTCGAGCCATGATCCCACACATCTATATTCCGACTAGCACAATGCAGCCTTTGGCTGGATTGAGCTAGATGGCTCCTACAGCAGCCTGCCAATAATATTGAAAGAGGAAGCACTGCACTTTACAGCCAGACTCCTTGAAAGTGAATGCTGCTCACCCTTCATCACTATGCCTATGCACATAGCCCACTAAGGCCTTGCATTGTTCCTTAAGACCCAGCCCCTCCCTGCAGTACTCTTCTTTCCATCCTGTTCCCTCCCTCAGGACGAGATAAGCCCAGGCAGATAACCATCCTGTGACTGTACTCTTCTACTATTTCTTGTGATGCCCACACCCAACGTTGTTGGGCACAGGGAAGGGAATTGACCACTCACAAACAACTTCTGATAGTCACTTTAACTACAGTATCTGTTGCCCAGGTTTATGTACTTCCTTTTTAACATGTTTTCAGATACTGGTGCAGACACACTTATCCCGCATATGCTCAGTGAATGAGGGCAGTAGGAGCATGAGTGAAATCTGCACTAGCCAAGCACAGACATGCCTTTCAGTACTGAAATGTTTACTTTCCAGAACAGGTCGGCCTGTACCTAGTTTTCAGATACATAGATGTGTTTCTGAAATGACTGTGAAAGATGCAGGACAAATAATCGAAAGTGAAATACACTATTTTCCCATTGCACCCGAGGCTCTTGAAGCAGCCACATCACTGAGGCAGTTGGATTACGTGAACATGAAGCCTATTGATACTTTTGCTTGCTGAACAGTACCATCAGCTTGATATTTATTCCCACTCCTTTTACTGTATCTAAGTACATCATGTTTTTTTTTTAAACTCCTGTTATAATCTCTAGAAGTACATGTTTCATGGACTTCCCGGATTCAACATTGACATCCCTGCGGTTCTATACCCCACACCTCTACCTCAGTATGATGGAAGATCCCCTCCGAAGCAAGAACAGACGGAGGCCACAACTCTTAGGCAAAGTGCGGTAATGTGGAATTTAATTCTGCATGTGTCTTTAAGTTTTACTGCTTTACCAATGGCATACTTTGACTTAGTTTTTTGGATGTATTTATATGTTTTTTCTATATATAACCATATGTGGTCTAGCTCTCAACCACATTCAAATTGAATTGTACATAGAAAATTCATTAGTGGCTGGCCATGTCCCTCACAGTCTGTCTCAGATTTGACCAATGAATATCTGCTTATGTAAAACGTAATAGTGAGAAGGGATAGGGTCCAGTTTACTGTAGTACATACACAGTTACATATTCTTTATAAAATACATACAGAGATGACAGCCTATATAATTTCGTTTTTTTATGTATCCCCAATGGTATGCAGAAAAATATTTCATTTGGGAACACTGCACACCATTCATTTAGGAGCCAGGCAAATATCAGGCCTTTTTCTTTTTCAATTTTCAGCAGCATTACCCCAGCATTGTGCATTTTTCACATCTGATAAAAAAAACATTAAAGTTCAGTCTGCAATTGTTATGGTATGGGAGTTTGTAGAGTGCCTGGTTACACTGACCCAGTGTGTCCCCGCGCTAGGTAACAGAGACCAGAGAAGCTAAGTCCGCAGACAACACAGCACTGATTATGCCCTTGGAAATAAGTGGGTCTTCAGACCCTTCCGGAATAGAAATTTGGATTCCTCCAGACGGAGGCTTTGAGGAAGGGTGTTCCATAATTTAGCCGCCATGTAGCGGATAGAGTGGCCGCCCATCCTGGCCCTCTTGATTCTAGGGACACACAATAATCCACTTCCTCTGGATCTAAGCTTCCTAATTGGATCATACATGCATAGCAAGTCATGCAAGTAAACAGGGCCCTTCTTTCGCAGGATACGATGGCTCACGCACATGGCTTTAAATTTCAGTCTTTCCCTGATAGGGAGCCAGTGCAGACAAGACAGGGCTGCCTTTGCTGATGATCTTCTGGGCCGCATCAGAACAAGCCGTGCTGCCGCATTCTGGACACCCTGTAATCTGCGCATACACCTGTCGCCAGTACCTAAGTATATGAGATTGCAGTAGTCCAGATGCAAAATTACCAGTGCCTGTACCATGATCCTTTTAGAGGCCGTGGGGAGGATGTCCAAGGTTTTCCATAAATTACGCATGACGCCAAAGCAGGCACCTGCCACCCGTTGGGTATGATAGTTCAATGACAGTTGATTGTCGACCCAAACTCCAAGATTTCTAGCATGTTCGCATGGTGTAGGAGTGGGGCCCAGCGCCTGGGGACACCAAGTAGAGGACCAGACAGAAGGGGCCCTCCCAAACCCCAATACCTCCGTCTTAGAGCCGTTAAGCCTCAGACAATTGCTTGTCATCAAGCTAGCCAGATTTTCTAAGCAAAGTCTGAAGTTGGAGTCGGCGTCAGGTTGGGCTTGGGTCAGCGAGACGACCAATTGGGTGTCATCAGCGTAGAGTCCTAATCCCAAATCTGTCAGCCATGTCCGCAAGGGGTTCCACATACAGATTGAAGAGAGTTGGGCTCAAAGTTGAGCCCTGGGGCACCCCTGCCTCATCTTGATGATAATAATAATAATAATACAGAGTTTTATAAAGCGCGAACAGCTACCTCACGAGGAGGTGTCCCGGCGCTATAGCAACAGTGTTGTGCCCGTTTAGGTAGAAGAGCTGGAGTCTAACGTGGTGCCTAGCGTGTTTGGGCAAACAGCCAGGTTTTCAGTAATCGCTTAAAACATGCTTCGGATGGAGCCTGTTGCAGAGCAGGGGGTAGCAAATTCCATAGTACCGCCACATTGGCCGAGAAGGTGCGTCCACCTAACCTGGCTCTTTTTGCTCTAGGGGCTGTAATGCGAACACTGTTGTTGGATCTAAGGGACCGGGCTTGGGTGTATCTTGGTAGTCTAGCTTTCAGGTAATTTGGACAGTTGCCGAACAGATCTAAAAGCCAGGGTGAGTGCTTTAAATTTTATTCTGCTTGCCACTGGTAACCAGTGAAGGGAAAGGAGATGCGGAGAGATAGAGTGTTTGTAAGGAATCCTCATTAAAAGTCTTGCAGCCGCATTTTGGACCATTTGGAGTTGTCGTATAAGATACTTTGGTAAGCCCAGATACAAGCCATTGGCGTAATCCAGCCTTGAAGTAACTGTGGCATGGATTACAGTTTTTCGGCAGCTAGTTGGTAAAAGTCGGAGAATCTTGCGAAGATTTCTCAATTTGCTCATGCAGCAACCTGCCACTTGCTGGATGTGTGAAGCAAAGGACAGCTTGTCCAAGGTTTCTTGCTGAGTGGCTGGGAGAGGGGGCGTGTCCCATCTCTGCCGGCCACCATAGTTCAGATGGTGGAGGGGGGCTTTTTTCGAAAAAGATTACCTCTGTCTTGCTGGCATTGAGTTTTAGTTTATTGGTGTTCATCCAGCAGGCCACGTCTTGTAGGCACCCCTTCAGACTCAGAAAGGATGTCTCTGACACCTCTGAATATGGAAACACCAGCTGGGTGTCATCGGCGTATGAAATTGCCTTGATCCCCCAGGTGGCAATTAGCGTGAAGAGTGGAGCAAGGTAAACATTAAATAGGAGTGGGCTCAGGGCCGAACCCTGGGGGACACCACAGCTGAGGGCTTTTGGAGAAGAGGAGACATTCTTTAGAGCCACCTTCTGAGTCCTTTGAGTCAGGTATGATTGTATCCACTCCAAAGCCTGGCTCTGGATGCCTAGCTTCGCCAGTCGCAACAGCTGAATATTGTGGTCGACCGTATCAAAGGCGGCCGACAGATCCAGGAGCACCAATATAGCTGAGTCTCCCGAATCCATCGACCACCTCACTGACTCGGCCACCTCAATTAGTGCTGTTTCAGTGCTAAAACCGGGTCTAAAGCCTGATTGTGTCTCGTGTAATATATTGTTTTGCTCAATAAATTGATTCAATTGGCGCTGGATAACTTTCTCAAGCGCTGCCAGGAGGGAGATCGGGCAGAGATTGTTGAGGTCCTTGGGGTCCCCATTTGGTTTTTTCTTTAGGGGGAGTAAAGTAGCATGTTTCCAGATATTCGGGAATGTCCCCGAAGAGATGGATGAATTCCATATATGCTGAATAGTGGGGGCCACGAAGTCGGCTATGCGACTCCAAAGTTTGGGAGGCCATGGATCGTCCGGCGAGCCCGATTTGCATCAGCTGAGTTCTAGCTTAACTGTACTCAGGTCTATCGGAGCAAATTGTGTCAAGATAACGCGGTCCGATGTAGTGCCAGCTAGATCGTTTTTTTCCGTGATCTTCTCTGGGCCAAAGGACTCATAGACTTTCTTTATTTTAGAATCAAAGAAGTCAGAGATGCTTTTACAGAATGAGACCGATGGGAGGACATCCCTCTCAACACTCATAGGTTTAAAGAAAGACTGTACTATTTTGAAAGTTTCCCTACTTGGGTGTTCAGCTTGCTGACTAGAGTTCGCATAGAACTGTTTTTTTGCTTTTCTAATTGCTCTATGCAATTTTTTGGATGCTTCCTTATAGTAAGTCTTCTGTAGAGGTTCGTAGTTTTTCCTCCATAAGCGTTCCAGTTTTTTGCAATCTGATTTTTGTAGTCTAAGCTCCTGAGAGAACCAGGGAGCAGATGGAGAGTCTCGTTTAGATATAGCGGCCGTCGCCGGGGCAATATCTGTTACCATATTGCCAATCCAGTCATTGAGTAGTCGGGCATCCGTCTCCACATTGGAGGTGAGGGTCGGAGGGTTCTGGGCAAGAACTGGACCCATGATATCGGGGACTAGTTTGCTCCACTGTCTTTTCATAAAAGAGCACTTGCTTTGCGCCGGTTTATCAACTGTTACTTTAATTAGGAATGGTATCAGAAAATGATCTGACCAAATTAGAGGTAGCAGTATATTTGCCGACACGTTTGGAATGTTGGGCACAAAAAATTCATGAAGTTGTTGAGTAATAACGTTATTCACACCTCTTTCCATTTCCCCGAATTATCACGGGCTGAAGCAGGGAAAGAGGCATATATTTGCTCCACCTTGGCAGGGAAGTATTCCGCAATCAAGTCGCAAGATTTCTCAGAGCCTGTAATCGGAGCTGCAATAGAAGACAGGGAGGTGATTTCATCCTGGATCTTAAACAGCTCTTTAGTAGAGTTTTCAGCTAGCTCAATTCTCTCCTGAAAGTAGGTGGATTTCGCCTTCCTTATTTATCAGTGAGTGGTATTCTCTAGTAAGGTTCTTTTACTCCTCCTTAACAATGTCCGAGAAGTCTTTCTTCCAGCGTCTTTCAAGACTTTTACACTTAGTTTTCATTTCCCTGAGTTCTTTCCCAAACCACAAGGCAGATTTAGCTGTCCTTATAGACATCTTGTTAGTCCAAGGTGCCGTGTGGTCAAGGGCTGTCATAATGCGCTCCTCCAGAGCTGCACAGACTCGGTCAACCTCCTGCCCGCCCGGTGGTCCCGCCTGAAGAAGGGCTGCATTAAACGCCTCCTGTGAAAAACCAGCCCACCTTCTGCAGCGCCGCCCATTTTTGGTTTCCTTCCTTTGTTTAAGTCCTAGGGTCTGTATCATAAAATGTATCACAAAGTGATCAGACCATGGAACAGGGCGAGGGATCTAACTTTTACAGCATCCCAGTTAGAAAAAATGGGATCCAGTAGGTGTCCCTGTTTATGAGTGGGGCAGTCTGATAATAGTGAAATTTGTAATGTATCTAGTTCCATGCGTAGCTCCTGTGCCTCCTGATTAAGGGCGTCCTCGAAATGTAAATTAAGGTCGCACAGTACAAGCAGTTTATCGTACTTCAGCGCTGGTTGGACCAGATATTCTATGAGATTCTGGGAGAACCCCTTATCTGGTCCTGGGGGAAGATAAAGTAGCAGGCCTCTGATGGCATAGTTATTAGCCAATCTGATAGTAAAAGAGCCCGCTTCACTACCCTCTATAGCAGCTGGTTCAAGGGAGCACTGTAGGAGGTGTTTGAAAATGATAGCAAGACCTCCTCCTCTGCCCGCAGGTCTATCTATTCTGGTAATCCCAAAACCTTCAGGAACAGCTTCCAGTATGTCAGGGGCTGAGTCCTCATTAAGCCAGGTCTCGGTGACAAACCGAACATCTGTTTGTTCTTCCAATAGAAGGTCATGCAGCTCGACATTGTGTTTTGCCATAGACCTACAGTTAATTAGAGATAGGGATAGCTTGGAATGGTTGCAAAAACAATAGGATTCATTTACAAGCGACTTTCAATGCACCTGTTTTCAGCATTTGTAAATTGACTAAATTAAATTTTGCCTGCATTTGGAAGCGTCAGTTTAAAAAAAGAAATATGAGACAAGTGAGCTTTTCTGAGAGATGTACTCTGATACTGGTGATTTGATATCTGTGTGTGTCTCCCCACGTCTTTTCTCTGGGGCCTGTGGACCTTGAGGTCAGCGAGGCAGTCCTTGTGGCAAATAATGCTGTTGTCGTGGGAACCACAGGAAACGTATTTGCCAGGTGCGTCCTCTCTCAACTTTGACTTTGAGGGAGTAGTCGGATTGAGCAGTCTAGGATGGTAGTGAGGGTAAAATGCATAAATCTCCTAGCACAAGTATGTCTCGCAAATATAATGTCAAGTGTCCTTCTTTTAATAAACGAAATGGGTCTTTGTTTACTTTTCAGATAATGTCCTTAGTGACTTTAAAGGGGTTTGCTTTGTGATTAGTATTTAATGTATTCTGTAACCACCTTCTCATGATCTGGGCGTGTTTAAGGAGAGAGTAGAACAGCATTTTTAACTGAATGGTTGCAGCCAAATTAGAGATTCTTCCTGTCATGGTAACACATAGTAAACTATACAAAAGTGATGGATGGCATGCTTGAATTACCCTGAGCCAGTGGTAATTACTCAGGGCAGCATCCCAGTCCAGCGTAATTTTGCACACCATGCCACCTCATTTTGGACCCAGCCATTGCAAATCCATCTTAAACCTTCTCCAATGGTAACAATCGAGCCCGGACTACCAGACCAAGTCCCCCCTGAACCGGAACACAAGCAATCTGGACCGGTTTTGCCCTAATTAAGGCTTATCAGCCAGGTATAGCTCGATTCCAGAGGGACAGTGTGTACAGGACTAGTGTCTGAGCATACCTGTCCCACTTAGGGCGACATACTAAAATATACAATAAGCATTTGCAATGCAATCGGTCTCGCCTTTGGGATCTTATATCTTTTTAGCTATGCATCACATTAGCCTGGGTGCTGAAACATCTACTGTTCTTTAACAGGGAGGGAAAGTAAGCACCAAACTGCGTGACACCCCAGATATGGGAACACATGAATAGAAATATTGCCTTTCAGCGGGAAATGGTAACGTCCAAAGCTCTGTTTTTAAAATAAAATCAGGGCCTTTGGTGGTCATATCACTGAAAATACAAGATTTGAAAAAAATATTCTTGCCTACGGGTGCTCGTGGAAGTCATTTTCCATGTACTGGAATCTAGAGAATGCTTAAGTGATTAAGGTATTTTACTGACTTCTGCTGGTCGTTTTCTATCAAGACAGTTAAATAAAGATGGTTGAACAGAAAAAAAACCCTTAGCGGAAGCAGACCAGTGCTAGGGATGATCTCCAGAGCCCACAAAGTACATACACCTATAAATATATACTACTGTATATACTAAGGTACATTCAAGAGTCTCAAATACTGGACCTAAAAAGTGGCAAGAAATATTGCGTTAAGCAAATCAATCGCTCTCTGCCACTAAAATTGCCTCAAGAAAAATCCTCGCTCTTAGGCACACGTGGAACATGACAGCTAAACATGTGGATTCTTTGCTCCTGGCATTGGTACCTATACCTATACCATCAGAATACCATCTGATCTGCACTGTGCACATGAATCCGGATTCAGCACTGTAGCGACAGCTGACTAGCTGCCGAATAACGATAACTCGTGATACCTGTAGCCATTCCTGACTTTTCAGCCAGCAACATTCTGCATTTCTGGATTTACAGTTTCGCTTCAAGTCTACATATGAGCCTACAAGTTCCAGTATGCCCAGTGATGTTTGCTAAAAAAACAAACCGAAAATAAAATAAGTACAGGTTGAAAATTTCACCCATTATATAGCCATTGTGAAGCTATAACAAATCAGTCTACGAGCACCCCCTGTACCTCCAAACAATTATTGGCTTCAGCATAGTGCTCCCGTAAGCCAGATGGGAAGAGACAACTGTTCAAGATGTTCTCAGACTTGTTTGGTTGTTTGTGGCTTGTTAGTGTTATATCCATGGCATGCCAAGTAATGAACCTGGAGAAGTGCATAATACCAAAATGTTTCAACATTGAAAATCTTATTTTTGTGATTCATTGTTTTATTAGATTTTCAAAAATAACACCCTGTGCGCTCTCTGTTAGAAACAGAGAAACAGACATACAAACATAATTATTTGCAAAAAAGACAGGAAACAAATACAAGTCCAATGTAATTGTAGAGAAGCAGTAGCATGGACAAAGCTTAGTTTCAAGTTGTAGTCTATTATCAAGCTCCGGATAACACCTCTTCGAGCTCCAGGAGGATGTCAGAGTAATGCAATCAAACGTAGGCCCTGAAGATTCTACTTGCAAAGCGTTACCCCCTTGAAGAAGATCTTTTATTGGTAAACAAAAACATCACCGTAGCGCACAATGCAAACTAGAAGCATTCAGTCAGTCCAGTGGTCTCTAGGCAGCATGCAGCGACTAGAATTATGCGATTCTACTGCTTTTTTCCACATGCTGCACAATTAATTACATTGGTAAAGAATTGGACGCATTACAGTGATCACACACGTACCCATTGTACTTTTGATAAACAGGTGTCATTTTAACGGCTGGCTACGTGACATGCATGCCAATAACTTTAGTTTGGCAAAATTGAGTGTAGTATTGAGGTTGGCAAACGAAATCTATGCAACTCCAACACCTTGTTTTCAGGCCTGGGTTTTCATTTAATAATCAAGTGCACTCTGGGCTTTGCAGTCCTAGTTCAACACAAGTGAGGAAAAACACATAAAAGAATTCATAGTGAAATGAAAGGTTGTATCCCTGTGACACCGAGACATTTGGAAACACAACTCAGTGGAGAAGCACAGCACACAACATGATAAAAGAGCATGCACCTTAAGTGGACCTCACATACTAAGTGGACAGCACATACTATGATAGTGGAGACGCTGGGCACATTCCAAAAGAAGCGCTCGGAGTTGGCAAACTTGGCAAAGGACACAGTACGACATGAGAGCGGTTTCGGCTTTACAGCGGAAGGAAAGGCGCTGTATAACTGCTATTACATTATAAAACATTAGCGCCACATCTACACTCCAGTTACAATGGTCAAGGGACAACATGGATATCAAAGAACGAAGGGGAAATGTTTACTTTAGGGGCCAGCGGCAGCTGAACCCCTCCGTGTCCCAGTCCGCCCAACCCCGGCACCTGCCGTACGCACTCACCTCTGCCCGCACTGGCAAACTGCGCCATAACCTAGTCCCTCGCAGCGCCCGGCACCGCTTCACCTGTGACCCGCTCCGATCAAAGGTGCTCGGGCACCCCGCGCGCGGAAGTGCTGCACGCTGCCGTCTTTCAGCTGACTGTCACCTCAGAGCCGCGTTTTCTTTTCACCTTTGAGGACCTGACCTGGGATTCCCTGTTTGGAGCCGGAGGAGGAAGGCGCCTGTATCCCAAGAGCGGCGAGAGCGACTCAGAAAAGTCCCCTTCATGGCTATACGCCTGGGATTCACGAGCCGACAAAACTACAACACTGACTTAACTTTCTGACGGGCTGCTATCAAGTAAATGCAATCGTAATTTTAAATCGGCATACCTGTCAACCCCTTCAATAAACCAGTCGGCCTGCTCGAAGAGACGTGGGAGGGCAGGATCGTGACGCGTGAGCGTGCACGTTGGCATTCCCTGCGGCTCGCGCCAGTGGCAGCGCCTGCAGTGGAAAGCGCGTTCACAGACCGGAGTCTGCTCGTGCAATGGTCTGTACCACTTGGGGAGGGAAGACCACGACAATAAAGCTTGCTGGCGGCAGCGCTTCGCGCTGCAACGCTAGGCGAGCCCTAATGATGGATGAAATGCTTCTAATCGCTATTGACTGAGATTAATTCAAGTAGTCCATCCATTACTTTTTTGTTTACTTTAGTGTGTCACACTAACGCAGTTCTAGAACTTACCTACGCATAGCAAGAGCCTGGGGAGAGGATGTTGCCTAACGGCTAGGACGGTCTCCTCAAATCTGGGGAACTGGGTTTGAGTCTCTGCAATGACGCTCCACATCCTGTGAGTCTGGGCAAATCACTTAATCTCCCTGTGCCTAACAAAAATAAATCTGTCCTTAAGTAACGTAACTGGTGCTCATGGAAAGCGCTCTGATACCTTCGGGGGAGCTCCCTGTAATCCATGCATGGTACTGCACTGCATGGACTACAACGGAGTTGTGCAGAGGTCACCTCTTCACCACAGACTTTGATAATAGGCAGTTTCAGCTAAAGTAACTGGAAACTAAGCAATAGTGGGTGCCGGGTCAGATGCACAAAAGAGCCATTACGCTCAGGTCTGTGCTGGCTGTGGGGATGATCCCAGCTTCAATGAATAAGGAATCCTTGGACCACCGGCCAGGGATGAGCATCTCTTGCAGGAAAGTCACTCATGCAGTAGCTCCCCAAGAGGCACAACGTTAACCGTCCCATTCATACCACTTATTGAGGGATCAGGAACAAAGATTCATCTATGCACTCTTGTCACTGCTGCTTGTGTGTGGAGGTAATGGGAAACAATTGGAGGGGCAATTGTGGAGGCAAAAAAAACCCTTGTGCTTTTGTCAGCACCACTATTCAGGAGAAACATCCATGTAGTGGTGGTCACAGAGGCTGATTGGTCTTCACTCTCATCCCGGCCGCTGCTCTGCTGATCTCTGGAGCACTGATGAAGCCGGGATTGTAGAGGCATAGATGGCTTCAGACTGTTCAGTGCAGCTTATCATAGTAAACTGATTCAGTGACCGTGCTAGATGCTCCATGTGATCTAGCCATTAATTGAGCTAATTTGTTTGTTACTTCTTCATTCACAAAGGCTATCCAACATTTGGTTTCTCAAGGATTGCTGATTGGAGATGGTTGCCCTTATTTTGGCACCTTTTGAAACGTCAGAAAGCCTACCCTTAACCTGGCTACTGGTTGCATTTGGACTTGCTGTGGTGCAATGATCCCCATAAGTGTCTTGCCCTGGAAAACCTTGACCTCTGCTAGTAAACTGCCTGCAAAAGCCACCTTAGCTTTTAAGACACTGACAGATAGTGGGAACGTGCCCACTATTTTGTATAATTCCCAACTTAAGAGCAGCACAACCATTTGGCCTCATAACTGGTCCCTAGCCACCAGTAAATTTGACAGTGTCCTGAACCAACATCACTGGGCACACTGCAGAGTTTTTCCAAGGACGAGGGTCTTGTTGTTTTTTTGTGGTGAATTATTGGGAATAATCATTTGTTTGTACTTTAAGAATTAGACAGACTATTTTCCCTTTTTTGTATTGACCTGGTACCCAAGGATGGTCAAAGTGAAGTTCACTTTCCAGTAACCTTGGCTGTATCCGTTAAGAACTCTTCCAATAAAAAATATTGAGACCTGAATATTTACAAATACCTGCAAGACCCCTAAGAAATCCCCATAAAAACTTCGGCGATTGAGCCAATGTTATAGAAAAGTTCATATTTATTACTAAGAAGACATTTGGAGTCTTAGCAAAAATCCCTGACAGGCACAGCACCTTCAAGCTTTTGAGTATATATTTATTTCAATTGATCTGTTTAATTAACAGATAATCCAAGTATGTTTATTTTCCTGACAGAAACCACTTGAAGTTATTGACTGTTAACTTTAGAGTCACTCTGAATCTGAGTTTCTGACTGCCTCCACCTCTTGAGTAAGCCTTGACCGTTGTGGCTCAGATGCACCTTGTTTTCACCATTGTTTAAAAGTTTGCCCTGCTCCCGTTGCTAAGAAGACCAAAACCCATGAAATGGAGCATGGGTGAGTTTCACCCAGGCAGGAAAATGTACATTCGGGATAAAGGTAATGGGCTGGCAACATCCCCGTCCACCAGGTGGTTTGAAGAGTATGGGTTAGTGTACACGCAGACTGAAATAATCCGGGATAGACATTAGCTGCCTAGCACAAACTGAATTTTGTGCAGGGGACTCGCCTGGAGTGCAGCAGACCCTACGACTCAACATTCTGGTTTTATACCAAGCATTCCAAAGCACACAACTGTTAACCTTTATACTTGTCCGAGACAGGAGAAAAACAAGCATTGGAAATGCAATAGGTCTCGCATTAGAAAAGTTGGAGCTATTGGTCTTGTAAATGACAAATATTTTATTTATTTGTTGGTTTTTAAAATAGCTAAATTGATAGCTTTGTCATTTACAACGCCAATAGTTATAACTTTCGCGAATGTGACACCTATAGCATTTGGAATGCAACATGTTTTGTATTTACGTGACATAGATGGCAGCTCTGGTGGTTAGTGACACCAAAAAGAGGGGGGTTTCCTTTCTGTGGTTATTTTGTGATAATTATACAATGAATCGGACCAATGAAGTGAGACCACTGTTGAGGGACAAATTTTACAGTATCCTTAGAAACACATACCTTTAGACCAAAGAGTTGTATCAAAAATTGTCACATTTATTTAACAGAAAAAACAAGCATTAGTATTCAAAGATTCAAACAGTTTCATGTAAACAACAAAATACATACATATACTTATTCTTCCTAATATTACAATATAAAATATTAAGTAAAAAAATTTATTAAAAAAACAGTTGTCGACGCGTTTCGGTGCTTATTCGGATCGAACACCTTCTTCAGGACTTATGGTTAAAAACTTCATAAATCTAAAAGAAACATATATGGCATAAAATTAATATAAGGCACTTGAGGATTTTTTTACAAACACTTTTGTCTCACTAAAAAACAGGGTCATCACTAGTAATGGTCAGAAAATCTTACTTTTGAAGCATTTTCAATTTGCTATACCAGTCTTGATCCTGGAGTGAAATATTCCTTTAGTTTATATATTCACCTCTGCTTGACCATCTGGAGGATCTAAAATAACAGTAGTATTTGGTTTTACACACAGTTCTGGCTTTGATGCATGTGTTATTTGATTGCACGCGCCAATGCTTACTTGATAATGACGTGCAGAATTTAAGTTAATAGGTAGAGACTTCTAGTGTGGGATTGAGGGGGATGAGGGTGAGGAGGTGTGAGTGTGAGGAGGTGTGAGGGTGAGGGTGTGAGAGGGTGTGAGGGTGAGTGAGGGTGAGATGGTGTGAGGGTGAGGGTGTGTGTGAGGGTGAGGGGCTGTAGAAGCAAATACAGCCCCTCACCCTCACACACACCCTCACCCTCACACCATCTCACCCTCACTCCATCTCACCCTCACTCACCCTCACACCCTCTCACACCCTCACCTAATAAACTATGGCTAGAAAGATATAAGGCCTCCTTGCATGGCATATATTATTTTTCCCCTTTACATAAGTTGGTTTGACACAAGGTAACAAATTTGTTTAAATCTAGCTCATATTCCATCTTCAGGAGGGTATACTGATGGGGATTTTCTCTCTCTCCCTTTTGGTAAACATATATAGTGCCCTCTAGCACTTTATGATACTAGAATAGTGTGCCCCCTTTTTGACTTGCAACTGTTTTTTTTATTTATATAGTGAGAGTACCTCTAAAAGTTAAGTCTCCTGTGATCATACCGTGGAATGGTCATTAGCATATTGTGTTTAGCTGTAAGAGGCAAGGGTTAGGTACAGACAAACACTCAGGATGGCTCCCCGAACCAATGGGTCCCTTACCTGCTCTGGACACGGCGCTTTGGGTGACTGCTCTGATCATCAATGGCAGTTGCTACAGATAACAGCTCCGTCCAAGCCTTCTGCTTCTGCTTTCGGGTGACTGCTGTGCCCTTTGATGGAGAGGGCAGAGGAGAGCAGCTCCGCCCGAGCCTCCCACTTCTATTGCTGCTTTCAGGTCCAAAGCATCCTCACCGAAAGGAGCACATTAACAGCGTGCAGAAGCTATGGGCTACGCTGGGCCCCTGATATATGTCGCGCTGCAGCACCGGGCCTGAGTAAAACGGGTGTTGTGGTTATATCAAACAAATGTATGTTGACAAAAGCAGGGTCAAGCCTTCTGCTTATGCTGCTGCTTTCGGGTGACTGTTGTGCCCGTTGATGGTAGTGGCCGAGGAGAGCAGCTCTGGCCGATCCTCATGCTTCCGTTGCTACATTCAGGGCCAAAGCACCATCGCAGAACGGAGCAGATGAACGGCGAGTAGCAGCTATTTGGGCTACACTGGGCCCCTGAAGCATGTCACACTGCGTGACCTACCAGGCGGCAATGGGTGCCATGGCTGTAAATTCTTTTTAAATGATAAACTCAGGGGGCGCACTAAAATGGTGCCCCTGTATGTTTCACTTATGTGCATGGCGGCCGTGAAGCGGGCGGCCATGGTAAAAAAGACGGAGGGGGAAGACGGAGGGGGAAGGCAGAGAAGGGGAAGGGGGAGGAGAAATGGGACACGGCGGGCAGGGGAGGGGGCGGAGCGGGGAGAGGAGTGCTACAGAGAGGGAAGTACTGGCTTTCGTACACTAGTGATCGAGACCCATTGCAGGGAGAATAGAGGTAGATTAAGCCCTTGCTGTGGGATTGTGTCATTGGAAGTCCCCCAGACTGGTCCGACGATGTGCTTTGTTGACAGCTGCCTTAGGCCAACACGTTTATTCTCTACCAGATGGTCCCTCACTCCGCCAGATATGCGCCGCACTCCCGGGTTGCCTCGCTTTTGTACAGCACAATTAAAATTAACCGCACTACAGAAAATTGAAACATAGAGACCGTGTAGTGAGTGTGAAAGTGAAAAACTGACTTTAATAGCAAGTTTAAACGAGACCCAGAGGAGGCTATCTTAAAACAAGGTTGTGCTGGGAGAGAGAGAGTGGGGAGGAGAGTAGGAGGAGGAGGGGGGAGGAGGAGTAGGGGAGGCACGGCCTAGCGGCCGTGCAACCAAGAAGTGAAGAGACAAGACGGAGGGAAGGCAGAGAAGGGGAGGGGGGAGGAGAAATGCGACACGGCGGGCATGGGAGGGTACGGAGCGGGGGGGTGGGAGGAGTGCGCCTGAGGGAATGCAAGGCAGGCGGCTGGGGGCATGTGCACGCGCTTTCAAGCTCGATGCGCATGCGCATTGAGCTTGAATTTCACGGGCACTGCAAGGAATCGCCACGATTCCTTGCAAGTTGGTTAAAGAGTGTTTAAGCCCCCATAGTCTCGCAAGCTCGATGCGCATGCGCATCGACAGCCGAGACCTAAAAACCAGTAACTTATGGGTTCTGAATAGACCTTGTCCAGGGAAGTGCTGGTAGGCAGTCCCCAGCAGGGAAAAGTAAAAAAGACCTGTGTTCCTTACTAGAAGCACAACTGTCAGGGTTGAGAAGCCTATAGCTCTGATTAAAGATTCACTTTAACTTCCCACGATCACCCCCGAGCTCCCAAAGTCGTCTTTATTGTTTTCAGAAAAAAAACTACAGGTAGCCCCTCCAATGAGCATGCATAATTGTAGAGATTGGCGGGGGAACATAGAGGGCTGGGCATAAAATGTGGAGTTGGTTTGTGTGAAACCTTGAAAAACTGCCTATGTGTAAAAAGTGAATTACTTACCTTTTGTCTTGGAGATGTCTCAGTGTGATATCTAGGCATTTCACACTGATTAGCGAAAGCAACTTAAAAAGTAATCCAAGAAGTAACGTGTATTTTAATCTACAAAGTAACTGAAAAGTAATTTGGATTATTGACTTACCTGTAAATCAACCAACTTCATTTCAGCGCAGCACTACCAGCTAGCCACTACCTCACTACCAGGGAAGCACTACCTCACTACCAGGGAAGCACTACCTCACTACCAGGGAAGCACTACCTCACTACCAGGCAAAGCACTACCTCATTACCAGGCAAAGCACTACCTCATTACCAGGCAAAGCACTACCTCACTACCAGGCAAAGCACTACCTCACTACCAGGCAAAGCACTACCTCACTACTAGGGAAGCACTAACTCACTACCGGCAAAGCACTAACTCACTACCAGCAAAGCACTAACTCACTACCAGCAAAGCACTACCTCACTACCAGGGAAGCACTACCTCACTACCAGCAACGCACTACCAGCAAAGCATTACCTCACTACCAGCAAAGCATTACCTCACTACCAGCAAAGCATTACCTCACTACCAGCGAAGCACTACCTCATTACCAGGGAAGCACTACCAGGGAAGCACTACCTCACTACCAGGAAGCACTACCTCACTACCAGGGAAGCACTACCTCACTACCAGGCAAAGCAATATCTGACTACCAGCAAAGCACTACCTCACTACCAGGGAAGCACAACCTGTGCACCAGCGCAGCACCACCACCTCCGCATCAGCTCAGCATCACTCAGTGCCACCACACCATCACTCAGCACCAGCGCAGCATCTCCTCAAAACACCACCACAGCACCACCTCGGATTCAGCACAGCACCATCTCAGCATCAGCATAGCACCACCTCCACATCAGTGCAGCACCATCAGCGCAGCACCATCAGCGCAGCACCACCACAGTACCAGCACAGCCCCACCACAGTACCAGCACAGCCCCACTAAAGAATCGGCGCAGTACCAACGCAGCAGCAACTCGGCAACACTTGAGCTTAACCGGAGCACTGCCAAAGCATCACTTCACATCATGTCAGCCTCACTCAGCACCACCTCTGCACAAGCACACCACTACCTCAGCACCACCTCGGTATCACTCGGCAGCACCTCAGTATCACTCGGCAGCACCTCGGTATCACTCGGCAGCACCTCGGTATCACTCGGCAGCACCTCGGTATCACTCGGCAGCACCTCGGTATCACTCGGCAGCACCTCGGTATCACTCGGCAGCACCTAGTTATCACTCGGCACCACCTCGGTATCACTCGGCACCACCTCGGTATCACTCGGCACCACCTCGGTATCACTCGGCAGCACCTCGGTATCATCAGTCCCGCCACAGTATGTCTACGCATCACTCCCTAGATGGGACTTGTAGGTGTCCTCCCTCACATGTGTCAAATAAAAGGCAATGTTAATTGAAATGTCAATATCTCTAACTCGTGTAAATGCAAGACCTATTGTATTCTCAAGGCAATAGGTCTCGCATTCACGCAAGTTCAAGCTATTAGTATTGTAAATGACAATGCCTTTTATTTATGTTTTAAAACCCAAAACATAAATAAAGGTATTGTCATTTACAATGCCAATAGCTCAAACTCTAGTGAATGCAAGACCTATTGCATTGCAAATACGTCTCGCACCACCTCGGTATGACTCAGCACCACCTCGGTATGACTCAGCACCACCTCGGTATGACTCAGCATCACCTCTGCATCACTCAGCACATCATCAACACAGCACCACCTCCGCATCAGCACAGCTCCCTCCACCATAGCACAACCTAAGCACATCACCATCTCCGCATCAGCTCAGCACCAAACTCCTCTTTAGTGTACCACCACCAGTGCAGCAGAGACTCCGCATCAGTTCAGCACTAGCACAGCACCACCTGAACATCAGCACAGCACCATCTCTGCATTAGCACAGCATCACTTTTGCATCAGTGCAAAACCACCAGCGCATCCTCACCTCAACACCAGCGCAGCCCCTCCTCCGCAGCAATTCAGCACCATCACAGCACCACCTCAGCAGAGCATCAACTCAGCACTAGCTTAGCACCACCTGGTCACCACTGCAGTACCACCACCTCATCACTCAGCTCCAGAGCATCACTCAGCATCACCTCCGCACCAGCACACCACCACCTGAGTATCATTCAGCATCACTTGAGCATCACCTCTACACCATCTCAACATCACTTAGTACGGCCTCAGTCTGCCCTCTCGTTTTGCAATTCGGGTACTATTTCACAACCTCCACCCTTCTGTTGTTTATGTCCCCCCAACCCCAAAACAAAAAAAAGCTATAACAAGCAAGTATTAGGACAGACAGGAAGAAGTTGCCTGCATTGAAGGAACAATAAAACTAGAATACATTACTTATGTTAATTATTTTTTTAATAACGTTGTTTAGTTGTACATAATGTCTTCTTTGTTATATATAAGGTAACAAAAATGCTTATAATACTTTTTTAATATACCTTTCCAACATGCTGCACAGCAGCCACACTGCTCTACAACATAGCTCAAATAAATTGGCAAAGCCAATAGCTCTGGCTAAACACTTAAACGGTCCCAAAGGCGCGACCTATTGCCTACGCCAATGCTTGTTCTGTTTACTCTCTCCCTGCCCTGGGAGGATCGATAATATTATAAGCAGGCACGCTTTCTTGTCCACATAGGAATCATTCTCCATTTGTTCTCCTTCTGAGATACTTTATTTTTCCCCTTTACTCCTTTTGTTTTCCTTCTGTAGTTTGTGACCATTGTAAGGGAAACATTGTGTGTTTTTGTTCTGAATATTTTTCCAGTGAGCTTGTTGCGCTATACTTGTGTATATCATCCCCGTATGTGTGCCCCTCCTTTCTTTGTGAGGGTTTACCGCCATGTGCGTGCGTCAGTCCCACCATAGTATGCCTACGCATCACTCCGTAGATGGGACTTGTAGGTGTCCTCCCTCACATGTGTCAAATAAAAGGTATTGTTATTTGAAATGTCAATATCTCAAACTCGTGTAAATGCTAGACCTATTGTATTCTATACTCTACGTTAACAACAAATCCTGTCCACATAGCAGCCACTTCATTTCCATGCTAGCGGCCTGCAACCTAGTTCAAATAATAACCCTACCGACGCACAAAGCAGGTCACACACTCGACCTAATCTGCTCCAACTTACCTTCTATTCGGGCGGCACCCCCCATTCCGGTTATTTGGTCGGACCATTTCCTTATCTCTTTTGAGATTGATATCCCTCGCCCCACTAGACCCATCATCACTCCTAAAACATCAGGCAGAAATTTGAGCCGCATCTCCTCTGATGCGTTCCGGGAACATCTAAAAAATACCCAACCCTGCCCCTCGCTTGACCCCGACCAAGCGATTGACCATTTGGACGCATGGATCGGTCAGGCCATAGATGCCCTGGCCCCCCTTAAACCCATCAAAACCCATAGGACGGTACCTTCAGCTCCTTGGTACTCCGACGAGCTTCGGAAGAAAAAACCTACTTGTAAATCTCTCGAGCCCCTCTGGAGACAGAAGTATTCCCCGGACAGTAAAACCATCTATAAAACAGCCCTCAAAGAATATCGGAGAATGATTGAGGAGCATAAACGGGATTTTCTGGCTTCCAGAATTAAACTTGCCAGCAATGGCGCCAGGGAGATTTTCAACATTGTTAGATCCTTCACAGACCCCAATGCGCCCAGCCTGCCTCACAGACGCTATGTGATAAACTCTCACAATTTTTCGAGGACAAAATCGAGACTATTTACTCACCCTTCCCCACCCCTAACAGAGAAGGAGGAGAAGAGCAATCCATTTCTCTCTCACCCCTGCCGTCCACTCTGTCCGATTTTGCAGCCATATCGGAAGCCGATTCCATGACAGAACTACTTAAATGTAAATCAGGTTCCCCAAATGACCCATGGCCAGCCAAGCAATACAAAAATCTAGCACCCCATCTCAATCCCTACCTGAACCACATCTGGAACGACTCCCTGAGAACGGGTAGCTTCCCTACTAAATGGAAACATGCCTCCTTAGTCCCCATTTTGAAGAAGGCCAATTTGGACCCCGACCTTCCCAGCAATTACAGGCCCATTTCCCTTTTGCCTGCCCCAGCTAAGATCCTGGAAAAGCTGGTTCACTCTCAGTTGGCAAACTACATCGAATCCAATGGACTTCTTCATGAATCCCAGCATGGCTTTAGGTCGGGACACAGCACGGAGTCATCCCTTATTGAAATGGCTGACTCGGTGAGGTGGACGCTTGACCGAGGGTCGAGGGCGGTGTTAGTGCTGCTGGATCTCTCAGCAGCATTTGACACCGTCTCTCATAAGATCTTGCTGAGAAGGCTGGAGGACTTGGGTTTGGGTGGCTCTGTGTTGAAATGGCTTTCATCTTATCTTTCTGACCGCACACAGCAAGTCTTCACCCCTCCTTTCACTTCCTCTGCCAGACCACTTAAATGGGGAGTCCCACAGGGTTCTTCCCTAAGCCCGCTTTTGTTCAATGTTTACTTCACCCCCCTGGCCAAACTGATTGCTCAGACTGGGATAAAATCCACTTCCTATGCTGACGACATTCAGTTACTTTTTACTTTTGATACCCCCTCCGCCTCCGCCTTCGACCCACTGAAATCCTGCCTTAGGGAAATCTCTAGTTGGATGGATGCCAACTCCCTCCGTCTCAATGCAGGAAAAATAGAGATTTTGTTCTTCAACTCACCATCTCCCCTCGATTCCAGTCTGTGGTGGCCGGAGGATTTGAGTCAAGCCCCCACGCCCAAAGACTCGGTGAGGAACCTAGGAGTACGCTGGGATAACCACCTCAGTTTAAACACCCAGGTACAAACTGTAGCAGCCTCCTGTTTCGCAAAGATCAGGACTATCAAACGGCTCATTAACTATTTGCCGGCGGACTGCCGTAAGACTGTGATTCAGGCATTAATTATATCCCACCTCGACTACGCCAATGCCCTTTACCTTGGCATCACAGCTGGTCTGTGTCACAAACTACAGACGGTTCAAAACGCCGCCGCCCGGCTGGTGGAGAGAATCCCTGCCAGACATCACATCTCTCCACACCTCCGTAAACTGCATTGGCTACCCATTGCTAAAAGTTGCGTCTTCAAGGCTATGACGCTAGCTTTCCGAGCGTCCAAAGGCAACGGGTCGGCCCATCTGAAAAACACCCTGCGACCGTACGTCAATTCCAGGGCATTACGCTCCAATTCCCTGTTTTTCCTGGAAACTCCATGATTTAAACGATCTCGTGCAGGTGGAAAAACCTTTGAGGTTTGTGCCACTCAGCGGTGGAACAAGCTCCCGCTAGCTCTATGCACCTGCCAAACAGAATTAGTATTCCGTAAGTCCCTTAAACCCCATTTCTTTTCCTCTTAAACTGGCACCCCGATTCTGTACCTCCTGTTTGCAGAGTTCTTAGCGCCGGGACGCCCCGTTGGGGCAGTTGTGCGCTTTACAAAACACACACACAAAAAAAAAAAAAATAGGTCTCGCATTCACGCAAGTTCAAGCTATTAGTATTGTAAATGACAATGCCTTTTATTTATGTTTTAAAACCCGAAACATAAATAAAGGTATTGTCATGTATAATGCCAATAGCTCAAACTTGAGTGAATGCGAGACCTATTGCATTGCAAATGCTGGGTTCTAAACAGGATCTGGTTGGGCTCTGCTCCCAGGTTGGGTCCCAAGAAATTTCAGATTTAAGAGCCCTAGATGGCTTGGGATCTGCCTCTATGTTCTTGTGTGCGGTTTTGTTTTTGGATCGTGTCCAGAGGTAATGGTTAAGAGGTAATGTTGTAATAGGTTTTAAAACTGTTTCTTTGTCTGAATCTGAAAGTCACCATTGAAATTGAATAATTGATGCACTGCTATTTTAAAAATGTACTCCCCGCTCCAAAACCCGCTGCCACACCAGCTCGACTCTCTTCCTGGTAGAGCCACCACCCGAGCGCCAATCAGAGAAGAGGGGGAGGGGTTGGTGCTGCCAAGGGATATAAATGCCGGTAGGCGCGCCAAAGGCAAACCCGTCTGCGCTCGTCCGTGGCCGACCGGGGCAAGGGGCAAGTCACTATGCCCAAACCACTACCTACTCCGCAATCCAACTGAAATCACTCCACTCCAACAATCTAACAATTGACCAGCGCTGTCGGGCGAACATAACCGCAAATGGGTTAATGGTAAAAAGATCCTCATTCCCAGAAGCCCATGAACACTTAACACCCGAGCAAAAAAAACGACAAACCTCAAAGATACAAACAAAGTAAAACGCCTAACAGTTACTTATCTAAACACCCGCTCCTTGGTCAGACACCAACTTGAAATACACAACCTACTGACGACTCAAGAACCAGATATCCTACTACTAACAGAAACCTGGCTAACACAGGATTCCGCCTCTGATATCCTAGCAGCACTACCCAGCAATTACTCCAAGCCAACCGCCACCAGGGAAAAACTGGAGGGAGGGTAGCAGCTATAATACACCGAGACTTAAAATTATCTGTACTTGCCCCCCTTGAACTACCACTAGTAGAGAAGCTAGTGATTAAACTAGCGTCCGGTTCTTCCCCGCTCGTCTGCGTCATACTTTACAGACCACCGCAGAGCTTGCCACAGTTCCCTCAGTTCCTGTGCGAACAGATGACACACCTCCTAACTAATCATGCAAAAATACTACTCATCAGTAATCTCAACTACTGGGCCAATGACCCAGCGGGTGGACCTCACTCGGCTGAACTAACCGACCTACTCATGGGACTAAACCTCAGCCAGCCCATCACCGCCGCTACACACATTAAAGGGCATACTTTAGACCAGGTATGGTCCACAAACCTGACTATGACAAACTTAAATATAACTCTTTGCATCTGGTCAGATCACCATCTTATTAAATTCTCCATAAGTAACCTTGCCAAACTGAAAATCCCCCCCACCTGACCCTGGATACTTTAGGAGCTGGAACACCTTCGACAAATGTCAATTTGTCGAAACCCTGGCCAATACAACTCACATCGCCCAATCCTCCATAGATGAGATTGAGAAAAACCTGTTGAACTGGCTCCTGACAGCCAGGAACAAACATGCCTCGCTTAGGAAAATATAACGAGCCCGTCGCCATGAAGCCCAGAAATGGTTTTCCACCGACCTAAAAGATTTAAAACTTGCCCTGCACCAAGCAGAAAGGAAATGGAGACACAAATATTTACCAGATGACAAAAAACCTATTTAACAGCCCTTAAAACCTACAAAAAAACTATTCTGACTGCAAAAGCCGAATATTTCTCACTCAAAATCCTCAACTCCAAAAACCGTTCGAAGGACATCTTCTCAATAATCAATGATCTATCAAACCCTGACAGAGTAGCTCTAAAAACCACAACCTCGCAATCCCTATGCGACTCCCTGAATAACTTCTTCATTGGCAAAATAAAAATTATCAAAGCTAGCATCCCCATATGCTTAAAGCCCACGTGCCAAACAAAAGCAAAAAACACACAAAGGCTAGAACAGTTCCCTATGATAAGCCAAGAAGCTTTCATAGACCTGATGACCAAAGTAAAATCAGGCTCTCCTACAGACTGCTGCCCCCCTTGGATCCTAAAGGAAGCCTTCTCGGCCTGCCCAGAGCCAGCCATGGCCCTCTTTAACAACTCACTATCCCCGGGCCATGTACCTGATACCTTCAAAGAGGCATCTGTCGTCCCTCTCTTGAAAAAACTAGGAGCCGATCCCTGGGCTCTCACTAATTACCGACCCATCTCACTGCCTCTTTATCTGGCCAAACTGCTCGAAGCCCACGTAGCTAAACGCTGATCTGCCTTTCTGGAGCAATCGGACTACCTGGACCCTCACCAAGCAGGTTTCAGCCCAGCTCACTCCACAATATCAGTGGTACTCTCAGTCCTGGATTCCCTGCGAGAGAAAGCGGACGTGGAGAAGTGTGGCTCAATGGTTAGAGCGGCAGACCCTGATGCAGAGGTCTAGCCCGGGACCAGGGTTCAATTCCCCGCCTCGGCGGGTCTTGGGCTCAAAATTCCACGGAGCTGATAATTCTCGCCTCGGTGCCTATTCTAATCATAGAGACCCACTCTGCAACTCTGGGCAATAGCTCCACAACCGCCCCCACAACGCTAAGGATACCTGGCCTTCACCCTGGGAGTGCCCAGGAGTGGACGCCTCACAGGGAAAGCCAGGACGGGTTCCACAGCGGTATTCGTACAAGCGCCTTTAGACCCTTGCGGGTGAGTAGTGCGCTATACAACTATCAATTTACATTTACATTTTACGAGAGATTCCCCCCAAGCACTAGTGCTACTGGATCTCTCTGCCGCTTTTGACACGGTTGACCATAACACCTTGGTCGACCGTGTCATGGACGCAGGAATCAAAGGACCAGCCCTCAAATGGATAAGCTCCTTTTTAAAAAACCGTTACCAAGCGGTATGCCTGGGAAACTTTACAACCCCCAAGATTAAAAACACTTGCGGGGTTCCCCAGGGCTCCTCGCTCTCCCCCCAGTTATTCAATCTATGCCTACTCCCACTGATCCATGCACTAAAAGAAAGGAAAGTCCAAACCTTCAACTAAGCAGACGACTTCCAACTAATATTTCCGATTAATAACTCCCCTACCACTGCCCACAAATTCCAGACGACAATGCTGTTCATGCGTGACTGGATGAACAGCAACCACCTCAAACTGAATCCAGACAAAACTGAAGTCATCCTCACAGGTGGCCCATCAAACCCCTGGAGCTCCCACTTCTGGCCTAAAGAACTGGGACAATCCCCCGTCCCCTCTATATCTGCCAAAACCTTAGGGGTCATAATCAACAATGACCTGACCATGAAAAATCAAATTGGATCTGTGATCACAAATTGCTGTTTCCAGTTAAGGAAAATAAGGAAAACCAGCAGGTTCCTTAATCAGGAAGCAAAAATACAGGCAGTTCTCGCGATGGTAATATCCCACATCGACTATGCCAACTCCCTCTACTTTGGCATTCCGGCCTTCCTCACCAACCGCCTTCAAATGGTTCAAAACCAGGCGGCAAGGTTGATCCTTCAAGGTAATAGGCGCCAACACATCACCCCTCTGCTGAAACAGCTACACTGGCTCCCAATAACCCAGAGATGCGCCTTCAAGGTGGGATGTTATGTTATGATTTCTTGTATAGCGCATGACTCACCCAGGGGCATCTCAGCGCTTACCAATAGGATTCTAAAAACGAGGGACGTAGAAATCCCATTTTATAAAAAAGGCGGGTTTAGAACAGAAATATTTTCAATTGCTTCCTGAAAGACATAAAAGTGCTGGATTTTCGCAGGGCCACAGGTAGCGAGTTCCAGTATTTGGGGGCTATGTAAGAGAAAGCGCTGCCACCTGTGCGGGTTAACCGAATAAGTGGGATCTTCAGAGAGCTTGAGCGTTAGATCTTAAATTGCATTCACGTGATTGTACGGAAAGTTTGTTATGAAGGTAACTTGGTGCCCCCCCCTTTAAGTGCTTTAAAGGAGAGGCAGAAGATCTTAAAAAAAGATCTTTCTACCACCGGAAGCCAGTGCAGTTGTCTGAGCAAAGGAAGGGATGGGGATCCAGGAGGACGGTTTAGGACCACAGTTTAGGATGTATCATCTTCAAATCCCTGAACAGTAAAAACCCCAAATTCAACAACAGCCTGGTCAGTAGGTACACCCCTACCCGCAACCTGCAATCTGCCCACTTGCATCTCCTGCTCACACCTCCTTTCAAGCTAAAACGCGCCGGTGGGACAAGGTTCGCCACCCTTAAGCCCCAAATACTGGAACTCCCTACCTTTGGAGATCAGATCCTGCACTGACCTCATGAGTTTCAGCACACTCCTGAAAACATGGCTATTCAAACAGGCATACTAGTAACACCTCAGTATAATTCCTTTAGAGCAGTGCCAATAAACCCACCTGGTGTACGTGAACTCTACAAATAGTTTAACATAACATAACAAAGGTAGTAGGGGTTCTTTGCTGTATTAGGTATAGTGGACATTGATTGCAATCCACTTCAAATCCGATCATGGATTCTTCTGCGAGCCTCACTGAGGCTTGTAAGGTCAGTTTTGCATGCTTGTATTTGCAGAGGTCAAGGGGCAGTTTGTCTGCATTTTTTACAACATGTCCTTTTTGGCAGCCCTGTATAAGCCACACTACAGTAGCCCATTCCATCTATTACTTGGCCTTTTTTCAGTCTTACTTAGTGCCTGGTTTGGGTAGGTGATGCTGTGTTCTTGAGCAAGGACATTTCTAGGTTTGCAACACTAACAATAACATCAACTTGTGGAGCCAATGAAGCATTGCAGTTGAGGTTTCGCCACATATTTTTTACTTTTCGAGATGTAGATAGTGGGGAATACAAGCTTTTATGTATTTTTTTGTTTAATTATTACGGAATTATGGGGGGGTTACACCCACTACCTGTGCTTTTTTGTGCTTTTTCTTTTCTTCTTCTTTATGAAGTGTCCCCCATACCCTGGCTTCTATTTTCTTTTTTTGGGGGAAGGGATGAAATATCTCCCCTCATATCTCCAATGCCTGCTGTGGTATTTCCACGTCTACATCTGCCTCAGTGTTGGTGCTGTGCAGGTGAAGATATGTCGGTCGTCGGAGAGAATGCAGCACAAAGGCCGCAATGTCTGTTTTTTCTATCCTTATTAGTTTTTGTTAGACCAAGCCTAGGTGTTGTACCATTGTAGAAAACTTATTATGTACGTGTTCAGATATAATAGGACAGGGTACTGACCATTTGCATGTGACCATATCCTTGTACATATGGTTTATAGGCCATGTAATATTAACCATACCATAGGACAAAACTTGGTGAGCAATAAGTAGCATTAACTGACCTGTATGTGATCATTCACAGGTCATTGAGCATTTATTGTGCTATCCAATCTGTGGAGGCGATACCTATTATGCAATAGAAAAATACATGGTAAATTAATGATTTAGTGGTATGCTTTCAGCGTTACATGCAGGTTTGTGACCTTTAAGATGATTCTGAAATAAATGCTAGACACAGTGCAATATTAGGCACTGGTGTTGGCAGCAGGCAGAATGCTAAGGATTGGCACAATGACTGAGTCATTTGGTAGCGTGAACAAATCATGAAGAACAGTAAATCTCAGTGGGAATTCTTTTCACCAGTAGTCAAAACTGAACTCTAGAACACTACAGAAATATTTCATTAGCTATCTAGCTGGGCATATACGATTCTATAGATCGTTTTGCATTTTATGGCGGACCTGTGTAGTGTGGAAGTTGTTAAAAGCCATTATTTTACAAGTTTTCCATCATTCCTCACTTTCTTTCAGTCTTACTGTTAAATCAGGAAAACGTATTTGCTGCCAGACTATGGAACTCCAATCACGCTCCTCAGGGATTCCCTCTTCACTTACAGTGCTGTAACTGAGGAAGGGAGTGAGGTCCAATAAAAGAACGTTTTTATTCTCAGGAACCTGAGTATTTTGTGAGGATGAGTCTGAAAGAGACCCCAGGTAGCACTCTTCTAAATTACGAGCTACCCAAAGTCTAAATGTACAAAGCCAATGTCGGGGTCATTAGCAACATTTTATGGCTTGTCATCCCTTCTCCTGCTTATGACTGCTCAATCCCTAGCATTCTTCTACCTCTCAGCAACACTGCCAACATTTGAACGAGGAGATCAGAGGGTCTTCAGCTCTGGCTGGTGAGGTGCCGGGTTTTTAGGAACCCGGTTGTGCCAGGGGATAACACCCGAAGACCTCTGAGTTCTCCCTGTTCCGGACCACAGAAACCAAGAGTCTTCTGGTTGAAGTCAGAGATCGAGTTTTATTGGCTGCAACCAAGTAACATGTGTCCTAGAAGCACGACAGCACGGGTCGTAAGTTCTCAGGAGACTGTTCGTTTTTACAGAACCAGCCTTCTCCTTTTATACACAATATTACACTTCAGGCAAGAATTCTTGAGTTTACAATACGGTCATAGACATATTTTCACAACAGAGCAAAACGCACAGTCATGTTGGCCAACCCATATTTTAGATGTCCAGTTTGTGATAGATGACCCAGCCCAGCCCGGAATTACAATCAGATATCGATGAAACCCCAATAAAACAGGGCACCTCCTCGTCATAAAACTGGCCATAAACAAGGAACATGGACAGGTGTATATGTGTAGAAAACATGGTCTGTATGTGGTGAATGGTTTATGGCATGTTGTGCTTTGATGATATCTTACTCGGCCACTGGGTGAGGAGCTGCCCAAACAGGTTTGGCTGGAGGCAGTGGAGTCAGTTCGGCCAGGTAATGGGGAAGTCAGCTAAGGAGGACATGTCCTTTCAGATCAAGCTCGACCTTAATCAAGTGACTTATATGAGGGCAAGGCATAAGATGGATGCCGTTCACAAAATGGAGTCCGAGGGTTCAGAACGGAAACCACGATTTGAGGGTGTTGGCATCGCTCAATCATGACGCAAATGCACAGGGATAATGTCCTAATCATTACCGGTCTGCCGATACCAAATTCGTCATGGTACGACGATATTTTGTGACACGAGTGTTGGACCTCGGTACCGGTATTACAGCAGGGTCCAGAATTTCAGAACCACAGACCCTCCTTTTGCCCTCATATAAGGCAATAACTCATGCTAATCTGAGTCCAAATCTGTATTAATGAATTCATGGAGATGCTGCTGTAGCATCATTCTGTTGCTCAATTCATCCCTTGACACAGGCTTCCTTACACATGAAGTAGCACAGAGGCCACATATTGCAGGAGCGCACTGTACAAACAGGCAGAACATGAACAGAACGGCTAAGATCATCCCAATGAAGATCAGAGTTTTCCATCCCCAGGCAGAGATCAGTTCCCAGAACCACCCTAGCAGGGACCAATCCCCTTTATCCTCATGAAGGGAATCAGAGATTTTGTGCAGTTTGGAGATGGCCTGGTACACTGTCTGAGCATTATCAGGGATGAAAATGCAGCAACTGGATTGGATCACCCTACATACACCACCACGGTCTGCAAGTATGACATCTAGGGCAACCCGGTTCTGAAGAGTCATAAGCCGGTCCGACTGGAGCTCAGCTGTCAAATTACTGAGGGCACCGGTCGTTTCGGTCACGGCGGATTAGACTACCCTTGTTAACTGGCGAATGTTCCTGCTGTTCACCATAGGCCCCCAAAAGGGCAGAAAACCCTTTGCGAAGTCCCCAAACTCTTGACCCGCAGTGTCGTCTTGACTCACGACACCCCTAACTGTCCTTGTCCGATGGTAATCTGCCCCGGCCGTATAGGTGGGTGGCAGCAGAAACTAGGTAAAGCATGTGCCCGAGAAGTCAGGGGGGCAACCAAGTGTATGCTTTGTCATGGCAGATGAAGTACGTACCCTTAGCTGCCAAGAATGGAGGGGAAGTTCGGGATGCAAACACGTACGTTTCTGTGCATACGCTCTCCCCCAACTGTGCTTCAGGATCCCTGCCAATACCTTGCAGACATAGGTGACCTCGGTGGGGTACTACCCAAACCGGGGAGGATCTCTTCGTTTTCTGGCTCTCACTTAAGGAAATCCCATACTTAGTGATGTTCCACCTACTGTACGGGGTAAACTCATCCTGGGGAGTTGCTCTAACCGTGTCAATATCTCTACTCATATTTCTGATTCCTGCCATCAGTGCCTTATTGTTTGAATTTTTCCCTGGAACGTACCGTTCAAGGGAAAACAGGAACATGGTCTGGAAAGCCCACAGAGAACCGAAATAACTAAACGGCAGGACAAAATACGGGATACCCTTATCTGTAGTGTGTGGCATGAGTCCGCATATCCAACAGTTCGTAGTGTTCATGACAGATTGGTGCTGGTGTAGGAGTTGGACAAATGAATTATTTACAAATTCTAGTCTTCTGGCGGACTCGTGTTCAGGTAGGGGATGAAAGGAGTGTGTAGGAACAGTAGGAGGAGGTGTGAGCTGAGTGTTGGGCATGAATGGAACTCGAAAAATGGACAGAGCATAGCCAGTTAAAAACATTATTATACTACACAACATTGAGATGCTTAATACTAGAGATCGTCTTCTTGCCATTACAGTGCATATTTTCTTTTCAAAGTTCATGGGTCTAGCAGGTCTCTCCACCCTCGGAAACTCCATCCTCTAGTTGCTGCCTGCGGTGGGAGTTTGATTCTGCCAGGGAGTGCGTTCTGTTTAGTCCGGGGTAATTCCCTCAGACCAACCAGAACCGTTGACCTAAACGTCTCCAGCTGCACTCTCCAGACTTCAACCGCGGCCCTAGCAGCAGAACCGGATGGCGGTTCGAAAATCAAAAATGAGCAAGTTCCCTGGGCGAGAGAGCTGTAAAATCAAAAATAGTTCTTAGGGGAAAGAAAGTTGCATAAATTCGCTTTTATTAGTCCCTTTTTCTCGACCTCAGATTATATTGTTGTTTCCCAGGTACGGTGTGGTCTTCGAACAATGATTCTGGTTCCGTAGTGTCCAACTGCATTGACGGAGGCACAAATCCTTGCAAAATACGATCACTCTCCTTTTCTGTATCAGTTCCTTTCAGTCGTGCATCGCTGAAGAGTGCAAAGCGTGGTATGGACTCGGTCTCGGAGTCAGCAATTCCTTTCTGGACCCACCGGTCATATGGAAGGGGCAGAGGGACCCGTTTACAGTGGGTCCTGTGGATCCAATGTTTTTTTCCGTGGACACGTACTGCAGAACGGGTAGATAGCAGGACCTGGAAAGGTCCGGTCCAACGAGGCTCCTCGTTCTTGGTTCGCCTGAAGTTCCGGACTAGGACCCAGGAGCCAGGTTCGATGGCGTGGCCTGGATCGTCAGACGCCGGTGGAGAGGAGCTGTGGACCTGTTGATGTAAAACATGTAGTTTAGTTGTCAATTCGTGTAAATAGTCAAGCAGTACGGGATGCTCTACTTCGCTTAGCCGCTTTGATCTTGGCACACCCCAGATGTTAGCTGGGCGGCCAAACACTATTTCGTGAGGGCTGAGTCCTAATCTAGAATGGACAATCATTCTGGTAGACAGGAGTGCTAAAGGCAGGGCGCCAGGCCATTTAAGGCCTGTGCTGGCTTGGATCTTGGCTAATTTCAGTTTTAACGTGCCGTTGTAGCACTCAACTAATCCCGCTGATTGGGGGTGATTTGCAGCGTGGAACTTCTGGTGGATGCCTAGACATTCGCACACTCTCCTCATCACCCGTCCCACGAATTCACTTCCATTATCACTCCAGACCATTCTAGGCATCCCAAACCTAGGGAAGAATTCCTTGACAAGGGCTTTGGCAGTTGACAAGGCCGGACCTACAACATACATTCGACTCATTGTGTTCCTTGCAGTCTCTTTCGCAACTTCGTCTGCAAATGCATTCCCGCGACCAACATCATCTTGAATCTTTCTGTGTGCACTGCATTTCACAATCGCAACCTGTAGGGGCAAGGTCAGTGACTCGAGGAGGTCGTTCACCAGCTGACCATGTTGGATTTTTGCACCGTGTGATGTCAGGAACCCACGTTCACGCCACAATCTTCCAAAACTGTGAGCTACACCGAAGGCGTATTGGCTATCGGTATACACATTCACTCGCTTTCTTTTTGCCAACACACATGCTCTTGTAAGTGCAACTAACTCTGCTGCTTGTGCAGAATTATGGGGGATGCGAGCTGTCTCAACAATCGTGTGCAATGTTGTCACAGCATATGCTGCAGTTGTATCACCATTTGGCAACTTGAAACATGAACCATCAACCCATAAAGTGTCATTACATTTAGGAAGGGGAGTGTCCTGCAAGTCTACTCTCCCTTTTGTCTCTTCTTCTGTCCTAAAACAGCAATCATGCATTTCGACCTTATCTGTCTCTGTTGGAATGGGCAATAGCGTGGCGGGGTTGAGTGTATCGCACCTTTTTATTTGAACGTGACTCGCTAATAGTGTCAGTTCATAGCTTGACAATCGAGCACTAGTTAAGTGCTGCGTCTTCGTTCTGTTTAGTAAAATGTCTACCGCATGTGGGACCATAACAGTCAGAGTGTTATTCATTACTAACCCAGCAGACTGTCGAATACAGACAGCTGCTGCAGCAGTGGCCCTCAAGCAACTTGGTAATGCCCTAGCTACAGGATCTAGAGTCGCTGAGAAATACGCACATGGGCGCTGTTTGTCCCCAAAGTGTTGCGTCAGGACTGATAATGCGCAACCTTCCTTCTCATGGACATATAATGTAAAGGGCTTACTGTAGTTGGGGTTGCCCAACACAGGAGCCAAACATAATGCATCACGCAACTCGTGGAAACTTGTCTGACAATCTTCAGACCAAGGCATAGGAATGGGTGTGTCTTTACGGATTAGTGTCAGTAAAGGTTTGGCCAATAGTGAGAAGTTTGGTATCCATTGTCTACAGTACGATGTAATGCCCAAGAAAGCCCGAACTTCTCTTTGTGTCCTTGGGGCACTCAATCTCGTGATTGCCTGTATTCTTTCTGGGGTCAGTCTCCTTCCCTCCTTCGATAAGATGTGACCTAGGTAGGTCACTTCTTGTCGGCAAAATTGTAATATTGAAAGAGAGGCTTTATGCTTCATGTCACATAAATGACGCAACAACGACAGTGTGGCTTGCTTGCAAATCTCTTCAGTATCTGCAGCGATCAGCAAATCGTCTACATACTGAATCAATGTCGCACCATCAGGTAGAACAATCTTATCAAGTTGTGTTTTCAGAGCCTGACTGAATATGGATGGACTCTCACAGTAGCCCTGAGGAGCGCGTTTGAAGCGGAAGCTTCGTCCTCCTAAATTGAAGCCAAAAATGTCTCTGCTCTCCTCGGCAATCGGGATGCTGAAGAAGGCGTTCTTCAGGTCAATCACCGAAAACCAAGTGGCTGAAGCTGGAACCATTGTCAATAAGGCAGTAATGTCGGGGACGACTGGAAACTGCGGTACAACAATCTCATTCACTTCTCTGAGATCAATCACAAATCTGTACACAGGGGGCTGTGAAGGATCAGTACACTTTAAGACAGGCAAAATAGGACTGTTACAAATGTTGCCTGTTGTTTCCTCAATGACATCTTTCTCAATCAGATCGTAAATGATCGCTAACAACGCCTTTTCACATTCGCTAGAGATCTTGTATTGGGGGATACGTGGCAACCTAACATTGGCTTTCAATGTTCTGACATACGGTGCTATCTCCAAACGACCTACATCATTAGAACCGGTAGCCCAAAGGATATCTGGAAGAGATGACAATTCCGTTGGAATATCTTCCTTTGACGAATACATTGGGGAAATCACTTTCTTACCAAGGGTAAGTTGTACTCCCGAAGGAGAACAGTACAAAGTCGCATATAATCTTTTTAACAAATCCAAACCTAACAAATTTTCGCCACAACCTGTTGTAAGGATGAGGGGTGCTTCTAATTCGCATGGGACAACAGAAAGGGGCATAGGACTAGAGATCGGGTTTCTAACAGGGGCGCCAGAGAAACCTACTGAAATATTCATTTCGCCAGACAAAGGTGCACCAGGAAGTTTTGAGTGCATAATAGAACTTTTTGTAGCACCAGTATCCAGCAGAAATGGCTCTGACACTCCGGATGTAATCACCTCGACATAAGGTCCATTCTGATCTACTGGAACTGAAACAACTCCCTCTCTTTGTCCATGGCTGTCCTAGCAATTATTACCCTCATTCTCGTTTTCTGCGTAATAGTCATCAGCATAGTGCTGAGCAGACCTAGAGGACACATTATTCTGTTGGTCAAAGCTATTCATGGAATTCTGAGGCAGAAAAGAAGTGTTATTCGGGGGGAAATTTCCACGGCCCCTAGCCCTAGGAGCCTGTTGAACACCTCTACCTCTTGCACCAGAAACACCATTTAGGCGTCGCGCCAGAGCTGGACAATTGTTTTTGAAATGACCCTCTTCTTTGCAATAGGCACACTGATTCGGGCCCTACGGCAAACGCTGATGGGAAAATTCGTTGCCTTGCGGATTTCTCGAATACTGCTGTGGTTGCTGATAATTGGGCTGACTAGGAGTGCGAGGCGGATAGGCTTGCTGGAGAAGAACTTTAGTTTTTAAATCTTTAGTCTTTTTGTCTGCCTTATCTAGCTCGTCTTTGCGCCTATTTTCGTAGTACTGGGCTGTGGCTAAAATCTGTGCTGACGTGGAAACAGCCCAAGCACTCTCTGAATCTTTCAATTTATTGCACAGTTCAGGAAGCAAATTATGTACGAATTTGTCTACGAACAATCTTTGACCACCTTCGGTAGCCATATCCTGACCACTATGATCGACGAAAGTCTCTTCAAATCTCGTGAAAAAGTCAGACACATTCTCATCTTTCTTTTGCTTGCACGCAGACAACTTATCCCAATTAACACGCAATTCAGGCATTAACGTCTTCATGTACGTGATAATTCTACCAGGAAGTTCAGCTATTAAAGGCTCAGGTTTGGAACCACCAACTTGTCTAGTATCCGTAGCAGTAATATTAGCCCACGTGTCACCTAGTTCTTGATCATGATCTGCATGACGAATTTTACTCCATAAAGGCTGTGGGACGACGTTCCCAAACAACATGTCTATATCCGCTAAATTCATTATACATGAGCTGGCAGTCTGTGATAACTCCTTATAATACCCTGCGGGATTTTTACGTGGATCAGGTAATGTCTGCTTGAGTGCTAAAACTTCAGATCTTTTCCAGGGGACATGTACCCATACACGCTGGAAATGCGGTGGAACGGGTGGATGCGCATTCGCATCACCTTCCCTCCAAACTGGAGGAACCTCTCTCATAGGGTACTGTCGCGCCTTTTTTCTACCTGACACGTCATCTTCATACAATGATCTAGAGACATTTCCCTTACTCCTATAGGATAATAACAGGTCTATTGCTTTTTCAACATCAGCACCTACAATCATGCCTTCATAGAACTTAAAACGCATACGAAATAATTCCTGCATTTTGCGCTTTGGATCGTTTGTCTCCAAATCTTCACAAAGATACACACACATCTCTTCGAATACATATCTCTGAGTGGGTGCATCCCATTGTCGGAAAACTTCCATAACCGACTGAACATCGTATCTAACAGTGTCAGTAACCCATTTGCGTGCTAACTCATTCAGTACTTCTCTTTCCTCATAATCAGGCAGTTGACTACGCAACTGTCTACGTCCTGTTTTAGGGGTCGTTTTAGGCGACCCAAAGAAAGGTGAGAACAGACCAGTGACAGTACTTGCTACTCTCTGTCGAACGGAAGGAGAAGCTTGCGGAGAGGCAGATGTGCCAGAAAAGACAGGCTGATGTAAAGAGGAAGTCGAAGCAATAGCAGAGGAAGTCGAAGCAGTAGCAGAAGTAGTATCAGGATAAACAGTTGGAGCAGTAGGCAAAGTCGTAAAAGAAGTAGATGGAGTGTGTAGCAAAGGCGGCGGCCCTTGAGAAGGCTGCGCCGGAGAAGTAGGAACCAGCTGAAGAGGAGCTGGCGCTTGTGCAAGAGCTGCATTTCGTGCGCCGGGGCGCGGTATAACAATACGCTTCGGGGGTCCAACAATACTCTATGTATATGGGGGTGGTGAATTCAATAAATGGGACATTAATGGATCTTTCTCGGATGTTCCCTTTGAATCTTGTCCTTCATGGGGCAACATCGGGTAGCATTTATCTGCTGCTAGTCTCTTGCTTCTGAGCATTTGTTCACTTTCCTGCTCTTCCTCATTATCCCTGTATGCGATGGCAGCTTGCACCATTGACATACCCCTTTTATTTTTCTTTGCTAGTTTAATTTATTTCTGTTTGGCTTCTTTGCGCCATAAGCGAAAAGAGTCAAACATCGCCGGCCGGGCTTTCTTCTTAAACAGTTTGACCTCGAGGTTGTCTAAAACTTCTGAATCAAAACTACCATATTGGGGCCACTTTAAAACACCATCCTTGCGGGTGTATCTTATCCATACCTCATTATATGTGATAGGGCCTACTCCATGCTTGATATATAACTCATATGTTGGAGTTCCAATCGGAGGAACCGGACACAAATCCTCTAATCGGGAGTCCTTACTACAACCAAGACAAAACAAGTTTCCAAGTCTGCTGAGACCAGGCATCTTCGCTCACTAGTCTAGCTTCAAACTTCAAGGGATTATCGAACTATGATATTTTCGTGAATACACGAATCCCTCGGGTTTGGCGCTTGCAAGTTCCAAACAAGGTGTACCTCAAGGATACCAAAGACTAAGAACCAAACTAAGGACTGGGAGACGCTCCACTTATACTTAACTGAAGTATTGAAGATCAGTGACGTCACTAGAAGACTCGTCTATCGTTTCGCTCTACCAAGGATCACTGGGTCCAAAACAGGGCGATAGTCAGGGCAGCAGTCCTTCGTAGCCGTCGGGACGCGGGGAACCTCGCAGCAAAGACCTTCGGAACCACGTCGACATACAGGGGTCGCTGGAGTGGCTGGCCGTCCTCCGGAATTTTCACACAAAGCTCCTCACGAACATCTGGCTTGGACCGTCACCGCCCCGAGTTGGGCGCCAACTGAGTTGCCGGGTTTTTAGGAACCCGGTGGTGCCAGGGGATAACACCCGAAGACCTCTGAGTTTTCCTTGTTCCGGACCACAGAAACCAAGAGTCTTCTAGTTGAAGTCAGAGATCGAGTTTTATTGGCTGCAACCAAGTAACATGTGTCCTAGAAGCACGACAGCACGGGTCGTAAGTTCTTAGGAGACTGTTCGTTTTTACAGAACCAGCCTTCTCCTTTTATACACAATATTACACTTCAGGCAAGAATTCTTGAGTTTACAATACGGTCATAGACATATTTTCACAACAGAGCAAAACGCACATGTTGGCCAACCCATATTTTAGATGTCCAGTTTGTGATAGATGACCTAGCCCAGCCCGGAATTACAATCAGATATCGATGAAACCCCAATAAAACAGGGCACCTCCTCGTCATAAAACTGGCCATAAACAAGGAACATGGACAGGTGTATGTGTGTAGAAAACATGGTCTGTATGTGGTGAATGGTTTATGGCATGTTGTGCTTTGATGATATCTTACTCGGCCACTGGGCGAGGAGCTGCCCAAACAGGTTTGGCTGGAGGCAGTGGAGTCAGTTCGGCCAGGTCATGGGGAAGTCAGCTAAGGAGGACATGTCCTTTCAGATCAAGCTCGACCTTAATCGAGTGACTTATATGAGGGCAAGGCATAAGATGGATGCCGTTCACAAAATGGAGTCCGAGGGTTCAGAACGGAAACCACGATTTGAGGGTGTTGGCATCGCTCAATCATGACGCAAATGCGCAGGGCTAATGTCCTAATCATTACCGGTCTGCCGATACCAAATTCGTCATGGTACGACGATATTTTGTGACACGAGTGTTGGACCTCGGTACCGGTATTACAGCAGGGTCCAGAATTTCAGAACTACACTGGCACCTGAATATTCAGCACAACAGAATTTATACATGTTGTGCAGATAAACAGAAAACACTTGTAAAATGCGCGTCTAGTCTGCAAACAAGAACATATTGTTTTGTATCCTGTTGGCATTAAATGGCACTAAAAACACTGTGCACCTCTGCTGAACAATTCTTAATATTTATTTTACGGCTTATAACTATAGTTCTTTGTTTCCACTCTAAAGCAGAGCAAAAGGAAGAAATCCAGAGGGAAAGCGAAAAAAGGACATCCAGAGGAAGAGACTAAAGATGACTTTGAAGAGGATGCTGGAGTTGGCCTCATCCACGGAATGGACAAACTGAAGTTATGTGCGGGGGATGCGCAACACAGTACATATCTTGCCTCTATGAATGTTCCCTCTAGCAACACGTATTTAACTGCAGGAAAGGAGCAATCATCATCGCAGTACTGGAAAAGGGTCAGTAGCAGTGATTCGGAGTACTCCGACACAGAAGGTGGAATCCAGAGCAAAATAAGGTTTGTACTAATTATTTTGAATCATTCTTAAAAGACAATATGGGTTTTGTGCAGAACCAGATATGCTGATTTAAACATATGCCAACACTTCAACAGTTGCCCGTCAATTGTACCTCTTTTGAGAATTAGAAGCCCCTTTTTGTGTATCTGCTTTGTTCTCATAAATGCATTTTACGCAGTGACCTGTAGTAACCAGTTGCAATTCTTACTCCTGTGCAGTGTTTTCCTTTGCGTGTCTCCACATTTTCCAGAGTCCTATATCCGTATGCAAGCACTAGAACTGCATCAAGTTCAAGGGGAGGTATACCTTCGCCTGAGAAATCTAACTATTAGGATGGGATAATTGGGAGTCTGGGTAGAGAAGGGTCGGAAATTGCAAAAATACATATTTTTTTCACTAGTTCCTCCTACTTAATTTCAAACTCCCTACTTTTAGTAGTGTTAATTATCCTAGAAGACTACATATATAATCTTTACATATCTAATGTGGTGCTTTGAAATTCAACTACATTTGATGTGCAATTGTTGTGTTTTTTACCAAAACCTATTTTTCCCAGTAAAATAATGTTTTCAGTGGAGTAAATGTATTTGGTCTGTAAAATAAGATCTTTATTCTCCGTTGTTATTAAACGCACACTTTCTTTCCATGTAAGATCTTATCAGGCCAAAGTTCGGCAATCTGCTTTATCTTGCTTCCTCTCAACTATCAAGTCCATCGAGAAAAGAATTTTGTATGGTTACTGGTCTTCCTTTGTGCCTGATACACCTGGAATTGGAAGCCCCCAGTCTGTTTCCTTGATGACCATTGCTTTAAAAGATCCTTTTCCAAAGGTAATGTATTTCTGAGAGTGTATTATCTGATCCAATTGGTGTCACTGTCAACTCTTTTAATAACGGTAACAGAAGCCCTGCTTTGGATGTATCTGGTTGTATAGAGTTCTTGGATGGAAGTTAGGCTAAAAGCTTGGGGGAAAAAAATTACAGCTTGCCTGTCATGCACAGGTAGTTTCTTTAAAACTTTTGCTAGAGCCAGACACAGATCTTATTCAAGGAGACCGGTGGATGGCAAACTTACCAAGCACGCAGAGGCAACTTTATGCCTACTTAGCAAATTGGGCTCTGAGGTAGTTGGGGCTAATTACTCACAATCTAGTATTAGCATACTATCTTAGAATCTGATAGAAATTTTATCAAAATTAGTTGATCCTGAATGGGTGTCTTATATCGGTGATCATGATGGTTGCATGTTCCAAGAGACCTGGGCTATTGAAAAAGTGTTTGTAGAAGGGTTTATTACTTCTAGTGTGGAAGCAAACCCCCCTGAGTTCTATGGGCGGGCAACTAGGGGAGGGGGGGTGGTCTTCTGATTCGAATTGGGTTCTGTGAGGATTAGATCAAGATTACGGGCCAGTATGAGGTCGGCAATGTCAGTGCGTGTTTCACTGCCGATCTTCAGTTGAGAAGCATGCAGACCATGCCCTGCTGAAATAGCAGGCCTACTTAGATTAACTGAATTATACGCTAAACCACTACAAAAAAGACCTGACAAATAATTTGCTACCTCTACCACAGGTGCTGAAATGGGATCCAAACCCCTCTCAACACACCAACCATTCCACTTTCTCCACGCTGACTCATATACCCTAGATGTCCCTTTAGACCATGACTTTGAGACAAGCTCCTCAGCTTCTTTTGATAAACCCTGCACTTGCCAAACTCTCCTGAAATCAACCAAGCCATCAACTTCAGTTGTCCTGTGACCACCAATTCGTGAAAGTTCCCCTGAACATCCATCAATATGTCCCTGCAATCTGGCAGAATTACCGGGTTCTCCACCAACAAATCCATTGCATCCGGGAACCATACCTGAGCTTTCCAGAAAGGAGTTATCAGAACCAACTCTGACTCCTCCCTTCTGACCTTGTTCAAAACCCTCTGAATCATAGAAAATGGGGGAAACGCATAACTCCTTCCCCCCTTCCAAGTCTGCAGAAAGGCATCCACTCCCTTTGCCTCCGGATCCTGCCTCCAACTGTAAAACTCCTTCAATTGAGTGTTCAACCTGTCTGCAAACAGATCCACACTCAAAGGTCCCCACATTCTCTCCAGACTCAAAAACACTTCTCTCTTCAACCTCCAACAGCTCGCATCCCTCAGGTATCTTGAATACCAATCCGCTTCTACGTTGCTCAACCCTGGTATGTACTGAGCCTGAACTACAATCTCTCTCTCCAGACAAAATTTCCAAAATTCCTTTGCAAGTTCCGCCAATCCTCTTGACCGAGGACCACCCATCTTGTTTACATACTGAAGCGCCGACAAATTGTCCATCTTCAGAAGAACACAACATTTGACTCTGTCCTTCACAAAACTTTTTATTGCGAAGGAACCTGCCAGCAACTCCAAACAATTTATGTGCATTAATCCTTCTTCTTTCGACCATTGCCCCCCTGTTGATGTCTCTCCACATCTCGCTCCCCATCCGCTTAAACTCGCATCCGACTCTATCTCCACTTCTGGCATTGACCCAAATATTGCTCGACCGTTCCAAGCATCCAGACTCATCAACCACCACTTCAATTCCTCCTGAGACTCCTGATCTATCACAACCTTCTGAGAATACCTCACATCCTTCCTCAAATACCTTGCCTTCAACCTCTGTAACGCACAATAATGCAGGGGAACAGGGAATATCGCCTGAATTGAAGAAGATAGAAGACCCAACAGTCGCGCTAACTGCCTCAAAGTAATCCAGTCCGCCGACTTCACTCTCCTCACTTCTTTCCTGATCTTCCTCACCTTCTCCATTGGCAACCTCAACACACAATCCAACGTTCGTATCTGAAAACCTAAAAAGGTCATCACCTGTTTTGGATCCACACACGACTTCTCCTTGTTCACTACAAACCCCAAATTCTCTATTACTCTCACTGCAAAATCCGCATGATCCTTTGCCAACATCCTCTCTTCTGCCATTATCAATATATCGTCCAAATAGACTATTAGACGAACTCCTCTGGACCTCAGCCAAGCCGCAATCGGCCTCATCACCTTGGTGAAGCACCACGGAGCTGATGTCAAACCGAAAGGGAGACTCTTGAACCTCCAGCGCCTTCCCAACCACCTGAACTGAAGGAAATCCCTTTGATCCTGGCACATTGGAATTGTTAAGTAAGCATCCTTTAAATCCAGTCTCGTTAACCAATCCCCCTTTCTCAACAGATCCCTTAGCATATGAATCCCCTCCATTTTGAAATGGTTGTAAACAACCCAATCGTTCAATTCCTTCAAATTGATTACCGGCCTCATCTTCTTGTCCTTCTTCTCTACAAGAAATAAGTTGCTTATAAAGCAACCCGGTACTTCTTCTGCAAGCTCTATTGCACCCTTTCTTTCCAACTCTAATACTTCTTTTGTTACCAACCTTTCCATTTCCACTGAAAACCTTAATATCTTTGGAACCCTCGTTTGAACCGGGGTACTGATAAAGTCTATCCTGTAACCAAACACAGTTTCCAAAACCCATGGATCCTGTGTTATTTCCTGCCATCTGGAAACAAACTGGGCTAGTCTGCCGCCCAATTTTACTTCCATAAATAAAGGGTCTTGTAAGAGACTTACCTGAAAGTCCTCTCGGTCTCCTATCCGACCTTGGACCTCTTCCTCTCCCCCTCTGTCTTTGCGGGAAGAAACTTCCTTGATCGGACCTTGTAAATCCATATCCTCCTCCACTTCCATAACCAAATCCATATCCGTAACTTGATCCAAAGGGCCTGTTTCCTCTACCATAAAATCCTCTGGTAAATCCAAAACCTCGGCCGGGGAACCGACCCCTTGTCCTCCCGGCCGAACCAAAAACACGTCTCATATCTTTCTGAGCCTTCTGTAAAGAATTAAATGTTCCTACGTACTTTGCCATATCTTTGACAAAGTCGTCACCGAACAGCAGCCCATCGCTCTGTTCACCCAACTCCTTGTCAGCCAAATCTGCAAGTTTCGGATCGATCTTGAATAAGATACTCTTTCTCCTCTCCTGGCAGAGAGCCGCATTGGCATTCCCTAGCAAACAAATTGCATGTTGCACCCACTGACGCATTTCACTAACGTCAACACCAGTATTGTTGGTATGTGCTTCTTCGCACAAATCAAAAATCTTTGTTAATGGAGCCAGAATATCCAGCATTCGATCCTGACATCCTTTCAGGCCTTTATCCAAGCCTCTTCTAGGGTCTCTTCCCCCTTTGTTATTAATAAATGTCACCATCTTTTGGTCCAATTCCGGAGTGAAAGCCACTTTACTATTTAGGGATGGCCTCGGACACTCAGACCTCAGTCGAGTTCTTATCTCTTTTGGCATCTCCTTTCTGATCCAATAACGAATATATTTAGCAACATGCTCTACTGGGGACCACTGTGGTGACAATGGATGCTGTATTAGTAATGGATCAAACATTTGATCCCCTTGAGGGTCAACAAAATCCTCATATTCCAATTTAATCTGGTCATCTAACTTCCTCCTTTTAACCTTTACTTCTTCTACATCCGAATCCTCCAAGCTCGAGCTACAAGTAAGCTCCACATCCCCACTAGAACTACTATCGCACGCCACAGAGCTATGTCCTTTCCTTTGTGCCTTTATAGCACTCACTTTGGCCTTTATAGCCTTTTCCTTTTGCTCTCTATTATCCTTCTCCTTAGATATCTTTCCTTTTATCACATTTTTCCTCTTTTCCTTCCTCTTAGATGCACCACCAGAAGTACCTGCCACTACCTGCACTTCCTCAGAGGTATAAAAACCATCCTCTTCTCCAGACCTTTGGCTTTTCTCTCCTTCTTTACTTCTCTTTCCAATAGTGCTTTCTAATCTTTTCTCCAAGGAAGCACTAAACTCGCCAAACATCTTTTCTATGTAACCTTTCATTCTTTCTTCGAAACCTAACTCCTCATTCTCCATTTTTAATTATACCTTCCTAGAGAATTCCTATCTAATAGTGAAAAATTCCACAAATCTAACTCTATTATTCTCCTAAAACTCTCAAAACACCTCTACCTCAAAGCGACACACTCCACTTGAACCCACGAACTTCGTCTGACTGAAACTGACCATAATCAGTCAGACGATCAAAACTCCCCAAAACATGGCCGATCACGTTCCTATTGTATAAACCTAACATTTCCCAAAGACACAAAATGGCCGCCTCACGTTACGTACGTACGGCGGCCCCTTCAGGACACACTTCCTTAGTTTCAGCGCGAGTCTGAAATCGCGTCAGAACTCTTGCCGATCAACACTTCCTTTGAAGCGCTCACGCGCGACCCCTGTCACGCGACGCGTCCAACGTATGCTACAAGCTCGCGGACCCACACGCTTGCCAACTGACAACTCCCGAACCAAATGAACGGTAACCCAATGAATTGAAAAAAATTATTTTAACCACGGCATTATTCTAAAGGTGTTTAAGACTACATCCGCTTTTCCTTCCTGTTACAAACATTTTTCACATAAAATACTCATTAAAAAATACATTTCCCTTTAAATCCTTACTCCAGTCATCTTATCCCAAAAACCCTTATTTATCTCTGGGTAAAATTACTAATGATTTACTTTAAAATCGAATTTATAAACCGCGCTTATAAAGAGTACTTATCTTGTGTTCGAGCAGCAACAAAAGAGGAAGATGGCTGCTTTGCTTGGAGTATTATACATGTTCTAAGTTCTGGAATGTTTTGGTAATATTCTAAGTTCTATAGTGTTGTTGCTGCTGTGTTTGGGCAGGAATAAAAGGGATATGCATAATATTAGCCTCCGTGCCTTTTTTAATAAAATCATGATTTTCTTTACATTAAAACTGTGGAAAATCTGCATTGATGTCAGTGGAAGTAGTCAGTGTGATAGAACTTGCATAAGGTTGGAAGTGTTTATAGCATTGGGTCTGTGACCAGGTGCTCTATTTGGGTTCGAGGTAACTGTATATGTCCCTTCTTATCTAGTTTGTCAATCTGGGTGTGGTTGTAGTCAAGGAGGAGGGACTGAGTGTCACTGTCACTTAAGGAATCTTTGAATCTAATGGGTTTCGAGGTGGTGTGCGGGTAGGGAATAGCTCTCCATATCGGGAGTGGAGATGCAGAGTTGGAGATGAACATCTTAGCTGGAGGGGGAGTGAGAGATACTAATTTTGTGTGATGGTTGGTGTGAAGAGCATGCTTGTGCCTGTTCTTCCCTGATACCCTGTAAGACGACCGGTCATTAGCTAGCCAACTCTGAGATGATGTTTATTATTATTTGTAAGTCTGCCTCTAGTTATTGTCGGTCAAGAGTGATTTCAACAAGTCTGGATTTGTAGGAGAAGTGGCAAAACTAAGTCATGGATTGGCCCAAGAGGCCAGGAGAAGGCTGGGCAATCCTGAAGATGGTGCTAAGGTACTGCTGGCCTCAGGTTTCGAATTGAGGGGAGGTTGAGTTAGAGAGTTGGTTAAACGTGCACAGGGTTTGAGGAGAACTATTAGACTGATTAAGTAGAGACACTGGGGTCATATGGGCACTGGTGTTGATGGGGTTTGAGGGTTCAAACTTCCAAGCAGACAGTGTGTGGCCCATGGGAAGTGTTGTAGGGGAGTTCATGATGTGTGTGATGTTGCATTTGAGCGATGTCAGTAGGTATGAAGTGGCTGAGTGTGAACCAGTGCTAGGTATGTCAGTGTCCAATACATTGAGTGATGAGGGTATTGGCTGGATTGTCAAGTCAGAGTGGAAGATTCAGATCTGCCTCGAAGTTTAGGTGAATTGGGAATGTGAATACTGTTCGTAGTGTGAGAGTTGAGGGTAGGAAGAGGGGATTCAGGGTAGGTAGGGGTATGTGAGGATATTGCTGGAGACTCCTATGGATTATGGATTGGTTGGGGAACAGGTCCACCTTTGAGAATTGTCGGAGAAATTGCTAGTCATGGAATTTCATTTCAAGACTGGCGGCTATCAATATGCATTATAACTTTTAATGCCACTCTGCAGCACTTTTAAAGAACATTAAACAACAACAATCTAGAGTTAGAACTCAGCGGTCCTTAAATAATCTCCTCTCAGAACTCTCTTCTTTTTTTAAATGCTACTCTGGACAGTTAAGTACTTTAATGTTTATTGTTTAGATAGTATTTCTGGATGTTAAAACATGTTTTTCATATTAATGTTTTTATATAAGGAAAATATGTAAGTATTTATTTTTAAATGAATGTGGTACACTTTTTTAATTTACAGAAGCGTGTTCGTTTTTAGGAAAAGGGAAGAATATGGTTTGGTATATCAGTAGCGCGAGTATGGAATAGGTAATTTGCGGTTTGTAAAAATATTTTTGTCTGAGGCATGAAACTGATTAAATCTTTCAATGAGATCGGCCCGTGGTGTTGCTACTGAACTGATGTTTAGGTCTCATTCAAGTTGAGGAGGCAGGCGGTGTTTAACGGGCCAGGGTGCATGCGCACAGTGCTTACCGTGAGCCGGCTGCCAACAACCAGTGCAGGCTCGAGTTTCGTAGAGAGGACGTGTGAGAAACTCTTGTGAGATCTGGGCGCCATGTATTGGAAATTATGAGAGTAACATTAGCACGAGAAACGTAACGTCAACATTGTTTTGAAGGAAACTGTGCGAGGTGAATTTGCGTACATCAGATAGTAGTGAAAACCTAGTTTATTGAGAATTGCAAAACAGGAAATCTTTGTATCGCGCGCAATAGGAATAGGAAGTTATTTCTAATTTAAGAAAGGTTGAGGAAGTATGGTTAATTACAGTGTGGAACCAGAGCCGGTCAGCAGTGTGGGTACAGCTGGTTCTTTATTGGATGAGAATTTGGTGAGGAAGATTACTCAACAGGAGTTGAAAAATAAGGTTCTAGAATCTGTGGCAAGCCTACTGCGAAATATGAGAAGGTTAGGTATGGAGTCTGGTGACGAATTTATTTCAGTGCCAGAGGAGAATGACCATTTGTTAGGAGTAGGAGGAAAAAGGTTAAAGAAAACCTAACTTATGGAGGACATATTTATGTCTAAAATCAAGAAGGATACTCTAAATTCCATCAGGAATAGAGGTGCGCTTTGCCGCATGCAGAGATTGGGTGTCCAAAGCAGCACAGAGACAACAAAAGGAGATGGAAGCAGTAGAGCTATTGGAAATCCTAAGACAGAAAATGAAAAAGAGTGGAATTACTATATTTTAGACCTACAGGATGATGAATTTGGCAATTTGGAGGAAGTTTCATTAGCGGAAGTGCTTAGGGTCCTGTTAGGTGAGAAGATGTTTTCACCCTTCAACATAAAATATCCAAGAAGTATTGATTGATGGCCCATGGAGCATGTGGGCAGGTTTATTGAGGAGTGGATACAGAAACCTTTAGACAAAGAGGTGAGACTGGTACTGAGAGCGGAATGCTCAAGAACTGTAATTGAGGAGGTTTGTTGTATGCTCAATTTGGATACAGAGTTAATAAGTTTTTTAATTAGATTGGGTAGAAATCCAAGGAGGGGACTAGAACGGTTGTGAAAGACCTGTCAAGACAAGGTCCTGGATGTGAAGGGACCAATAGCTAGAACTATGGGTATGGTAGAAGAGGCGCATGTGACTGAGACACCTTTTGATTTAGAGCTGCTAAGGGGAATGAGCCAGAGAGGATTAGTATTATTGGGCAATGCAAATGCAGGTTTGCTTATAGATAGAAGAAAGACAATAATTATCAAAATAAGTCCGAAATTGGGAGACATGGCACAGAGAGAGCCCAGCGATGATGCTAAGTGACTACTCTCTGGTGAAGGCATTGCGAAAAGTTTAGGCAAATATGTGGCCACATTTACAGCCTTAGAAAAGGCTCAGACAAACATGAGGAAGGTGTTTGGTAGCAGAAATTTTGGATATGCCAGTAGTTGTAAAAGTATGAAAGGTTGGAAAGTTTTCGAAAATATGGTAATGTATTATGCGAATACTATAATAAGACTTAAAAAAAAAAAAGGCCACTGCTGGCCGGGGCATGTAAAGGTCCCAGTGCTGCAGCCAATACAGAGGACGCGGATTTCAAGCCTCTCCTAGCTTCTACCCGAATCGCAGAAGAACTGGTAGAGATACATGTTTCCATGCTTGAGGTCAAAGTTCTGGAAAGAAAGGTGAGTGCAGAGATTGTTTAGTTCTTCCCAAGAAAGAGTAGGGGGACAGTTGAGAGTTTTTTGGACAGTGGGAGAAGTTAACTCATGACCCTTGGGTGTGAGACAGTTCAAGGTTATGGGATAGAATGTATAAGCTTACCAATTCAGCGAAAGGAGCAAAGAGAATTGGCGATAAGCGAGGAATTAAGGAAAGTAGTGGACTTAGAAATAAAGTCTATGCTACAAAAGGAAACGGTGATATGCTTGGAGGAAACAGCAAAGTACTTTTTGAGTACAACTTTTTGAGCCGAGAAGAAAGACTAGGGAGAGGGAGACCAGTGACCAGTCTTAGGGAGTTGAACAAATATTTGGTTTTACAGACACTTCAAGATGGAGGGTATCCATTGTCTGAGAGGTTTGTTTTTAGAAAAGAACTGCTTGGTGAAATTAGATTTAAAGGATGCGTATTCCATGGGGAAGGAGAGTCAGAAATATTTGCAGTTCCATTGAAGAGGTTATTTGTACCAATCTCTGTGCCTACTGTTAGGGCTTATGTTGGCACCTTGGTGTTTTACCAAAGTCATAAGAGTAGTGATGGCATATTTATGGGAGAGAGGAAAAAGAATGATTGTGTACTTGGATGACATCTTGATTATGTCCCAAAACATGAACAATTTGCAGGAGTTGGTGCAGGTAATGAGCATGCTAGAGCGGTTAGGATTTATAGTAAACAGAGAAAAGTCTATTTTGAGTTCCAAGTAGACACAGAGAAGTTGTTTTTACAGCTCCCAATGAGAAAGGTACAGATGATAAGAAAAGAGAACTCCGGTTTTGAGAAGGGAGTCTGTTTCTTTAAGAGATCTAGTTTGGATGATTGTATTGCTATCTTTTTCTATCCAATATTTCCAGGACCTTTGAATTATTGTGCTTTGCAGAGGTTGAAAAGAGAAGCATTGAGGGAAGGTTTTTGGTATGACATTATGCAAGCATCGAATGACCGTGCCATTTTTAGATGTGACCCAAGTTATGTTTTGAAGACCGATGAAAGCCAGAAAGGTTGGGGAGCTCGTATGGGGGCACAGGAGATAAGAGTATGGTTACCGGAATAAAGGGAAAAGCATATAAAGTGTTTGGAATTAACAGCAGGATTGCATGCTTTGAAGAGTTTCAAATATATTTAAGGGGCAGACCGTATCGTTGAAATTGAACAATGTGTCAGTGGTACTTTATATCAACGAGTTAGGAGGGAGAATATCCCGCAGGTTGACAGAGCTGGCAAAGAAATTATAGAGTTCTCGCTTGGAGCACAGGATTACTGTCGGAGCAGAATATTTACCAAGAGAAATTAATGTGTTAGCAGATTAGAATTCTTGAAATTTGAAGGATTTCAGCGACTGGCAGTTGGATCGACATTGCTTTTGCAAGATTAACAAGATTTAGGGACCTTTGGAGGTGGAACTTTTCACAAGCATGTTGACTTACCAGTTAGAAACCTATTACAGTTGGATTTTTAGATCCAGAGGCGTGTGCAGTGGATGCATTTCAGCAACTTTGTAAGGGGAAGAAAGCTTATGCTTGAAAGCAAGATTGATAATTCTTTGCTTTCAAAATAAAATGTTCAGTAAAAAAAATAGTTGCTAAACTTCAGGTACTGTGTCTTTGCAGCATCATTTAGTAACAAGTGTTGATGCATGCTAGTATTTCCCAAGAATATTCATAATGGAAAATCAGCGGAACCAATTTCGATATTATTTGAAACCAAACTAAACGAGCATTGGCAAAGTCAGTGGGTCTGAAATTGGTGGTCAGCTTTTTAGTTTTGTCAATGAGTGACTTGTTTTGGCACGGTTTTTGTGAATCCTATTGGTGTGGGAGCTGCCCGCTCTCACCATTATAACAAACAGTGGCAAAAGCAAAAATTGTTTTCTGGTCTTAAAAAGCACACACTTATGAAAGAGCATAATGCTGTCACTCACAGTGAAGTCATCCGATACAGAGGGAGAGAGAGAGACTGAATTTTAATAAACACAACACAATAGATCACTGTCAACGCCAGACCAAATTAGGGGCCCAATTATTAAAGAAAGTTTCAAAAGTGCATCCGTTGTATATGTCCTTGCATTAAGTGCAGCTATACGGCTTTCGTGAATTCCCAAGAATTTACAGAAGTAGGACTAGAAATATTACTCCTAGAAAATATTTGTGAACTACATTTTAGCATGAGCAAATCTGCATGTTGTTTGCAAGTTCACTTTCCCTCCAACCACTTTTTTTCCCAACTCTGGAAGGTTTATGTCTGCCATTGTCAGGAGTAAATTTCCGAAATTTCTCAGTATGGGTTTTTGAAAACCCTTAAAAAACATGGATGTAAGAAGGTTTGCACTGACTCAAAAGTGCTTTCTAACCCTGGAACAATTACTTACCACTACCTTCAGCCCCAGTATGTAGATCTGCGGAAACGTGGCAACATAAGAGTATTGCAAGTATCCAAACACTACTATGGTATGAGCCCTGGCATAATCCGAGGCTATACAGAGCTCTTATATAATGGGATTGCTGCTATAATTTGTCACTGCACTACATTGCACCAAAGGGGCTCGTGGATTTTGCTACAGGACAAGTAGATTTATGAAGCAACCTGCCCCACGGATAAGTAGATATTTGATTAAATTCCACACCCCTGGGTAAGAGAAGGTCTTTTGAGTAATGGAGATGGCCAGGTATATCCGTTGGTTTTAGAAGGAATGTTGAACCTTCTTGTTTGGAAGGTGTCAGGAGATCTGGGTGTCTGCAGGGGCTTTCGAGCTGGGCTGCAGAGTTAATGGAGGAATCGGGGGATTCAGGAACCAGAAGAAGATGAAGACAAATTTTGAGAATATGGGACTTTTGGTGCATGAAGAGGTATTTGGACCCTGTGGTGGCTCCTATCATGGAAGTAATACATAATTTTTTTGGTGGAGCAGTATGAGAAAGGATTAAGCTACAGAACTATGAATTGCTCCGCGGTATGTGGTAGATCGGTAGGTAGGAGTGTGATGATTTGTTGAATACTGAAGAGGCTGAGGTTGAGTAGACCACCCAGAGCACGATGGTGATGATCTTAGGTTGGATGTGAAAATGGTCTTACATTTGTTTCAGGAATGGCCTCTAAATAGGTATTTAGATATAAAGAAGCTTACTGAAAAGTTAACTACACTTATGTGTCTAGTATCATGTAGAAGATCTTCTGATGTTAAAGCTTTGGAGGTAAGTAGTAGGATTTATGTACCAGAAGGAGTGCATATCGAAATATGGAAGAAGACTAAGACCACGTCGGAGTCTGTCTTCTATTCAATTTTCACAAAATATTCCATTGTCTGTTGTTTGCATGAGTATGAAGGGAGGATGTTGGAACATATGGGTCATGGGGGCGCATCACTCTTTTGCATTATGATGTCAAGAAGAAACTAATCGCAAGTCCCGGACCCATCTTAACAAAGGTTGCCAGATGTTGACCGGTGACTCCTGATTTCCCTCTTGCTCTAATCGTGCCATTGCGAATGAGGCTTTAAGCCGGTCTTCTCTATTCAGGGGGATAGTCTTTCCACTTTATACAAATCTCCCTCCGGGCAAGCAATATGAGGTATAGCAGCAGTCCCCTATGGATTGCATTATTCCCCCAAAAAACACCAACTGGCAGTTGATCTCCATATTAACTTCAAAGATATTGGATAAAGAGTCTTCCACATCCTTCCAGTACGATCTTAACTCCAGACATTTAAAAAAAGATGTGGATATAATCTGCATTCGCTGATTTACATATAGGGCATTTAGCTGGGGGGAGAGGAGCAAACTTGGCTATCTTGGCTGGGGTATAGTAAAGTCTGTTAAGAACAAAAACATGATTCTTTTTTAAGCTCGCTGGTTTAATATATTTGTAAAGCAGTTTAAGAGATGGCTCAAAAAAATCTTCAATATTTAGCTCAAGTGGAGATTGGTTTCAGACCGATGATTGTGAAGGAAGGTCTGTATCGTCTGCTTCGAGAAGCCTCATATACCACATGGGTATCTCTTTTTTGGGGGGGCTAGGCATTTTGCATTCGCCGCTCTAGCTCCCAATTTCCTCTTGTTTCAGCCCCTCATGTCTCATACCATGATTTAAGTTGGAAATACTTAAACTTAGAGAGTGCTTGGCCTATCTTAGCTCTTAGAACCTCCAATGAAAGAATTCCATCTACATCCATTAAGTCAGACAACTTAGCCACACTTGCTCTCTTGATTGGTAACGCCAAGCTATCACTAAGGCAGAGTGGGGTCCCAGGAGAATCACACATGGGAGCAAAGTCAGAGAAATATCCAATACCCCATTGCCATTTCACTGAGGAGCCTACCACATGTTGTATCATCTGGGATTGAAAGCAGCATCCTAATTGCTTTAAATTGAAAAGCAATTAAGTACCATTTAATATCGGGAAGGGCTAAACCACTTTTCAAGAGCCTCCTCCTCAGCTTTTTCTCTCACATCCTAGCGCTTTTATCCCCCCAGATAAAACTCCCTATTTTCCCCTGGATCTTACTAGTACTCTTACTGGGGAAGGCTAAAGAGACTGCATTGAACAGATAGGTCAACTTAGGTTGAATACTCATCTTCACCAAATTGACCTTCCCATAGATCGTCATGGGAAGATTCCTCCATCTGGCGAAGAGGTGATCGATTTCCTTAGTAACTTTCTGCAAGTTGATCATGGGAATTTTATTAAGATCTTTGACAATTATAATACCCAGATACTTACATTCGTTGCTGATGAGACCTCCCCTGTAGTCGATGTTCCAACACCTCACTTCCGTTTTAGAGGAATTGGCAAGATAGCCAGATATTGAGCCAAATTCCTTCAACAGGTTTTCAAGCAGTTAAATAGTTGTCTCTGGATTGCTAGTATATATAACAATATCACCAGCATACGGTGCTGTTTTACAATGGTAGTTTAGTGATTTAAAGGGACAAATTAAATTGTCTGACCTAATAGCTTGTGCCAAGGGCTCAATATATATGACAAAAAAGAGAGGGGATAAGGGGCACCCCTGCCTAGTCCTTCTCTGGATGTTAAAACTAGAAGTCAGGGTGCCATTCAACAGGATCTTTGCGGAGGCTCCCCGGTAACAATTCCTCAAGGTCTGGACAAAGACAGGGCCCATGCCCAGGCCCTCGAGAACCCCCCGTCCCCAGAGATACCTCCAACAGACCCTGTCGAAGGCCTTGGCGGCATCCAAAGCCACCCACTGCCAAAGGATCAGATCTCACCACAGCCAAATCAATATTCCCAATCAACAGTTGGGTCTGTTCCTGAATGTACCTCCCTGCAATAAAGCCCTTCTGGTCAATATTAATCAGACTAGGAACTAGTTTAGCCATCCTCCCTGCCAGAATGCCCATAAAGACCTTATAATCGGCATTTAGCAGGGAGATCGGACGGTAGGAATAAGCCTTTAGTGTGTCTTTCCCTGGCTTCAATATTAAAATGATGGTAGCTTCCTCCCAGGATTTAGGGACCACACCTGTTGGACTATACACGGAGTTAAAAATAGTATATAGTAACGGGATCAACCCATCCGGAAGAAGTTTATAAACCTCATTCAGAAGAGCATCTAGACCAGAGGCTTTGCTGTTTTTAGACTTCTTTATTTGGTCCCTAATCTCTTCTATGGTAATAGGGGCATCAAGAGAGACCCAACTAGCTTCAGTTAGAGTTGCAGGGATTTACTTTTTATCCAGGACTGTATTGTGTCCTGGGAAGGAGCCAAATCTTCCTTATACAGATCTGAAAAGAGAGAAAGAAGACACTTTTGCAAGTCTTCTATCTTGCTAGATTTATCTCCATTAGTATTGATTATCAGTTCATTGATGTTATTTTTTGAACGATCAGTCCAGGCTTTCCATGCTAAGAGAGCACCTGCTTTTTCACCATATTCAAAATTTTCCATATTTTTCACAAGCATTGTGCCCTACATTTCTGGTCTAACAGACTCCTTAGCTCCTACCTAGCCCACTCCAGATCTTCCTGAACCTGCTAGTCTATCTAAGCTCTCCTGATTGAGAGAATTCATCTCAGCCTCTAATTCTTTTATCTTCCCCTCAATAGAATGTGGTTCCAAGGTCCTACCTCTATTTTTGGAGCTTATTAGACCATGCAGCGTGCCTCTCATACTAGTGTTATAAGCATCCCATACATAGTCTATGGTCATGGAACCCAAGTTTAATGAAAAATATTCTAAAGAGGATGTTCTGATGGACTGAACAATTTCAAGATCTGATAACATTGATCCATTCAACGTCCATCTGGTTTGTAGAATGTTACCTTCCTTGGAATACGAAAATAAAATGGGAGCATGATCCGCGAGGTGACTGGATAGAACAGATATCTCACATAGATTATCTGTCACTTCCCTGTTAACTTAGATGTAATCTATTTTAGATGCATGATGATATTTTTTACTATAGAATGTGAACCCTTGGGGATCTCCCTTCTTGGCCCTCCAGACATCTTACAGGCCCATGTCATATAACAGATTTTTCATGGCCCGGGGAGATCGCGGGCCCCTACTGCACGGCTCAAATTGGATCGGTCTTTAAATGGATCGAGGAGGATATGAAAATCGCCTCCTATTATTAAGGGAGGGTCGCCTGCATCAATTTATCTTGCAATTTACTAAGGTAAAAAGGATCATCAACATTAGGACCATAATAGGAAGAACAAGCTAACTCTAGGCCCCCAAGATTCAGCTGAGCCAATATCCATCTTCCTGTTTGATCTGTCTGTACAGATTTGACTACACATGGGGTCCTTCTCTTCACCAAGGTTGCAACACCTCTACTATTAATCGATTGCTGCGAGGAGCAAAAACAATTTATCCAGGAGATTTTTGAGAAAATCGAATGTGATTCTATAAAAGTCAGATATGTCTCTTGTAAAAGAAAGACCTGGGCCGGGGAGAGTTCTAGGTACTTAAATATCAATCTCTGCCTACGTGGGCATCTTAAGCCATTCACATTCCACGAAATAAAACAGATTTTATTGTCCTTTTTAGGATTGCCTGCCATCAGCTAGTACGCCCTTTCCTTGATTTTAACCGCATTTCTTAAAATACAGATGAGATGAGAATTTATTTTTCTCCCACTGCTCCCCGCCCAGTGAACCCCACCAACCTGCCCGCTCCCCCTGTGACCCCCTACACCCTGAGGAACCCAACCCTCCCTTCCAATAGGCTAAGCCTATTTGGTCGCCGCTCCCTCGGGTAACATGTTGAACTAATTCTTAACTCTAGAGACTTGGGACCTTACAACCGAGCGCTCCTTATACTCTGAAGCCTCCTTCATTTCCCGCCCTCTTTTTCTTTTTGAATCTTAACAATAAGGGCGTCCACCTCTGCAGTTGTATGGATTATTTGCATATGACTATTCCACATCACACATAGTGTGGCAGGAAACCTCAGTTGAGCCTGTGGCAGGAAACCTCAGTTGAGCCTTTGCCCCCAAACTATTTAACTCTGCTAACCTCTTCCCCAACTCCCACTGTCTCTAGCAGTTATGTGGGAGATGTCAGATCTAATGGAGAAGGAAAAAGGGGACATATCTGAAAGTGGAGAAGAAATCACTCCTTCCTTAAGTGTATCAGTCAAAATCATCTCCTTGACTGAATAGGACAAGAAATTCACCAGAATTTTCCTGGGTTTCTGTCTTCCTGGGTTTCTCTTGAAGGGATCCCGATGCACTCTTTAAATTTCATATACCAGAGCAATATTTGGGACATTTTTCCGAACTGAGCATTTTGGTAGGTAAATTACAAACCTCTTAATGCCCTCCCCCTCAAGAGCTTCCGGTATATTTAAAAACTCCAGGTTGTTTTTCCTAGAGTGATTTTCCAGTCTCTCAAGATCGTCCTTCAGTTCCTTATTTTGAGTTGATAACTTTGCCAAGTCAGCAGAGGTCATTAGGGGTAGTACCTCTTTTCGAACAGAAATATGGATCACAGATTAGGGTTTATGGGTATGATTGAAGAAGTCTGTTTGGGGCACTTAGATGCATTTTTTATAGGTTAGACTGGGACTTAATTGTATAAGCATTGTGGCCAACCGTCTCCACATTGTTGTCAAGTACTCTCTGGAGGTTATGATCCATGTCTGTGGGTGCTACAGAGCCAAGGAAGAAGTGAAGGGGAAAGAAAAAGGATTGTGTGAGGAGATGGGGGTGGGGGGGAGTTAGGGGGGATAGGATGTCCATGTCTAGATCAAGGCAACCTAAGAGGTGTGGGATCACCTCTCATATTGGATATGAAGTTTAGAGGCAAACATATCTTGCTATTAACTCCAATTAAATAGGGGGGCTGGATCTTCATCTCATGCAGGTAAAATGACACGTGGTGAACTCGATAATTTTGAGGTAGAGGACAATAAATTGGGGCATTTTAGTCTGAGGGCGCGCAGAGAGCTAGTGTGATTCAAGTGCATTTGTTAACATGATCATAAAACAGTTGACATTGCCTCCAAATAGCATAATGGAGATAGGTTTAAAGTAGGCTCACTAGCCGTTACAAGATTGCCGCTATATTAGCAATATTGGTGTAGGGTAGGCAGGGCAGTCCGTGCTTTGTTTCTTTTGAAGGAAGCAGATTCCATTTTGAAGAGAGGCCCCCACGTGTCGAAGGGGACCAGAAGATGGAGGGCAAACAAGCCCCCAATAGCACAGACCAAGGAACCAGATCAAGCAAGGGCCAGAGCCAAGCAGGAATGCGGAAGGCAGGGCAAACCCCAGGATATGAGAGCGCTAAGGGGGCCAATCAACTCAGACCGAGCCATACAGACAGGCGGCCCAAGGACTCAGACTCCAGCATATCGCTGTGTAGCTCACAGAATGTACATGGCACCATGAGGTGGTGGGCCGACGAGCCAAACATGCTGATCGAGCAGGGGAGAGCCCATGACTGACACTCTGCCGGTCAGACGAAAATCCATTTTGATCGACCACTGAAAGAAAAGTGTTGACTTCAGGAGATCTGATCATTAGTTATTCAGTCCGGTCTGTAGCCAAAAACAAATGACTTTTGAAAACCACATAGGAAAATTCTGACCCCCAACACTTGCAGCCAGAAGAGTTTATAGCATGTGAAAGTGCAACAGGATTAGCCTCAAACATATGGTTACTGGTATGTGTCATTTCCCTTTCTCTAGTGTAGCGTATCCCAAACTGTGGTTTCTAACTAGGAGTGAACAATAAATTCTGCTCTGCTGGTGGAGATTTTCCCACGCAAACTCAGAATTCCGGCAAAACCCTGCCAAACCGCTGGATGCTGGAGGTTAATTTTCCATGCAGCTTACCAAATTGAGTGAGAATTGGCATCCATAGTGCGATTTTCTGGTGCCAGGATGGCACCGGGCGAGATTTTCTCAGTGCGGGCAGTCGCGACTGTTTGCGGTGAGAAACCTGCCACTCGAGAAGAAAATCTACTCGAGTGGCAGTAAAGAAGCAGCACGATGTGACGGTTCCGCCTGCTTGCAGAACTCTGTGGAATCTCTATGTAACTCCATGGAGTGAAACTCTGCGAGTTCTGCCGATCCCTAGTTGTGACTCACTGGTGAGTCGCCAGCCGATTTCTAGTGGGTCACGAAAAAGAAATAAGGATGCTTTTACATTTTGTATTTTTCTTATCACATTTGCTGTGCCTCAAATATCAGCGTATATCATCTGACAAATTGATGCTTATTCTTTTAAAAAACACAGTAGTCGTAGGAATAAGCTGGATATTAAAGTAACATTTCTTACCAAGACCAGGAGATAAGTTACAGCAGATACATTAGCATACATTGCAAAGTAAGTGGAACAATATTGCGGACTCCAGGCCTATGCACTTCTGTATCTGTGTCATGGAGACTATATCCTTTCAGAAATTTTCCAGCAACACTGGTGCAAAGGTGCTGAATTATGTCTCCAAGTCATTTGATCAGAGAATGTGCTCACTATACATAATCATACACAGTCATTCAACTTGTGCATGACTTTCACACATACATTGAGAAATATGGATTTTGCCTAACTTCCGGAGCTGCCAGCTTTGGATCTGGGGAACTACGTTCGAGCCCAGGCATTGACTCTTGGAAAATCACTTCAAATAAAATGAATCTGACTTCATGTAATGTAATTTGGTGTTCATATAGAACACTGCAAAGCCCTTCGGAAGAGTTTGGTGTATGCATTATCCATATACTTTTTGAAAATGCACCACTGTTCCTCGTTTGAACTTAAAGGATAGGAGGTCTTACCCAATACTCGACTGAAGTAGGGCTGTTTCAAATTTGCTAAAATCTTTGGTATCGACACCAGATTTTTTAGAAGACTTATGAGTTTAGTGAACAGGTCCCACATGCCAGCACCCCACTCTCAAAAGTGTTCCGGCTCCAATGCAGTTTCCCATCTGCCACTTTTATGAGCAGATCAATATCTTGGCCATAGCTAATTAATGACATATTGAAGGGCATGGTCAAGGTCGTACGTTGTACAAACAGTTGTCGCTAGATAGTGTAGGAAGCGATGGATCTGGTAGTCAGTAGAATGGTGAACGAGCCAGGTTGTCCTGATTGTCTGGACAGGAGCATACAGAGTTTGGTGCCAAAGTCCACCAGCAATCCACAGGTCTCGCTTCTTCAGCTCTTCTTGGCCCTCCTTTTGTCAGGGGAATCTGAGTTCCATGTGATAGGGGGGCCACCTAAATACTGAACTTGGTGGCGTTAAGGGGAGTGAAGGGTATTAGCCAATGGCATACTTACTCTTGGAGTCACTACGCCCCTTATATGTCTACTTCAAGTGGGGAGTGGGCATAGACCTGTCCCAGACATCCTAATTTACCACGACCAAGCTGATGAAATCCTAATTTTCATGTTCACTTCAGGCGCTCACCTTAGAGATGGGACTAGCCTGGAGGTGCAACACACCTCCATGCATAGCTAATTTCCACCTGTCCTGGTGTCAAATGGACCTCCGGGCAGGGGGTGGCACCTTCCAGGTTTGTAGGAAGGCGGGGTTGCATGTCAAAGGTGGCAGAGGCTTTGAAGCCTCTTGTCTTAGTATGCAGATTCACTTGCCATTCTGCTGTAGGAGGTGATAATACAACTGTCAGAGCAGGTATTGTTCCTGACCTCCTAAGAGTACGGGGCTCGCATGTAGAGGGTAAGAAATGCATCTGGTCGGAGGCTGGAAGAATCCAGTCAGCCAGCACACTAGAAGACTAGTAAGGTTCCACAGGGCACCTTTAAGGTGCCCTCTTGGTGCATGTTATAATAAATCTAGTACTGGCATCAGATTTATTAAGCAAACGCCAGTAGTTTCTGTGTAGCCTTCATGTAGCTGGGAAACTCTTAATGTCTAGTGCCCAGTACTTGTACTTAAGTTGGCTTCCCTATTCCCTGTTCACTTGTTCCGGGTCTCCGAGTAGCTCGGGAGCTTGCCAGCACCCTGAAAGTAGCTCTCAGAGTTCAAGACAAGCCATGACAATCTCAGAGAGTCTATGCATATTAAAAAGGACAGCACCACTCGTCTCAAAACACTTGGAGTGAAAGCCAACCTAACCAATAGCAGATCCTCATAATAGCACTCAAACACAAACTGAGTTGGGTTACCGAGTCTGCCACATGACCGTCTGTATCCACTAGTCTAAATCACAAGGAGATTGGCCATGTTATCCGCCCTGCTCTAGCAGTCGCAGCACATATTTGAACTATCAAAGAATGACAGTAGTAATCAGTGCTGACCCACTAAAGTGTGGGACTGTAGAAGCCAGAGAGAAAATTCGTTAGGAGCATGATCAACCCAAGAGCTGAGAGGAGCAGGGTATGGATCCAGAGCAAAGAAAAAATAAGAGCCTCATCTGCATTCATTTGTTTATGTCTGACATGGTATCCCTCCCTAATAAAAAGTGTTGTTTACTGGAAGCTACTCCTAGAGTTAAGGACCGTCAAATGTTTATGCTGGCCCGCATCCTAACTGTTTTATCTTTGGTGCAATTGTGTCTGTTCACGGCATAATAGTGCCCATGGTGTAATAATGGTCATCCTTAACTATTACGGTTATTATTTAGTGTAGTTTTCCCATACCGGGTGCCATCATTGACATATTATGAACATGACTGGCCCACGTTTAGCCACCCTTTGCAGAATGATGACTGTAACTCGCATAATAATGGCCATACCTAATATGAGTTTGGCATCCTGGATGTTATGGCATTCAGCCTTGGTACGTTGGCCTTGGTATAATGGTGGGCATTATTCGCATAACATAGCATCCTTGGTGCTATGGTGAGTCTCCATTACCTATCATTGCAATATCTGGGCACTTTAAGCAGAATCTGTCTATGTGAGGCATTTTACATGATAGTACTGATATTTGTGGATTGTGTGTTTTCTAAAAATGAAAACTGATATTTTAATGGGAAATATGTTATTTTAGATAATGTTTTTCTTCTGGAGACTGGGAAGTGGTATTTCAAAAACGAATATGCTGACGAACACAAAATATTTTAGTTCTAAAGCCCATTTAAAGTTGATAGCCGAATGATAGTTCAAGCTGAGTTGGGTGGGGGGGGAGCTTACTGCTCTAGTTCTGGCCTCTGTGCTGCAGAGCATTTGATAATTTGAATGTATCTTCATTAGTAAGGTGGTGGCATATAATAGTGAGATATGTTTTCCTGTAATTTCTGCTGGTAACCTGGTCTGGAATGCTTGGGTGATCACTACTGATAATACTGCTTAGAGTGGTCGTAGTGTAATGTTAACACATGTTGCCACTATTTTACAGTGCTAACATATTCTAGTAGCTCAGCAGAACTTTCTTGAGTAGAAGTAGCTTCCAACACAGAAAAGATTGGAGTATGTAGAAGACCAAATGGTCTTAATAATCCAGAGACTCCAATATAGAAATAGGAGTAAGTTTAATTCAAAGGTTACAACCACAGGAGGAGAGCCTCATCAGCTCGGAGTCCGACAAGCAACTGACAAAGCCCATCGAACCCCAGACCTCAGAAGGCTCCCTGCAATCAAAGTAATACATTCTAATACATTCTTTACATGACGTGTAAACATTCCAAACAAGCACCATTACAAAACCACTACATTAACCATTATAATTGAACTAGACAGCCCAGGGGTATATCTGCTAAGACCGCTATCCCCTAAAATGTAATATAATGCATCCTGCCTTAGGGCCACAAGGCCTGCTGTAGGGGTGACCTCCATACATTACATTCAGTGACTTTGGCATGGCACACAATTGAGTGTGCCATGTTGTGTTTTCACTCATGCTTTGCACCATGATGCACAGTATGCAGTGGCAGCCTGCAATCAATTTGTATGCAGGTCACTTAAGGTGGAATAAGACCTGGTGCGGCCCTCTTTAGTACCCAATTCCTCTGTACCAGGGTCACCATTTACTAGGGACTTACAGGTGTGCTAAAGTCCATGCCATTAAGGTTACAATTAGACTTAACTTGTTTTAAGGTAAAGAATGCTGGCACTGGAGCCTAATTAGCAGGCCTCAGGGCACTTTGAGTCAGAATACCAGCACCTTGCAGTTCAAATGGGGGCAGAAAGTGGGGGGACTCCGCTTCCTACAGAGAGCAATGCAAAAAAGTGTAAAGAGAATGTTATTTTGCTAATTTACAGCATTTTGAAAGCATCTCTACTTTTATATTATAAGGTTTCCCCGCCTTATATTTGTTAAGGCTAGGTTTGTTGTTCTAAAAATTGAGTTGTCGTTTTAAGGATGTGGTATGCACTGCTCTAGTATATGATTTTCCTTTGGATTATCTTCGATTACTACTCGGCTATCTGGACAGAGGAACTCTGTACTCTTGTGTGCTAGCCTTTTTTGCCCTTCGACATCTTGGTTATTGTGTTTCTTTTACTCCTTTGAAACCTAATGTCATCTAGGAAATTGTCTTTTGTCTTTAATTCATCTCTGATATCATTGTTTCTGCAATATGGTGGTGTGTGTTATTCTAGATGTCCAAAACATTGCACATAGAACTGGGAAATTCTGGGCCATTTAACCCATAGACTTCCCAGATGATTGTCAAAGTAAGTTTTTAGCCTCTCCAGTGCTGGCTGGAAAGTGAAGGAACAACTCACATTGAAAGGGCTGTAGCACTTTAGATAGTTCAGAAGTAAGTAATTGAAGTTCTTCTTTAAACCAATGAGATAAAACTGCCATTGAAATAAGGCTGCAGCAAATGACAGATTTGAATCTCAATAGGGCGACTCAGTTTTTAATACGTGTGAGGTTCATCAAAAGGGGTCCTTGTATTCTTATTTGCGGGTTCAGCACTTGTTCTTTACATCTTTTAGAACATGATTAAAACTTACAAGGAAGCCGTATTTCAATTATTTTGATTTAGTCCTATTTCCGCTAGAATTAATGGAAAATTTTGCCTTCGCATAAGGTGTTTATAGTTTTGTAAACTCTGGTTAATAGTCCATTGTTTTATTTAGTGGTTAATATGGATGATATTGACACATACTCTTTTTAGGGCTCGTCCTATTAATCGCGCAAGCGATAATAGGACGAGGGTATAGAGAGGCTCAACTAAACTCTGAAACCATTGTGGATTTCATAGAGTGCATGTGCTCGTGAACGCGCTTACCATTTGCTCCCCAAGCCGCCTGCCTCAGAGAGCTTCACTTCAAAGGGTTCCGCTCCCCCGCTTCACACTTTTCACGGCCGCCAGGCCGTGTCAGGCATTACTCCCCTCCCCCCCCCTCCCCAGAGCAATCTACAACTCACTCTCCCTCCCCACCAATACCAGTACGCTTAACAAACGTTTCCATTATATATGTAGTATCTGCTCCTCCGCCTTATTCTTCCAATCTCTTACATTATATTTACATTTAGCTTCCATATAACTACTTTCTGTGCATCTACAGTTTACTTGCGGCATACTATGCGTTTGCATTTAACTATAGTTTCAGGGTACATATTTGTACATATTCTCTCTATTGACTAAATTAGCGTGCGTTGGAGGTTTCCCAATCTGTAGGTTTCGCATAAACATACACCTTTATGCCGCTTTGCTTTTAACCCCTTAAGTGCTGCGTCGGTGCGTTGGCCGACGGCAGCACTACCTCCCCAGTGCTGCGCACGTCCATTGGACGTTCATTCAGCACTAGTTCGAATGGACAGCGCAGCACTGGGGAGGGAATTGCGCCGCAGCTAAGGTGTTAATTATTGCTTATAGGGTACATTACATGCGTAGTCTCACTATTAACAAATATACTGTGCTTTACAAGTTAATTGCTGACTTGTTTTTTAGGTTTCGCCTGGCGATCCGCTGCGCAGCGTTCGCGCAGGCGAAATCTTTTGAGAACAGTGTATGTGGCTTTGTCCCGCCTCTCTCTTCCATTGCCTAGCTCCATAAATGGAGGCTAGCCATTGGAAGAGAGAGGCGTCCGTCATTGTCCGAGGCGATTCGTGGGCGTTCCATACATTTTTTTCCTCTCCGCCCCCTTGCGATCGTCATTGCGGCGGTGGTTTATTATTTTTTTTTTTATGTTTGTTTTGGTCATTTCTCCGAAGATGGCGGCCGGGCAGTAGCTCACTTGAGAAGCTCCGCAGTGCCGTCTCGAACCAGCGTGTGCCGGTTCCCGCCCCCTCCCGCTGTCTGTGTGCCCGTTCCCGCCCCCCTCCCGCTGTTCGTGTGCCCGTTCCCGCCCCCCCTCCCGCTGTCCGTGTGCCCGTTCCCGCCCCCCATCCCGCTGTCTGTGTGCCCGTTCCCGCCCCCCCTCCCGCTGTCACGGCACCTCGGCTTGTTTTGATATTTGGAGGACGGAGTTTTTATTTTTCGTTGGGCAAAGGATGCCTAGATGCTAACTAGTTCATTCATGGTTTGTCCTGGGTACGTTAAAAAATATGTTCAATCTCCGGCATTTGGAGGAAAGGTGAGTTTGGTGAACCTTGTGCCTTTTCAGTGACCGTAATTTGGTGACTGTGGCCTCAGTTGGCTGAGAGGATCGCGTGCCCCCGACTCCACGCTGGGTATTTTCCAGCAGTAGGTAGAGTGCAAGCAACTCTGTTTTATGAGACCTGACTCAGCGAATCCACAGGGGGAACAGCTACACAAATCCCTGGAGTGGAGAGGCAGGAGGGGGCGGGCGGGATTACTTGCACTCTAGCAGGAGTTCAGTACATGTGCATGAAGGGGGGTGTCTAAAGTCCAGCTTGGCTTCCACATTACGCCAATCCCGAGGGTGTTGCGGCGACTCCCGACGTACGCAAGAACGGCGTTCAAAAACAGATCCCGACGCATAGAGCTGGTCTCGGCAGCCAAGATGTGGACGACTCTGTCCTCGCTGAACCCTTCCTGCCTCCTGCCCTAAGTGCAGGCCCGAGTGAGTGTGCCTGTGGCCTGCCTGCGGGCAGAGAGATCTACTTTGATTTCCGTTCTGAGAGTTCTCACAGTGCCCCCTGACTCCTCCACGCCCCTCATTGATGACGTCTGTGGCCCACCAGTGCTGCTCTGATCGCCTGACCTCGGTGCTGTTTATGGGTTAATCGATGCTGCTGTTCATTTCCCCGCGTTGCTGGGGATGGTTCCCTCTGTGGTCCGCACCCGATCTGCTCTCGGTGTTGTGCTTATTTCCTCTGTCCTCGTGCTATTGAGGATTCCCTCTGTGTTGTTGAAGGTTTAGTGCTCGTTCACCTGCCGATCAGACCACTCCTCTTGTAAATATTTTATTTATAGATATTTTTCTGCTTGACCACTAGAACTGTAGTCATTTGAATTTTACCTCTCTGGAGCATGGTGGCTTCCATAGATTGTTTCTGCGAAATAGCTGGAAATTTCCCTTGGCGCTAGTGGAGAGGTAGAGGATTCCAGACAAAGGAGTCTTGTGTTTAAGGATGCCTCCAATATCAGTTGCTATGAAGCCTGTTTACTCCTAGGCGCCGGCACGGTGACCTCATGTGTCTGGCCTGGTTACATTGGCCCAAGGCTTTGGCCAGGTAAACTTACACCCTTCCAGATCGCACAAGTATACAGGAAAATGGGAAATGCAGCTTTAAGGCTTAGGATGGAGAATTGGTGCAGCAAAGACGTTTTTCCCCGGGTGATTGAGGTGCATAGAAGCATAAAATGTAGAAATAATTTGGAGGAGCCAAAAATCATAGATGTGAAAGAAACGTAATTTCTTTGGGTGAATATCCGCACAAGTGGGTGTTGAACCCTCCATAGGTATCCTCTGAGCAAGGGCCCTCATGGCTAATTTGAAAATTTAATTAGGCCTCCGTTATTGCAGCAGGAGAAAACTGACAAACTCAATGCACTGAATGGCCCTTATCTGGCAACAGAATTCCATGCATCTGTGACGCTTCTTAAGTTACAAAAACATGGTACGTGTGGACAGTCAGTCTCTGTTCACCTTTAGATTTGAGACGGGGGTTCTCAAATGCAGCCATTCTTGATGTCTGACAGGCTTTTAACATGCTGAGCATCACAGCGGCTTGCATCACGAGATCGGTAATGCATTTACCGCCCCCTGGCTGTGCTTGCTTCCCTGCCCCACTGGCTGGACTTGCTTCCCTGCCCCCTGGCTGTGCTTGCTTCCCTGCCCCCTGGCTGTGCTTGCCACCCTGCCCCCTGGCTGTGCTTGCTTCCCCGCCCCCTGGCTGTGCTTGCTCCCCCGCCCCCTGGTTCCCCTTCCCCTGGCTGTGCTTGCTCCCCTGCAACCTGGCCGTGCTTGCTTCCCTGCCCCCTCGCTGTGCTTGCTTCCCTGCCCCCTCGCTGTGCTTGCTTCCCTGCCCCCTCGCTGTGCTTGCTTCCCTGCCCCATCGCTGTGCTTGCTTCCCTGCCCGATCGCTGTGCTTGCTTCTCTGCTGTATGTGTGTGTGGCTCTGGGTGTGTGTGGCTCTGGGTGTGTTTGGCTCTGGGTGTGTTTGGCTCTGGGTTTGTGTGGATCTGGGTGTGTGTGGCTCTGGGTGTGTGTGTGTGACTCTGGGTGTGTGTGACTCTGGGTGTGTGTGTGTGTGTGTGTGTGTGTGTGTGGCTCTGGGTGTGGGAGTGTGTGTGTGGCTCTGGGTGTGGGAGTGTGTGTGTGGCTATGGGTGTGGGAGTGTGTGTGTGGCTCTGGGTGTGTGTGTGTGTGTGTGTGTGTGTGTGTGTGTGGCTCTGGGTGTGTGTGTGTGTGTGGCTCTGGGTGTGTGTGTGTGTGTGGCTCTGGGTGTGTGTGTGTGTGTGTGTGTGTGGCTCTGGGTGTGTGTGTGTGTGTGTGTGTGGCTCTGGGTGTGTGTGTGTGGCTCTGTGTGTGTGTGTGTGTGTGGCTGGCTCTGGGGGTGTGTGTGTGGTAGTAATTGCTGTCTGCTGAGCTCGTCCTTAGGGTACAATAGGTCTCACATTTGCGAGAGATTAAGCTATTGGCAATGTAAATGACAATGCCATTTATTTATCTGTTTTCAGAACCAACACATAAATACAAATTTTGTCATTTACAATGCCAATAGCTCTAACTTTTCCAAAGGCGAAACCGTTGCATTGTAAATGCGTGTTTACTGTTGGTTGTTCTGTGATCAGGTCCACATTTCACAGTGTTTAGAATTGCAATATTTTCGGTACTCTGCGACGAGATTCTGTTTTTTTTTTTTTTTTTTAAATTTGTTTATTCACAGTATAGACATGAACAGTAACATACATTTGTCGCGCATGATAATAGCTTGTATCCTGTCGTTCACATTCTTGATAAATAACAATACATGTATTAAGCATTTTCAGTTTTCGTTACAATTCAACTACTTCTATATGAACTCCCCCACCCACCCACCTCCCTCCCCGGCACTAGCACACAACCAGCAGAGTTATATATAGTACGTGGTTACAACAGTATACTTCTGATTTACAAGCGATATGCTGCCACAGACCTCCATAGGACCATGCTCAATGGGAATCATGTTTGCCTCTCCGCACCTGGGTCTATGCTTGCACTACGGTGCATGAGGTGACAATTAGTTTAAGGTAGCTTCCATCATTCTGCCTGTACAGTCTCGCATCCTAACCATCAGCAATGGATGAAGAGGATGTGGAATCGCCATCCCCAGCTTCAAAGGCCCCCAACATGGTGTTCCAATCTAGGCAATATGAGGGCAAAGCAAGTTTCTAGGAAATCCTAGTTAATCACTACACAGTGTAATGGCAATGACTATGTAGAACACTTTCCATCTTTGTATATCCAAATTTAAGAGATAAACAGATCCACCAGAAATGTAAGAAATATAAACACAATTTATTAAAATACCTCCCTTTAGGGTTACAATCTAAAATAAAATACAATAAAAAGGATTTTCACCTGAGTGAACAAATCTCTGTTAAAAAGGTCAAAGGACAAGGGTCGACACAGCGTTTCGGTGTTTGTTTGTAATATTCACACCTTCTTCAGGACACTTTGACAATTCATTGATAATCTGATATTTCAAATTTTCTCTTTTTACAATTTAGAAGACTTCTAAACACAACCGGATGTCTGTGTTACATCTGTTCCTTCTGGTTATATAGTACCTGTGATGGGTTCATGGCATAGGGTAAAAAAAAACACGGAGGAGCCACCTGACTTTTCTCTCGGGTTAAATCTAGAGGGGGCGGCTCGGGGTCCTTTCCTGGATTTAGGATCCCACAACTATATATCCACTTTCATACAGCTGTATCTGTTTTGTTGATTGTATTTCATCACCTTCAAGATTGTGATCTGCCTCCCTGCTCCTCCGTGTTTCGTGTCATCCGGGAAAATCAAGTGATTGGGTTTTTTTTTGTCTTCCTGAGGCCCTTACGCTCTTCACGCTGCAGCGCCATTCCCTCCGCCCTCCCCCAACGCACCATCTCAGCTCTCCAGACCTCAGTCAGGCAGCCTAGCCAACTTCCATCTCATCGTTATAGTTCTTTTGGCAAGCAGTAGGGCTAGGTCGGCAAAACGTGTGGTTTTGCTCTTTTTTCGTTCAGTAGGCCCTAATCCCAGTATGCTATATTCCATAGATGCGTACGGTCTGGCAGGAGCCAGCCTGACTAGGGCTTCATGGACCGTTCTCCAATAGTACCCTAACTTCGGGCAATCCCATATCATGTGTATTAGTCGCACGTCATCCGCGCCACATCTAGGGCAAGTGTCAGTGGTATCGGGGATCATGGCGTTTAATCGATGAGGTGTGAGGTACGCCCTGTGTAACACCATAAGTTGGATAAATTTAAATTTCGGGTTCCTCAACACTTTCTTGGGAAATTTCCGAATGCGCTCCCACTCCTTGTCCCTAACCGCCTTCCCTATGTCGCCTTCCCACTTGTCAAGCAGGGGTTGTAATTAGGTTGCCCTCCCCGTCCGTATACCATTCGTAATCCATCTCGTCAGGTGGCCTCCTGATCCCATAAGTACTGCATGGTGAGCAGTTGGGTTCGTGGGTGGTTCTTCTCCAGTTGGTGCCCATGTCTGTGTGATATAGAGACGCACCTTAGCATACAAGAGGAACAATCCACTCGGAGCATGGTGCGAGCTGCAGAAGTCCTCGAAAGGCATGATATGTCCATCCGCGGATAAATCTCCCACTTGCGCCACTCCCGCATCGTGCCACGTAGTGAGTGCCCGGTGTGATAGAGGGCCTGTTCCCGTCGGAAGGCCCAAAAGGGGTATCGTGGGGGCATAAGAGGACGTTGCGTTCGTGTATTTCACCGCCTTCCTTCAGCACGTAATCGCCAGTTTAAGCAGGGGCGGTGTCGACCTAGGGATCTCAGCTCTCGGTAATAACAGGGTATGGATGGCCCCTTTCGCTCTGTCTGTTATGTTATGTTATGTTATGTTAGTATGAATTTGTAGAGCGCACGTTCACCCCAGGGTTTCTTGGCGCTGTGTACCGCTGGGGAACCCGTCCTGGCTTTCCCTGTGAGATGGTCCCTATAGGGCATCCCGAAGGTGAAGCCAGGCATCCCCGGCAGCGAGGGGGCCGTTGTGGAGATTAAGCACGCTATTGCCCAGAGTTGCAGCGTGGGACCCATCGTTAGAGAGGCACCGAGGTGAGATTTATCGAGCCCGCTGACATTGGTTCCGTACCCTGCCACGTCGGGAATTGAACCCTGGTCCCGGGCCGACCTCTGCTGCTGGGTCTGCCGCCTCTAACCGGTGAGCCACACTTCTCTGTCTCTGACATTCCAATTTCGTGCAGATTGTACCCCGCCAACCAGTAGGCCAGCCATTGCAGTTGACATGCATAGCTATATGCCAACATATCGGGGACCCCCATGCCACCTCCCGCAGTAGGAAGCTGCAGTTTAGCCAGACTAATATGGCGCCTTCCCGACCCCCACACGAGTTCCATTAACATAATGTTCAATGACCTAAACAAAGCCGCAGGGGCCATGAAGGGTAGATTAGTGAAGTAATATAGAAGTCGGGGCAGAACCACCATCTTAGAGATGGCCACCCGGCCCGCCACCGATAATGGCAGTGCGGTCCAGAATTGTACCTGCGATTTAAGAGCAGCCATCACCCTACCCAGGTTCCCATCAATCATATCCTTCGCCTCTCTATACACCTGTACCCCCAGATAACGGAAGGTCGTCCCCGCCATCTGAAATGTATATGGGGGGAAGTGCAGTTGATCAGTTGCCTCGGAGGCCTTGAAACAGAACCTGTAGGACTTAGTGTCACTGATCGTGATGCCCGATAATGCCCGGAAGTCTTCAAAGATTCCGGGGATAGGATCCAGTCCGCCCCTCAGGTCTCGCAGGTAGAGGATAATGTCGTCCGCATATGCCGACACTACATGAGACGTCTCAGCTCTCCGTAGGCCCCTATGTTGTGCCGAGGTCCGAAGCCTACACAAAAGCGTCTCTAAGGCCAGTATAAACAATAGGGGGGACAGCGGGCATCCCTGCCTGGTGCCCTTCGCTATTTCCAGTTGTGACGAGATGCACCTATTAGTGCGAACCCGTGCCGTTGGACGGGTGTATAACAGTTTCACCCATGCAGCATACTCGGGTGGTATGCCAAATTTAGCGAGCGTTGCAAACATAAAATCCCATCGAAGGGAATCGAAAGCTTGCTTCAGGTCTAGTGAGATACAACCCTCCGTCCCTACGGGCGCCTGCTCGTGGAGAATGAGTTGGCTAAGCCTTCGTAGATTCATCGCCGTGGCTCCTGCCGGGCATGAATCCGCATTGGTCGGAATGTATTAAGTGTGGGATGTGTTGGGCCAGTCTTAACGCGAGGACCTTACTCAGTATTTTGTATTCCGACAAGATTCTGTTATGCTGTTTTATCATTACTCCATGATGTGCATTGAAGCCGCCTGGTAGTTTATTTGTCAATATTCAACATGAATGCAATGCACCCCAATAACAGTATCAAACCATGAAACGATGGTGCATTTGAATACCACACAACTGTCATATCTCCGTGTTATAATAATATATGAGGAATGTGCCTCACTTAATCCAAACAGGTTACACTAGGGCAGCCATGGATGGCAACATTAATAAAATGCATTCATAGGTAGCAGTGCGTTGGCAGAGTACCCTTGCATAGCATACAGCGCACTTCAGCCAGATTACAGTGGCTTTACCTCCAGTGCATGGTGTTAGCGCTGTGCAGCGGAGGTTGAGCGGCTGCTTGGCACGCAATAAAGTATTCTGAGGCACACCTTTTGAAAGGTGTTTTCACCTTACGTGATCTGTAACCCAGCGGGCTCCGCCACGCCTCCAGGCTCTCTGGGTGAGAGGGTGGCTTTAGGTCTCCTTCTGCTGCACATGCTTGGGCCCTCACGTGATAGGCTTTTTTTTTGTCCACATGAAACACGAAGGGCCAATTCACAGAGTACTTAGAATATGGGAAAAGGAACTCCGAAAGTACTCTTTTGCATGCTGTACGACGCCTTTGTGAATCGAACCTCAAAACCAAGGGAGTAGAGAAAGCATTTTTTTTTTATTCTTCATCCCTTTTAACATCCTATGTCCCATTGAATCGTAATGCAAAGGGGCTGTGTGCGCGTTGTATGCATCCGGTTACAAAACACTTGTTATGGTATTCATCGGTGCAGCACATTGTGCATACATTGCCCTGAAAGTGTGCAGCGTCACACACTACTAAACCGTACGTCTACAAGTCTCCCATCATGGTGTGTTAATGTACACAACACAGTGTTTCATGAGCCACAGCCATTATTGGCCAATTCATTACACATTTCCAAGCAGGCATAGGATTATGGAGTTGGCCTAACTGCTAGAGCGCTTTACCTCGGACCTGGGGAACCCGGTTCGAGTCTCAGTAATGTCGCTAAACTTCCTGTGATTCGGGGCAAATCACTTAATATCCCCTTGCCTAACCAAATGACTGTGTGTCCTTGTGTAACGTAACTGGTGCTATGTAAAGCGCTCTCATACCCTGCATTTGAGAAAACGTCTACAAGTCTCCCAATATGGTAGCGCTGCAAGGCTCTCAGCAGCAGCATCGGAGTAGTATGCAAGTAACACATTTTAATGTACACAAGTCTTTTATGAGCTGCAGCCTTTATTGTCCATTTCTATTAAAAACACTCCGTAAAGTTCTTGATCTGCTTCCCATCAGTGCCAGGAAGACCCTTGTTCATGCCCTAGTGACTCCTCATCTGGACTACGGCAACGCCCTCCTCCTAGGACTGAGTAGGAAAGGCTTACACCAATTACAAGGCGTCCAAAATGCAGCCGCCCGCATGGTACTTAATCTCCCGCGCAGGGCATCCGGCAAAACAGCATTACAAAAACTTCACTGGCTCCCCATTGAGGAGCGCATAAAGTTTAAAGCTCTTTGCTTTGCACACCGTATTGCCCAGGGTAAAGGGCCAAGGTATTTGCGCAACCTCCTGACCATACATCGCCCCACCCGAGACCTTAGATCTTCGGGAGCAATGCTGTTTCAAATCCCTCGTGTACGCAGGAGCAGGATGGGAGGCAGCTCCTTCCGCTATCTTGCGAGCAAACACTGGAACAATCTCCCCCTCGACCTGCGCATGGAGCCTTTAGAAATACTATTCAGATCTAAACTAAAAACCTACCTTTTTCCAAGGGAATAACTGACTCTGATTTCTGGGACGTATTCTATCCCCGGTCCTCGGCCTCTTCAGGGAGCAGCAGCACTTCTTAGCGCGGGGACACACTGTTTCTTGTGTAACCATGCGCTCTAGAAGTGGTTTTATTATTATTATTATTATTATTATCCACATTTCCGGGCAGACATAGAATTATGGAGTGCTACGAATCCATAGACATGACAGCTATGCGCTACACTGATCACCTAACCGCATACTTCCTAGTGCGTCTCAACATGGCGATATTCCCGTGCCTAACAAATCGCAGTCTCAATGTGAAGTACTTTGCCTGCTGGGAACGAAGAGATTACTATCTTTAGTGCCGATCGTCAAGCACTTAATTATCTTGCCCTGGTTTCGTTTCTCAGCTTCTTGTTTGGTTTCGTTTCTCAGCTTCTTGGCCTGGTTTCCTTTCTCAGCTGGCACGCCAAGCTGACATTTCACACTCTACCAGACTTTCTGTCGTCCTGTTTTTTTTTCTTCATCCCTTTTAACATCCTATACCCAATTGAAGCAAAATACAAAGTGGCTGTGTGCGCGTTGTATGCACCTGGTTACAAAACACTTATGTACATTTGAAGGCATTTACTGGCACAGATGTTAAAGACAGGCCCCCTTCCTGCAAATACTCGACATATGGTCGGTCACCCCTGTCTTCTTAATTCGTTCTGATTACGTTGAGGCTGCGAGCCGCTCTCATTCACATAGAATTACTACTCCGCTCGCAATGTTACTGCAGCAAAGTGCTCTGAAATACGCCCCATGCATACATTGCCCTGAAAGTGTGCAGCGTCACACACTACTAAACCGTACATCTACAAGTCTCCCGTCATGGTTTGTTAATGTACACAACACTGAGTTTCATGAGCCACAGCCTTTATCGGCCATTTCAATACACATTTCCAAGCAGGCATAGGATTATGGAGTTGGCATAACGGCTAGAGCGCTCAACCTTGGACCTGGGAAACCCGGTTCGAGTCTCAGTAATGTCCTAAACGTCCTGTGATTCAGGGCAAATCACTTAATATCCACGTGCCTAACAAAATGACTGTGTGTCCTTTTGTAACGTAACTGGTGCTATGTAAAGCGCTCTGATACCCTGCATTTGAGAAAACGTCTACAAGTCTCCCATTATGGTAGCTCTGCAAGGCTCTCAGCAGCAGCATTTGAGTACTATGCAAGTAACACATTTTAATGTAGACAACACTGTCTTTTATGATCTGCAGCCTTTATTGACCATTTCTTTCCACATTTCCGGGCAGACATAGAATTATGGAGCGCTACGAATCCATAGACATGACAGCTATGCGCTACACTGATGACCTAACCGCATGCTTCCTAGTGCCTCTCAACATGGCGATAGCCTGTACGGTCTAATCAGCGGCATCGGAGCACTATGCAAGTAACACATTTTATAAAACTACTAACTAGTAAACTTCGCTTGCAGCATGTACCCTCCCCTCCCCACTCTTACTGATGCACACCAATCACACATGCCCCCAATACACACCAAACAACAGTTTTGTATGATTGGTATGTGCTAATAACAATAATGACATGTTTATTTGTCACACTTTGGCATCTGGTGTGCTTTGCGCACTCTCCCATCCCCTTGGCGCTTCAGTTGTAAATAGATATGACACACTCACTCTACAGACACTTTAGACAGAGGGGGCACATACAGATGTCGCCGGCAGCTAGAGAAATAAAATGATCACAGCTCTACTTTTTTTGAGGAAGCACACAACGTCTGACCAATCAAAACATGTACTCCTTGGCCCACTACATGTGAGCCAAGCCAACGCCCTTCTCCTGGTGATTCTCACATACTTTTCTGGCAGTCACTCTATCTATCCATCTATCGCACTCACTCACTCACTCACTCACTCTATCTATCTATTGATCGCCCTCACTCTATCTGGCTATCTCTATCTATCTATCTATCTATCTATCTATCTATCTATCTATCTATCTATCTATCTATCTATCTATCTATCTATCTATCTATCTATCTATCGATCTATCTTATCGCCCTCCCTCTATCTATCTTATCGCCCTCCCTCTATCTATCTTATCGCCCTCCCTCTATCTATCTTATCGCCCTCCCTCTATCTATCTTATCGCCTTCCCTCCATCGCCCTCCCTCTATCTATCTTATCGCCCTCCCTCTATCTATCGCCTTCCCTCCATCGCCCTCCCTCTATCTATCTATCACACTCACTCTATCGCATCACCACCGCATCACTCAGCACCACCACAGCATCACTCGGGGGCACCACAACATCACTCGGGGGCACCACAACATCACTATGTGCTACCACAGTATCGCCAGTCGCTACCACAAATTCACTCAGCGCCACCACAGCATCAATCTGTGCAACCATTCAACAACAACTGGTTCAAATATGCTCTCTCAATGTTTCAAGCTTTATTACAAATGTCACAAAAAGATGTTAATATTTCACTTCTGTTCTTGGATTTTCATCACAATAAAATACACTGAACATAATCTTCACAAAAATTATTTACAAAAGCTTAAGCTATAGCCATTATAAATTACAATAACTTTTAAGTATTATTTATTAAACAAAAATTAAAAGCCATTGTTATTTGTAATATCAATACGTCTAAGTCACGTAAATACAACACATATTGCATTACAAATGCTATAGGTGTCACATTAGCAAAAGTTATAACTATTGGCATTGTAAATGACAAAGCTATTAATTTCGCTGTTTTCAAAACCAACACATAAATAAAAAATGTGTCATTTACAATACCAATAGCTCAAACTTTCCTAATGCGAGACCTATTGCATTGCAAATGCTTGTTTTGTAAGTAACTCTGTTATGGCAGAGAGGAGAAAACCAAGTCGGAGAGCTAGTGATTTGTCCAAACTCTTCTATCTGTGATAAAAGGGAAGCTCTGCCCATTATGATACCCCCCTTTAATGTCTGGGCAGCACAAGCAACAGCTTCATTGAGCATTTAGTTATGTAATGGGATAGGAGGGAGGGATTTTAAAATTGGGAATGCTGCCAGACTCGCATGAGATGTTTTTTCCCAACATGATCTAATTTTGGCTTCGATGATGTATAGGAGTAGTCATGCTTCTTTACTTTGTTGGCCTGGCTGCGGAAATTCACTTGTGTTTTGGGAAATTGAAATACAAAGGTAATTTTAATCTTGTTTCTGTTTCAGACCCGCGCGTGTGCCCTTCAAGTATTGTCTGCCATTTTAGAAGGTTCAAAGCAGTTTCTCTCAGTTGCTGAAGATACCAATGATCACAAACGAGCATTTACTCCATTCTCTGTGACTCTTGCTTCCAGTATACGGGAGCTGCATAGATGTCTGCTGCTGGCGCTAGTGGCTGAGTCTTCTTCACAGACACTTACCCAAGTCATTAAGGTAAGTCTTCTCTGGAGTAAGCAGTGAAACCATGATTTACGATCTTGTGCACCAAGGCAGTACATGCTTCGTCTGTACTAACTACTTTACTAATGTCTGCAGCACTTGCTCTTAAAGAAGGATTGGTTCACATAAAGCACTGCATGTTTTGCAACGGGTTAGAGGGTCTTCGACCAAAATCAAGCAGAGGGTGCCTTTCCTTGGATAGAATTAACACTGTTGGAAGCTGATGGCCTGTGGTAGGATTCTTGCAGCTTTGTGTTAAAAAAAGCAAAGGCAAAATATCTGTTGGTCTTGGGGGTGGGGGCATGGGAGAGACTGCCTTAAATGTTCTGCTAGACTTATGGATGTTATAATTGCTGCTGACCTTTGGTGTAGTGAAATTGTATTAAATAAGCTGCTGATGCTTGATTTTCCCGTCCAGTCTTATTTCTGATCTTATTGTGAATTTGGAAGGTGTCAGAAGCTGTTAAATGAGCCTCTTGTTCCACAGCTATTTACTGTGTTAAATAAACTGCTGGTTCATGAAGGATGTATAAACCAGGCTGCAATTTCAAGGCCCTTGCTGCTTGAACCGCTTATCTGAGGGGAATCTGGGCTAAATATGATGTTGCTAAATGGGGGATTATTGGACACCTGTATTAAATGGCATATCTGTGTCCTCTAATCCAATCATTTTAAAGTTTTTTCATTTGTTTTCAGTCTCAGCTGAGTGTCTAGGAATTGGAGGGTATGGTGTTGGAGTGACATTCACATTGTGAGTCTGGTTCTGTGTGGAGGCCTGCATGACTGCCCCTGATCGGAAAAAAGATAAACATCTTGTTTTTTTGTGCAGTTGATTTTTGTTGCTTGTACAGCAATTGTTCTCCTTAGTTTAAGTTCAAAAGATCCGTGTTGCAGTCTTAAATTGTTTAAAAAATATGTTTATTGTTTATAGAATTTTAAAACAAAAATGTACAGTTACATTGCACTCATACAAGATATCAATAGTATGCTCACTGCAGCTTTTTACTGTCAGTGATCACTGAGTAATTATCTCTATTAGGGTCTGGTACTCTCTTCCCATCACAGATCCTGGTTCCTGGTCATGTCTATCTAATACGGTCATATGTATGTCCTGTTTGAGAATGTTTAGTGAGTCCAGCCCGTAATGTTGCATCCAATTGCCCCACACCCTATGGAACTTCCAGGTTTATCCTCTACTCTTGTAGGTCACTCTTTCTGGCACCATATATTGGTCCATTCCCCTCTGCCATTCATGTAGAGTCAGCACATCCTGCATCCCCCAGTGTCTTGCTATATCCCTTTTGGCAACCATTAGGCCAAAGGCGCTAAATATTAATTGAGGTCTTAGGGCGTCTACCTCACTATGTATACCAGAAGGCTAAATGTTGGTTCTTGGGGGAGAGTGACCTGTAGCACCTCCCAACGTTCCTGTATGATTCCCTCCCAATAGGTACGTATGGTGGGACAATCCCATAACAGGTGGTAGAAATCCCCTTTTTCATGTCTGCATCTCAAACTTCTTGGGTTATCTGCCCTCACTATTCTATGGAGTCTGTCCCTGTCGTAAAACGCCAGATGGAGGATCTTATATTGGATTAATCACAGTCGTGCTCTTATTGCCACATCTCTGGGATGTATTAAGGCGGTCTCACAATCCACGTCTTCCATAATTCCTACCTCCTCCTCCCATTTTCCCCATAGTTTGCCTAGGTTCTCTGGCATTTTGTTGTTAATCATTCTGTATGCTAGTGATACCGCTTTCAGCGTGAGCAGTTCTTGTAGCAACCAGCATTCTATGGGGGCATATTCCAGGAGGGTGTCTCCTGTCTGGCTCTCTGCCAACCATGCAGGCCTTAGTTGCACGTACCTAAGAAATTGGACTTGTGAAGCTGGAAGTCAGTGCAGAGGTCGGTGAAGGTTTTGAGGGAGCCCTGCTTCACAATGTTCACGAACGTAGAGAAGCCCAGGGTATCCCACGGGCCAAAACCCCCCAGTTGACTTATCTCCTTTAGCCAGTTCCCTTCCCAGAGCGGAGTCGTGTTGCTGATCTTGCATTCCAAGCCTAATTGTTTGGGTGCCCTTTCCCAGTCCCGAAGGGAGTGCGCATGGCCGGAAGTAACCTACGTGTTCCTTTTTCTCCATAGATGTAGTGGAGAAATGTGTGAGGTGCAGGTGTTTCTCTAATCTGTACGTGGGATGATCTCCTGTCACGTGTATCCAGTTGTTAATGGGCGTTAGGTGCTCTGCCCAGCTTCAATGTCCGGTACCGCCAACCCCCCGGTGTATGGGTTTCTTTGCAATGTAGGTAGTGCAATCCGCAGGTGCTTCCCCAGCCACAACAATGTGCGTAATTCGGTGTCTATTTCTCTGTATACAGTATGTGGGAGTGGGTGGTATGTATTCTGCAGTGCATACAGAAATGTGTGTAGGGTGATCATTTTAAATATCACGGCTCTGACTAGGAGTGTAAGCGTTAGTTTTCTATCTCTCCACCTGCTCTTTAAATTAGCTTAGTATTCGCTGTCAATTGCTTTTGTGGGACAGTCCCTCATCGGTCGTTAGGTATATATCCAGATACTTAAATCCTGTCTCTACCACCTTAAGGTCCCTTGGCAGGGGCTGCCAGGTTTTTATAGGTCCGGGGCTGTTTGCCAGTGACATATGCCAATTTATCTAGTAGCCTGAGTGTCATCCATAGTCTGCTATGGTTTGAAAGAGTAAGGGAATAGTGTTGTCCGGTTCTCTTATATACAGTAGGATGTCATCCACATATAGAGATTTTCTCCTCATATGTATCTCTCTGCATAATCCTAAAACCCCGGATACCTGAATGTTGCCTAACATGACAGGCTAGTGTCTCCTTCGTTAGTGCAAACAACAATGGGGACAGCGGGCATCCCTGTCTGGTTCCGCGTCTGATGGGGAAGTGCTGTGAAATTCTACCATTTACCCTTACTGTCGCTCTAGTAGAGCTGTATAGCAGTGTCACCCACTTTCTGAACTTTGGGCCCAAGCCAAACCTTGCCAGGGTGGCTTCCAGCAAGGGCCAGTGTACCGGTCGAACACATTCTCCGCATCAAGGGACAAAAAAAATGTAGGGAGTGTCTCTATCTTTAGTCTGCATTAACTACTTGTGGGTTCTGCGAAGATTCCAATGGGTTGCTCTACCAGGCATGAATCCCGACTGGTCACAGTTTACCAATGTTGTTCTGACCTCCCGTAGCCTTCTGGCCAGGATGGTCGCAGGGACCTTCACCTTCCCTTCCACATTCAGGAGAGATATTGGACGGTATATCTCAAAGCAATCCTTCGGTTTGCTCTTCTTGTGAATTGTGACTATTGTGCCATACATAAGTCTGGTGGGATCACTCCTTCCTCGTATGCATCTAGAAAGAGGTTTAACAGGTAGGGCCTAAGGAGATCTGTACACTTTTTATAGAACTCTGCTGCCAGACCGTTTGGACCAGGGGTCTTACCCGAGCAAAGTTTTGAGATTGCTGCCGTCACTTCTTCCATTGTGAGGTCAACCTCCAATGCCTGTGTGTCAGTCTCCTCCAGAGTGGGGGTTTGTGTTGCAGTGAAGTTATCCTGTATCTCTGGGGTGTCACTAAGGGGTTTGGCCTTACAGAAGTCCTGGAAGTATGTTGTGAATGTCACCGCTATCTGTTTGTCCGTGGACTGTGTCAGGCCTTGGGCATCTATTATTGATTGGACTCATCTACTCTCGATTTTCTTTTTTTGTTTCGCCATGGTAATAGCTTTTCCACCTTATCTCGAACATCATACAGACAGTGGAGGGTGGCTAAATCTTGTTCGTCTCATCCGTGGTTTGCGGCCTTGCCAAATAAAACGGGATAGGATCGATTGTGTCTGTTGAAACCAGCCATTGGGTGGATGGAGCGGCAGGGCCCGGAATAGGTACAGTATCTGAGGGAGGACAGTCATTTTAACCGCCGCCACTCTCCCTAGCCACGATATCAACCCTTTGCCCCATCTCCCCAATTCCTCCTTAATCTTCCTAGTCAAGGCCGCATAATTGGCTGTTACGATGGCCTGCAACGTGGGTGCCAACAATATGCCCAAGTACTGGACCTGGTGAGCTGACCAATGCATGGGGAAAAGGTCCTGCAACTCTCGCCGTGTTGCGGGGGTCAAGGAGATATCCAGTGCTGTTGATTTGCCCATGTTCATCTTGAAACCAGCCACCCGCGAGAAAGCTTCCAACTCACCGATACATGCGGGCAATGCACGTCTCGGTTCCTCCAAGGTCAAGATCACATCATCCGCGTAGAGGCTGACTGTGTGGACATATCCCCCCCCATCTTCACTCCGGTAGCATCTGCATTCTGTCGGAGCCTCTGAGCGAGTGGCTCCATATATAAGGCGAAAAGGAGCGGGGACAGGGGGCAGCCCTGTCTAGTACCACGCTCTATGCCAAACCTCTGAGAGCCATAGCCATTCACCCGACCCACCGCCGACGGGAACCTGTAACAGTTAAAGACCAGGGTCCGAAATTTTTCACCTATCCCCATTCTCGTCATAACCTGCTCCAGATAAGGCCAGTGCACACGGTCAAACGCCTTGTCGGCATCCACCGAAAGGAGCATCCTTTCTCCCGGAATCCGGGAGGCCTTCTCCAGAACGTGCACCACTCTCTTGGTGTTGTCCACCGTCTGCCTTCCGGGGACAAAGCCAGCTTGATCCGGTTCCACCAGGCCCGGCAGGTGGAGAGCCAAGCGCGCCGCCAGGATACCCGTGTACAGTTTCAAGTCCACGTTCAAGAGGGAGATCGGGCGGTACGAGCCGCATTGAGTCCGATCCTTCCCTGGCTTAGGGATAACCGAGATCGAGGCCTGTAGAAGGTCCGGAGGGATTGCCCCCGGCTCAGAGAATGAATTAAACAATTTAGTTAGAATGGGGGCCAACTTGTCACTGAACGTCCTGTTGAAGAGCGCCGTATAGCCGTCCGGGCCTGGGGCCTTCCCGTGCTTAAGCTTGGAAATGGCAGCGACCACTTCCTCGACCCTTATCTCTCTTTCGAGATATTCCGTCTGCGACGGTTCTAGGGATGGAAGTGTGACCGAGTCCAGGTAGTCCTCAGACTCCTGATCCCGCAGATCCTCCCCGGTGTACAGATCCGCATAGAAATGGCGGAAGGCCTCGGCAATCTGTTCGTCCCCCGTGACTAGCCCGCCAGTCTCAGTCGCAATTTCCTTTACCCGATGACGTTCATTGGCCACCCTGAGCTATTTCGCCAATAGGCGACCACACCTGTCTCCTCCCCGTGTAATACGCGTGTTTCAGTCGAAGTGCAGCGTATTCAGCTCTGTCCATTTTTAAGGACGACAGGAGCTTTCTCGCCGCCTTCAGCTGTTTCCAAATCCTAGGGCCCCCCGTACGGCGGTGCACGTCCTCCAATTCCTTTACCTTTTGGGTGAGCTCGTCTCGCTTCTGCTTCCGGTCTCTGTTTTCCGCTGAGGAGATCGCAATAAATTCCCCTCTGACCACTGCTTTAAGAGCGGCCCATTGCGTCGCCGCCAAGGTATCTGCGTTATCATTATGCGTCTGGAAGTCCCAGATCACCTCCGTAATCCTTTCCACCACAGACTTCCTGTGTAACAGAGCGCCTCGAAGGCGCCAGACCCCCCGGGGGGCCCGGTCGACCGGCAGAGAGAAGCTCCCTGAGACCGGTGCGTGATCCGATAGAGATAAGACCCCCACCTCCGAAGCCGTAGCTAAATCACGTACCGGACCAGTAACTATGAGGTGATCCAGCCTCGCGTAGGTTTTGTGTGCATGAGAGTTAAAGGAGTAATCTCGGTCTGCAGGGTGCAGGCGTACTGTTTCTATTTTTTACATTTCTATGATGCAATAGAGATTTAATGTTAAAAGACTAGTTACTAATGGCCGACGCAATTTTTCACAATGTCATTGTCCTTCTATTATGTTTACTAAACATGGTGGTCATTTGTGTTTGTACATAAGATGTTCCTGATTGGTTTGAGGTTAACGTG